>NC_089505.1:275537858-276162858 GCF_036850995.1 Saccopteryx leptura | reverse complement strand
GTGGGGGGAGATATATTCAGTGGGACACTTGAATCTATGTAAACACAAATTAAAATCATAAATTTAAAAAAAATGGCCACTGCCCATGTGAATGGCACTGTCCAGGTGAGGCTGCTAATTACCTTCCTGCTTGGAAAGGGGTTTTGTTACGCTAATGTGTTCTGGAGGAGGGATTTCACACCAAAAAGTTTTAAGAAGAAAGAAGCAGCCAAGATATCAGGTTGCAAAAGGAGAAGCCAGTTTGTGCAGAGATAAGAAGGGAGAAAGTGTGCAGATGGGGAACCAGAGGTGACTGAGCTGGTGGGGACCTTTGATTCTAGGAAATCCCAGATGTGTCAGTAGCTTGTGAGCTCTGAATGAGTAAGTTTTGAAGCTCTGTGTGTTTTTACTCACCTGCTGGGTGCGAGGCTAGAATAAAGGAATGGCTTACCAGTTTTTGGGTCCACAGTTTCTTTACCATCTACCCGAATCTAATGAGAACTTGCACATGCCTGGCCATGATGGCCACAACTACTGGCCATACAATCACTATCAGGAAAAATAAAACAAAAGAAATTTTATCTACTGGAAAATGAAATGTTTGCTCAGCACTACAACATATAAAATTTAATTTAATTGTAATCTCTGCACCTTCCCTTTTAATGCATTACTGTACTTGATAATTCAGCTGTGGCCATGTAGACACTTGATCATTACTTCCATTAAACTTGTAATACAAAAACATCAGTTTTCTTTTTGAAGTAATCTTTACATATGAAATAATCCTAGTTATTGATTTTTATCAGTGCAATGACTAAAAACTTAAAAATTTGAAAACTAAACCTTAACAAATCATATTGTCCTTGTCCACCTTTCTTTGGTAAGAAAAAGAAAAACAAAACTTGTTTCCATGAAGCATTCTTCTCTAACAGGACGTAGACATAGACATACATAAATAGCATGCTTCAGGTTTCAAAAAATAATTTTTTTTGTATTGTTCTGAAGTTAGAAGCTGGGAGGCAGTCAGACAGACTCCCACATGTGCCCAACCAGGATCCACCCGGCATGCCTACCAGGTGGCGATACTCTGCCCATCTGGGGCGTTGCTCCGTTGCAGCTGGAGCCATTCTAGCACCTGAGGTGGAGGCCATGGAGCCTTCCTCAGCACCTGGGCCAACTTTGCTCCAATGGAGCCTTGGCTGCAGGAAGGGAAGAGAGAAATAGAAAGAAAGGAAAGGGGGAAGGGTGGAGAAGCAGATGGGCATTTCTCCTGTGTGCCTTAACCAAGAATCAAACCCAGGACTTCCACACACCGGGCCGATGCTCTACCACTGAGCCAACTGGCCAGGGTAAAAAACTAATGATTTTAAACAAAGTATTGAATCTAGTCCTCTACCGTGTGAAGGCCTGAAGCATGGAAGAGACTGAGACCAACCTGTGATGGATGCTGTGGCTTGGAATGAGCTTTGGACACAGAATTTTGAGACTTGGATAGTGTCAGGAATCTACCTGTTCTTGGTCTATTAATTCAGGAAAGTCATTTAAAGGTGGTTAGCCTCACTTCCCCCTCCTCTTATATGATTGTGATGCAAGAACATTTTGACTCATTTAATAGAAAATGTCATTTGAATCAACAAGGACTAGTGGCTAGCAGCTAAGAGCAAAACTGTGGCTGGGCCCAGGAAATGTAGTAAAGATCTTTGTAAATGTCCAAGGACTGCATCACACTGTGAGCTGTTATGAGGATACAGCAGTGCTTTGGCAGCACATTTGTCAAAGACAGTTGAGTTGATATGCAGCTACTTAGACCCCCAAAATGCAACTGCCTTTCAAGTTTCCTACTTTGTAACTGACCAAAATGTGAGTATATACCTTCTATGAACTGTAATGTTACTTGTTTTCTGAATGCTACATAACCACCGAAAAAGGAGAGGTTTGTTGTTAGCCTGACTCAGAGGTGAAGTAGGGGAGTGATCTTATTCTCTCACTTTTGAAAGACACAAGGCCCTTTTTTTTTGGTTTATTTTTTAATTTTTAAATGTAACTTTTTTGGTTACAGTTTACATTTATTATTATTTTGTATTACTATATGAACATATATAAACAGAAGGCCATCACACCTTCAAATAATAATGTTCTTTTGTTGATCTTCGTTAGTGGTTCAAAGCAAAACAATTTCTCAGTTGGGATCAAAGAAATCTTTGTCCATTCCTTATTCTGAAGAGTGTCCCTTACAATCAGAGCCTGATGTGAGAATGTTTGTGCAAGAGATTTAGTGAAGGTGTGCACTAAGGTGAAACATGTAAGGTAGTCTGGGAAACAAAGTACTAGGAACCCGGACAAAGATGAAGGCACAGCAGCAGCCCACCCTCAGTCTAGTCCCAGGTGAGCTCTGAAGCATGAATGGTAATGCAATGCCCCTTATGGACAAGATGTTGACCTTTTGTACTGCAGTATCAGTCATCAGCCATAAACTACCCTCAATGGAGATAGTGTCATATTCTAGGTATATCAGGCCAAGTGGCAATTCTCCGGGACAAGTGCATCTGAGCTGTTAACAACCAGTGCTCAATAGAAGTGGGGACATGAGAACACCAGTCAGAAAAGAGGAACTGAGCAGGGCACCAAGCATAGCTGCACACCTCAACCCCAGATGCAGAAGTGTTTTAGGGCTATGCCAACCATTACAGAAAATGATTCAAACCTTCCTCTATCGATATAATACTTGAATAGGTTCTGTTCCTTTGACAGTGCCATTTCTTACAAACTTTTGAAAATAGAGTCAAACTAATTTAATGTTACTTGAAAAAAAAATGTGCCCATTTTGTCACTTCTAGAATCCCACTAAAATTAAGTTCTATTAATGTCAGCTCTATGGAATTTGTCTTGAACTGCTCCAAGAGCAATATGAGAAAAAGGCACAAGCTACATAAAATGAGATTGAGGTTAGACATTTGGAAATATAAATAAAGTATATTATTAAACTCTAGGGCTTACTCAGTCTGGTAAAAATTGTTCTGGAATTACTTTTATTAGAGATTTTTGAAAATAGGGAATATCTATATTTTAAGATTATAAGCTTGATTACCTCTTAATTCCATTCTCCACTTATGTCTCTGTGGATGAGAATGTACAGGAATTAAATTTGAGTTTCACAGCAGGCCCTGTGCCTGTTTAACTCTCTCCTAAAGAAAGCATAACATAGAACAAGCACTAAGTTGTTTATCCAGGTTATGGTTCTCAAATAAATTAATTGGATTTTTTGACAGAAAGTTAACCTCTCTAAAATCAATTTTATTCTAGTTGAAGGTGATAAATATGAACAAGAAATGTTTCTGTGGTCTATCATTTTATTTATTTCATAAAAATACAGCTAGTGCTCGACTTATGACCACGATTGGTTCTGAGAAACCGGTCATAACACAATTTGGTCATAAGTTGAGTAAGCAATATGTACAGTACAGTGAAATGATATAAAAATCTCTAAGTCATATTTTATCATAATTTTCTTTCATTATTGTTATATATCATAATTTTCTTTGTTCATTTTATGCCATTTGTATCATCTCTACACCATTTTGTTTCTTATTTTTACATTTGTCAGGTTTAAGTAAAACACTGCATTACCAGTACAACTGGTTTAATATTTGCAAAGACAATTTCCTCTTGGTAGACATCTTAGGAGGGGTCTGATGAAAAATATCTAAGACACAAAACACAAAATGCTGTACCGAGTCTGGGATAACAGTTGAAATGGTGCACGCCGAGATGGTAGTGCTGCCGGAAGCTGGTCCACACTGTCGTATGCCTAGCTGGGCAACGCTTGTGCTGCCAGACACAGAGCAGTAGTGCCTAGCGATTGTGGTGGTAAAGTTGAATGGTCGTAAGTTGCATAGGTCGTAAGTACAATAGATCAATATTTGTAAAACAGTTATAAAATACCTGCTTTGGAGTTGGTATAAAATGCATGCAAAATAATAAATAAATAAATAAATAAATAAATAAATAAATAAATAAAATGCATTTGGAGTTGGTTGCTTCTAATACAACAGAGACTTAATTTTTTCCAGGTAATTAATGTATTATTCTATCAATATTTAGTGAATAAGTTATATTTTCCTAACCCATTTAAAATACCTTGTAATTATATAATTAATATTTAAATTCTGTCAGTTTCATTACTTATCAATTCATTCATTCATTCACCGGAGAACTGTTTTTCAAGCAACAACTATATGTCATTCGCTGCACTAAGTGTTGATTTATCTGTCAATTATTTTGGCAGCACCACAGTGTTTTAATTAATTTAAGCACATTTAAGTGGAAGAATAAATTTTCCCTAATTACATTTCATTTTCAATATTTTATTGGCTAGTGTCATCTATTTATTATTCTAAATAAAGAGTCATTATGTTAATTTTTAAAATCCCTTTTGAAATTTATTCAGGCTTCATGTAGGGTTCTTAATTTCCTGGAAGATTGAAATGAATTCCTCGTTCTCATCCCTTCAAAGCAGAAGTTGTGTGTGGATATTTTTAGAATATATTTTCACTTTCTTCTTATATTGGGAAGGTATATATTATAGGTTGGAGTCCCTTTTTCAACATTTTTAAAATTGTATGGTATCTAGCTACAGAACCAACACTGGTATGAGTTTGTTTCAACTCTTGAATTTCAGTTTAAAATGAGTTTCATTCTTCATGATTGGTTCATTTGTTTTAATTTTGCTGTGACTGAGTAGGTTTAGGTAAATATATATTTATTTGGCCATCTTTCCTAGGAGTTCATTTGCATTCTGAGAAAAATATGCATAGCAAAGGCTCTGGTATTTTATCAAAAATCCACTTCCCCTCTCTTGCTGGTATGCAACTGAGTCAGGCAAATGAAATGTGAACTGAAGCTACTTACGCAATTTTTAGGCTATAGTTTTAAAGAAGTGAGTAACAACCATCTTGCACTGTCTTCTCAATTACGCTCACCCCAGGACATAGTTATGGGAATGCCAGGAGTGAGGGAGGGATACAATAAAAGAAATATTGAATGAGCACAAGCAGAAGACCCACTATTATTTTATGGGAGGAAAATAACCACCTACATTGTGTGAGTCATTATGTATCAGGCTATTTTTTTAATCACAGACCAGCTTCCCTTAGTAAAACCACTGTCTAATTCTCTTATCATAACTCAAGGCACTATGGTTTCTATTACACATAAAATCTATTAAAAATTTTATAGATTAATTACCATTCAAAACTTCATGAACAGTTCTGTTCTTTCACAGTGAGAATTAGAATATGATATAGTGTCTTAGATTGGTGTTCTGGAATCAGACTCTTAAATGGAGAGGTATGGGCAGATTTATTGGAAGATAGAACCTGTAAGAAAGTGACAAAGGCAGGGCTGAGCAAGGAGAAATGCTGATCCACAATGTGGAACCAACTAGAGACTTTGCCTAGGTCCTATAAGGACCTTTGAAACTGAGTTGGCCCTTTGATATTGTCTCAAACTGAGGCATGGGCATCAAGCCTTTGTATTTCCACAGGAGCCAGTGGCCAGGAGCAGCCCTTGGGTAAGGTCAAAACCTTGGGCAAAACAGTGTTATGTGGCCTAGGACATGTTCCAGTGAAGGAAAAGGCTGTGAGCTCTCAGTATCTGATATTCCCAGCAGTTAGTGCATTAACACTTGAAGACAGAATGCGGGTTGGGGGAAGAACCTCACGGTATTCAGTACATGAAAACATGTAGATACTACTTTATAGCATGATTCTTTTTAAAATTCCAGATCTGGCAATTTAATAAAAAGTACTGAATTACTATTTAAGTAAATAAAACGTTTCTATGAGGGGATTTGATTCTATCAATGCTCGTCAATGTATGTTGTATGCACTGCAGGATATCCTGTAGTAATTCGGGAAGAAAACATGAGTATGTGTGTATAAAATAGTTTTATATGGATATTACATAAGTAATTGATAAGAACTATTTTTTTATTTTTTCATTAAAGTTGACACACATTGTTATATTAGTTTCAGGTGTATACCCTAGTTATTAGACATTGCATAACTTTCTAAGTGATCATCCCAATAAATCTCACACCCATCTGAAACCGTATGTAGTTATGAGAATATTATTATTATATTCTCTATGCTGTACCTTACATCCCCATGACTCCTCTGTAACAACCAATTTGTACTTGCTCATCTCTTCATTATTTTCACCCATCCCCCCAACCGCCCTCCCATCTGGCAACCCTCAAAACGATCTCTGTATCTGACTCTATTTCTGTTCTGCTTGTTCATTTCTTTTTGTTTTTTAGATTCAATTGTTGATAGATATGTATTTATTGCCATCTTACTGTTCCTATATTTTTCTTCTTCTTCTTAAAGAAGACTCTTTAACATTTCATGTAATACTGGTTGGTAGGGATGAACTCCTTTAGCTTTCTCTTGTCTGGGAAGTTCTTTATCTGTCACTTGATTCTAAATATAGCTTTCCTGGATAGAATAATTTTGGTTGTGGGTCCTTGCAGGCTAGAAGGGATTGGCAAGAAGTAGTCAAATTGATGATAAAAGATACTTAAAACATTTATGTAAGACAGGCAAGCGTTATATGTATATCATTTATAAATACTTAATTTATCATAATATCTAATATTTCATAGTCTATATGACATAGACTTCAAAATGAAATCAGTCATAACATTACCATTTTATGTAACATTAGGAAAAAAAGAAATATGCTATTGGAAATAAAATCTTAAGACACATGGTTTTTAAAAGAGTCTAGAATGACATATAATTAGTCACAGTAGAAGCTGTTGCTTTGGAATTTTTAAAATCTAAAGTATTCACATCATTTTGGTTGTCATCATTTGCATTAATCAGTGTTTGATAGAAATTAAAAAAAAATGTAACAGCTTTATTTATCTGAGAAAATCTTTCTACCTTAGGATATGTAGTATATTTTGTTGTTTTGCAAGAAAATAATGGAATTGAAGTCATTCTTCCAAGGACAAATGTTTGCTTTATTTGTATTGGATCCGTGCTCTGCCACCCTGTGTTCACGCTTTGCTGATTGCACAGTGTCTTTTTATTTCAATGTGCAATCACAGGGTAACCATTTTGAAGACTTTTAAATGGCAGTTAAACTCAATATGCACAGAACCATCAAGACATATAACTTGAAATCATTAAACTGAGTGGCTTTCTGATTCTGTGAAATGCATCCTGATTTTGGAAGTTTTAAAATGTGAAAGAAGTGCATTTTAGAATTAATGAAATATAGTACAAGAGCATGCAAAAGTAGGTTAGTGATGATGATAATAATAAATACAATAATAAATAAATCAATAATACAAGACAAACTGTGTTTTCTTTTTTTTTTTTTTTTTTTATTTTTCTGAGGCTGGAAACGGGGAGAGACAGTCAGACAGACTCCCACATGCGCCCGACCGGGATCCACCCGGCACACCCACCAGGGGCGATGCTCTGCCCTTCCGGGGGTCGCTCTGCCATGACCAGAGCCACTCTAGCGCCTGGGGCAGAGGCCAAGGAGCCATCCCCAGCGCCCGGGCCATCTTTGCTCCAATGGAGCCTTGGCTGCGGGAGGGGAAGAGAGAGACAGAGAGGAAGGGGGGGGTGCAATGGCCGCTTCTCCTATGTGCCCTGGCCGGGAATTGAACCCGGGTCCCCCACATGCCAGGCTGACGCTCTACCGCTGAGCCAACTGGCCAGGGCTGTGTTTTCTTTACTTACAACTGTAAACCTACTTTTGCCAACCATGTATATTACTGCTGTGTGTTACTTTTTTTTATTTTATTAACTAATGAATAGGAACAATAAAAAAATTTTTTTTATAGCTCTGGCTTACATTGCCTGGGGATTATTTTATTGAAAGTTTTAACAATCAGTTTTGTTAAATAGCATATTTCCCTAGATCTTTAAAGAATTTTAAAAATAAACATTCATATATGATGTAAAATAAAGCAGATCTAACAAGGATCCCAAAAGTTACTAAATGTCATCTTCCAGAGAATCCTATATCTTCTTGAGATTGAATAATTCTGACATGCCATCTCATTATTGCTTGGCTTCTAAGCTTCTCTACCCATTTTGTAACAAAACTTTCAGTTCAATATGTATCCATTGCCTACTTTACTACTTGTTTCATTTCTTATTTGTTCTTCCCTCATAGACTATTGATACCAAATTATATATGACTAACAGATTATATTGCCACTTTTAAAATAATGCTATTATGTAATACTTAAAATCCTAATGGCCTAAACCTCATTTGTGTCAATTGTTTCACGTATATCATTGTACTTAAGTTATTTATCTTTTGTCACTGGCTTAATTTAAGTAAAAATTTTAAACAATTTAAAGAAAAATATATAAACAACAGAAAAATATCAGGTTTCAATATTTGTAAAGTCATGTAACAAGAAAATAACATTTTGGGTTTAAAAAAAATAATGGCCTGCAAAACAACTTCCTTACTTTGGTTATTGTTAAATATGTTAAAATATTTATAAATAACTGTTAATGACCAAGTTGTTGCAGAAGGTCTGAATCACTCTTGAACTCAAAGTTCACTCAAAGAAAATATTTTACATAACTATTAAGCAACGAAGTTTTTTTCCTCAAAATGCTTCAGCTGGTTCCCAAGCATGTTAGGAACTTGCTTTTCCATCCGACTCTCACCCAGACAATGAAATAAACAACACTGCTTTTCAGCTCCACTGGCACCATCAAGCACTGTGCTCAGAAAGTCTAATTAGAAACTATTTAAAAGGCTGACAGGAAAGAAGTACATCTTGTTCCAATTTCATTCCTAAATAAGCCTCTCAGGTTATCACTGAAAATTTTTCGAAGGTCATGATTGAAGTAAGCACCTCTCATTTGTATGTGGCTGATGCTACCAAGTCATCACCATGCTCCGAAGTTGTATCACCAACCTTGTTTCCCAGAGACAGGCTCTTGTCACCCTCTGAACTCGAGATTTTAGATTCTAGCTTTTTGAGACATTCTCACTATTAAACATTAATAAATACAGACTCTCAACTGAAGTGTATGGTTTGGCAATCTGATCTTCCAGCTGCATGGCTATTAATCTCAGTCAAACACATGTCACTAACTGTCTGGAGACTATCAATAATAATATAATGATTTCAAACAAGGGGTACAGCAAAAGCATACCCAGAATTAGACAGATTTTTTGGACTTGACACCAGAAGTGAAGTCAACAAAAGCAAAAATCAACAAATGGGACTACATAAATCAAACTAAAGAGCATCTGCCCAGCAAAGGACGCCATCAACAAAATGAACAGACATCTTATGCAATGGGAGAAAATATTTGCAAACTACATCTGAAAAGGGGTGAATATTCAAAATAAACAGGGAACTCATATAACTCAAAGCAAAAAAGCAATAATCTAATTTAAAATTTATCAGAGTATCTAAATAGATATTTTTCAAAGAAATACAAATTGCCAGCAGGTACATGAAAAGATGCTCAGCATCACTGATCATCAGGGAAATGCAAATCAAAACCACAATGAGACAGCACCTCACACCCTGAGAATCAGAAAGACAAGATAAATGTTGGCAAGGATGTGGAGAAAGTATATATATAGGTAAGTGTTGACTTTGAAAGCCTGATAGAGTGGCTTTTAATCTTTTTACTCTGTTTCTAGATGAATCAGGGAACAATAATGAAATTCCTCTTCTCATCTTGAATTCAGGAAGTCCTTATAACCTCATGATAGAATTAACTAGATAATAAGATTAAAAGAAAAATAGTTAGATGTTTAAATTTGAAAACTGTATCCTCCATATGAGATTTTTTGGAAGGTGTAAATGTTTTCAGAGTTGGTTGATTTATCATTAATAAAGTGTACTAAGATATAATCAGTAAAAAGAAGATAGCTAACAGAAAATGAAACTCAATGAAATACATAATAGTCTCCAAACTAAGAAACCATTATATATTTAATCCCATTTTATCTCTTAAATCACCATGTAGATATAAGGAAAACCATTTAATCTCAGTTTTTCCTTTATAGGAGATAGAAGTGCTTGAGAAAAATGAGGGGAAGAATGACTCATGAAAACCATCATAAAACCTTTGAAAAGCTAATTTCTATTAAAATAAAAATAATAAACCCACATCTGGATAGACCAAGAACCTCTTCAATAATTTGCTTCAGATTAGAACAATAACTAGATTCAAATCAATATACAGAGAAAATTGAGTTGGCAGTAATTTTTCCATTACAAAAGCTTCAATTCCTTGGTGGTCCACATGACTGAGAATTATAAAATGAAAATGCATATGTGCATGGAATTCCAGCTATATCAAACATGTACATTCCTCCAATTAAAAATGTTCTCTTTCCCTTGAGGATATTCTCTCCCATTGTCTGTCTTGTTATTTACTGCTTTTTCTTTAGACTAGGGATTTTCAACCTTTTTCATCTCATGGCACACATAAACTAATTACTAAAATTCTGTGGCATATAAAAAATTATTTTTTGGTGATATGACAAAAAATAGGTATAATTTTGGTTGATTTACAAAAGAAAATTTATAGTATTTACCTACCCATTTTGCACCAAAGTGACTTTTTAAAATATAAAGTGCCTATACTCATATATAAGGATTTCTGGACCAAGAATTAGTCAATTAGGTGCAACTTTATTATGGGACATGACCAATAAGATGGAACTCTATTATGTGACCTATATATTTAAGGTCCAAGACAGGGCATTCACCCTGGACATCTATTGTTGTGTTCACTGTTATACTTTTTTTTTCTCTTTTTTTTCTCTTTTTTTTTTGTATTTTTCTGAAGCTGGAAACAGGGAGAGACAGTCAGACAGACTCCCGCATGCGCCCGACCAGGATTCACCCGGCACGCCCACCAGGGGGCGATGCTCTGCCCCTTCGGGGCGTCACTCTGTTGTGACCAGAGCCACTCTAGCGCCTGGGGCAGAGGCCAAGGAGCCATCCCCAGCGCCTGGGCCATCTTTGCTCCAATGGAGCCTCGGCTGCGGGAGGGGAAGAGAGAGACAGAGAGAAAGGAGAGGGGGAGGGGTGGAGAAGCAGATGGGCGCTTCTCCTGTGTGCCCTGGCCGGGAATCAAACCTGGGACCTCTGCACGCCAGGCCGATACTCTACCACTGAGCCAACCGGCCAGGGCACTGTTATAATTTTTTAATTTGACAGCCTATTGGGAAATAAGTCAGTGCCCCTGAATAAATAGTCAGGTATTGTAAGTTTTAAAAACTCTTGCAGCATACCAGTTGAAAATTGATGCTTTAGACTACAACTCAGGTATCATCTTCTCAGCCAAGTATCACCTGATACCTTGCAAGGAGTTGAGGTGCTCTCTTTGATATTTCCAGACCTCTCTTGTGCCTGCCTCTTATAACTTATCCTACATTAATCTATTAATTTTGCTATCTGTCCTCTTCATCAGACTGACAGTTCTCTGGAATTCAACACATTGTTTTGAATATTTTCATTCCTAGTACCTACCACAATTATTCGTGTGTGTGTGTGTGTGTGTCAAAGACAGAGAGAGAGACAGAGAGAGGGACAGACAGGAAGAGAAATAGATGAGAAGCATCAAATTTTTGTTGTGGCTTCTTAGTCTCCTTAGTTGTTCATTGATTGCTTTCTCATATGTGCCTTGATGGGGGCAGGGGGACTGCAGCAGAGTGAGTGACCCCTTGCTCAAGCCAGCGACCTTGGGCTTAAGCCAGTGACCATTGGGCTCAAGACAGTGACCATAGACATGACCCCATGTTCAAGCCAGCAACCACATGCTCAAGCTGATGAACCTGCACTCAAGCCATATGAGCCCATTCTCAAGCCAGCAACCTTGGGGTTTCGAACCTGGGTCCTCTGCATCTTAGTTCGATGCTCTGCACCACTGCCTGGTCAGGTCCTAGTACAATTCTTAATGCATGATAAGCAGTGATGAAAAAAGAGATGGAAGAAAGAATGTGAGTGGAGGGAGAAGAGCAAGCACTAAAACAGAAGAAATAAATCACCTTAAAAGGTCCCTAAAGAGTTAGATAGATTAATACTAACCCAGATTTTTTTTAACAGCTATAGAACTTCTGAAATAAAAGTAGAGAATTCTCAAAAGAGAAACTTCTTTCTTAGGCTTTGACTAAGACAGAAGTTGCAAAGGACACACAATAGAAATATAGTACTTTTATTGTAAAGTTGTCTAGTCCTATATGCAAAACTGCCTAATCTTCCAGCAAGCATTCAGTAGACTTATTTATCCCTTAAGTATCATACAGAAGATGCACTGATAGACTATGTAATAATTTTATAGTACTTTTCATTTAAACTAAGTTAAACAATTAAAGCTAAAAAATATAAAATATGATGGAAAAATAATATATCCACAAATATGGATATATATACATACATACACATCTGGATATATTTTTATATATTAATATATTGGTATAGTATATATTTGAATGACAAGCTATGGTATTATCTTGAAACAAGATAACTTATTAAGCATAAGGTTTTAGGCTGTGTATATGAATACATGTATATATGCATTCCTACATATAATTAATATAGTATATTACATTTGAAGGAACACATGAATTTTTGTTGAAGTATAAACTGTAAAATAACAGCAATATACTATAATTCTGGGGTTTTTTTACTAGGAGAACTTGAGACAACAGATTTTTTATATCCATAACAGGGATAGTACCATGCCCAAATAACTGCTCTTATTTTTTATAACTCAAAAACAAAGAAAATAATTAAAATCAGGGGTTTTTTAACCAGGAAATAAAACCCATTTCAAGCTCACTGTTGGAAAGAAAAAAAAAAAGTTTCATTATGTTTTGACACTTTTCAGCTTAACTTTCAGTTTTCTGAGGATATCACTGGAATATTTGTGGCAAAATTTTTTTTAATTTTAATTTAAAAAAATTTTTTTATCTAGAAAATTAACTTTAACATGGTGGCATTGATCAATAGGAATACATAAATTTAAAGTCAACAGCTATATAGCGTTTGAATTGTTGATTATGTTGTATACCCATCACCCAAAGTCAAATCATTTTCCATCACCATATATTTGTGTGCCAAAAGTTTTATGCTCCCTTTTGAAGGATCAACAGGGTGAGCTGGATTATTTTTTATAATTGAAAATTGTTCCCCCCAAAAAAGCTTCATTACCTTTTTGATTGTACCATAGAGTGGAAAAATTTGCAAAATATATATGTAACTACAGAAAGGGCTGTGTATCTCCTTCCTATGTGTAGTTCTAAGTCCACATCAAACTATCAACTTCCAGGATACTGTAAATTTCATCATCTTAATTTTTTCCTAAAATCTCTCCATTTCATCTTTGGATGTATGTGTTATATTGACTGATCATAGATTACTTTCTTTAAGTTAGGTATGGAAAGAATGTAGATTTGTGCTCCTGACAAAAAATATAACTTTTCAAAACCAAAAAGTAAATGTGTATGCAAATTAATGGCAATGTGATCATAATCCAAGCTTTGACCCTCAAGCAAGTAGTATATATTGCCTCAGAATATAGGAGCAACTCATGTGTGATTTCAACTGACAATAAAATTATAGCACCATACAGATCTTTGTCAACAATGCCAGACTGGTTTAAATGTGAAGGTCATAACACAGAATACAAGGTGACAAGTTAACTGAAACCTTTTTGATAAACATGTTTCATAGTATTTCAACAATATATAAGTGCTCATCGTTTGCTCAGTAGTAGAGCGTCGGCCTGGCGTGCAGGAGTCCCAGGTTCGATTCCCGGCCAGGGCACACAGGAGAAGCGTCCATCTGCTTCTCCACCCCTCCCCGTCTCCTTCCTCTCTGTCTCTCTCTTCCCCTCCCGCAGCCAAGGCTCCATTGGAGCAAGGTTGGCCTGGGCGCTGACAATGGCTCTGTGGCCTCTGCCTCAGGTGCTAGAATGGCTCTGGTTGCAACATAGCAATGCCCCAGATGGGCAGAGCATCACCCTCTGGTGGGCATGCCTGGTGGATCCCGGTAGGGCACATGTGAGAGTCTGTCTGACTGCCTCCCCGTTTCCAACTTCAGAAAAATACAAAAAAAAAAAAGTTACTATATTCAAATTAAGACTAATCAGTGAAATTCAAATGTTTCCTAAAAAGAATTCCTAGAACTATTCATTATGAATTAATACAATTTAATTTGTGTGAATAAAACAGAACAGTAATTTTGTTTTGTGTTTTAGTATTTTATTTAGCTGTAGTTAATACCAAAATGAAATGAAAGTTCTATTCTCCTAAATCAGACAACCAGAAATGTAAATTTAACTACTCTCTGGCATAATTATGGGCATGTGAGTGTGTTTGTTTAGTTGTTATCACTATTAATGAGTAATAAATTCTGGCTTAACTTAGAAAATAGAGAATTTTTTGAGGGTTTTTATTTTTGTGTGTTTATACACATGTGGTCATTTGCCAGGAAAAGCCCAATAGCAATTAGGCTGAAAACTCCTTCTTCTAATGGAGATTCAAATATTTATTAAGAATACTTAATAAAATTATTAAAAAAAAAAAAAAGAATACTTAATGAGCCTGACCAGGCGGTGGTGCAGTGGATAGAGCATCGGACTGGGATGAGGAGGATCCAGGTTTGAGACCCCAAGGTCACCAGCTTGAGCATGGGCTCATCTGGCTTGAACAAAAGAAAAGCTCACCAGCTTGGACCCAAGGTCGCGGCTCGAGCAAGGGGTTACTCAGTCTGCTGAAGGCCGGCAGTCAAGGCACGTTTGAGAAGGCAATCAATGAACAACTAAGGTGTTGCAACAAAAAAAACTGATGATTGATGCTTCTCATCTCTCTCTGTTTCTGTCTGTCTGTCCCTATCTATCCCTCTCTCTGACTCTCTCTCTGTCCCTGTAAAAAAAAAAAAAAAAAAAAAAAAAAAAAAAAAAAAAAAAAAAAAAAAAAAACCAAAAAAAAAAAACAAACCAAAAAACCTTTAACACTTAATGAATTTTAAACCCAATATGTATTATTTAGGTGTAACATGGACACACTTATTAAGTATTATTAAATACTTCTAACCAGCCTTAATAAATATATTCCCTGAACACCCACAGAAATAATACCCCTGCTTGATTTTCTTGGAGGAAGAAACAACTTCATTACTCCTAATATCTATGTTCTCTCATTGGTAGGTGGTATTCGTAGTCGATAGCATAACAAAAACAACACCACCAAAATGTCTTACTATGTTAATTTGGTAACACTAATTGCTACCTAGATCCTAAAATAGTTTGAAGAGAAAATCACAGGTATTTGTTTTTCTCCAGTTATTTTTTTCTATTCGTTCTGAAAGAGCATCTAGAGGCACAATCCTTAGTAAGAACTGACTAAAGTCAAAATAGCTACTCAATTATTTAAAAGTCTAAAGTTCACTGTTAAGAGAAAACACCATTTCCTCCATTCCATGTCTGAGGACATCTGTCATACCATCCAATCTTGCCATAAACCTCTGGTTTCTGAGGTGAATAGCAACCATCTTAACAATGAGCTTCAGCTGTTAGGTGTTAACTGCTCTTTTCAATTTCATTCCAGATATATAAAATTTAAGAACAAAGGCAGTTAAGGTGACGTAAATAGAAGAGAGAAATTGGGTGATGGGCTAGGCTGGCTAACCTAGCCTATATTGGTCTTCCTTAAAGGTAGTAGTGAGCATATGATCAAGATATGAATAATGAAATATTAAAGAAAATCTGTCCATGGGCCTTCTGGGAAAGCTATAACAGTGATGGACTCAACTGGTGTGGACATTTGGATTTTTCTCCTTTTACATTGCCCACCCATTTCAGGGAGGCTGACATAGTACCTGCAGGAACAGCAGCCACCTTGTGATCATGAGAACAGAGGCTACATGATCAAAAGGGAGGGGGCAACAAGAAAATAAAAAACTAGGTCCTTGGGCATTAGCAGTTATTCTGGAGCCCAACTTTAAACATCTTGTTCACTTAAAAAATTAAGCTATACTCAGTTTCAGCAACAAGAGTAGAGTTTTATGTTTCTAGATCTAAATATAACTTGAAATTGTATAATAGATGGGGTGCTAGTCCCCAATATTCTTGAAGAATTGATTACAAAGATTTTAAAGTAACTCATATTATCACCTTTGTTTGGTTCAGACAAGGTGGTCTTGCCCAACTGAGACATAAGGAAATCTTATTATACAAACTTGTCAATAAAAGTCCCAACCCAAGGGATAAAAAACTGTGATGAAAACCCTCATTTGAACCAGCCCACTGAGGAGGACCACGAAGACCATAGCATAATGCTTCAGAAGCTATATTTGTATTGAGGTGTGTGTGTGTGTGTGTGTGTCTGTGTGTGTGTGTGTGTGAGAGAGAGAGAGAGAGAGAGAGAAATGGAACCATAAAGTATAGAAATAGACATTAAGTCATTAAGTAATTTATTTTCTTATACCTGTATGGGCAATATAACTCTTTAATTAAGGTAAATAATATAAATGATAAGTAACCTTTTCATGGAAAGATCTATCAATTTCTCATTAGATTGTTTCTCCAGATTTAGGGAGAATGTATTATTCTACTTCTGTGGGATCCATGTTAGCATGATGGCAAAATGCGGATAAAAAGAGATTTGTAATTTCAAATAATTTTGACTTCTCTTTTTCTCCATCCCATCCTTCACCTTCACTTTCAATTCCCCTATTTCTAGGGTCCTTATATTTTTTTCTCTTTTCTTTTCCCTTCCTCCCTCATGTCTAAAATCAGATCAAAGATCAGTGTAAGATTTGGACCTGGCTTGTCTGACACTGCTAGAGTTTTTACAAAGAGCTTCTAATAGGGGAATAGGACATCACTAACTTGTCTCAAACCAGCCTGTCAGTAAGCTACAAACTCACATGATTCCTTGTAGCATTACAGCAATATCATAGCTTCCAGTGTTAGTCATTCATTTGTAGCTTTCTGTCTGAATTTCTGATTCCTAGTTCTTCCAAGTAGTAGAAGGAAAAAAACAACCAACCAGAACCATGATTTTCAACCATGATTGAAAGCAATGTTAGAACTACCTGGGATACTCCTTTTAAAAAAATGATGTCTGAGTCCCCAATCTCTACCAATAAATCAGAATAAATACTGAATCCCAGACTTTAATTATTCTACTTGCTTTAAAGATAATTTTCATAAGCAGATAACATTGAGAACTACTTAGAAGCTAGAAAGGCAATTATACGAATTCTCAGACATGGACTAGGGTTATGGGTACAATTATGGCTTTCAGAGTGTTAAACTGCTTACATTTTCATAAATGTTTCCTATCACTGTGTGCTTAAAAATCATTCAAGATACACCCATTGCTTCTAAAATAATCTGATTACTACACATGATTTTCCAGCCTCTTTATTCACCCACAGGTGATTTGTGACCCAGCCATACTACATTGCTTCTTGTTTTATCCATCTTCCCCACTAGACTGTTAGCACCTGGAGAGCATGGGCTGTGGCTTTTTATTTCTGTAGACCTGGTGTAGACCACGCTAGACACAGATAAGGGACTCAAATATAAGTCCAGAACTTGTGGGTTTGTGTGATCGTATCAGTTGGTCAGTCAGCCAATCTGAAATGATGTTTATATAATATATGTTTTCATGGACAACTGGCAAAGTAAGTGTATGGATAGCTAGATAGATAAATAGATTTCCTCATTTAACATTTATTGTAAAACTCACATAAAGCAGACTTTGCGCTAAGACCAGAGGGCACACTGTGAAGAGGATGTTAGTTGTCTTCAGGGAACTCACATTTTAGGGAATGCTATTTAGAAATACCAGAAAGCAAATGAACAGGTGAGAAAAACATTCTTAGGTTCAGCATAAGAAATACTAAATATAAACATTAGGTTAAGTGTTTCTCACTTAGGGTTAATTATCATGCCACACAATAGTAAAGATATTGTTAAACATGTCTTACGTGTAATTACAAAACACAGATCTGCTATCATGTTGTTAGTGATACTCTCCATAGAGCATGGATGTTTGCCCACAAATAGATTCAACTGCTTATTTCTGGGGACTCTTTCATAATTCATACAGAGAGTTTTATCCCTTATTAAAAAAAAAACATTTCAGAGGGGTTAAATAAATAAGAAAGATAAGTTAAATGAAGTATTCCAGGAATAAAGAAAAAGACTTTGATAATAAATAATGCAAGTATAAAGAGTATGGATTGGGAAGGTAGGTAATAGAGAGCAAGAATTATGTAATTATATATAGAAAACTTCATTTTATCTAAAAGTGCTCCATCCACTATTTAAAAAAGGAATATTATAGAAAACTTATATTTTCCTTTTTCTGGCCGATATGCTATAAACAGAATTTACATGATGATGACTGAGTTATGGGGAAAGGAACGGAATGGTTAAATATAATATGAAAATAGAGAAACAGATTTAGAGATGCAGCTAAATATCACAGTGCTTTGGCAACAGACTAGTTATCTAGAGCCATACTGTGTTTAACAGTTGAGAAATGTGAACAGAATCCACCGGGGGGAGAAAAGCCCTAATTTTTAATACTTCATGACTAGAAATGTGTCTCTTTGAATACAGAATATGTTTTTCTTTTCCAAATTATGTCAAATCACACAACTTTTGATGACTAATACCTCACTGAATGAAAGTTCTGGATTAATGGGGAGAGTGTAGGGCAGAAGGGACCCAGGGCACCAGCAGCAGTGGAGGACAGTCCAATGACAAATGTGCTTCTCTGGCAAGGATCAGACCTCTCCCGGGGCAGCTGACCTTCCGCTGCAAAGCGGCAGCTCTATCAGCTGCTTGCTACGCTTTTATCAAAGTTGTGAACCAAACACTGTGATGAACCACCCCCGGCTGCCACTCTGGGCCCTTCCAGGACTGCTTTTGATAGAAATGAATTTCTTTAAAAAAAAAATAGCAATGCACAATACAAATGTCTTTGTCACTGGTTTTGACAGGGTGGCTTTAAAATTTGGGCTTGTTCTGGGTCTGGCTTCTTTTGAAACATGTACAAAAAAATAAGAGAGTGAACATAACAGGGCCCCACTTCGCTTTGAGCAATGTAACTTACTCAGTGGGAATCAGGAAAGCAGAATTAGAAAGAGATGAAGGCTTCAGTTAGCCTGGGAGGCCAGCTGATCCTTCCATTTGATTGGGTTGCTTTTCATTTTCTGAAAATAACCTCTGGACTTGTAACCAACCTCCTGCTTCACTTGAAATATGCTCTTGTCACTAGGAAATGTATTTCTTATTCCCAAACAGACCTTGCTAGAGAGTAGTACTATTACATTCTGAAGCAACATACAATTTGACATGTTGCAAATTAAAAAAGATATGTTTTCACCTCTTGTGTTAAAATAGAATTTAATAAAATGACTAAAGGCTCATATATAGCTATAAGGAAGTATATGGTAAAGTTCTTGTTTTTCCTGCAAAATTTATCTTAGGTAAAATAACTCAGAAATTACTTTCTTTCACAATAGAGATGTGTTGCTTTGTGGAGCTGAGGCCTTTCAGAACAATGGAGCACAAAATAAATTCTGCAATATATATTTAATGAATATATATTTCCTGGTCCAGGAGGTAGACTCAGCAAGTGTCATCCAGTGACATGGGCTTAGATTTTTTTTTTAAGACTTTATTTATTCATTTTAGAGAGAGAGAGAGAGAGAGAGAGAGAGAGAGAGAGAAGAGGGGAGGAGCAGGAAGCATCAACTCCCATATGTGCCTTGACCAGGTAATCCCAGGGTTTTGAACCGGCGACCTCAGCATTCCAGGTCGACGCTTTATCCACTGCACCACTACAGGTCAGGCAAGATTTTAGTTTACTAGTCTCTAAGAAGTCAATTTCGAATTGTGAAGCTTTTGGAGAAAGCTGAAAAACACTACTACAGTCAGCTGATCAGGTTTACATCAATAGTTTATGTCATGTTGCTACTATGTACCTTTGATATCATGTGATTAGAATTGCATTTTATACCTGTGATCTTCACTCCCAAATCCATAATATCAGTCTAAGACATCAGACAATTCCCAGGTGAGAGACATTCTGCAAGGTACCTGACCATAACTACTCAAAACTGTAAACTACAGGAAAACAAGAAAAATGTGAACAACTATCACAGCCAGCAAAAGTCTCAGAGGACATGAGACTAAATGCAATGTGAGATCCTTGATGGGATCCTGTGACAAAGAAAGGACATTAGGTAAAAACTAAGAAAATCTGAACAAAGTATAGACTTTGGTTAATTTGCCATAATGCACCAATATTGGTTAATTTTGACAAATATACTAAATCTAGCCTAAAATTTTTAGTAAATGTGAAGTTTTAAAGTTTTTTTCCTGTACTAATGTATTAATATTGCAAAATTCATTTTACAGATCAGAAAATTGAGAGTCATAGAATTGAAATGAATTGATCCACATGACTGTACAAGTAAGTAAAAAAACAAATAATAGGAATCAAATATGTTCATTTTCAAGGGCAAAGTTGTTTTTGTATTTTTTTTTTTCTTACTATGTTTAATGTCTGAGTTTCTTACTGACTGGAAACGTACCAACCACTTGGTTCATTAACTCATTTCCTTCAAGTCTTTGATCAAACCTCATCTTCCTCAGTAAGTCTACTCTGACCACTATGTTTAATATGCAACAGAACTCCTGATCCCCTTTAACCTGTTCTAATTTATTTTCCCATAACACCTTTCATCTTCTAACATATCATGTGACTTATTTATTATCATGCTTGTTACTTATTATTTATTTTCCCCACTAGAATATAAACCACAGGCGATCACAGATCTTTATTACATTTACTTATACATCTTCTACTCATAAAACAGTGCCTAATACACATAAGATTCTTCGTAAATATCTGTTGAATGCATGAATCAACCAAGCTCAGCCCAGTCAAAAAATCTGGGGAAATAGCTTCTGTTCTTTGAGTCAGAACTTTGTATAATATCAATTCACATGATTCATTCTACAGAGATGGGCAATTACTTAATTCTGTTCAGCCTCTTCATTTCAATTTACCTCTTTTAGTTATAACCTGTGCCCATGAATACCTGTTGTATATCTCAGTATTTTGTGTTTTTGACAACTTCATTTCTCTGAGTCTTCTTGAACTGACAAGAGGTAACAAGTGTTGGTGAGGGTATAGAAGAGGGTATAACACTGTTGGTGAAAACATAAATTGATGCAATCATCAAAAATTTTAAAATGGAACTTCCAGCAATCCCACTTTGACTTATATATCCAAAGAAAATGAAACCACAATCTTTTTTTTTCTTTTTTTGTATTTTTCTGAAGTTGGAAACGGGAAGAGACAGTCAGACAGACTCCCGCATGCACCAGACTGGGATCCACCCAGCACGCCCACCAGGGGGCGATGCTCTGCCCACCAGGGGGTGATGCTCTGCCCCTCCGGAGCGTTGCTCTGTTGCGACCAGAGCCACTCTAGCGCCTGGGGCAGAGGCCAAGGAGCCATCCCCAGCGCCCGGGCCATCTTTGCTCCAATGGAGCCTCGCTGCGGGAGGGGAAGAGAGAGACAGAGAGGAAGGAGAGGGGGAGGGATGGAGAAGCAGATGGGCACTTCTCCTGTGTGCCCTGGCCGGGAATCGAACCTGGGACTTCTGCACGCCAGGCTGACGCTCTACCACTGAGCCAACCGGCCAGGGCTGGTGAAACCACAATCTTAAAGAGATATCTGCCCTCATATTTATTGCAGCATTATACACAATAGGCAAGATATAAAACAACTTGAATGTCTGTCTCTGGGTAAATGGATAAGGAAAATGTGATATGTTTATAAAATGAAATATTATTCAGCCTTCAAAAGGAAGAAAAACCTGCCAATTGCAAAAACACGAATGAACTTGGAGGACATTACTCTAAGTAAAATAAGCCACTCAAGGATAAATACTATATGAGCTCACTTATATGTAGAATCTGAAAAAGTAAAATTCAGAGAAACAGAAAGTAGAATAGTGGTTGTCAGAAACAAAAAAAATGGGGGCAGTGGGGAGATACTGTTCAAAGAATACAAACTTTCAGTTATAAGATTAATAAATTCTTACCCTAATTTCCAAAAACCAGAGAAAGAAAACTATAGGCCAATATTTATGATGAATATAGATACAAAAATCTTCAACAAAACACTAGAAAAATGGATCCAGAAATACATTTTTAAAAATCATACACTATGATCAAGTGGTATTTATTCTGGGGATGTAAGGTTAGTACAATATCCGTAAATCAATAAATGTGATTTATCATATAAACAAAACGAAGGATAAAAATCAAATGATCATAGCAATAGAAGTCGAAAAAGCATTTGATAAAATCCAGCACCAATTTATGATAAAAAAAAGAACTCTCAGCAAAGTGGGGACAATATAATAAAGGCCATATATGACTAATCCACAGCCAAAATTATACTCAATGGGCAAAAACAAAAAGTGATTCCCCTAAAATCAGGTACAAGATAGGGATGTCTATTTTCACCACTCTTATTCAACATAGTTCTGGAAGTTCTAGCCAAAGTAATCAGACAAAATGAAGAAAAAAAAATGGTATCCAAACTGGAAAGAAAAAAGTAAAACTATCATTATTTGCAGATGACATGATATTATACAAAGAGAACCCTAAAGACTCCACCAAAACAATGACTAGATCTAATAAAAAAATTTGGTAAAGTAGCAGGACATAAAGTAAATATTCAGAAATTGGTGGCATTCTTATACATCAATAATAAAGAGAAAGAGAAATTATCAGAAAGAGAAATTAAGAAAACAATCCCATTTACTATTGCAAACACAACAAAAACAAATTTAACCAAAGAGGTAAAAAACCTGTACTTGAAAAATTATAGGACATTGAAGAAAGAAACTAAAGAAGATACTTTTAAATGGAGGCATATACTGTGTTCATGGATTAGAAGACTTAACATCATTAAAATGTTCATACTACCAAAAGTAATGTAAGGACTCAACGTAATACTTGTTAAAATACCAATGACATATTTCACAGATCTAAAACAAATATTCCAGAAATTTATATGGAACCAAAAAAGACCGTGTATAGCATTAGCAATCTTGAGAAAGAAGAACAAAGTTGGAGGTATTTCAATACCTGATATCAAACTATACTACAAGGCCATTATAATCAAAATAGCATATTAATTGCTTGAAATGAGACAGTAATATGGGACCTTATTAGAGTTCTTGGTATATAATAATGTCAATAAAAGGTACCTTTTATTTTCTATTGTTATTTATGTTAATGGTCATTATTGTTACTAATAGGTGAGGAGAAAACCAGTTATTCAGTAACAGACATTGACATACTGCAATAAAGATGGTGCAGGTTTGTTTTATGAATAATGACAAAGATCATCTTCTGTGCATAAGTCACATTTTGCAGAAAAGATACATTATTGAACATTTCAGTCTCTCTATTTAAAATATTATATTTTGATATCTAAATATAAAGTAAAAATATAATAAATCCAGTTAGTTGCACCTCTACATATATCCCTTTTTAGTAATGTATGTTTTCAAAACTTTTGCCCATGTAAAAAATTGGGGGTTTTTTTCTTAGTGATTTGTGTGAGTTCTTTATTTATATTTTATATAACTACTTTTTAAAAATATGTACAGCAAATATCTCTCTGTACTCTGGTTTGAAATTTTATTATATTAATGGTGTTTTGATGAGGGGAAATTCTTAATTATAATGAGTACAATTCATCAATCTTTTTCTTTAATATTATTTTTTTTGTGTGTACACTCTTTACAATATCTTTTCTTACCAAAAAGATATGAAGAATCACTTGCTACTTTATGGAAGCTTTGATTTTATTAATTTTTACCTTTTTCTACCATACAGTTGAAAATAATATTATTTCTGTGTGTCATCCAAGGTAGGGTTCAATTTTTTTTTTATTATTGACATCAAATTGACCCAGGACCATTTACTGAAAAAATATTTTCCCAATGTCTTATAATGGAACTTTAATTGTAACTTACTTACAAATTGTATGAATGTGGCCTATTTCTAGAGTCTCTACTCAAGTCTATTATTCCATATGCCTTTCTTTATGCTAATATAACCCCAGTTAATATGTTATTATAATAAATTCAGGTATCTGGTGTTTTATATCATTCAGCCATGCTATTCAAGACTTTCTTGATTTTTCTTAATTCCCTGAGTCTCCATATAACTTTTAGAAAACTTATTTATTTCCACATAAAAAAATATCTAGTAATTCTGAATAATATTGCAGTGACCCTATAAGCATTTGGTGGGAGTTTTTGTCTTACAATACTTGTTTCAATACACGAGCATGAGATGTCCTCCACTGATTTAGGTCTTCTTTATTTACTCTCAGTACTGATGTAGTTTTCAGTTAGATAACTTGCATAACTTTTGTTCAATTTATTACCACATATCTGATTTTACTGGTGCTGCCACAAATAATACATTTGCTAAATTTACTTGTTTTAAATTGTTTGCTGCTGGAATATGCAATTGCATGTAACATTTTCTCTTGATCTTGTATCTGGAAAACTCGAAAAATCATTTGGGAATACTAATAGCAAATCTATAGATTCTTAGTGAAAAACAACTATTTAGCAAATCACCAAATTACAAATCTAAGTAAAAGATATTAAAGTCTTTGGAATAAGTCAGATACTTCAAGCTTCATTTTCTTTTTATTTTCTAGTCTCTCTCCCAGGAAATAGCAGAACCTCCAATCCAGAAACCTAGTACTTGCCTGTGATACTTTTTTGTCTTATTGTTTAATATTCAACCATCAAGATCTATAGATTCTGCATGCTTCCCATAACCCCAAATCATCCTTCCCATCTCTTCCCCACAAATGTGCTTTACTGTACTTAGTTTAGAGCCTCATATCATGTCCTGCCAGGACTACCCTTCCATTCTATCCTTCCCCATGAAAACCTTGCCACAACACCCTCCTGTTTGTAGATTTATTAAAATTGTCATTATTTTGAGTTTTGCATTAATCTGAATGCATATTCCTAGATGATGACTTGTGTTCTAATTTAGAATATCATTTCCCTTAGGACAGTGTTCAGGGACTATTGACTCATGCTCAAGTCCACATTTATATTACTTTTCTCTGCCTTATGTAAAAAAAGTACAGAATTTAAGCAGAGAGAGAAGAAAAGGATCCAATGATTTTCTTAAATTTGGACATTTTTGTCATAAGCCAGTTTGAATAACCTAGATAATTATCAGTTTAGGCTAGATTTAAGATTATGGAAATGTCCGTTATAGTTTTTCTTGTGATATAATTGATCTTTATAACCTCTGCATTGTCCAGAGAGCAGATGTATATAGAATTATTAATAATAACCTTTTAAAATAATGTTTTATTGCCTGACCAGGCAATGGCACAGTGGATAGAGCATTGAAGTGGGATGCTGAGGACCCAGGTTTGAAATTCCAAGGTTGCCAGCTTGAGTGCGGGGTCACTGGCTTTAGTATGAGATCATAGATATGGCCCCATGGTCACTGGCTTGAGCCCAATGGTCACTGGCTTGAAGCCCAGGGTCGCTGGCTTGAAGAGGGGCTTCTTGCTCTGCTGGAGCCCTTTGGTCAAGGCATGTATGAGAAGGCAATCAATGAACTACTAAAGCACAGCAACGAAGAATTAATACTTCTCATCTCTCTCTCTCCCTGTCTGTCTGTCCCTGTCTGCCTCCTGTCTGTCTGTCTGTCTCTTGCTAAAAAATAAAACTAAAATATTCTATTTATTCTGTTGTAGTTAGCAATAAATTCCTGAGCCAATCAGTTGAATCATGTAAATATTTTTAATACATGAATCAAACTGCTTGAAAGCCTTGCACTAAACTGGCACTTATGCTAGAAAACAGAGGCCTGATGCTCTAATTCTAAAGTCTAAGTGAACTTAGAATGCTAAGTCAATAAATAGAGCTCAGTATATTCCTTGAATTAACAAAATATCATCAATATTTTTATAATAAATGAAAGAGAGGTACTGAGGAGATATATAATATATATATTAATATGGAGTATTTCTCTTCAGTAAACACATCCAATTTTTAATTTATAAAGTATCACCTGAAGCAATTTTATTTGCTGTAGATCTGAGATATGTCCATTAACAACAGTTTTGACTAATATAAATGAAAAATACTTTATGGTTCTTGACACAAAGAACTAATGTGACTCAGAAAAAAAGTTATCTTGATAGTCCTTGTTACATTTGTGGAAAATTTTTTATGACTTTTACCTTTATGACCTTTGCTAGCATTTTTAGGTATCATAACTTGACAAAGATTAAAATAATAATTTTTCCAGTTGGTAGAGTTTCTGAATTCACTTGATGGATACAAAACCAGCATATTTATGGAACATCAATTTTCATTGCTTCACTCACTCTTAATCGATGAAAGTTCCTGAGATGACAAAGAGAATCCTCTTCGTATTCCACCCACAAGTATTTGCTATATTAGTCTTACCTCACTCTTCCTCAAGGAATAATAAATGAATCCGATCATAGCTAAAGGCACTCATGAAAACCAATGCTGCAAATGGAAATATCTCAATCACTGTAATTTCGATCATAGTCTCTAAATTGAAAGCAGAAGTCTCCTCTGCTTCTGCCAAATCAGTTGGAACTGGTTTGAAAGCCCCAATTGAAGTTTATGCACTCAGCAAATCAAAGTCTAAATGAACTGTCTGAAAGTCTAACGGAGAGTGATAAAAAACAGTGTAATTTTTCATGTAGGCTGGTCAGGTTACCCCTGCATGTTATGTTACAACTGCTATAGTGCTTTATATTATCTTCACACTCTAACTTGGTGAATATAAAATGTTTTATGGCACTCTTAGTGGTAGTAAAACTTATAGAAAATGCAAATCCCTGGTTAGTGTTAAGTATATATACTTAAAAATATATCCTATAATATTTTCACACTGTTAGAAACCCTAATTATGCTTCTCTATATTAAATTTTTGGGGGGAGTTACATTTTCTTAGTGTAATAGCCCTATGATATTTTGTTTGTGTTGTTATATTTGATATATTCTTTTAAAATAAAGTATTTCATATTATTCTTAAGAGTAATTCAGAGATGCTATCCATTCAGGAAACTTACATGAATTCAAGTCCTATATAGTACTTTAACTATCAGGTTTCGGAGATATTAATTTTTAAAACTAGGTGGGTTATTGTTATATGTATTTTCTGAACAGAAATATGGGACATTTTCTGTTAATAACTCAGTTTTTAAATAAAAATAAATAGATAAGCAAGAGAAATGCTCAAGGCCCCACTGTCCTAATGACTCTCACTCCCCAAGAGTCTCCCTAGTTTGTTCATATAATCATTTATGGGCTACACGATGTGACCTGACCAAAGAGGAACAGAATGAAAGTATTATTCCTTTGATCTAATATTCTCCTTGCAGCCTAAAATGTATGATTATCATCTTTATTAGCAGCTGAATGGAATACTTCACTCACACATACCAAATTCTTCTTTTAGAAGTAGTTTTAGTTCAGGTTGCCACTTTCTATATGTAGGAAAATGACTCTTTGTATCTAAATGCAGGTACTTATATTTGTCTCTATTCAATTTTCTATTCATAAATTTTATAAACTAGCTAAGCATCGGTATAGCATCAGCTCCTGAGTAAGACATCTGAGGTAAAACTTTTCTTCTGCTACTGGATATGCCATTTAATTGTTTATGAGCTTTATTTTTAAATCAAGGATAATAATAACTACTTAGGTAGTTCTAATAATTAAATGAGATGCAGTATATAAAGGTGCTTAGTCAGCACATAGTAGTTACTTCAGAATGCAGTAATTAACATTATGATTACCATTGCTGCTGAATATATTTGGAACCTTGATTCTGTCACCTTGTATAGTAGATAGCTCAAAAATTCATAACTGTGCTTCATTTTAATCTACATTCAAGTAATTGATAAATATATGTTTAAAATATATGCAAGCTATAAAACTTGCTGCAATAAAGATTTCATTCTAGGTTTAAGTCTATTCATTAATAAATACTTGGTGCATAAATATTGAACCAGCTATGAACCAGTAAACTGTAGTAATTACTTAACCCCAATTGCCTGCAAGGTATCAAGAAGAACTTTATAAATACCTTGCTTAAATACATACAAATGTGCATTCAGAAATTGCACATGCACAACAAATATGGACACACCCATACAAACTTTATGATAAAATATTAATCATTCTAGCAAGTCTATGAGCCTATAATAACTCCTGGGGATTGCCAATTTTGCCACTATTTACTCACAGAATATTTGTTTAACTAATTCATTCAACTTTTCTTTTTTCATCTCAGTCATTCACTGTCATTATCTTTTTTGAAAATTGAAAGAACATTTTTCTCATCTGATTTTTGTTATATCTTGAGTTCATCTGTGATCACATCTTCACTGTCTACTCTTTGGCAGGATTTAAATGTACTGAGGCTTTATATTAACTCAGGGGAGCTTATCATCCTCCATCATTCTTTCCTGAATTATACTTATGCTACCTGCACACCCCCAGTTACATTCTAGTTAGCTCCATCATGATTATTTTATTCATCTTTCAGGTTGTTGAAAGAGGTCATAATAATTTTAGAGCACAGAGCAGTGTCAGGTTTGCAGTTTTTCATAGAGTGGTGAGTGTAGGCTTCTCTGTGAAGGCTACAACTGAGTAGAGATTGGAAAGACATAGAGTAGACAGTGGCAATTAGAGAAGAAAAATAGTTATAAAAGAGAAGGTAAAATGTATTTAGGTGTTTGATTTTTTAATATTTTTTATACATTTATTTCGTCATCTATAGGTTTTCATTTTTTAAGTAAAAAAATGGGACTAAATGGTGATGGAAGGAGACCTGATTTGGGATGGCGAACACACAATACAATATACAGATGATGTATTATAGAACTGTACACCTGAAACTTATATAATTTTATTATTCAATGTCATCCAAATAAATTCAATAAAAATGTTTTTAAATTAAATTTATTGAGTGACATTTGTTAATAAGATTATATAGGCTTCAGGTGTACATTTTACTCTAAATCTACATGATATCCTCTTTCTTTTTTTTTTTTTTACAGAGACAGAGAGAGAGAGTCAGAGAGAGGGATAGACAGGAACAAACAGACAGGAACAGAGAGAGATGAGAAGCATCATTAGTTTTTTGTTGCGACACCTTAGTTGTTCATTAATTGCTTTCTCATATGTGTCTTGACCGCGGGCCTTCAGCAAATCGAGTAACTCCTTGCTCAAGCCAGCGACCTTGGGTCCAAGCTGGTGAACTTTTGCTCAAACCAGACAAGTCCATGCTCAAGCTGGCAACCTCTGGATCTTGAACTTGGGTCCTCCGCATCCCAGTTCAACACTCTATCCACTGCGCCACTGCCTGGTCAGGCGATATCCTCTCTTTTTTTGTTGTTGTTTTTTTTTTGGATTTCTCTGAAGCTGGAAACGGGGAGAGACACCCGACCGGGATCCACCCAGCATGCCCACCAGGGGGCGACACTCTGCCCACCAGGGGGCAATGCTCTGCCCCTCCGGGGCATCGCTCTGTCGCGACCAGAGCCACTCTAGCACCTGGGGCAGAGGCCAAGGAGCCATCCCCAGCGCCCGGCCATCTTTGCTCCAATGGAGCCTTGGCTGTGGGAGGGGAAGAGAGAGACAGAGAGGAAGGAGAAGGGGAAGGGTGGAGAAGCAGATGGGCGCTTCTCCTGTGTGCCCTGGCCGGGAATCGAACCCGGGACTTCTGCACGCCAGGCCGACGCTCTACCACTGAGCCAACTGGCCAGGGCTGATATCCTCTTTTAAATGTGGTGTTTTTTTAAATTAGTAACCTTAACATTTTAATAAGGAATACTATTCTGTTAATAAAAAAGTGTAATTAAAGGGAACATGTAATAATCTCTCTACCTACCAATTAAATTCAATTGTATGGATCATGAAGCTCAAGAAAAAGAGGCAATTTATTTATCAATTAATATTAAATAAATATGTACCCATTAATGGGAAATCAACACAGATGAATTCTAGCTCATTATAAAATGAGAGAAACATTCTAAAGCTATGTCCCTCGACATCTGATGCATAAAATTTAGCATATCTCTTCCTAGCCTTGTACCTGTATAACATCCAAAATAATCAGTGATTATTTTAAGCAAATAAATTATCTCTTTTGGAGAAAACAAAGTCCCCACCACTATAGTTTATTTAAGCAGAAACTAGATGACCATCTTGTAGAGATACTGCTGAAAAGATTCCTAAGAGACTAGAAAATTGGTGAAGATGACATCCTTTGAGATCTAGAATTATTTGATCCTAGATCTTCAATACAATGACTTTGCACTTTACAATACCTTTCTGATCGTTCACCTGCTGTGGGAAAGTGATGCAGTCTTAACAGGATTGCTTTCTGACCCAGTTCTCCTCTCGTATTTGAAGGAGTCTTATTAATTTTTCCTTAGGGTAGGCAGAAGTGTGTGGACACATGCAGACTTTGAAAATTGAATTGGTGACACTTGATAGGAAGTGAATTTGGCTTCACAGCAAAATTCAATAAAGAAAGGAGGTAACCAAATGAGAATACTCTCCCAAATAAACCTGAGACATTGTGATTTTACTTCCTGAAAACAACATATCTCATTCCTTTCTGTTTGTTTGTTTAATCATACCCTCCTTTCCCACCTTTGAAGTTATGAGAGTTTGAGTCATTTATGTCTTTTGCCTCAAGACTAACTTTATTAGCCTTCCATCATCCTAGTAAACAGGAGGCCAGTCCAAATGTGACATTACTCTAATAATGTGTCATCACGCTAGCAGCTTGACTTATTATTTTATCCTTTGTGTTACATTTTTCACACTTTATCGTAAAAATAACACAGCATTCCAGACAATTTTTATTAAATTTTACAACTGCATTTTTTCCCACAAAATTAAAGTGACAATGTTTAAGTTTTAATTATTTCTAAAAAATCAATTATTTCCCTTTGTCCAAAACTAAAGAAAAATGTTTAGATCACAAAGAATATTTTCCCGTCCTACAGTCTTCCTTCTTTATTTTCATGTAATGTTTCTACTCCTTTTCTCAAGTTACATTTCAATTTCTTTTGTTGATTGACTTTAGAGAGAGAGAAGAAGGGGGGAAGGGGAGAGAGAGAGAGAAACATCAATTGGTTGTCCTACCCATTTATGCATTCATTGGTTGATTCTTTTTTTTTTTTTTTTGACAGAGACAGAGAGAGGCAGAGAGAGGGACAGATAGGGACAGACAGACAAGAAGGGAGAGAGATGAGAAGCATTAATTCCTTGTTGCGGCACCTTAGTTGTTCACTGACTGCTTTCTCTGCTGACCGGGGGCTACAGCAGACCGAGTGACCCCTTACTCAAGCTAGTGACCTCGGGTCCTCTGCATCGCAGTCCAATGCTCTATCCACTGCACCACTTTCTGGTTAAACCATTGGTTGATTCTTGTATTTGCCCTGACTAGAGATTGAACCAGCAACCTTGGAATACAGGTACGATGCTCAAACCAACCTAACTCTCTGGCCAGGGCCTCAAGTTACCTTGACTCCATTATGTTCTAAGGTTACATTTTCTATTCATAATAAACATGATGCTACTTTTCACTTAAGAACTTGACACATAGAATTTGCTTTATTTCATAAGGTGGAAGCATTTAGCTATATATTAACATTTATTGAGTCCCTACTGTATGTAAGGCATTGGAATAGATGTGAAAGATACAAAATTGTTTCCACACAAATCATGTATTCAGTTATTTCAGTTAATCATAATCTTGGGGCAGTAAGATAGCTATACTAATAGATAGTGAATATTTACAGAAATTAAAAAAGAATGATAATAGGAAATGGATTAAATTAATTTGGGATGTCTAATGGAACATATCAGCTACACTTCTCTCTACTAAGAGTTATATGAGATACCGAAACGAAGATAGGAAAGTATTGTTTGAACGTTTATTTGTTATTGAGAGCAAAAGCACCTACTTTAGCTATATCATGCCCCCCACCTACAAAAACTGTATACATATTGCCTGACCTGAGGTGATGCAGTGGATAAAATGTCAACCTGGAATGCTGAGGTCATTTGTTTGAAACCCCAGTCATGCCTGGTCAAGGCACATATGAAAAGCTACTACAACAACTTGATGCTTCCTGCTCCTCCTCCTGTCTTTTTGTCTCTATCCTTTCTTTAAAAATCAATAAATTTTTTTTAATTAAAAAAATTAAAAATTTGTGTGTGTATATTTACACACACACACACACACACATTAACCGATAAGACAGAACTAGAAGAAAGTAGTGAAGATCCCAATACCTGAATTACAGGCCCCTCTGTTAGAAGGCTTGCTGCAGCTGCTGCCAGACTGCCCTGGCCCTCCCACTGCCAGCTCGAGTCACAGGAGGGTCTGACAGATGTTTCTTCATCACACCTGCGTATCTTCTACCCAAAATTCTGCCCAGCACCCTCTCCCTCATATCACTCTCTCCTCCCATGTGTGCTCGTGTCTTGTTCAAAGAGCCTTGGTCATTTGTATGATTCTAAATGAAGGACATTTAGGAAGAGAGACTTGTGCTTCTAACTTGGGCAGGCTGGACCATTAATGTACTCAATCTCTCTAATAGAGAAAGCATTCAAAAGATGCTTAGCAGCAACAAGTGTAGAAATAAATTCTTGGGTATCAAAATCAACTTTAGATATAAAGCTTGCAAAGCTCTTAACATAGAAGTTATACAACTATCGCATAGTAAGCTGCAAATGGTTGACAGGGGATTTCTACTCAAGAAAGAAAATAATACCATCTAAAAAAGAATAATTCTTTAGGAAGGGTCATGGATGCGAACAGGAAATCGGTACAGAAAGTTTTTTGAAATAATTTTATTTTGTTGCAGAAATACCCAGCACACTATGAAACTGGTTACAACTTTTTAACTCCTTCTTAACAGAAGATATTCCACTGAAACTGTAAGTTAGCTATCAGAAAACCTGCCTGTGCTTCTGTAATGGTGTCTGTGGGAATAAGTGACTCACATGCTAGGTATTTGCTGTATGGCACATGCATTCTGAAATCTGAGGTGTGCTTGGAAAAACAGGCCATTTTCAGCACATATCCAGGTGTGCCACACAGCTCTTTACTATCCACCAACATCTTTTCATAAGGGAAGCGGGGTTAAGGGTTCTTTGAACCATGCTGCAAGCTGACAAGGCATTGAATGTGCTCTATTCAGCAGCAGGAACAACAAACCTCGTCAAAAGCACACTTAGAAGACTGGCTGGGATGACTTCCACAGCGTTAACAAAAGCTGTAGTATGGGGACAGCTGATCTATTGTGCTTAAGGAAGCATGGGCCCTCTCTGGACTGCTAACTGCCATAAAGGCCCATCACCTGCAAATCACGGGGTGCACTGGGATGGCCTGCTGCACGCTCTACATCATACACACAGCATTGCCATTCATCAAACCACGTCCAAGTAGGCACTCCGCTGTGTTAATTCCTAAATCCTGCAGAAATTAAACCACGGGAAAGAAACACGGTGCTATAGCACTGGCGGCAGCAGGGAACAAACAAAGTGCACGATTGAAAAAGAATGCTATAGAAATGTTTACCTGAAACCTATGTACTGTTATTGATCGATGTCACTCCATTAAATTTAATTTTCTAAATAAAATTATAAAAAAAACAAATCTGATATAAATAACAACCATTGCCCTGGCTAGATAGCTTGGTTGGTTAGAGCATCGTCTTAGAAGCACAGAGGTTGATAGTTCTATCCCCGGTTCAGGCACATACAGGAAGAGATTGGTATTCCTGGTGCATACACACACACACACTCTCTCTCTCTCTCTCTCTTCCTCTCTCTCTAAAACTCAATAAAATAATTAAAAATAAGTAAATAATAACATGTCATGCAAAAATTTGACTTTGCTCTTAATATTTGATAGTATGCTTTTATCTTTCCTTTCACTGTCCCCCATCTATTATTCATTTTTGTTGATGTCTCCTATTAGTCAAGTTGACAAATGACAATAAAAGTTTTCAAAAACACTCTGTACAGAATTTTTTCCTAATTGTCATTTTAAACAATGCCTCAGGCTTATTTTCTAACTTATCTTTAATAAATTTCTCCCATCTTATTGTTACTGCAGATTTCAGCAAACCACAGCCAAATCAGCGTGGGCTCAGTTTAGTGAGATAGATGATACTTTTGTCCTCGTGCTGTTGGGATATCTAAAGCCAGGAGACTTGGGGGTTTGAAATTCAGCTTTGCTGCTTTCTTGCTCTGTATTTTAGTGCACACTTCACCCTCACACCTAAGTATCCTCAACTAAGCAATGAAAACAAAATCGAACAGCTAGAAGAAACTAGTTCACAGGGCTATAGTCAACATTAAATAAGGGAATGGTTGTAAAAGCATGCATAGCAGTACTTGGAAGGTTATAATTACTCAGCTTACGTGAGCCAGATCTTGAGGTGGTTCCTTATCTGAATTTCCATAGGCAGCAAAAATGTATTGAAATTACAAAACATGGTCAAAGAGCAATACTGTACTTTTCACATAAACAGAAAGTAAGTTTAAAATTTTTCTATTCTATCTTGCATTTCCTATTTGAAAATCAATGAAACTCTAGGGAATTATCTTTTTACTATGTACACTGGGCTGTCCCATAATATGCAGAGTTGAACTGAATATCAATAAATTGTTTTCAATCACATTAAAAAAGGTTTTCACAAAGGAATTATTTTGAATGCATATGACAAAAAATGTCAGAAGAATGCATATCTTTTTTTCTAGAAAAGTGTTATCATGCTTTAAATTATTTTTAAACACCATATGACACACAGTTTTATAGTGTTTTGCTATTCTTGTGTTGGAATTATGATAAAGATCTGCATATCATTTTATTTATCATATAGCAAATCAATCTTGACTTTTATTAGGAAGGAATGATTTCTTAGAGATTTCAGTTCAACTTCTGGCAATGTAAATCTTCATATAATAATAGTGATTGCTGGTTGAAATTTTGAATTAAGTATTAATTAGGACAATATTTGCCAAATAAAACTCTAAGTAACTACAATAAATTGGTTATTTTTATTTTTTATTTTTTTTGAAGCTGAAAACAGGGAGGCAGTCAGACAGACTCCCACATGCTACTGACTGGGCTCCACCTGGCATGCCCACCAGGGGGTGATGCTCTGCCCATCTAGGGTGTCACTCTGTTGCAACCAGAGCCATTCTAGCACCTGAGGCAGAGGCCATAGAGCCATCCTCAGCACCCGGGCCAACTTTGCTCCAATGGAGCCTTGGCTGTGGGAGGGGAAGAGAGAGACAGAGAGGAAGGAGAGGGGGAGGGGTGGAGAAGCAGATGGGTGCCTCTCCTGTGTTCCCTGGCCAGGAATCAAACCCAGGACTCCTGCACACCAGGCCAATGCTCTACCACTGAGCCAACCGGCCAGGGCGAATTGGTTGTTTTTGACCAATCAGTGTCCTTTGCCAGATGAGATGTGAAAATGCAGACCTGAACTACCATGACCAGAGTCACTCACACTAAGGCAGAGAGGGGAGCATGCCACTGGCTGAAATCCAATTAGGTCATTACAATTTTTTTAACATAAAATAGTCATGTTGTTTTCATTAAGTACTATATTTTTTTCATTTTCCTGTACTCTTTTTGCCTTCTCCTTCCATTTTCATTTCAGGTTAGGCATGAAAATGAAATAGCTACTGATTTATTCAGGAAGACTGTCAACATCATCTTAAGTTTAGGAGAGATGATGTTTGTGAGACTTACAAATATACCCCACAGCTTAAATACTGCTTGATGTTTCAAAAAGAAAGTGAAGAAACAGAAACTCTGACCAAGATAACAAGAGCTGGGCTTTGAATATTTTTAAATCACAAAAAGTTTTATTGAGTTTTATATATACTTGGAATGTTTATGGTTTTCTGAACCATGTCATCTCAACAAATTCAATTTTTTTAAAAAAGGTTTGAGGGCCTGACCTGTGGTGGCGCAGTGGGATAAAGCGTTGTCCTGGAACACTGAGGTCGCCGGTTCAAAACCTTGGGCTTGCCCGGTCAAGGCACATATGGGAGTCGAAGCTTCCTGCTCCTCCCCCTTCTCTCTCTCTCTGTCTCTCTCTCTCTCTCTCACTCCTCTCTCTCTAAAAAATCAATAAATAAAATATTAAAAAAAAAAAAAAAAAAAAAAAAAGGTTTGAGCTGAAGACAGCCTATAGTAGTCTAGTCCTACTATGTATCAGAGCTCAAGTGCAGTCAAGGTTGCATGCATCCTAACTTACTACTCTTTCTATTGTATCATTATTATATTAATGAGCAAAAAACAGCCTGTGTCTATTGGCCCTTTGGTTATTTCTTCACTGCAGACCAAAAACTGTTAGCTCAAAAGCCTGCCAGTGCCAGACTCAAATTTTTCCACATCTAATTATTTTAAACATAACTCAACTAAGCAAATGGGTAGCCATTTACAGTCTGTCTACTTGTAAAACCCCAAGAAACTTCACCCAACAGCTGCTACTTATTGATAAAACAGGGCATTACAGTTGGAATGCCCTAAGCTGCTGCTGCCTTTTAGAGTTCTTTGACCCAAAGGCTCCTGCCAAGATTACCTACACGTCAAAGCCCTGCTCACATCTCCTTCTTCCCTGGGAGTCCTTTTACCTTTCTCCACTTTCAAATAGTAGATTTCTGAGCCACAGCCTCTAGAGATTCACATTATGACAAACCTGTCAAAGCATTGCTGGATAAAGTTTGGTATGCTACTCCTGTCATAGTCAAATACTTTTAACTCCTACAATCATAATTCATAAAAAGCAAGCAAAACAGATAACAAAACTATTTAAATCATCTTTAGATAGTGTTTTAATTCCCCAAATAGATTTTTTAATAGAGGAATTATTTCTATAAAGTATGTTTCCTAGAAATTGCTTCACTATAAAATGGTTAATCCATTAGGACAGTGTTTCTCAAACTTTTTGAAATCAGGACACATTTAAAATCCTACAAATAATTGTAGGTATACTATATATATATACAAACTTCTGAGAAATATGTTACAATAATTAAGTCAAATATTAAAGAAAAAATGTAAAGTCCAAGTGTGCTTTTATGGTAATTAAACAAAATAAATATGACAAAATTAAATTTATTCTGACATTAAAAAACACTTTTATGTTACATTTTTTGAGTTATGCTTTTTAGAATTTATAAAAAAGAAGGGTTAAAAAATGACAAAAATGTTATCTTTTTATATATATAGATACAACCTTAGTAAAATTTAGTAAATTCGGCAGGTCCTGGCATGAATGTGTTAAGTTTTTTCATTCTTGTGTTTATGAGAAACATGAGCCTGATGTGTCCTAGTGATTTCTTCAATGTTTGGGCATATATTTGAAAGGCAAACTCTCATTTCCTCATCAATACATTGAAGAATTCCTCTCTTTTTACTCTTAATTGTGTCGAGTGCAGAAAACCCCCACCATACATATCATCTTAACTTTACACCAAACAAAGGATAGAAGAAACTTGCCTCCAGTCTTTCCGGGGAACATGGGGGTAGTGTAAACAATCCAGCACCACAGCTTAACCGCCTTTTGCAACCTAATCAGGCAAGTGAGGTGGGGGGTTGGGCAGACTGTCAGTTTACAGCCAATTCCCCACACCTCTGTCCCCCAAAATTCTAAACTCCAAAAACCCTGTTGGTTTTTTGGTCCCCAACAGGCACATATTTCTCTGGAATACCATAGGGCACACCTGGAAATCTTCTAGGGCACACACTTTAAGAACAACTTCATTAGGATTATGTTCAACAATGTGATCCTCTCTCTATTAACAGAACTTCCTCTTTTTCTGTGCAAGATGCCAGAAAAAAAATCAAGGAGATTGAGAACTAATCAACTTTTGGAGATAGAAACATTTATTTATTTATTTATTTATTTAGACAATTAAATTTAACAGGGTGACATTGTTCAATCAGACTACATAGATTTAGAGAAAACATCTCCACATCATTTGGATAGTGAATTATGTTGTATACCCATCACCCAAAGTCAAATCATCTTCTGTCACCCTATATTTTTTTTCTCTTTAAGCCCCTCATATCCCTCCCTCTCCACACTTCCCTTACTCCTGGTAACCACTGCACCCCTGTCTATGTCCATGAGTTTCAATTTTGTGTTCCACCTATGTATGGAATCATACAGTTCTTAGCTTTCTCTCATTTACTGACTTCACTCAGCATAATGTTATCAAGGTCCATCCATGTTGTTGTAAATGATACTATGTCATCATTCTTATGGCTGAGTAGTATTCCATTGTATATATACAGTATATACCACATCTTCTTCATCCAATCCTCTCTTGAAGGGCATTTTGGCTGTTTCCATGTCTTTGCCACTGCGAACAATGCAGTGATGAACATGGGGTGCATGTGTCTTTACATACCCATGTTTTCAACTTTTGTGGGTATATACCCAGTAGAGGTATTGCTGGGTCATATGTTAGTTCTATTCTTAATTTCTTGAGGAACCACCATACTTTCTTCCATAATGGTTGCACTAATTTACATTCCCACCAACAGTGAATGAGGGTTCCTTTTTCTCTCCAGCACTTGTTATCACCTGTTTTGTTGATAATAGATAATCTAACAGGTGTAGATTATAGATAATCTAACAGGTGTAATTATATCTAACTCATTGTAGTTTTGATTTGATTTCTTGAATAATTAGTAATAATGAGCATCTTTTCATATATCTGTTGGCCATTTGTATATATTCTTAGGAGAAGTGTCTGTCATGTCCTCTTCTTATATTTTTTTTATTGGATTGTTGTTTGTTGCTGAGTTCTGTGAGTTCTTTATATATTTTGGATATTAGTCCCTTATCTAAGCTTTTCTTTGAAAACCTCGAATAACCATAGTAATCCTAAGGGAAAAAAAAGCAAAGCTGGAGGTATTACAATTCCTGACTTTAAACTATACTACAGAGCCACAATAATCATAACAGCATGGTACTGGCATACAAATAGACACACAGACCAATAGAACAGAATAGAGAGCCAAGAAACAAAACCACATACATCTTTGATAAAAGAGTCAAAAAACACACAATGGAGAAAAGAAAGCCTCTTCAATAAATAGTGCTGGGAATATTGGAAAGCCACATGCAAAAGAATGAAACTTGACTATAGTTTATCTCCTTGCACAAAAATTAATTCAAAATGAATCAAAGAACTAAACATAAGATCTGAAACAATAAATTACATAGAAGAAAACATAGGTATTAAACTCATGGACCTTGGCCATAAAGATCATTTTATAAATTTGATTCCAAAGGCAAGGGAAGTAAAGGCAAAGATAAATGAATGGGACTACATCAGACTAAGAAGCTTCTGCACAGCAAAAGAAACTGTCAACAAAACAAATAGGCAACCAACTAAAAGGAACTATTTCTTAATAGTCTAAGTCCAATATGTGTAGCAGAGAGTGATTACAAATTTTCTATGATTGAATGGTAGAATTATTAAAAGACTTCAATCACTCTCAATGTATATATGAAGGCCCTTTAAAAGAAGAGAGTGTGCCCCTGTGTAATTAATAATATTTATATGACACAAACTAATTGGCAAGATCTCTAAAGATGTAGGTAAATGCCAGTTTAAAAATCCAAAGAATGATTTCCAACTATGTTCTTGAATTACCTTTTTATCTAGATAGGCTGTATCTAAAGTGTACCATAATATTAGTTGAGTAGTAGGGTAGATAAGGGTTACTGTTCAGGAAACATTTACTCCCCATGACCTCCATCCAGAAAAGAAGACTAAACTTCCCATATGACTTGCTTTGGAAGCAGGATGTTAGCACACACAATATGAGCAGAGGCTTGAAATACACTTGCACAGTTGAATCACATATCAGAAAACATAGAAGGCTGGAAAATAGTGGCTCTCATACTGGTGAAACAGTGACTCATAATGGTGAAATACTTGGTAAAAGTGTTGTCTAAAAAACCTGAAAATAGAAATTTTATTTAATAAGCCAGTGAAATTGAATGATGAGATTTTGAAAAAGAATGTGGGAAGTGTGAAATATGAGCTGACTCCTACTAGTTGCATTTGTTATCATGATATAGGAAAGTGGTGAATTTAGAATAAGACTGACTGATTTAAAATAAAATTTAGAAGAAAGATAAAGATAAATTTCAGAGGTAGAATAAGAATGTTTGACCAAATCAAAGGTGATCCATTTAAATGAAGCCATATGGAAAAGGCCAAACACAGCATGAAACTATTAAAAAATGGGCTCAAAGTAAAGACCAAATTAAGAGTGTGACTTCAATCCCATTTATTAACACTTCTGACAATATTAAGGTGATATCTAGTAGACTTTTCTCCTAGACTTAAATGGCCCCAGAAAGAGTAAGTGCCTTATTAAATAGACAATTGATGCACCCAAATTACTTGAAAAAATATATGGAGTTATATCTCAGAAAGAACTGTTGAATGTGGCTTTTGCCAAAGGAATCATTCAGTCTTTCGGAAATAAATGTACTAGCAAGAGCAATATCAAACTGGTCCAAAAGACTGAAATATTTAAGATGCAAAAATGTATTTGGTCCTCCATGTTGTAAAGGAAAGGAACAGGGTCAAAACCTCTTTGGCTCCCAAGAAGAGCACACATTCCAATTCTAACTCTGCATATGTGGCCAAGGAGTATGTATAATGGGAAGGTAATCACATCCCAAAGGTGGAGTCAAAGCAGGAAGAGCACTGAACTTGGTCATCATCCCCAGGAAGCAAAGCTGGGGATAGTAAAGACCCCCCAAGCAGGGGGACCTGGAAACATCTGTCCTATAAAATTTCAGAATTCACATAGTCTCTTGACAGCTTTATGTCCTCTACTTTTTATCTTTTTTTTTTATTTCAAGGGTTAAAGAAGTAATAACTGGATTTAACAAAATATGTAGACCTTAATATAAACAAAAGTTGGTAATATAAACATGTTTATATTTCTAGGATATAGATAAAACTACAAAAGTTATTGGAAAAACTATATTCTTAAATATATATATTTAATAAAAACAAGTAAGATTGAAATTAATCATCTAAATATTCAGCCTACAGAGCTGTCCTTAGAACAATAAGCTTCTTTCACTCCACTTGTCTGTGAAATAAATTCAGATTGTAATTCCTCCCTTTACTGCTCTGTTGAATTCCACTGTAGAAATAACCACAATATGTTTATCAGTGTTTCTGTTATGCACACTTAGGTTGCTTCTAATTTTTAATTTATTATAAATAAACCTGCTATAAAACTTAGGTACAATTCTTTATGTGGACATATGTTTTTATTTCTCTTGCATTTATAATTAGAAAATTGCATTGCTGGGCCAAATGGTAGGTATAGTTAATAAGAAATGGTCAACTCTTTAACCAAAAGTATCGTTTAATATTCCAAACAGGTATAGTATTTGAAAAAAGAGATAAACCTATTACTTTGAGTGAGGGATATGTTTAAATATCAAAAAAATAACCAGAAACTTATTTTAAACCAATAAAAGTATACAATTTTAAGTTTAATAGCTTTCAAAAAGTAGCTTTTCTCTATATATTATCATTTATTAATTATGTAATATAATGAAATAAAGCATCTTGTTACAAAAATAATTTTAAAACTCTATATATTAAAATATAACTAGCACCTGACCTGTGGTGGCGCAGTGGATAAAGTGTTGACCTGGAACACTGAGGTCACCGGTTCAAAACCCTGGGCTTCTCTGGTCAAGGCACATATGGGAGTTGATGCTTCCTGCTCCTCCCCCCTTTCTCTGTCTCTCTCTCTCTCTGTCTCTCTCTCTCTAAATAAAAAAATTTAAAATATAACTAGCAAAACATTTAACAAGAAAAATATAAGTCCCATATGAATGAAATTTTAGTGATGAACATAAAAGAAGATTTAATTAATGGTACAATGTGTTATAATCCTAGTTAGTAAAAATATCAGTTCTCCTCAATTAAATTTATAGATGTAATGAAACCACAATGAGAAGTGTAATAGATATATACTAGAAATTGCAAACTCATATTAAAATTATATGAAAGATTATAAATTAATTAGAATTTTATGTAGTTTTATATATATGAAGAAATAACTAAGATATTTTAGAAATAAAAGTACAAATCAATATATTGAATGAAGGTATTTAACAGGATGGCACTGATCCAAGAACCTACAAATTTATAAGAATAATGAATTTATTTTAAAAACTGCTTTGGTAATACATTTGTAAACAAATAAAGTTAGAATTTACCTGAAGCAATCCATAAACTCAGGGTCATTTCAGAGGGAAGGAGGGCAAGAGGGAGGCAGATATTAAACTTGAATTAATAATCATTTTAAAGGTCTCCTTCTTTTATTCAATCATTGAATGTTCAAATATAAGGAAAACTAAAAGATCATCTAGACTAGTTTCTTCCCCCCCCCCCAATTATGTTTCAAAGAATAATATGATCCTGAAGAGGTGACTTAGTGAGAACACTGAGGTGAGACGAAGATAAGAGATACTGATCGATCTATGGAAGAAGGGAAATAGCCATGAGGCAAAGCCCTTCGCCAGCTTCAAACAGAATAACTCAGTTTTCATCTGTTTTACAAACTGGGGTTGCATGTAAGATTTCATTTTGAAAGGTTTTACGTAAACGGTAGGTAGCTAGGTATGTAGGTAGATAGATGATAGATGATAGATGATGATAGATAGATAGATAGATAGATAGATAGATAGATAGATAGATAGATAGATAGATGATGGATGGATGGATGGATGGATGGGTAGGTAGGTAGCATAGGCAGGCAAACAGATAGCCTGGACATTTCTGATCTAATATATATTTCTAATTTTCCAGTTGCAGAAACTTAGACCTAGAGGCTTAAAATGGTTTCTTAAAATACCCAGCTAGAAATTAGGAGCATTCTGGTAACTTCCTATGCCAAGGAAATGACGATTTTCTGATACGCCACACTAAATGATCAGATCTATGGTTTGCCTTGAATCACCCTCAGCTTCCCTTTCATTTTTTTTAGAATCAACATGCACACTTGCATGTGACTTCTTATGTTGATGTCCGCATCTCTGTGACACTCTTTTTTTAATGTAAAACTACCTGACCTGTAATATATTCAGAGTGGGTAAAAAGTAAGTTTACAGTTAAATAATTAATAAATAATAAGACAAAATTATTAAATAATAAGACAAAATGAACTGTTTCACATACTCACAACTGTAAACCTACTTTTTCCCCATCCTGTATATACATTATAAATTATATAATTATATATATTATATAAAGTAGTTCATAAAAAATAACATTATATTTATAATATACACGTTATATAATGAAGTCTATATTACTACAAGACAATGAAGTATCTATAATAGTTTTGCCATGCCACATATATTTCTTTTTATTCTTTTCTGTGCTATTTTGAGTTGAGAATACTATCTTGAATTTAAATAAAACTATAGCTTCAATAAAATGGCTTTGCTATGGAATGACTAGATATTAGAAATGCATGGATGCTCCTAAGTGAATTGGTATATTGTCTGCAAAAGAAAAGCATAAAGAATTAATGTGATTATAGTCTTGTCTGTATGGAAATGTGAAAATCAATGAAATATGATTTTCAATATCTCTATATCTTTAGTAATAATTTAACATGACCATAAAAATTAATGCATTTGAAACAATTACAAATATGATGCCAATACTACTCTTCTGGTAATAATAATAAATCTGTCAACACATAATGATTAGTTTGCCAATTCATTGAGGAGTTTTCTGTAACTTTGGTAGTTTAAAATGAATTCTATCTTTTATGAAACAAAGTTTTATCACCTACTTGCATTGTCATGGGATAAAATCAGCAGATCTCTAAAGAACACCAAACTCTATTACATTCACTATGAAAATGCACTCTGATTGTCTCAGGAATTCTATAAAGTACATGGTATCCTCAAATTTGCAAAGTGAAAATCTGAGATCTAAACCCTGTTCAGAAACTTGCTAGCAGTATGCTTTCAGAAAAGTCACTTTTTCCTCTGATCATATTTGCTTTCCCATAAAAGGAGCTGTACTTATTTACTACATACAACTTTATGAGTGTGGAGAGAAGTGTGCAACCATGAAGCCACATAAACATACTCATCATCAGAATAGTCTTAATGGCACCTTATGGTTTTCTCTTGACCTCTAGCCCAGAAAAATATTCTGATAGCCATCTGAGAGGAAGATAGTCTGATCTGAAAACCACATTTTGAAATATACCTTTTAGTAGCTGGTATAGTAGGGAAAAACTAATGATGCCAGATGTGGTTCTGAAAATAAAAAATAATAACAGTGTGATAACTGCATCTTTACACATAGTCCATGAAAGTAAACTGCTCCTGTATCAGCTAGGGACATATTTGACCTTAGGTAAAAGAACACCTGCCCTATGTTTCATAAGAGTCTATTTAATGTCTGCACCAAAAAGTATATCCTAACTCCAAAAACAGATAAAGACACTACAAAGAAAGAAAAGATTCAGCCAATATCCCTGAAGAACATAGATACTAAAATCTTCAAAATATATTAGCAAACCAGATCCAGGAATACATGAAAAATATCATATGCCATGATCAAATGAGATTTATTCTGGGAATTCAAGGTTGATAAATTATCCACAAATTAATAAATGTGATATACCACATAAATGAAGTAAAAGATAAAAAATCATATGATTATTCCAATAAATGCAGAAAAAGCTTTTTGATAAAATCCAGCACCCATTTATGATAAAAACTCTCAGCAAAGTAGAAATTGAGGGGATATACCTCAATAAAATAAAGGCCATACAAGTCAAACCCACAGCCAATATTATACCCAATGGGCAAAACAATAAGTGTTTTCCTTAAGATCAGGAGCAAGACAAAGATGTCCACTTTCACCATTCTTATTCAATATAGTACTGGAAGTTCTAGCACAGCAATCAGACAAAAAGAAAGATAAAAGGCATTCAAATAGGAAAAGAAAAAGTAAAACTGTCATTATTTGCAGATGACATGATATTATACGTAGAGAACTCTAAAGACCCAGCCAAAAAACTACTATACTGATAAATGAATTTGGTAAAGTAGCAAGACACCAAATAAATATTTGGAAATCAGTTTCATTTTTATACAACAATAATGAGCTATCTGAAAGGGAAACTAAGGAAAAAAATTTCATCCCCAATTGATTCAAAAAGAATAAAATACCTAGGAATAAATTTAATAAAGTATGTAAAAGACCTGTTCTAAGAAAATTATGAGGCACTGAAGAAAGAAAATAAAGAAGATAGATAAGGAGAATTAACATATTAAGAGGTCCATATTGCCTGACTTGTGGTGGTGCAGTGAATAGAGCATCGACCTAGAATGCTGAGGTCTCCAGTTCAAAACCCTAAGCTTGCCTGGTCAAGGCACATATGGGAGTTGATGCTCCCTGCTCCTCCCCCCTTCTCTTTCTCTTTCTATCTCTCTCTCTCTCCTCTCTAAAACAAATAAATAAATAAATATTAAAGAAAAACTGTATTAAAAAAGTGTCCATATTACCCAAAGCAATCTATAGATTCAATGCAAGTCCTATAAGGACACCAATGGTATATTTCACAGAATTAGAGCAAATATTTCAAAAATTTATGTGGAACCACAAAAGACACTGAATAGTAATAGCAATCTTGAGAAAAAAGAAGAAATTTGGAAGAATTATGCTATTTGATATCAAACTATACTACAAAGTTGTAGTAATCAAAACATCATGGTACGGACATAAAAACAGACATATAAATCAATGGAACAGAACACAGAGCCCAGAAATCAACCCATACCTTTATGGTCAATTAATATTTGACAAAGGGGCAAGAACATATATTAGTGTTAAGACATTCTATTGAAATAATGGAGCTGGGAAAATTAGACAGATAAATGAAAAAAAAATGAAACTAGACCACCTTCTTACACCATGCACAAGAATCTCAAAATGGATTAAAGACTTAAATATAAGACTCAACACCAAAAAGTAAATAAATAAGCAATAAAAGAAAAAAGAAACACCATAGACAGTAAAATGTAAGACATTTCTCATAGCAATATTTTTTCTGATATATTTCTTTGGGCAAGGAGAAAGAAGTAAAAATAAACAAATAACAAACTAAAAAGGTTTTGTTCAGAAAAGGAAGCCATCACAAAATAAAAAGACAACACACTGCATACAAGAATACATTCACCAATGATGCATCTCATAAGGGGTTAATATCTAAAATTTATTAAAAAAAATACTTTTAGAACTCAACACTAAAAAAACATACAATCCATTTAAAAAAAAAAAAAAGCAAAGGTTCTGAACTGAACTTCTCCAAAGAGGACACATAGATTGTCAATAGACATATGAAAAGATCTCTAATGTCACTAACCAGAGAAATGTAAATTAAAACCACAATGAGATATCACCTCACATCTGTCAGAATGGCTATCATAAATAAATCAACAAACAACAAGTGATGATGAAAACAGGAAGAAAAGAAAACCCTCGTACATTGTTATTGAGAATGCAGATTGGTGCAGCCACTGTAAAAAAAACTGTATGGAGTTTTCTCAAAAAATTTAAAATGGAGAGACCTGAAGACGGCAGCGGACTAAGCAGACACACAGACACCCAGCTCTCACCACCAAACTGGAATACAAATCAATTTAGGAAAAATCAGCATGAAAAACCAACTCTGGACTATAAGAACAGCTCTCAAAAAGCAAGGAGCAAAGAAGAAGCCACAACAAACCTGGTAGAGAGCGCCTGAATCTCCCCTGCTTACAGGAACGGAGTGGGGGGGTGAGGCTGAGAGCCCAGAGGGGATCTCACTCCAGGGAAAAGAGCAGAAAATACTGCTCACAGCCACTTGCCTGGCGACTAGGGAGCGAGGTGTGTTGAAAGGACAGGCTTATCTCCCAAGTGCAAAGGAGAGAGAGAGGGACAGACTGTGAGGGGTGAAGGAATGCAGGAGACAACCTAAAAAGCTGACTCATCCATGCTGGAGGCGGCCATAGCTGGGGAAGGGACTGATCCTTCCACAAAACAAAACTGAATTACTTCCGGATCACAGATCTCCAGATATCTCTCCAGCTCCAATCAGCACAACAAGACACAGCTGAAAACAAGAAGTGGGGAGGAGGAGCAGTAACTCAGGTCTTCATGGAGATCTGAGACACACCTCCCCTTACTGAAGCTGAGAAAACACCCTGCCCCCAAAAATATTAGTTGGTGGAAGAGGCCTTCAGAGTCTCAGGTTACACCCATCACATTCCTGGATACAGTTTCAAGGAAACCCCTGCTGGGATCAGGAAACAAGACTATCACCTGTTAAGAAAAAAAACAAATCAAGATTTCAAAGCAGCCCAAATCTGAAAGTGGATTACAAATAATAGCTGACACCAACCCAAGAAGACCTAGAAATAACACAATTGAAAACTGGAGGCAGACAACACCAAGCCTAGACTCAACCAACTCTACAAACAAAACACCCAAACACAGATAATGAGAAGACAAAGAACTGCAATCCAAATGAAACCACAAGAGAAACCTTCAGGAGATGAACTGAGTGATATGGAAATAATCAAACTTCCAGATGCAGAGTTCAAAATAATGATTGTAAGGATGCTTAGGGATCTTAGAACAACAATGGATGGTCATTATGAACACCTAAATAAAGAGATAGCAAGTATAAAAAAGTATATTGAAATATTAAAAAAGGTTCAGTCAGAGATGACAAATACAATATCAGAAATAAAGACCACAATGGAAGGAATTAAAAACAGGATGGAGAGCTGAGGATCGAATCAGCATGTTGGAGGACAACTTCAATGAAGGCAAGAAAGCAGAGAAAAAAAATGAGACTCAAAAAGTCTGAGGAAAATCTTAGAGAGCTCTGTGACAACATGAAGAGAAATAACATCCACATCATAGGGGTTCCTGAAGAAGAAAAGAAAGAACAAGGGATAGAGACTTTGTTCAATCATATCATAGCTGAAAACTTCCCTAAATTAATGCAAGAGAAACTCTCACAAGTTCAAGAAGGACAGAGAACTAAATTAAAGAGAAACCCAAAGAAACCTACACCAAGACACATCATAATTAAAATACCAAAGCTAAGTGATAAAGAGAAAATATTAAAAGATGCAAAAAAAAAAAAAAAGCTATCACCTACAAAGGAGCCCCCATAAGGATGACATCCGACTTCTCAACAGAAACACTTGAGGCAAGAAGGGAATGGCAAGAAATATTCAATTAATGCAGAACAAGAACCTACAACCAAGACTACTTTATCCAGCAAGGCTATCATTTAAAATTGAAGGAGAAATAAAAAGCTTCCCAGACAAAAAAAACTCAAGGAATTCATTAAAACCAAACCAATGCTGCAGGAAATGTTAAGGGGCCTGTTGTAAACAGATCAAAGTGGGAAAAGAATATAGCAAAAGAGGAATACAGCTTTAAAGAATAAAAAGGCAATAAACAACTACATATCAATAATAACCTTAAATGGAAATGGATTAAATGATCCAAACAAAAGACATAGGGTAGCTGCATGAATAAGAAAACAGGACCCGTACATATGCTGTCTACAAGAGACAAACATTAAAACAAAAGATGCACATAGATTAAAGGTAAAAGGATGGAAAAAAACATTTCATGCAAACGGAAATGAAAAAAAAGCTGGGGTAGCAATACTTATATCAGACAAAATGGACTTTAAAGCAAAGGATATAGTAAGAGGTAAAGAAGGCCACTACATAATGATAAAGGAAGTAATTCAACAGGAAGATATGACTATTATAAATACCTATGCACCTAATACAGGAGCACCTAAATACATAAAACAGACTTTGATGGATTTAAAGGGCGAGATCGGCCCTGGCTGGTTGGCTCATTGGTAGAGCGTTGGCCTGACGTGCAGAGGTCCAAGGTTCGATTCCCGGCCAGGGCATACAGGAGAAGCACCCATCTGCTTCTCCACCCCTCCCCCCTCTCCTTCCTCTCTGTCTCTCTCTTCCCCTCCCACAGCTGAGGCTCCACTGGAGCAAAGATGGCCCAGGCACTGGGGATGGCTCCTCGGCCTCTGCCCCAGGTGCTAGAGTGGCTCTGGTTGCAACAAAGCGATGCCCCGGAGGGGTAGAGCATCACCCCCTGGTGGGCAGAGCGTCACCCCTGGTGGGTGTGCCGGGTGGATCCCGGTCGGGCGCATGTGGGGGTCTGTCTGACTGCCTCTCCCCATTTCTAGCTTCAGAAAAATGCAGAAAAGAGGAAAAATAAAAAAAAAAAAGGGCGAGATCAACAGCAATACTATAATAGTAAGGGATTTCAATTCCCCACTAACATCACTAGATAGATCCTCAACAAAGAAAATTAACAAAGAAACAGCAGACTTATTGGACACACTAGATCAACTCGATTTAATAGATATCTTCAGAACCTTTCACCCTAAAGCAGCAGAATATACATTCTTTTCAAGTGCTCATGGTACATTCTCTAGGATAGACCACATGTTAGGGTACAAAAGCAGTCTCAACAAATTTAAGAAGATTGAAATCATATCAAGCACTTTCTCTGATCACAATGGCATGAAACTAGAAATCAACCACAACAGAAAAGCTCAAAAATTCTCAAACACATGGAAACTAAATAGCAGGTTGTTACATAACAAATGGATTAAGAATGAGATCAAAGAAGAAATTAAAAAATTCCTAGAAACGAATGACAAGGAGCATACAAGCTCAAAATTTATGGGACACAGCAAAAGCAGTACAGAGAGGGAAGTTCATAGAACTACAGGCACACCTTAAGAAACCAAAAAAAGCTCAAATAAACAACTTAACCCTGCATCTAATGTAATTAGAAAAAGAACAGCAAGTAAAGTCTAAATGTAGTAGAAGAAAGGAAATAATAAAGATCAGAGCAGAAATAAATAACATAGAGGCTAAAGAAACAATACAGAGGATCAATGAAACTAGGAGCTGATTCTTTGAAAAGGTAAACAAGATCGATGAACCTTTAACTAGACTCACTAAGAAAAAGAGAGAGGACTCAAATAAATAAAATTAGAAATGAGAGTGGAGAAATAATAACTGACACAACAGAAATACAAAATATTGTAAGAAAATACTATGAAGAACTGTATGCCTAAGAACTAGACAACCTAGATGAAATGGACAAATTCCTTGAAACATACAATCTTCCAAAAATCAATCTGGAAGAATCAGAAAACCTAAACAGACTGATTACACCAAATGAGATCAAAACAGTTATCCAAAAACTCCCAAAAAAGAAAAGTCCTGGGCCTGATGTCTTCACAATTGAATGCTACCAAATATTCAAAGAAGTAACTCCTATCCTTCTCAAGCTATTTCACAAAATTCAAGAGGAAGGAAGACTTCCAAGCTCTTTTTATGAGGCGAGCATAATTCTGATTCCAAAACCAGGCAAAGATAACACAAAGAAAGAAAATTATAAGCCAATGTCTCTGTTGAATATAGATGCTAAAATCCTCAACAAAATATTAGCAAACCAGATCCAACAACATATGGAAAAAATCATACACCATGATCAAATGGGATTTATTCTTGAGAGGCAAGGCTGGTACAATATTCATAAATCAATCAATGTGATTCATCACATAAACAAAAAGAAGGAGAAAAATCACATGATAATTTCAATAGATGCAGAAAAAGCATTTGATAAAATCCAGCACCCGTTCATGATCAAAACTCTCAGAAAGTGGGAATAGAGGGAACATACCTCAACATGATAAAAGCCATCTATGACAAATCCACAGACAACATCATACTCAATGGGCAAAAATTAAAAGCAATATCCTTAAGATCAGGAACAAGGCAGGGGTGCCCCCTTTTACCACTCTTATTCAACATAGTCCTGGAAGTCTTAGTCACAGCAATCAGACAAGAAGAAGAAATAAAAGGCATTCAAGTTGGAAAAGAAGAAGTAAAACTATCATTATTTGCAGATGATATGATATTGTATATGGAAAACTCTAAAGTCTCAGTCAAAAAACTACTGGACCTGATAAATGAATTCAGTAAAGTGGCAGGATATAAAACTAATACTCAGAAATCAGAGGCATTTTTATACGCCAACAATGAACAGTCAGAAAGAGAAATTAAGGAAACAATCCCCTTCATTATTACAACCAAAAAAATAAAGTACCTAGGATAAATTTAACCAAGACTAAAGACTTGTACTAGGAAAATTATAAAGCATTGATAAAAGAAATCAAGGAAGATACAAACAAGTGGAAGCATATACCGTGCTCATGGTTAGGAAGAATAAACATCATTAAAATGTCTATATTACCCAAAGCAATCTATAAATTCAATGCAATACCAATTAAAATACCAATAACATACTTCAAAGATATAGATCACATATTCCAAAAATTTATATGGAACCAAAAGAGAACACAAATAGCCTCAGCAATCTTAAAAATGAAGAATAAAGTGGGAAGTATCACACTTCCTGATATCAAGTTATACTACAAGGCCATTGTACTCAAAACAGCCTGGTACTGGCATAAGAACAGGCATATAGATCAATGGAACAGAACAGAGAACCCAGAAATAAACCCACAGTTCTATGGACAACTGATATTTGACAAAGGAGGTAAGGAAATACAATGGAGTGAAGACAGCCTCTTTAACAAATGGTGTTGGGAAAATTGGACAGCTACCTGCAAAAAAATGAATCTAGACCACCAGCTTACACCATTCACAAAAATAAACTCAAAATGGATAAAAGACTTAAATGTAAGTCGTGAAACCATAAGCATCTTAGAAGAAAACATAGGCAGTAAGCTCTCCGACATCTCTCAGAGCAATATATTTGCTGATTTATCTCCATGGGCAAGTGAAATAAAAGACAATATAAACACATGGGACTATATCAAACTAAAAAGCTTCTGCACAGCTAAAGACAATAAGAATAAAATAAAAAGACAAACTACACATTGGGAGAACATATTCCACAATACGTCTGATAAGGGGTTAATAACCAAAATTTATAAAGAACTTGTAAATCTCAACACCAGGAAGACAAACAATCCAATCAAAAAATGGGCAAAAGAAATGAATAGACACTTCTCCAAAGAGAACATACAGATGGCCAATAGGCAGATGAAAAAATGCTCAACATCACTAATCATTAGAGAAATGCAAATTAAAACCACAATGAGATATCACCTCACACCAGTAAGAATGGCACTCATCAACAAAACAACACAGAGTAAGTGCTGGCGAGGATGTGGAGAAAAGGGAACCCTCCTGCATTCCTGGTGGGAATGCAGAATGGTGCAGCCACTGTTGAAAACAGTATGGAGATTCCTCAAAAAATTGAAAATTGAACTGCCTTTTGGCCCAGCTATCCCACTTTTAGGAATATACCCCAAGAACACCATAGACCTGCTCAAAAGGAGAAATGCACCCCCATGTTTGTGGCAGCATTGTTCACAATAGCGAAGATCTGGAAACAGCCCAAGTGTCCATCAGAGGACGAGTAGATTAAAAAGCTTTGGTACATATACACTATGGAATACTACTCAGCCATAAGAAATTATGGCATCAGATCATTTACAATAACATGGATGGACCTTGATAACATTATACGGAGTGAAATAATTAAATCAGAAAAAACTAAGAACTATATGAATCCATACATAGATGGGACATAAAAATGAGACTCAGAGACATGAACAAGAATGTGATGGTAATGGGGGTAAGGAGATGGGGGAGGGGGCGAGGGGGCGAGAAAGGAGAGAGGGGGTGGGGAGGGGAGGGGCACAAAGAAAACCAGATAGAAGGTGACGGAAGACAATTTGACTTTGGGTGAGGGGTATACAGCATAATCAAATGTCAAAATAATCTGGAGATATTGTCTCTCAACATATGTACCCTGATTTATCAATGTCACTGCATTAAATTTAATTTTTAAAATAATTTTAAATGGAATTGTCTTATGATCTAGTGATTCCCCTTCTGGAAATATATCTAAAGAAACCCAGGACACTGATTCAAAAGAATATATGCACCCTTTTATTCATTGCAGCATTATTTACAGTAGTCAAAATTTGGAAGCAGTTCTAGTGTCCATCAGTAGATGGATGGATAAACAAAATATCACCTTTCCATTCAGAAGTTGTATCTTCTCAAAATATTTGTACATTTTGGTAGAAAACTAGACAAATTTAGCTTTTTTTCTGAACCACACTTAAATTGTATTTTCTCCATGAAGGCGTAATGACCATCTCAACCTCAGAAGAACCAAATTGATACAATTTATTTAACCATATCTTACACTACTGATAGCATTCTACATTTTATCATAATTATCTGTTACTTGATAATCCACACTGCATCATAAACTTCTGTAGAATTAGGCCTGGCAATATGGTATAATCCTCACCACTGTAGAATTTAATATTAAAACTCGTTAGAGGTCAAAGGGCAGTGAATAAAGTGTTACTCTTAGGCTTGGGCTAATAGAAGTTTTGTTTGAAAAGCTTTTTTTGGAAACAGTAGTTAAGACAAATGAAGAGAGTTGTTTATGCTTCCTCTGTTGAATGGCACTACACTGAGTTGCAAGAGCTGTGAATTGGCATGCAAGCCTTTGAATATAAGGTTGTATAAAATTGGTGGGCAAGGGAGCTATGGCCTTCAACAGGTCAAGGTGATCCATACATGGTCCTCAGCCATGGCAGGCATACATGTCTTATATCCATGAGGAAACAAAAGAAGCTACATCTCTGGGTACCTGCCAGACCTCCTAATGAGATAAAGATGTTACATTTGCTGTATCTTCTGCTTTTTATTTTTCTAAAAAAATAATTTAACTATAGTATTAAAGAGTTTTTGTTTATGTCTCATGAGCCTTACTGCCATATAAAACCATAACCAAAGCTTTGATACTGCAGGAAGTCTACTGTCGCTTATATAAATAATGGCACAACCAATATAGCATTTGCTAAATGATCTCAGTTCATTAGACTAATAACCCTGGCACTTGCAATTGTTGAAAAATCAGGACAAAGGTAGGGGGTCAAAAAGTTCAGGAGGAATTATAATCAGGGAATAGTCCATATGACTAGAATGTAAGATGGAAGGAAGGCAAATGCATGGCTATAGAGTCTAACGTAGTGCAGTGAGCCTGTGCACACCCCTGAAATTTGACACAATAGTTTTGATGAATATGTATGTGATTATTCCTGAGATGTTCACATTTTAAAAAGATCATGAAAGATGACCCCATAAAATGTTAAGAGATGCTACTTTTACTTTAGAAGGTCTGTCTGAGTACCCTTTTTGACAGAAATTCAGGCAATTTATGAGGAAAATTACTTCTTTGATGCTTCCAGGTTGCTACTTTGCAAATTACTCTTAGACTCTAACAAGTGGCTTCATTTGCTAAAATTAAGGTTAATTTTTACCCTAAAATGTCTTGCTCATCCCTGAGGAATTACTCAAACACTGTTTAAGGGCAAATGTTTCCAAGAGTTCGGGATAACAGCCAACATACTCTACTATTTCTAATTAAGATTATCAGAGCCTCTCTTCTCCTTTCCCTAATGCAAATATAACACATTATTGGGTGTGAGAGACAAACACAAAAATAGGAACAAGGTTAATGTGAAAACAAAGAAGTGTTTGTTTTTAATTTGACTGACATTAGGAACAAAACTCATTAGGATGGGTCAAAGTATCTCTTTCCCCTTCACCATCTCCACCTAATGACATTTCAGTTCCTGTAAGAGTCATTCAGAAAATACCAACATGACAGCAGGGAAAGACACAGATGAAAAGAATTTCAAAATATTCATTATTAATGTTGGTGGTTATGGTGGTATTAATTACCGATAGACAGTGTTTTCTACATAGAGATTCTCCACAATGGCATAAAGTCCTCAGCTTCAAGTGAGACAACAGCCAAGCAATAACAGCCTGAACTAGAGAGCCGAGTTAGTTTTTTTGTCATTTAACAAGTGTATGAGAGGTTTTGTTTTTATAGTCATTTCTTAAGCCAGTACCAGGGTTTTAGAATTGTCATTGCTACAATTTTCAAACTTCTTTTCAATATTCTAAAATGGTTGAAGTCACCCCTAACATCACACTCTCACACAATTTTATTCAACATAATTACACAAGCAAAATTTAACACAGAACAAGTGCTTCTTCATGTAATTCCTATTCTTTGTACCGAATAGGAATAACTATCCCAAAACCTCTGCTCCCCCAAAGGACGTATTCCAAGAACAGAGTCACCTCCTATCTCTAGATAAAGGGTTCTCTAGGACCACATTTGCTGGTGTCAAGTGTTTACCATCCAATATATAAACAAGAGATGGAAACAGAGGTGGTATAGGCACTGTTTGCCTTAGTATAAGCAGTCAGTGTGCTTTTATTTTTGCTTTGTTTCATTATGTTTGTTGGTTGAACCTCAAATAGAAAGGTTTCAGTTCATCATAATCCTCAATTCTAGTTCTAGCCTTATTAAAGAACCAGTGGAAGACATCTCTCTTTTTATAAGCATTTATTTATTTAGCACATTTGATCTTCATCCAATGTTATTTCCATCACACTAGACAATGGCTGGACTCATTATTACTGTTTGATATTGTTTTGATGCCTGTTTAGTGGCAAAAACAAAACATCTGTACTTTTAAAAAATAAAATACATTATGAGTTCTCATTAATCTTATAATTAAGTCTAACTTATACCAAAATCCTAGACTCGGAGATATCAAGATAGCTATTCATTTGCTTTGTACCACAAAATTAAAACAGCCTCTGAATACCAGTACTGAAATGATGTCATGAAGATAGTGACAAGGTAGGTCCTGACTTCAGATCTCCTCATAAGAAACCAACAAGACACCATTGTGAAAATATTAGAGCCTAAAGCACTTCCCAGACCACAAACATTAAGAAGGATTGAATTAGTAGAATAAATGGAGTAGCTAGATTTTGACCATATCACCCAGGATTTGAACACTGAACACATTTGCCACAGCCTGGCTTTCTGAGGTTGGGTGCCTGAAATCCAGCTGGCAGTTTTTTCCATTTTTGTAACTTGGAAAGGACAGCCCTGTACTGCTGGCCTGACCAGCTGGTGGCCTCAGGAGGAAGATGAGGGTCTCTGTTATTCTTTATCACCTCACTTTCCTCTCCCTCCCATTAAAAAATAAAAATACAATTCCCAGTAGCAATAACATCATGAGAAAAGATATACTAGTGCAATTAGATATATCTGTGGAAAATATATAACCAAATCAATGAGAAACTGGGTCAATTAGCTAGCTAGATAGAGACCAACTGAAAAGTCATATTGGTTTGGAGATGGGGAATCAGTATTTTGGGACAGAATGAAGTCAATCTGCAAAGAGAAGGGAATGGAACGTACACACAAAGGTAAGTGACTGAGTTAGGTGTTCCGGCTTTCTAGTTCCTGTGACACCTGACCATCACTCAGTCCCTGCTCTTAGAGCCTTTGTATTCTAAAAATAAAATTCAACTTTTATTGCACTGGCTTAAGTGGGCCTCTTTTCCTTAATACCAAAGAACCTTGACTAGACTGTACAGCAAAGTTGAAATTATAAATCTTACCCTTCAATCTGTCTTATTTTCTGAGAATGTAGGCTACTTTATATTCTATTAAGAATGGCTTCTTGTCAAAACTTCATGGAACCCCACTAAAAAGGGTTTTATCTCTATGCATACTCTATATAATGTGTGAATATGTACATTTCCATAGTCATTGTCACTGTTCTCTCCTTTGAATATCAGCTAAACACTCTCTACTGTGCTTGCACTGCAAGCTGGTTTCTTCTTATGTACAGTTCTTTTCCTCCATATATATATCACTGTTTTTATTTGATTGTTTTTATTTACATATTTCAGGTTCAGGCAACATAATTTTTACCAAATTTGTATATGTGTTATGTTGTTAAAATGAAAAAGATATTTTGTTTATGTTATATTTTAGCAAGGATAAATAGATATATGTACATAATTTTTTCCTGTTATGTCCTAATTAATTCCCCTCAAATGACATATGAAACCTTCCAATGGCAGTTATTCTGTCAGACCCAGCACTCCTCCTAGCAGCTCTTTTCCTCTAGAAATTTCAATTAAACTCTTCCAGTGTCCTCAAAACATTTTTGTTGTGTGTTACCCCTTTCCCATGAATCTTAAACCATAAATTGGGTTGCAAATTATGAATTATTAATTTTTCATTACTGGATTCCTAAGTTCTTTTCTGAAAGCATGATCTTAAACTGGAAAAAATATTAGAAGAACCACTTCTCCTTCTGGATCCAGTTTCTTTCCCCAGACTTCATAATAACAAGTGAGTTGTTTTTTATATTGTGAGATATTACTGAACTGAGAAAAAAATAACTACACGAACCTAGCAAAAGTAGATACTATTATATAGGGTTGGTAAATTGTTAACGGACCTTATATTATATCCTTAGCCAGGAAAATAGCATACCTTTTTATTAGACATATCAATGTTTCTACAGTGAACACCAGGAAGTCTTTAGATGATAATGATAATGAAGATAGATAGATAGATAGATAGATAGATAGATAGATAGATAGATAGATAGATAGAGATAGACAGATGATAAAAAGATAGATAAAAAAGAGATCTGTTTTGTGCATTGACGCACACAATTATGGAGGTCAAGAGTCCCACGATCCACTTTCTGCAGGCCAGAAAACCAGGAAAACCAGTAATGAAATTCAGCCTGAGTCTGAAGGCCTTAAAACCAGGAGTATCAATAGCTGAGGATAAAAGACAATGGATATTTCAGCTCAAGTGGAGACAGTAAATCTACCCTATCTCCACCTTTTTGTTCTATACAAGCCCTCAGAGGATTGGATGATGTCCAGCTGCCTTGGTGAAGGTTGTCATCTTTACTCAATTTGCAAACTCACATGTCAATCTCATCCAAGACACTGTCATAGACACACCAAAAAATAAGATTTTGTCAGTTACCTGGGCATCACTTGGCCCAGTCAAGTTGACACATAGAATTAACCATCACAAGTATCAACAATTTTCCTTGAGCCTCTTACTATTGCCTGGACATCCTCTTCATCATTCTGTTAAAAATATTAAATTCTGCTCCCTCATATAACAGAGTTACTGTCAAGGTACTTAATTTTATAATTCTTCTATATCCCCCTTGCTTTGCTCTATCTTTGTCATACCATTTCTCACCTCCTAATGTTTTCTGTTATTTCTTATTGTTGTTGTTGTTATTTTCTGTCCCTCTTGCTAAAATTTAAGCTTCATAGACTGTAATTTTTACCTATTGATCCTATTGATATATTTCAAGCATCTAAAATATGCTTAGTACATAGTAGGGGCTCAATATGCATTTGTTAAATGAATGACTAAATAAAACCTTTAGAGTAATAGCACATAATTTCTTGTCTTTCTCTCTCTCCTCCATATTCCCTTCCCCTCTTTGATGAACTCTGGTGCTGCTTTTTTTTTGGAATTTTCATCTGATTCCATTCTTTAGCTGACAAAAGTGATGCATACTTATCTCTCACACACACAGTTTTATTACTCTCTATACCCTTTCATTTTTCTTTTTATAGATTTCTTATGATTTATTTTTTTCCATTCTCTCAGAAAAGCTAGAGTACATAGGCAGAAGCATAACTCAAACTTTTTCAGAAAGCTTTTTGATATGGGAAGGTAAACTTGCATATATAAAATGTTATTGATGACCATATCAATGAGACAGACACATAACGTACATATTATGCTGGTCTCAAAAAAACAGTTTTGTTTTGTTTTAACCAGAAACTGTACCATAGTATTTTTATTTCTTCTCACATCCAAAATGTTCAGTATATGCCATTGAGTCAGTTCCACCTCCTGGCAACCCTACGAATGAGCGATGTCCACAATGTCCTGTCTTCAGCAGCCCTGCTCAGCTCTTGTAGACATGTGTCTATAGCTTTTTTGATGGACTCTATCTATTTGTTATTTAGTCTTCTTATTTTCATGCTGCCTTTATTTCTCCCAACATTATTATCTTTTCCAAATAACTCTGCCTTCTCATGATATGCCCTAAATAGGACAGCTTCAGTTTTATCAATTTTTCCTCCGGTGATGTTTCAGGCTTAATTTGTTCTAGGACCCAGTTGTGTATCTTTCTGGCAGAGCAGTATCTGTAGAGATCTCTCCTCCAACATCATATTTCAATTTTTTGTTTCCTATCAGCTTCCTTTACTATCTAAGTTTTGTATCTTTCCAAAGTAGCCCAGAAATAAGTAGCCCAGAGGATGTAGATGATTTTTACCTTGGTCACTAATGACACAACTTTGCTCTTAGTGATTTTTCTGATTCTCTCATTGCTGCCTTTCCAAACCTCAGCCTTCTCTTTCTTCCTTGGCTGCAGTCTCTATTTGAATTGATGGCTGAACCAAGATAAGCAAAATCTTTAACAATTTTAATGCCAAATACTACTGTTAAATGCTTTTTTCTGTGTGTACTGTTCAGTGGGAGCCAGTAGGATTGTTTTATTTAACCTTCATAGCTACCATAGTGAAATAAATGGTCCTCTATCTCTATGTTCTTAACTCTCAATAAGAGAGGAACTTGTTATAAAATATTTTTTAATAGTCTGATACTTGTATACCCTTAAAGATTCAGCAGTCAAAAGGTGATTTCAGACTCCATTGCTCCTGACTCTTTTGATTAACCCCTAAACCATGTCTCATGGATTTATAAAAATCAGAATTAACTTTTATCTACAAGGAAATAATATTTTTATAGCAGCTCACAATTCTCCCTGTAAAACTGTCAATTTTATAAATGCTGTTGGCTTCAGAAACATAAGTTGCACTGCCTCATAATAATCCTAAGAGCTGCACAGTAAAAACAAGCACCATGCCCTGCTCTTTAAAGGGCCTGTTATTTCTTGAATCGCACTGGCATAGTGCTCGTTGCCAATATTTTTATTGGTTGCATTTATGTTCTTCACCTTGTCTCCTTGTCTCCTTGCCTCCTATGAAAACATAAGAACATCTATCCTCATGACCCTAATGGTCATGCATTAATGACACTGTCAGTGTGCGCTCCAAAGGCCGTCCAGAAGAAGAATTTGCTTCCCTATCTCTTTTCTCGCAATCCCCCTCCCACCCTACACACATACCACTTCTCCAAAGAGTAAACACATGAGGTCTACTGGTGCATACCACCAATTAGTAAGAATTTCTCTTTTGAGAACAGTCTTAGTTTTCATGGATAGTCATAACATTAGCTTCAGTGAGTATATACTTCATATTAATGATGTTCATAGGGTCATTCCACCCCATTATGAAACTAGAGATATGGCTATTAATTACCTAAGCAAACTGTCTTCTAGAGTATCAAATAGCAGTAGAAATAAACTCTGGAGCCAAGCTTCCTGGGTTCAGGTCAAAGCTCTGACAATTGTTAGTTCCATGACATTAGTCAGGTGACAATTTCAGGGTTCCTTCATCTGTGTTAACCAACCTATAGGAATAATTGTGGTAAATTAGATGTGTTATTATCTGTAAAGGTCTTACTATGCCCTGGTGTCATATGTGTGAAATTCAATATAAGGCCTTTACTGCTCTGGGGTTTTAGGAATAAAGTGATAAAGTTGACAGTGGCATGCAGCGGCCTCCACTTCTTCCTCTCTCGAAACCTGCACCTTCCTCTGCCCTGATACCATCCCTCGGGAACTAAAAGTGCGAACTGAACAAGCAAAGGTCAGGAAGAGACCACATTTATTTGTAATGTTACCTTAAGAATTAAGTTCACATTTTAATATACCTAAATCTTTAAAAGGGCATTTCTAAGACTTCTAAGAAAAGTATACACTTTTTCTGTATTGAAGAAAAGAGAAATATGTTGTTTATTATTTTGACACATGAAAGTCAAATTGATATTTTAAAAATAGTAATTTGGCAGGGGAAGAACTTTTCTGTGATCCCATCTGTGGTTCAATCCTCCTTTGCATTTAGGTTGTTACATAGCAAGATGAGTCCAAAACACTTACAGAACTTCTATAAGACAACCAACAGATGATACCAACAGGGTAGAGGACTTACCTAAAGAAATGTTTCAAAAATTCAAAGAAAGTATAAGCTTTAGTCATACAACTATCTGGTTAACTAAATTGTACAGATGTATTTTGTAAAGTAATTCATTCTTTAGATTTTATTTATGTACTTTCAACATATAGGGTATAACTAATTTCTTTTTTAAAATGACTTTAAAAATGGCATGTACTGTCCTGGCCGGTTGGCTCAGCAGTAGAGCGTCGGCCTGGCATGCGGGGAACCCGGGTTCGATTCCCGGCCAGGGCACATAGGAGAAGCGCCCATTTGCTTCTCCACCCCCTCCCCCTCCTTCCTCTCTATCTCCGCAGCCAAGGCTCCATTGGAGCAAAGATGGCCCGGGCACTGGGGATGGCTCCTTGGCCTCTGCCCCAGGTGCTAGAGTGGCTCTGGTCGTGGCAGAGCAACGCCCTGGAGGGGCAGAGCATCACCCCCTGGTGGGCAGAGCGTTGCCCCTGGTGGGCGTGCCGGGTGGATCCCGGTGGGGAGCATGCGGGAGTCTGTCTGACTGTCTCTCCCCATTTCCAGCTTCAGAAAAATACAAAAAAAAAAATGGTATGTACTCATTTTTAAATCAATTATACAGGCCAACTTAAAAAAAGTTTAAAATGAATCAATATCACATTACCCTGAAGGAAGTGCTATTAGCATTTGGAGTAGATGGTCCCACATATGCCAGTATGCCAAGGACAAATATTAAAATAAGAGAAAGAAGAAAGAAAAAACACATTAAAACAAGTTCAGATTACAATATTTTTAAATATATATTTTTAATTATTTCTCTTATATTTATATGAAGAAAAGAAACTGAAATAAAACTAAAATTTTAGATGAAGTTTATATGAAATTTCTTCACTATGGACATATTATTTGTTCAAATATTAGTCTAAAATCATATGAAAATAGTCATCTTTTACTGTCCCATCTCAGGATTTTAGCCTCCCTGTTCTTTAGGAATAATTAGTTTCCTTTTTGTAAAGAAGCAGACAGTTCATATCATATAAAATTTGGCGGTTCAGCAATAAGTCAAATGATAGTCAATAGTAGAGGTGCTTGAACTGCATAAGGCAACATATAAATGATAGTTTTCTTAGCAAAAGAAAAAGCAATTGTCTATCATATACATGTTTGTTTCATGTCTTCTGTGGATAAAAATAGTTTGGTTTTAAAGTGAAAGCATTTTTAGTACAGGAGTTTGTAGAAGTTATATGTCAGAGTTAAAGACTCTATTCCCAAATAGACAAATAACACATTATAGGGACATAATGAATAACCTCATTTCCTACTTAGCACGTACTTATGAATTGCTAAATATTTATGGTAGGTTATACATAGCAGTCCCTATAAGGGACATAAGGGTTACACAGTCAATAATAATACACAAGTGTATGTGTTTAACTGTAAAGTGAAGCACAGGCCTAATTGTCTAGAAACTTCAAGAGGAAGAGCCTACTTTTACTCCAGGAATCAAAAAAGGCTTCATCAAAGACTTGACAGATCGAGATAAGGAGAAAATCAGAGCCTAACCAGAAGTGAAGGCCTGGAAGCAAGTGTTACAATGAAAGTGTTCTTCCTCTGCCTGTCCCCCCAGGAAATGTCTAATCTAATGATAGCTGTGAGCTTTTAAGAGTCTTAAAAGTTGTATAGCAATTGCACACACATCAGTGGTTTTACAAGTCTTTCTGATAACAAGTAATACAAAATTTGACTTGTAGTTGATATGATATATCTTACCAGGTCAGGTTTAGAGAAGATCAAGATTAGTTATGGACTGACTAGCAAAAGAGATGATGCTTCTGTTCAGAGTTCTTCCAGTCAATCATCTTTTTTATGACCACCCTATACACAAACACACACACATACACATGCATGTACACATCCTACCTCCAGGCCTTCAGATAATTTTCATCAAGTTTGTATGTCTTCTGCCACCCCACTCCCTAGATTCTCAGTGTCCCAAAATACAGTGACACTATTTAAGAGGTACCCCTCCCTCTATACTTCATCAAGTTCTAAAAGCTAGTTTGCGAGCTCCATGTGACTTCTTTATTGCTATAGTCCTAGCACCTGGAACATAGTACATACTCAAGAAACAGCTGTTGAATAAACAAAAGATTAATAGATGGATTGGGAGCTCATATGTCAGGGAAAGGAGAAATTATCATGGCCCTTTTATAGATAGATTTGCAGAGATAAAGACAGGTTCTAATTCTCTAACTTGTGCTCATTTCACCATTTATCATAAGACTTTTACTCAAATAATGATTAATAGCAGGAATTACAAATTGGGAGGGGTAATATTATAATAGTTTAGGCACATGTAGGGGGGACCTGCTATAGAGATACAATTCGGCTCCAGCAGCAGAGGCGTCTGGGAAGTGCTTCACACTCAGCGCTGTGCTCTCTGTGACTCTGCAGACTCTTACTGGGCTGACTGCTCAGAAAGCTGGAATAATGCAGCCCAAAGACAAACATCATGTGTCAGGGGGGGAGGTTAATGAATGTATTGAGTATAACAACTGCCTCATGTTATCTTTTTACTTAGAAATGTATTATATATACATAACACAGCATTATAGGGAACAGGACAGCAAATCCTGGAGGGAAAGGGGGAAAGGCAGTGGGGGGAGGGGGTATGGGAGGGTGAGAGGGAATAAGAGGGTGGGGGGAGATATATTTGGTGGGACACTTGAATCTATGTAAACACAAATTAAAATCATAAATAATAAAAAAAATGAATTAAAAAATGCATTGTTCTTTCTGGTGGTCTATGTATATGGGGAGGGGTGTGAATTACTTTTATCTTCCTCTTAAATGACTAACTAATATGTTTTGTGTTTTCTAATGTAATTTGACAGAATTTTTTAGCCTGTCAGTGGTATTTCCGAACTTTCTTTAGAATCAGAGCTCTTCAGTAGTCATGACCCAAAGCATGGGATCCTAGGATGTTGTGCTCATTTCAAAGCTTATGAGATGCTCTTTTAGCTATTCTCCAAATTTCAGTGACTGGGAGTAGAAGAATCTGCCTTCTGCGAAAAATCTGATATTCCCTGGAATAAAGAAGGTCCTTAATGACCACTGTACATATAATAATGTAGTTTATTAATTTTTATTAAAGAATAGCAATACTATATTGGTTAATTTTTTTTTTTACAGAGACAGAAAGAGAGTCAGAGAGAGGGACAGACAGACAGAAACGGAGAGAGATGAGAAGTATCAATCATCAGTTTTTCGTTACAACACCTTAGTTGTTCATTGATTGCTTTCTCATATGTGCCTTGACCGTGGGCCTTCAGCAGACCGAGTAACCCTTGCTCGACCCAGCGACCTTGGCTCAAGCTGGTCAGCTTTGCTCAAACCAGATGAGCCCACGCTCAAGCTGGCAACCTTGGGGTTTTGAACCTAGGTCCTCCTCATCCCAGTCTGACACTCTATCTACTGCGCCATTGCCTGGTCAGGCAATATACTGGTTAATTTCTTAATTCCTCTCAATTTATACTTCTTATTGTTTGCAAATTTCTACTAGTTCCCTAGATGAAATTATAAAATAGTAAGTTTAACAAAAAGTTTAATTTTCCTCTTGTCATTTTGTTGTATTTTCACTGTGTCTAAATGTATAAACCTGAGAGTCTGAGGTTCTGTCTGACTAGTGTCAAAGCAACTAATATCATCAATGAAAATGTTAAGCTACACTGCTCACAAAAATTAGGGAATATTTTATTGCTTCACGTTTATTTTGAAATATCCCCTAATTTTTATGAGCAGTATATTTGGTCATTATTATGTAAAACAGGGATAATTTGGCATGTTTCACATCTTTTACTTGGTTAATTTCAAACACATTTTGTAGAATCTCCAGAAATCCCTGTTAAAAATAGAGATTTTAGGGCTTTGCCTTAGACTTTTAAACGCAATAACATAGGATGGTAGAGTTCATGCTATCTGTTTTGAACAAGGATTTGGAGAACAAAACTGCTCATCAATATCACCTCTGTTGTATTTGCAAATGCAGATTCTAGGATGTAGCTTCCAGACATTCAAATTCAAAAGTTTGTGGACAACCATGAAATCTATAGTTCTGAATCTGAAACCAGACTGGTGAAATTCCACCAAAAATGAAGCTTGAATCATATGTGTTCATTAATAAAATGACTAGACAGCATTAGGGGGCTAGCACCCCATGAGGGTTCAATGAGAAAAGTATGGAAAGCCCAGTAACATGCAGCTTAGAAGGCTTATGGAACATAATTACAAAGCTATTACCGGTGAGTATTAATGTGATGAGTAGCAAGTCACCTTCTTTTGCATTGCAATTGTGTCTGTTGATCAACCATTTCTTCTCCAAGCCCAAAAGAGTTGGAAATAAATCCCATTATAGCACAAAGTTTGTTTTCCCTACAGTGTATATTGACCAAGGACATTTTTTTTGGTCAAAAATTTATTCAGGAGCTTTGCTGTATCCACACAGGAAATGGCTGTGACCTTTCCAGCCCATAAGGTTATGCATTTTGACAGGCGGCACCGTGCCAGTCTCCAACCACGCGCCACAGACGACCGCACACTGTTCTCCTGAGGCATGCTGTTATTCATGTTGTTTAATCACATTCAGCAGGTCTGGCACCGAACGTCATTCAGGATATCAGAAAGGCAGAAAAGCTGTGCTGCTGATTCTAAGGCAATCCTCAGCAAGAAGCAACATTCAGAACCGGCTGGTTATTTAATGGCTATACATTCACTTCCAAAAATGTTGTCTCCTTTTGTTTCTGTTACCTTCCAGCATGTCCAAACATTAATTTTGATTTGTTAGAAATTACAGAACTTGTTAAAAAATTATAAAAAAAAATTTAGATGCCTTCTTTGCTCCTCATTATGTACTAAAAAATGAATCACAGCCCTTGACTTAAAGCTGATAACCTCATTGGATAATTAGCACTAATAAATGTTTCATAAAGGACTTCATTTATCATTACCTCAATTTTGATCCCAAGCATATCTCTTTTCCTCCCCCTTCTTTCTCTAACACACAGACACACACATACACACATATGCACACATTCACACATATGCACACATTCACACAACACCTACTTAAAATCACACCACAAATTTTGGTAGTTTTAGCTACTTTACTGAAGAATCACAACCCACATCATGTGAATTCCCACTGTAATTTTTCTGTTGTCTCTGTCATTTCTTTCTTCCCCTTTCTATTTTCTTAGTTTTCAAAAACAATATGAATTATTTTCTCATTCATAGCAATTCAGCTTGCCATCAAATTTTAACCTCTACTCTAAGTTACTTATCAAAATATTTCAATGAAAAGAAATACATTTTTCTTCCCCAGGAAGAATGTAGTAAATAAAATTTTCTTCACTCTAATTTACAACCACTTTAGGTTTAATTCCTATTTTCATTTGGATCTGTCCATGGTGCTGGCTAAATCAAGCAGTCACAACAAAATAGTCTACTGGGCTTGTACACTGAACCTTAGAGATGATCACAGGGAAGGAGACATCAAGGTGATATAAATCCATCAAAAGTCAGCATCAAAAACAAAAGCATTTTTGCATTTGTGTAGTCCTTTACAGTTTCTTACAGAATGTCTTACATCTCATTTTATCCACAAAACATTGCTATGTGGTCAAATGGGAAATATGTTCCTGGTTTTATGGATGAGGTCACTGAAACAGAGGCTTCTGATCATCCTTTCCAAAAATAAACAATATATCAAATGCCAGCCGAAGACTATGTTCACTATGGTTCAGGTTGAAAGACTCTGGTAGCACTCCAAGTTTGCAACCATATTTTCTAAGCCTGAAGTTGGCATTCAATGAGTTGAGAAAATAAGTATTCATCAAAATAGAGGAGCCACCACATGATACAGAAGTATGCACCCATTAAGAATGAAGTTATAAACATTCGTGTGCAGGTTTTTGCGTGGATGTAAGTTTCATTTCATTTGGGTAAATACCAAGAGGCATGAATGCTAGACTGTATGGTAAGATTATATTTAGTTATATAAGAATATGTCAGACTGTCTTCCAAATAGCTGCACCATTTTGCATTCTCAGCAGCAATGTATGAGAGTTCCTGTTGCTCCATATTGTCATGATTTGGTATTCAGTATTCCAGATTTTGGGCATTCTCATAGGTGTGTAGTGGTACCAATTGTTGTCTTAATTTGCATTTCCTTGTTTATATATGACATGGAGCATCTTATCATATGCTTATTTGCCATCTGTTTGTCAATTACTTCTTGCATAAATTGTGCCTTTTTTGTTGTATCTTTAAAAAGCATTACTATATGAAAGACATCTATGGTTTATCCTGTGCTATTTTGGCTTATGATCCATTTTGGATTATTTTTTTATGAAGGGTTTAAAGTATATGTTTGAATTTATTTTTTTTTAATTTTTATTGACTTTATTGGAGTGACATGGGTTAATAAAGTTACACAGGTTTCAGTTATACAATTCCATAATATAGATGTATTGTGTGTTCACCACCTCAAGTCAAGTCTCTTTAAATTTGGAAGTAACCAATATATCCTTCAGTAAGTGAGAGGATAAACTATTGTACATCCAGACAATGGATTGTTATTCAGCTCTGAAAGGAAACAAGCTATTAAGCCATGAAGAGTCATGGAAAAAAATTCAGACTGGTGAGTAAAAAAATCCAGTCTTAAAATGCTACCTATTCTTTGAATCCAAATATATAACATCTGGAAAAGACAATTGCTTTTTTATGGCCTCCATAAAGGTAACAAAAAGATCAGTGGTTGTCAGGCATTGGAGGCAGGTAAGGATGAAGAGCAGAACACATAGGATATTTAAAGAAATGATACTATTCTTTCTGTAATGACACTATATTGATAAATACAAATCTATATATTTGTCCAAACTCAGATTGTATAACATCAAGAATGAACCCTAACGTGAAATATGTTCTCTGAGTGATAATGATGTGTCAGTATAAATATACTGATTTGAACAAATGTACCACTCGAATGTGGAATGTTGATACTAGGGAAGGTTGTATGTGTGGGGAGGGGCAGGGAGTATTTAGGAAATCTCTTTACTTTCTGCTCAATTTTGTTGTAAACTTAAAACTATAAAAAATAAAGTTTATTAATTTAAAAAATTAAAAAAGAATGAAGTTTATCAAAATACTAAAATAGCCAGAGCTTACCTTTTGCAACAGCATGGATGGACCTGGAGATTATAATGCTAAGTGAAATAAGCCAGGAAGAGGAAGACAAATATAATATTATCTCACTTATATGTGGAATCTAATGAACAAAGTGAACTGAGGAACAGAATAGAGGCAGAGGCAGGGTCACAGGGACCAGAGGGTCAGCTGTCAGTGGGAAGGAGGATAAGGGGATAAGATCAGAGAAGGTGAAGGGATTAATGAAATTATATATATATATAAATTATATTTATATATATATATAAAACAAAGATGCAGATAACAGGACAGCAAATCCCAGAGGGAAGGGGGAAAGGGGAAAAATGGGGTGTAATGGGGGTCATGGGGATGAGGGATGAGGGTATTATATTGAATGGGATACTTGATTCCATGTAAACACAATAAATTAAAGTTATTAAAAATTAAAAGAAGGAAGAAAGGAAGCAAGGAAGGAAGGAAGGAAGGAAGGAAGGAAGGAAGGAAGGAAGGAAGGGAAGAGAGAGAGAGAGAAAGGGAAGGAAGAAAGAGAGAAATAAAAGAAAGTACGCCTTGTCTTTGTGTGTACCTGCATTAGGTATGACCTTATCCTTGGATCTCTATCTCTTCAGGCTTCACTAGAACTGGCCAAGGATTTTAAGCTAGTAAAACATGTCCATTGACCAAGGCAATTCTTTCTGTTTCTACCTCAAGAAAAACCATTAGAGATAATGTATTTGTAAACCATTTCTCAGGATATACTGATTTCCTCTGTCTCAAAATTGCTCTTATTGAAAAAAAAAATCAAAGTATGCCCTAAGAAAAGAGACACTCCAATAGTGTCTCCTTAAAACAAAAACATAAACATATAATTAAAAAATTTAGAAGTCTCACTCTTCAATGATATCATAGTTGTTGGTGAGGAAACCTGGCACTAATATTTTCTCTGACTAGTCATTTTTGTTTAAGATCTTGTTTAATAGTCACAGGCTTATCCAGTTGTTGTTGTAAAATAAACTACTCACAAAATATTATTGTCATTTTAAGATTTTTCAGTAAGTATATGTGGTTTCTCTAGCAAGGGTAGAAAGTGAAATAAGGTGATGGAGGACTTAATACATACACAAACAAAGCAGGTGGCTATTATGGAGATAGATATGAACATGAACCTTCATTCCTATAATAGCTTCAGCTGAACTAGCACTTTTATGCACTGTGAAAAATCTTTACATATGTAATTTTTATGAATCACTCCAATTTGGAAGGAGTAGGTACCAGCTGTTCTTATTATTTTACATGCAGGAACATCTCATGAAGAAGCACCAAAGGACAGTCCATCACTTCAATGTCAAGTAAAAGTCAATAGAGATGTATAAAGAAGCCCAACTCTTTATGGTTAAATATATTTAGATTTTAAAGTTATCTTCTACAAACAGCAGCTTTAAAAGAAATTCATTTCTAAACTGTATATATTATATTATAATATATATATATATATGTATTTTAATGTGAGAGAAGGGGAGATAGTGAGACAGACTCTCACATGTACCCCAGTGAGGATCCATCTGGCAACTCTATCTGGGTTCAATGCTTGCATACCTAGCTATTTTCAGTGCCTAAGATTGACATGCTTGGACCAACCAAGCTATTCTCAGCGCCCAGAGCCATGCTCAAACCATTTGAGCCACTTGCTGGGGGAGGGGAAGAGGGAGAGAATTGGGAGAAGAAGGGGAAAAGAAGTAGATGTTGGCTTCTCCTGTGTGCCCTGATGGGGAGTTGAACCCAGACATCCATTTGCTTGGCTGACGCTCTATCCACAGACCTACTGGCCAGGGCCATATTTTATATTTAAATAATAGAAATTATAGTACCTCTGCAAGCTTACCTAAACAACGTAATCAGTAATATCAGATCCTTGGCAGAAAATGGCAGGTACTTAAACAAAATCTAAAATGTAACTTACTTAGGTGCCATACCAGCACTTACTAAAACTATTTAACAATGGGTTCACAACAAATACATTTCTTCACCAGGTAGAATGATACCCTTTTTTTCCCCTCCTATATTACATGCCACTAACAGGATCTTAGGATGTGTGATTTACCTTGTTTCATTTAAGACTAAAAATTAAAATTTCTAAAGATCTTAAGAGAAATAAAGCCTTTTTAAGGAGTTATTCTTAAATATATAATCTATGATCTTAATCTAGATATTTTAACTAGTTTGTGGTAATTCCTAAGGCAAATGAAAGGAAAAAAATTACACTATATTTAAATTGCCAACAAAAAGAGAATAAGTATTGAATTTTAAATCACCATGCAAATCAATCTTTTGTTCAAATTTTAACAAATAATTAGTATCATAACTTGCCCAGAGATCTCAAATGTACAACTTCTCTAACATCTCTAACCTTCATTGCTAAAGCACAAAAGCTGCTATCCTGGGCTTCCCCCTGCCCCCGTTGGACTCTGATAGATTCTAGAACTCTACTAATGAATAATAAGATTATTTGCCTTCAAGAAACCCTGCACTTGAAATAGTTAACAGTTTTCTTGAAATAAAATATCTTATTCATAAATAGAAACTATTAAGTGCTTTTCTCTCACTTTTTGGACAAGTGTATCCACTCTCTGGTATTGGACTTATACTGCTACCATTGTTGCCACATGGGACATAGCTTTCCATTTAAATAAAATCTCCAATCTCAGATTAAGCAATGCCATCTACCATCTAATCATGCATGTTTCATGAAAAAAAATGTTGTGCCAATTGTTTTTAATCGTATATAGTTTTTATGCAGAGACTAAGGCTTAGATGTGTTGGTTAATAATTATGGCAATCCAAAAATCTTCTATCTACTAATGATGTACAAAAGCATTTCAAAAAACTATTCTGTACTGAAATACAACCCACAAATGACAATGAACTCCAGCCCTTTACCCCTACCAACAGAACCACCCTGGAAATCAATAGAAGCAAGAATTTCCCTAAAATGCCTTCTTTATTTTATGGCACTTAACAACATACGAGTTGATGTCCATTATCCTCATTCATTTCTGTGATGCCAGAAATTTTCATTTAATTTAACAATGAAACGTAACTGTCCAGAAAGTAAAAACAATCTTTTCAAATATTATTATTAAAGTTAAATTGGGTGTAGCTTTTTATTCATTGAAGATAAGGAAACTTATGTGGCAAAACTTTTGGTTCTTAGCCATGACAAATTTTATTGTTTATCACCTAAGACTCAAATACATTAGGGTTTCTATGAAGAGCTGTCAGATAAGATAACATAGTAAATTAAGTGAAGGTAGAACTTTTTTTTAACCTTTTTGCAAGGCTACTTAAGGGAATTGCCCCAAACAAAAAAGAGAAAAGTAAAGAAGATAAAAGATAACGGTGTCTTATTTGACATGAAGGCTATATACCAGATCCCATGTTGCATCACGAAATGTCAACTCCTAAGGTTTCCCACTTTCTCCATTAAATAATTGCACATACAAAAAGCCAATGCTATTATTATTCATATTCAGTAAAAGGCATCAAATACCATTTACACAGCATATATTATAGAGCTTTAAGATATATCTGCAACAGTGACAGGTCTCAATCACATTGTCAACCTTTGGAGCTTTCCACCAAGTTAGAAATTGCCAGTCCTGGTCCATTGCTGGCCTTGAAGTTAGTCAGCTGAGACAAAATGTACACGATGAGGGAAGGTCAGAGGGAAAGGAGAATTAGAGAAAATAAAACGAGTTTAAAGCCTAACCCATTTAATACTTTAAGAGGAAAGGGAAGCATAAAAAATTCTGGAAGCGTTTCTTTTTCCAAAACATAAGCCTAAGGATTAATAACTTCTGTGACCAATATTTTTGTTTTGATTTGAGTTATAGTTTTAGATCAATATGGTCAGTTAATTGCTCAGCTGTGCTCAATTACATGATATCTGAAATTAGGAAGTTAAATCATACAAGGACTTCTTTTATCTTCCTACAGTAAAACAGTGTTTTACTAAATACATCACCAAAGCATGGATAGTAAACAAATATAACTTTATAGAGGAAAGAAGAAACTCTTTTAGTGTCTCTTCATACTCTTCCATCTGCACATTATGTATTAGAAATCAGGAAGAAATTCACACCTCTGAATTTGAATCATAAGCAGATTGCTACCAGAAATGTGTCGCATTACTGCTTCAGGAAGAACTTTAAATTCTTAGAGCGAAATATAGCACTTCTGCCAGTTTCAAGTACTTCATATCTGCATGCTAATTTCAAAGGGTTCAAAGGGAGGCTTTGCCAACGCCATGTCTCTAACCCCCACAGTTGGTCTTTTCATTTACAGTACAGAGGGGTTAGCTGACTTGAGGCAGAGCAGGCCAGTCCATTCTCAGTTCACTCACTGCGTTGGGGCCACCTGGAGACTAGGAGTCAGAAGCGCTAAGTGAAGCTCAGGAAGATGTTTCAAGAAGTCGATGCTTACCATGATGTCTCTCTACCAGACACTTTGTGACTCAAAGTGACCTCTCTCTCCATCAGACACCATAGTCTTGCCTTTCAGGGCCTCAAAAAACCTCAGAGTTTCCATTTTTGGTATAAATAGAGTCTTGTAAAATAAATCTAATATTTAAGCAAAAGATACCAGCAGAGAAAAAGTCCATGTGGGAACAGAAGAGCAATCACGGCACTCTCTTCCTCTCCTCACAGACCTCTTTCTTACCGATTCTGGTCCTCCAGTCTACTTTCAGCAGTGACTTCCTGGTTTTAGTCACTGCCTATTACACTTGGGACCATTAATTTTTATTTCAAAAGGACCTATATTGTACAGTTTGGGAAACTAAACAATTAAAAGGATGTCTTAGAATAGATATCTTTTTTAAAAAGCACAAACTCCTATTCTGAAAGCTGTTAATTTTAGCCAGAAAATGATTGTGTGGGTAAAGTATACTAGACAGTTTATCTGTTCTGCTTCATAGAACCAATATTGTTTAACATTGCAAAAAAAAAATTTTTTTGCAATTTTGACCTCAATTGTTTTCCTTTTCACTGAGCTATCTGAAGATGGGGATGGAGTAGGAATAATTATACCTTTCTGAGGGGAAGTGCTTAGTAAGTGTAAAATGAAGCTTCATCTTTCCCTGAGGACATAAAACCACAGTAGTCCCATTTTACAGAAGAAAATCTATTATCCCTGTGAAGAAGAAGGCACTCGTTAACATAAAAGTGAATTTAAAGAAAGATGAAATAGATGACAATATATAACTACGTTTTCCCCCTCAGGAAAGTTTGCTTGAAATAAGGAACAAAACTTAAATGAAAATAATTTGCTTACTATAACAGCTATTAAGTGGTAAGGTTGGTATTTGAAACTAAAATATCTGAGTTCATAATTCAAACTCTGATATGCCCTATTGCCTCACTCATAAAATCAGTCATCCTCTAAATGAGGCTCTTCATGTATTCATTCATTCAACAAATAGTCCTCAAATACCATCTAGGCACAATGGAGGAGGTGGTAAAGGGGGTGTAAGTAATAAACCTTCCTGTCCCTCTCTCTCATCAATGTGATGATTAGCCAATGCACTGATGGTGCTTCAGTTAGTATACAGAGGAAGCTAGTAAATTTGACAGTCACTGCTTAGTATATTTAGACCAATTACTCTGAATAAACTTGAAAAAGGAAAAGAAATAAAAGTGATCTTGAGAAGTTGCAATGAAATGTTAATGAGGACGATGCCTAAGGCTGGATTTCAGTGTCACTAAAAAAAAAAAAAATACATATTATATGCAAATCTGAGAGTATACCTCTGGAAAATCCTTGTAGAAACCAAAATTGTAGGTCATTTCAAAATGTAGGTTTTAGGCAAAGATGACACTTTTAGGACTGTGGTCTATTACAATCTGTCCAAGTAGTTTTCTGTCATAGGGTGAAATTCTATGTGAATATTAAATTAGGCATATGCTAATTATCCCATTGAAATAATATTGGTCCTATTTATAAATTTTAAACTAAAACTTAAAACTATAGACATACTTTAAAACTCAAGTTTTCTTCTACCAAATCTAGAGTAATGCCAAGTGTGAAAAGAAGTAATTATTTAGAAAAAGAAATTGGCAGACTCAAAATAAGAAAATGCCTTTTTATAAAACTAGTTACAAAATATCTAGCAAAGTCAGCAGTATCAGAACACTAAAAGAGGAGATAAAATTGTAAAGATTAGTTTCGATCTTCAGTTAGTAAATCAATCATTCAGTCAAATATATATTTACTGTGGAGAATTCAGAAGACAAAATGTGGTCTTGGTCATTATAACATAGAGAGGTTGGTTGGTGTCCTTGAAATACATCCAGAGCTATGGACAACTCAGTGCAACACTTTTCTGAGAAAAGAGAGACATACTTTGACTGTCCAAGTCTATTAAATCTGCCAGGCCAGGCTAGTAATCACAACCCCCATCTTCAAGAAAATGAGAAAACAAGAGTAGAAGGGTATCCTGGGGGAAGAAAGGTAAGAGTATGAATATTAATTAAATGGCAAAAGATACAGAAGCAGACAGGAATGGTTTTGACATTATGAAATATAGGAGAAAATTGGTATGCTTTGCAGGGATGGCAAAGAAAAAGCCTAAAGATAAGTGTGCATTAGTTTTCTGAAGACTGAACCATACCACCACCCTACCCCAAACTATGTCATATCCAAAAGAGTGTCTTAGCTGCATCACCCACCATAACGAGGATTAGTACAAATAAACATGGCTGTTAGTCTGCCTGTGCCCCACAGTTCTAAAGGCCCAGAAGGCATGTATGTGTGTGCATGTACGCATGTGTGTGCATGTGTGTGTGCGTGTGTATGTGTGTGTGTATGTGTGTGTACTAAAGGGAAAGCATATTATGTTGGTGGAAAAAACTGGATAAATAAGAGGGCAATGTACCTTTACTAGAATGGAATACATAGCTGTTTTGCCAGTTTTACTCCCAGGCATAAATATTTCTAATTTGTATTGGGAATCCTGTTTGGCAAAAAGAACATTTTAATGAAAACTTTTCCTGCCCTAATAATAGGGCAGAAAATCTTTTTTATAGTAGAGAATTAACTTTTATGATTGATCACATACAAAATTTTTATGTCACCAGAGAATGGGCTGACTCTGCAAATCTGGCTAAATGTCAGCTATTGAATAAAACTCTGTATATAGTGATTTCATGGATTTTTATTATAATTGCATAATAGAGATATAAATTTGGGAGATTTCAGAGTATATATAGTATTTAACACCTTGGAACTTCATAAAATCACTAAGGGGATACTATATCTAGATAATATAAAAAGTGTGAGGACTAAGCTAAGGGCATATCAATACTTAAAAGTCAGCAAGATGATGGCCCTGGCAGGTTGGCTCAGCGGTAGAGCGTCGGCCCGGCATGCAGGGGACCCGGGTTCGATTCCCGGCCAGGGCACATAGGAGAAGCGCCCATTTGCTTCTCCACCCCCACCCCCTCCTTCCTCTCTGTCTCTCTCTTCCCCTCCCGCAGCCAAGGCTCCATTGGAGCAAAGATGGCCCGGGCGCTGGGGGTGGCTCCTTGGCCTCTGCCCCAGGTGCTAGAGTGGCTCTGGTCGCAGCAGAGCGACTCCCCGGAGGGGCAGAGCATCGCCCCCTGGTGGGCAGAGCTTCGCCCCTGGTGGGCGTGCCGGGTGGATCCCGGTCGGGCGCATGCGGGAGTCTGTCTGACTGTCTCTCCCTGTTTCCAGCTTCAGAAAAATACAAAAAAACAAACAAACAAACAAAAGTCAGCAAGATGATAAAAACAATATAAAACAAAAGATATTGAGACTGAAAAAGAAATACCAATGAAGCAGAAGGAGAACTGAAAAGATAGTTCTCTAGAAATGAAGATATGAACACATATGTTCGATCCTGTTGAAAGAGCAAAATAAGGTCTAATAATTGATAATTGAGTTGAACTGAGTAAAAGTAACTGGTAGGCTCTACAAGAGCAATTTTAGTGCAGTGGTGAGGGCTAAAGCCTGCCTGAATAGGTTTAAGAAAAGAGGAAGCGGAGACAGTAGGTACAGGCACCGAAGATCAAATATGAGGCAGGACTTTGGAGTTAGAGATAGAAAAGAGTTGAGAAACAGTCTTAGTGATCTAGGAAAGTGATGAAACAAATGCAGTAGGGATACACACGTGCAGTACCAAGGGTCTATTTGTAGACACTGATGATGAAATTAAAGTCAGGAGAGTCAGCACATTAGGGTTTCATTCCCCAGCCATGTTAAGCTGCCTATGTACATGGTGTAGGAGCAATAATAATGCGAGCTATGTTAAAGGGTTATAGTGAGCCATAATTCATGATACATGCTTTAGAGAAGTATTTCATTTAGTTTTTACAATAATCCTATGAGGTAGTTACAACTGCCACAACTTTATAGATTAGGAGATATTTCACAATGAGTGTGTGGCGAGTTCAGAATTTAAATGCAGGGAGTAGTTAAGAACCTGGATTCTTAACCACTACTCTGCAGTGCCAAAAGCACTGTTTCATTCTGAGCACAGTGAATTTCATGCCTCTTTTATGTCAGGCAAGCAAATGAGCCCATTCCTTCACATACCTCAGTCCCAGCTTCTCCTTTGAGTTTCAGACCCAAATATTTAATTGTCTATCTGACCTTCCTACTGGATATCTAATTCAAAAGTTACGTTATCCAAACAGCTATGTAGTCCCCCTCTTTAAGCCAGTTCCTTTTTCATTCTTTCCCACCTCCTCATATAATAATTTAATAGCTTGAAAAATGTCAAAGTTTTCATAGTTAAATTATTTATAATGATGACAAACATAATAAAAGTCACCAGAGTGGAAATTATAAAGGCCATGAATGCATGAAAAATGAATTATCAAAATATTTAGTAATAAAAAGGTGTAAATCACATACTTACTATAATTGAAACTAAGTTTATATAAACTAAATGTATAGGGGAAAAAAGCAATGTGTGCAGATTAAAATATGTATCTCATGACGTTAGACCATTTATGCTTCTCTTCTCCAAAGAGGACATAGATACCCGGCCAATATAAAAGGAAGCTCAACATCATTAATCATCAGAAAAATGCAAATTAAAACTACAGTGAGCCTGACCAAGCGGCGGCACAGTGGATAGAGTGTCGGACTGGGATGCGAGGACTCAGGTTCGAGACCCCGAGGTCGCCAGCTTGGGCACGGGCTCATCTGGTTTGAGCAAAGCTCGCCAGCTTGGACCCAAGGTCACTGGCTCGAGCAGGGGGTTACTCGGTCTGCTGAAGGTCCATGGTCAAGGCACATATGGGAGTTGATGCTTCCAGCTCCTCCCCCCTGTCTCTCTCTCTCCTCTCTCTCTCTGTCTCTCTCTCCTCTCTAAAAAAAAATGAATAAATAAAAAAAATAAAATAAAATGAATAAATTTTTAAAAAGATAATAATAGGTATTATTTCTTTCTTATTGTTATCTCTCTTGGATCATTCACTCTAGGGAAAGCTAGGTGCCATATCATGAGAATATTCAAGCAGGCCTTTGGAGAAGCCAATGTGGTAAGGAATTGAGGCTTCTTGCCAAAAGCCATGTGAATAAGCCATTAACCCATCTTTAAATTGAATCCCTTAGTCCCAGTCAAGCCTCCAATAACAATATTCCTAATTGATGGGATTGACTGTAATCTCATGAGGGACTCTGAGCAAGTACAACCCAGCTGGGCCACTCTCAAATTTCATTGTGAGATAATAAATGGTTGTTGTTGGAAGCAGGGAAATTTTGAAGTAATTTTTTGAAAGATTTTTATTTATTCATTATAGAGAGGAGAGAGAGAGAGAAGAGGGGGAGGAGCAGGGAGCATCAACTCCCATATGTGCATTGACCAGACAAGCCCTGGGTTTTGAACTGGTAACCTTAGCATTCCAGGTCAATACTTTATTCACTGCACCACCACAGGTTGGGCTTGAGGTAATTTTTTATGCTGCACAAATAACTATTATGGTATTATTATAATGTGTTATGTGTATGATCGTAATGTGCTGATAATGCATTTTGGTAAATAGCTCCATGCTTGATATCAAACTCTGTGAAGGTAAGGACTATACACATTTTTGCTTATCATTTCATCTTTTTTCACTCTTTTCCAAGACAGAACTTCTAAACACATAGTATTCAATAAATATTTCTTAACTATAAAACTATATCTGAACTAATCAGTATGATAGTGCTACGAAGAGTGCAGAAGTTTCTGGTTATTTACTGAGTGCTATTTATTTTTTTGTTTGTTTGTTTTTGTATTTTTCCAAAGTTAGAAGTGGGGCAGCAGTCAGACAGACTCCCACATGCACCCTACTGGGATCCAGCCAGCATGCCCACCAGTGGGTGATGCTCTGCCCATCTAGGGCACTGCTCCATTGCAGTCGGATCTATTCTACTGCCTGAAGTGGAGTGAAATGGAGACCATGGAGCCGTCCTCAGTGCCCAGGCCAACTTTGCTCCAGTGAAGTCTTGGTTATGGGAAGGGAAGAGAGACACAGAGAGGAAGGAGAGGGGGAAGGGTGGAGAAGCAGATGGGTGCCTCTCCTGTGTGCCCTGATCAGGAATCAAACCCGGGACTTCCACACGCCAGGCCAATGCTCTTCCTGTGAGCCAACCAGCCAGGGCCTTTACTGAGTGCTATTTAAATGACTTATTTATTCATTACACAAATTTTTTTAAAAGATATGTTATGGAAGAATTATTAAAATGTTTCTTTTAATGATGCAATAAAAATACTTATTCAAGGACAATTTCTCCCACAAAATTAGGAGCACCCATTAGTAATATAGTCTTAATTCTTAGTCCTGAGCCAAGTCACAAAATAGACATGTAATAAATATTTATCAAATAAATGAATGGACAAAGGGGCTTTGAAGTCAACTGGGTTATGAAAGTGAATGAGAATGAGTGAAATATATCAATCCAGGTGTCAAAGTTCCTACTGAATATAAAGCAACATTTTGGAAGAGGTCAAGCAATAGTGATAGTGATAAGGAAAAATTACAGTATAGTAATTGGATTTTATCTTTTAGTGGAGGGGTTCCAACATAGTGGCAGAAAAATTACTATTGGATAGTTCATAAAGATAGTCATAAATATAATTAATAAAAAAATTGGTGAGATTTTGTTAGTTCTAATAAACAGAAGAGTAATTTTCCAGTCTGATGTTCCATCTTCAAAGCACAGTACAGATATTTCAAATGTAATTGAATACCTAGGGCAGCTTTAAAAAGTGAGTTTTTTTGGATCATCGCTGAAAAAACAGGCCCCCTGAAATATTACTTTAAATAGCATATTTCATACTACTAGTGTGAAACTCAGAAACTCTGCAAGAATGTTCTTTGATCTCTTTAAAAGACAATGACATGCATATTGGGTTTCCTTATTATGAAACCAGGAATTTAGAGTTGATCCACCCTGCCATTCATTATGACAACTACTTAGTCCTTAAATGCTTTTATGAGCTAATAAAATGGGTATTGTTTAAGCATGAATTTTGTGGTAATTTGTCACACAGCAATAGAAAACTACTGTTGGTTATTTTTGAGAGGGGCATTAATTCAACCACTACTGGCTCCACAATGTGTCTCCACGATGTGTGAATCTTCCCTTTTTCAGTCCCATTGCCACAGATTATATTCAAGAGCTTATCTCATGTGATGACTAAAAGCTTAGAATGGCCTTTCATAAATTCTATTTTATTAAAATACCTGTTCGTCTTACAATGTTCCCAATAATTATAGCAAGTTTATTCCAGCCTCTTTTAGCCTCAGAACTTTTTCATATAGTTTTATAGGATATGGCACTTATCCAGATGATTCTGTAGTATTGCCAAAATGTTGTGTAGTGTGTGCTCATTCTTACACTAATCTGTCAGCACTTACAGGTCAGAAATTATGCATTTGTAAGGGGCCCTCAAAACCATCCTGAATTAATGCTTTTAACTATGGGATACCCAATGTCCTATATTCTATGCCTTGTTTAATATGTCCAGTTCAGTATGATAGAAGAAACAAAGAAACTGAAGTTATACCTTCTTAAAAGGCTGACTCATCAGCTTGGTAGTTTTATGATTTATGGCAAGCCACCTGGTGCTTCTGATCTTTCGTTTTTTATCTTTAGTGGTGGGGGGACCAAATATGAGACAATTTATAGAAAATACCTTTAACAAATTAAATTGATCACATTAGATATTAATTAAAATAAAACAAATCTGTTGTCTGTTTAAGCCTATAGTTTGGTTTTCTAAGAGAACTGATAAAAGTTGCTGGGCCTCCTCGGAAGAATTGGGATAAAGTGCAATTGCGAGAGACCAGCAATTATACTGTAGAAATAATCTCATGACCTAGATACAGTGCTATCAGTTGGTCTCTCAAGGTAGAAAGTCATGTTTAACTCAAAATTAGGGCATGATTCCACCTCCTAACACTGTCAATGTCATTTATACAACCAGTACTCAAAATATTTGCTACTGAAAAAGTTGTATCCTGGTCATCAAGATACGAGCTAGCTGTCCATCTTTTTGCCTAAAATAAAATCTTGTTCCATCATTTATAGTTGGAAGAAAATAATACTAACATTCAGATCAAATGACTGGTGAGGAGGGAGTCAACATTATTTAGTTATTAACTTTTTAAAATAAAATTAAATTGAAATCCACTTAAAATGGTTTCTATATTTGGCATAATAATGTTGTTATGTTGATACAAATACAAATGTTGAGTTTCTCTAAGCCACTCTTTAGAGATAAATAAATTTCCACTGTGCTTATAAGTTTTATATTTATCAGTGAGTCATCAAGCAGCAGAGATAGTTATCATGTATTTCTCAAAGTTGGAACCATTGCAGAAACAATGAGAAAGTAAATGTCTTATGTCATTCTATTTTTGTTTAAGATTTTTTTGTTTTTCTTTATTTGAGAGCATTGAAATTCTTTTTCAATAATCTTAAAAGACTATGACTTTCTCTACCCATTCCAGTTCAACAGGGAGTCTATCTCTAAGAAACAATCTTACTTTTCTATTACCCAATCTCCCTCTAGTCTTTCAAGAAAAACTTCTCTTTTACCTCCACCAATTTACAGAAATATTAGGTGCCATCAACTTCAATGAAAATAAAAATCATCTAAAAAATGTAAGTGAAATTGCCATACATTAATATGACCATAGGCCCTGATCTGTATACAAGTTTCATAAATATTTCTTTCTTCCTAGAAAGATTCTACATCCTGAAATAGTTACTAATATAACCTTCAAAATCATTCTGGAAGTGGTAATGAAAAGGTTTTTTCCTGAATCTACTTTGTTGGTTGAAATATAGATGAGCCAAGTGGTCTGTGTTATGTCTAATGCCCTGCAGAATATAGCATAGGAGAAATTCTATACCAATATTTTAAAAAAGCCAAACAAAATGTTGATTAATTAGTAACTTACTCAAAAATCTCTAATGATATACAGAGCACCTAAGTCCTCAATGTTCCTTTAAAACTATCCTTGACCAGTTAAGCTTTATCACTTATTAAATGTTTCATAAGACAAAGGGGATGGTTACTTTGCACATTAAATAGCAAGTGATTTTAATACTCATCAAATTTTTCTCTTCTCCCCCAAACTCCATCTTTATATCTCCCATTTCTTCGACCCTTCCCAGCTGTTCTTGTCCTCAGCTAACCTCTACCTTCTCTTTTCTAAAAGATATCTCTTGTCTTTTTAACACAAAGCAACTCTACCAGATTCTAATAATCCAAGTTTCCAGCAGCTCCATGCTTCTTAGCCTCTTAGTAAAATTATCAAAGCAGTCACTAAACAAAATAGGACCTCTAGCCAGGCAATACTGGAATTATAAAAATATTAATTTTTTATTTTATTATTTTTTATTTTTTGTATTTTTCTGAAGCTGGAAACGGGGAGAGACAGACTCCCGCATGTACCCGACCGGGATCCATCCGGCACGCCCACCAGGGGGTGACGCTCTGCCCACCAGGGGGCGATGCTCTGCCCCTCCAGGGCGTCGCTCTTTTGCGACCAGAGCCACACTAGCGCCTGGGGCAGAGGCCAAGCAGCCATCCCCAGCGCCCGGGCCATCTTTGCTCCAATGGAGCCTCACTGCAGGAGGGGCAGAGAGAGACAGAGAGGAAGGAGAGGGGGAGGGGTGGAGAAGCAGATGGGCGCTTCTTCTGTGTGCCCTGGCCGGGAATCGAACCAGGGACTTCTGCACACCAGGCCAACGCTCTACCACTGAGCCAACCGGCCAGGGCCAAAATATTAAATTTTTTTAAAAATGACTTTCCTTTGGTTATGTACATTTGGTTTGCCATTATGAAGAAGGAGCAAGCTCCTCTCTTCTCCCTTGAGAGGAGAGAAACCAGAAGAATACAAGGAAAAGGATCCAGCAGGGATAACTCAGTCAGTTATAAATTAACTACATCCCATAGTTCTCTACATGGTTGCTCAGAGCCACTTGCAACACAAACCGCTTCCTCCTTGCTGACCCCACCAAAACTCCTCCTCCCCTCTCCTTGAGTCCTAGGAGACCTTAAACAAAGGAATCACACACCCATTGCTTAAACACTGTAAAAGTAAATAACCTGTAAGAAAATCTAATTCGGGGAGCTCATGTTTTGATGCTACTAGTCTCACATGCTCCACCGGCTAATAATAAATTCTCTTTCCTTTATTAATTAAGTTGTCTTCTAAGTGTCTCCTCCATCGGTGTCACTTTCTGCAACAATTGCAGAGTATTCACAAGATCAAGTAGAATTTTCCAGTTTTACTGTATAATCCAAATAACCATAAACCATTCAGATAACTATATTCCATAAAGTTTGAGTTAATGTTTCATAGCACTATATACAAATTAAAATATATCTTGATTACAGTAAACTTATACACATGAAAGCCTTAATGTTTTGAAGATACATAACCAGCTGAAAGGTCCAATTGGATATTTATTAGGTTGAGTAACAGTGGAATTTTATTTCTTCATAAAGATAAAGCAAATAATTATGTATTTACTGTAGTTGACTAAGATTGCAATAATTCAAACTGATTGCAAAATAAAATAGTAAGGACAAGGTGGGACAGTATCTTTTCCATTTTTTCTCTCACCTCCAGTTTTGGTCTTCTAGCTACATTTATCACTCATCACAATTTCCTCACTAACTACATACTTTATACTGCACAGATGGTGGAGAAGCCATAATCCTGATACTCAACCTTTGCTCAGGCTCAAAAAGGGGCTAAGCATATACAATTTGGGTGATCTTGCATGCAAATATATATGAAATAATTTATATGAAACATTAATTCAAACCACTCAGACAGGAATAAATTCTAAGTCCCAATTCTTTCTTCCATCTTTACTTTTTACATATGTAATCTTATTCTGTTCTATGACTTCCATAAATCTATAGGCAGACTCCAGGTTATAAATGAGATAGGTTTTGTAGGTTTGTTCTTAAGTTGAATGTATATGTAAACTGGAACAGGTACATTTACCTACTAAACACAACGTAGACAGATGTTTGTCTTAACATAGTGTTCATTTTTACCTTTCTGTGCATATACATACATAAACATTGTCAAACCTATAGAACCTATCTCATTCATAATACAGGGACTACTTGTATATGCTAATAATTATCACATAGATATTTCTGAAAATGCAGATATTTTCTAGTGGTTTATCATGAAAATATCTGTTGGTAAAGAAAAACAGAAGAAAAATGAGCTGACTGAATAAAAAAAAATTAAGTAGAAAAAAATAGATATGCTTGAAAAATATCTAGAAGAGAAAACCGTTTTAGACAAAAGTGGAGTAATAGAAATTTGATTAACTTTCTTGCCTTAAATAACTAAAATCATGGCATAATATATTAAAATGAGACACTGGATATTAGAGAATGAACTACAGTGATTCCAAATAGAAGGGAAAGCCAGCTTTCTGTTTTGAGAGAGATTCTGGGTTATAGTACATGGAAACTGTACCTAACAGACACGATGAGATCAAAAGGCAGAGTTGAGAATAAAAGGAGACAAGTGGTAAGCATACCTAGAATTTGCAGGACAGAATATCAGGGAAGAAAGGGCTACACAAAGAAAGAACACTGGAGATCTGCAGAGACTCCCCTCAAGTATTCAGCAGAGTGCTAATCTGCATGTGAAAATGAAGAAACTAACCTGAAGCCAAGGAAAGAACATTTGAAAAGATTGGGGGAAGGGTGTTTCATACTCCACCAAGCAGGGAGCAGTGTCTGCTCCAACCAGCTAGAGAGAAACCCTCATAATTAAGGGAGTTCACACAGAGTACTCAGAAAGGTCTTGCTTCAAGGCTATAGGAATTAGCTCTAAACCAGTGCTTCTCAAACAGATAATTTTGTCCCTCAGGGAACATTTGGAAATGTTCAGAGAAACTTCTGGTTATCAAACTAGTGGTGGTACTAACTCTGGTATTAAATAGGTCCAAAAATGTTGCTAAGCATCTTATATGCACAGCACCCCACAACAAAGAATTATGCAGCCCCAAATATCAATTATATCAAAGTTGAAAAACCCTGTCCTAGAATGAGCTTTAGTCTTACCTAACAAAACTTAAAAGCAAGATCAAAAGAATTATAGTCTTTTCAAGCAACTTAAATGAGTCCCAGCACAAAGTTCAAAATATTTACATTAACAAAAATACCCAGCATTCACAAGGTAATGTTCAGTCCCTGGTATTAAACAAAAATTGCCAGGTATATGAAGAAAAAGGAAATAATGACCAATACTGGGAAAAATTAAAATAAACTCAGATCTAACGAAGATGTTAGAGTTAACAAAGCTTGAACACAGGGGTTCATCTATTCTTTTGAATTAGTGTTTCAGGTTTTTTTGGATATATTCCTAGAAGAGAAATTTCTGAGTCATAAGGTAGTTCCATTTTTAATTTTTTGAGGAAAGTCCATACTGCTTTCCACTATGTCTGTACCAATCTGCATTCCCACCAACAGTGCACAAGAGTTCCCTTCTCTCCACATCCTCACCAACACTTGTTGTTTGATGATTTATTGATGATAACCATTCTGACATTTGTAAGGTGATATCTCATTGTGGTTTTAATTTATATTTACCTAACAATTAGTGACATTGAGCATCTTTTCATATATCTATTGGTCACCTGTATGTCCTCTTTGGAGAAGTTTCTGTTCAGGTTCTTTGCCCATTTTTTGATTTATTGTTTCTTTTCTTGGTGTTGTTTTTATATATATTTTGGGTATTAACCCATTATCAGATATATCTTTGGTGAATATGTTCTCCCATTCAGTGTGTTGTTTTTTCATTTTGTTGATGGTTTCCTTTGTTGTGTAAAACTTTTTAGTTTGATGTTGTTCTATTTGTTTATTTTTTTTCTTTTGTTTCCCTTGCTTGAGATAATATATCAGAAAATATAGCCTGACCAGGCAATTGTGTAGTGGATAGAGCATTGGACTGGGACACGGAGGACCCAGGTTCAAAACCCTGAGATTGCCAGCTTGAGCACGGGCTTATCTGGTTTGAGCAAGGCTCACCAGCCCAAGGTCGCTGGCTTGAGCAAGGGGTCACTTGGTCTGCTGTAGCCCCCCAGTCAAAGCATATATGAGAAAACAATCAATGAACAACTAAGGTACTGCAAGGAAGAATTGATGCTTCTCATTTCTCTTCCTTCCTGTCTGTCTATCCCTATCTGTCCCTCTTTCTGTATCTGTCACTATATATATATATATTATGAGAAATGTCTGAGATTACTGCCTATGTGTCTTCTAGGATTTTTATTGTTTCAAGTCTAACATTTAAGTCTTTAATCCATTTTGAGTTTATTCTTGTGTATGGTGTAAGAAGGTGGTCTGTTTCCTTTTTCTTTCTTTCTTTCTTTTTTTTTTTTTTTTTTTTTTTTTTTTTTGCAGGTATCTGTCCAATTTTCCCAACACCATTTATTGAAAAGACCATTTTTGTTCCATTGTGTGTTTTGCTTCTTTTGTCAAATATTAATTGACTATAAAGACCTGGGTTTATTTCTGGACTCTCTATTTTCTTCCATTGATTTATATGTCTATTTTATGCCAATGACATGCTGCTTTTATTACTGTGGACTTGTAGCATAGTTTGATATCAGGTAGCATGATTCCTTCAACTTTGTTCTTCTTAGTCAAGATTTGGAAGGAGCCCAAGTGCCCATCAGAAGAGTGGATAAAAAGCTGGATACATTTACACAATGAAATACTACTCAGACATAAAAAAAGAAGAAAATCATACATTTTGTGACAGAATAAATGGACATAGAGAGCATTATGCTAAATGAAGTCAGTCAGTCAGAAAAAGACAAGTATGATTTCACCATTATGTGGAATCTAAAGAACAAAATAACCTAACAAAATGATCTCCAAGTTTTAAGCCTATGTTTAGAACAGTGTCAGATGACCCAGGAGTGTCAAATTGAAGAATAAAGAACACTTTCATGAATAGTTTACTAAAAGACATTAGTGGTTTAATTTTCTTAATTTTGAAATTTTTCTGTTTCTATTTCTTTGTTCTTCCCAGTACTCTTATAAGCCTTTTAAAAAAAATTTTCTCTTATTGATTTTAGAAAGAGAGGAAAGGGTAAGGAGAGAGGGAGGGAGAGAAAAGAGAAGCAGGAACATTTATCTGTTTCTGTATGTGCCCTGACTGGGGATCGAATGGCAACCTTTGTGCATGGGCCAACACTCTACCAACTGAGCTACCCAGCCAGGGCAGGTCATGTGCCTTTTCTTTATTAGAACCAACCCTGCTTTAATAGGAAGTAGGGAGAATCTTTTTTGGAAAAAAACATTTCTCTTTTTGAAAGATGAATATATAGAATTAATGGTCATTTTGTTAATTTCTAGGAGGAGAAAAAAATGTTTCAACTTTCTTCTAGCAGTTAGTTCTCATAATACACAATCTTCCAAGGCATCTTAAACTATATAAACTCAGTTTAATTTTTCTATGAGAATACATTATGTAAGTCAATATGTTCCATTTACTTTCATAAGTTTATAATTCAAAAGGAAATGAACATTTTCTGGTTATGTTCCCCTGGAATATTCTAGTTTTTAGTATATTATAGTGTCATCACTTTTGTACACGGTTTTCGTGCAGAAAGCTCTAATATTGTCTGAGATAGGAAGACTAGTACATCCAGAAGACACTGTAAAGCAACTGCTTGAACTAGGTGTTTGAGAGGGAAGATGAATCTGCTCTGCCCTGGGACCTTCTTCCTGGCACTAAAATGTGGCCCTCTTGAATTGAAATTTGAAAGCCTAATGAGAAACCTGATTCTGACACATCTGTTGATAAATTAAATATCTTTTATTTCATCAGTTTGCTCATTCATTTAGTTGTTTGTTATCTCAGGGTCAATAAAATACTCCTTATTCTCAAAATATTAAAACTGGATCCAATAAACACTTAAAAGGTGGAAGCTCTAGTCCTTGTCCTCAGGGAGCTTATGGTCCAGTTTGTCTCTATAAGACAAGTGGTAAGGAAGCAAGGCAAGTATATAAAATTACCATCCATATGAGTATATAGGTTTCAATAAAAAACCTTAGAAATAAAAGGAAAAAAGAATGGAAGAGAATCACAAAGCAAACTTTATGGTGTAGTGTGGCAGCCAGCCTTCAACATGGTTTCTGATGATCCCCTCCTCCAATTATTTATACTCTTTTGTACTACCCTGCCACCCCACATTAGATGAACTGACCTATGTAGTTAATAGAATATTGCAAAAATATGGAGACATCTGAATTTAGGCCAGGTAAAATGTGGTTTCTGTCCTTCAAGCAATTTTCTTCAAGAAGCCAGCTGCTGTGAAGACATTTAAGAAGCATTATGTACCCTGGCCAGATGGTTCAGTGGTAGAGCATCGGCCCAGCCTGTGGAATTCCTGGGTTCAATTCCCAGCCAGGGAACACAGGAGAAGCGACCATCTGCTTCTCCACCCTTTCCCCTGGTCCTTTTCTCTAGCTCTCTCTTTCCCTCTCACAGCCAAGGCTCCATTGGAACAAAGTTGGCCTGGGTGCTGAGTATGGCTACATGGCCTCTGTCACAGGCTCTAGAATGGTTCTGGTTGAAACAAAGCATAGTCCCAGATGGGCAGAACACCACCCTCTAGTGGCCATGCCAGGTGGATCCCGGTCTGGCGCATGCAGGAGTCTGTCTCTCTGCCTCACCGCTTCTCACTTCAGAAAGATACAAAAAAAAACAAAACAACAAAAAGCACTATGTAGTAATATGCGTGGTGAGCAACTAATGCCTCCTGCCAACAGCCAGGACCATCATCTTGACAGCCACATGACTGAGCCATCTTGGAAGTGGATTCTCCAGCACTATGGAAGCTTTCAGACAACTGCAGTTAGGGTCAACTCAAGACTGCAAACTCACGGAAGTCCCTGAGCCAGGACCACACAGCAAAGCCACTCCCAAATGCCTAACCCACAGAACCTGAAATAATAAATGTTCAGTGCTGTTTTAAGTCACTTGGGGATAGTTACACAGCAACAAATGCTTAATGGAGTTAGGCATAGCTGGGAACCAGTGAGCTCTGTTATCTGTAAACACGGTCAAGTTGAACTTGTCTAAGACTTACCTTACTCAACTGTGTTACTTATCTTTGAATACCGTATAATGACATTGTGATAAATAAGATAAATAAAACTATTTTGAAACAAGAAAGAAACAATATAAATATCCTGTTATTGTAAGAGATTGAATTTGAAAAACTGGGGAGAATAAAAGTGGGGTTGGGATATATCCTCCTCCAATACCTTGACGATTTTAGGGGCTGTAAAATTGGCTTCCTATTGGTTCTATTGTCACATTTCCATTATCCTGCTTCCTACTTCCTATTTTTTGCTACTTATTTTCTCTTTCCTCTCATGGATGAATCTCACTTTGTACAGAGATTCTTTTATATTTAAATGTTTCTACACTTAGCATAGTGATATAAAACCTTATATTGATGTCACCTATAAAATTGTGACTTTTGTTTTAAAAAAGTGAAGAATCATTTACTTGTTTAGAAAAGTATTTAAGGTCTTACCTTATCATTCTTTCTTTAAACTATGCCGAGAGGTTCTACAATATATGTGGTTTATTTTTTTCCCTCCCATTTCTACAGGAGCTTTCCTTTGAATCTTTGTCAGTATCTCCCATTCCTCACTTGCATCTAAAAATTATAGGACAACAAAACTTGTTCATCTTGCTCGAATTGTCATCATCATATTTATTAAATATAGTGTCAGATGACATTATTAGAGAAACTCAATGTTCATGTATTATACATGGTATAAAATCATCTTTGCACATATAGTTGCTGTTTAGATATGAGATTACTACTTGGAGAAACAATACCTATGTTCATCTGTATAGGGAATAAAAATCATTGTCTCAATTAACACTATTTCTTTCAGTTTCTAGACTTCCATCAACTTTCTATCTTTTCTAGACTCTGTAAAGAAAATTAACTCATTTATTTGTTAAATACATGTCATCACTCTGTATTCAATGCTCTATAATTTTCTGAGATATTTTTCTTGTTTTCTTCTCGTTGCATGACAGTTGAAATTAATTTTTAAAGAAAATTGGTACAATAGCTTCCTTCTTTGTTCATCTTGCTAAAGATGCACAATCCCTACATCACACAAAGAGAATCGTTAGCAGGAGGCAGGAAAAGAAAAACAGGAAGTAAAAGATGTTTTTGGTCTATTTGGGCTATTTATTCCCATCTCTTTTCTTTGATGCATAAAAGGCCTTAATGTGTCTAGGAGTATAGGAGAATGTTAAATGTGCAGTTTCATTGACTGCAGACGAGTCAGAAAGGAGGAAGGAGGGGTTTGTTTATTGCTTTGCTTGGCCCTGTGTTCATTTTTCCTGTTGCATAAGCTTCTTGTCTACATTAATTTTAGCCTCCAAAGATGTTTTGCATAACACAGAATTTCAATGCAGTATCTAAAATAGAGCTGCGAACCATAGTTTCAAATCCATTAGGAAAATGAATCATTTCCTTAACATGGGTCACTGTGTTATTTGAAGTGATTACTATGAGACAGAAGCAATATATAATTAAGCAGTGTATGCAATGCAAAAAAAAAAAATCAAAGAAATTGAAACAATAAATGCTTCTTCTGTTCTTCAGGGAGGACAGAAGAAATTTGCAACTCTTCTCACTTTCATTTTGAAATGATGGGGTGCTGAGTCCCAAAACTATACATTCCAATACCAAGTAGAAAGTCTGGGCCATAGAAATGAAAACATGGACTGAGGACAGTTGACATCACTTTGGATTATAAATTCTCTACAAAATTTTTACTGAGTTTATATTATTGGTGTTGAATCTATTTTTTGTTTGTTTTCATTTTACTTCTTTTGTGCATGTGTGCATCTATTTATTTGTTTGTTTGTTTGTTTATTTATTTATTTATTTTTAACCCTCTTGAAATAGATTAAAAATCAAAGTTGTGTGCCAATTCTGAACAGAAAAGGGAAGGGAAAGAGGACTAGCTTTCTCTAAAACATTCCAGTTTATAAGATTCTTGGAGGGTTTTTCTTTTCCCAGGATTTCCATCTTAACCACTACTCCAGTGCCACCATAAATGCTAATGAAATATAATAGATGGTATCCACATAGTCTATCCAGGCTAGGGACACAACCATATATAAAGTAATTGTCCCTCTGGCTTAATAGAGTCTTCTTAAAGATAAACTATTTGCATCAAATTCATATGAGCAATCAGAGCTTGTAAAGCAGGAGAATACGTCTAGTCCTGAATGATCTCAGAAACCAGATTACATAGTTTTTAAGGGCAGACATTCGCACAGGGAATCTCTGTAATCTTTCTTCTTTTCCTTCCCTATTTCTTGTGCTTCATCAAGGGGTTCCCAGCACACAGTGCTAACAGAACAAAGGTTGGACGAAAGATTATAACAGATAAAGCATTAAACCACAGAAATAGAAAGGAAATGGTTATAAACAGCCAGACTTAATAAGATATAGATCAGCAATTTTTTTTTCTATCCTCAAGTTTCAGTGCCAGTCTACAGAGTTCAAATTAATATACTCAGACGTAAGCCTCATCTTTCTGCCTCACAGCCATTAAAAAGAACCAACCTACCTAATTCCTTTATTTTGGACTCTCAGCCTCCAGAACTATAAAACAGTACATTTCTATTGGTTAAGCCACTTAGTTTGTGTTTTTATTGTTGTTATGACAGCCCCAGCAAACTAACAGAAAATAAAGAAACTCATTTGAAACTGCTGTGTTAGTTTGCTAGGGTTGTGGTAACCAAATACCACAAACTAAGTAGCTTAAACAATAAAAGTTTCTTCTTTCAGAGTTCTGGAGATCAGAAGAGTGAAAATGCCAGCTGGGCTGTACTTCCTTGTCTAGCACCCAGTGGTTGCCAACATCCTTAGTTTGTGGCCACATCCATCTAGCCTTGGGGCCATCTTCCCATTGCTTTCTCTATATCTGTCTTCTCCTACGTGTGTCTCATATAAAAATACTTGTCACTACATTAGGGCCCAGATAATCTAAGAGGACCTCTTCATCTCAGTATCTTTAACCTAGTTACATCGGCAAGAACCCTTCCTGAAAATAAAGTAACATTCATAGATTCCAGGAAATAAGATGTGGAGACAGATAGATGATTGATTGATTGATTGATTGATAGATAGATAGATAGACAGATAGATGATAGATAGATAGATGATAGAGAGATAGATAGATGTACTGATGTCACCATTCATCTACTTCAAGTGTGTTTATTTGTTTTCTAAGTAAAAAAATAATAAATTTTAAAGACAGCCTAGAATTATATACAACTGAGTTATATTAGATGGTTCAAATAGTTCTGTGGTTACCCTTAACCAAACTACCAGTTCTAGTGACAACATTGGAACATCATGACATATTTGTTTTCTATCTGAAAATGCACTGGCCCATGGCAAAATCCTCAGATATCATCTCTTGATATTATCTCCCTTGCTGAAGGACCTCTTCAATCAACCAAAGGGAATTTCCCATTGCTAATGGAGTTTATAATCACATAAGTATACACATGCTCCATCTGTGGGGTGATCCTGTGGAATTACAGACCCATATTTGTAGACTCGTTCTGTCATCCGTGACAATGCAGTCTTCTGCCTATAATAGGAGTTATTATCATGTACCCAGTGGCAGGCATATCCACTTTCTGTGAGTGTAAACAAACTTTCAAAATACACAAGACTATATTACAGTAATGTGCATTGATATCAGAGACCCAAATACTTTTGAAGCAGAGGCTACATGGACAACTGATTTGCCTACTGGACTACACTTATTCTTAATTTTAGCCAAAACATATGTCCATTTGTATTTCTAAATGATAGTTAATACCTAGTTAACTGATATGCTTTGCTAATTTAAATGCCAAAAACAAGAATGTTAACATTTAAAAAATAATGTCTAGTTCATACTCTCAACAATTTGACCCATATATTACAAATGAGTAAAATGAGTCTGTTTGTGAATAAAATAAATAAGTCACATCCCTAGCAAGTGCTGATTTTATTGACCTGGAAGATCCATGAAATTCAAGAGTGTATGAATGAAATTTATCGGTATATGGTTCCCCACATGTTGTTTTTAAAAAATCCTTCCTTAATGTATATATTCCTTTTCAGCATGGAGTATCTAGAGTTTTCATCATATTTTTAAGAGTCTGTGGTGATTCTAAAAACTACCCAAAATTCCAACCTACATCTTCTGTTTCCCAGAATAATGCAAAGTTACCCTGTTATTCATACAAAATTAAATAAGATCCTTTAGAAAGAGATTTATCTATGCATCTTGGGAGATTCCTATTTGTAACTTTTACATGCTTGGTCATGAATCACCTTTCAAAATGGCACTTAGGCAAAGCTATTACCAATCAAAATGCAAGCAAAAACGGAGGGTAAAAAAACCAAAAACAATTATCAGGCAATTTTAACTGACTTGAATGTCACCTGTTAATATAAAATATAAACTTCTTCTCTGTGACAGAATATTTAACTGAATGTTTGAGTCCAATAGGCCTTTTTTTCCTCTGGGTTCTAGAGTAAACAACACCAGCCCACACCACAGGCATTTGTTCTTTTCTAAAGCATTTGGGTGCCATTTTGTGAACATGCTCTTATTGGGCTACTTTGGGTGTCACTGCAATTTGATGAAGAGAGCCCTAGATAATTTTTCTGATTAGAAAAATTATATTTAATTTAAATAGTCTCTCTTTTATTTTCTGAGTTTTAGAGATGATTTCTTAGATGAAATACAACTAAGAGCAAAAACATAAAATATTTATCGGTATTTTTCATTATAATCAATTAAGAACTTATCCATGAATAACATTCAATTTCTAAAGATTTATACCTCAAAATAGACTTACTCTCCTCTCATTTGTAGTTTAAAAGTATAAATAAGAATTCTATTCACATAGTTCTATCAGATCACCAGGATTATCAGTGGCTGCTGGACTTCTGAAGTACAGTTTGACTGCACAGGGAAATTAGCAATTTCCTAATATTGAGAAGAAAAATAAAATAAAGGTTATCATCAAACCAACAGAATAGAATTGTAGTATACACCAAGGTGTTATCTACAAAAAAAATGAGTTTTCCCAAACAACTAGTTTAAAATGTTTATTTGAGCCCTGACTGGAAAGCTCAGTTGGTTAGAGCTTTGCCCGAAGCACAGAAGATACCAGTTCGATCCCTGGTCAAGGCACCTTCAGGAACAGATTGATGTTTTTCTCTCTCTCTCTTTCCCTTTCTCTCTAGCTAAAATCAATAAATAAAAATTTTTTTTAAATGTTTATTTGGGCAACTTTTAAAATATAAAACACTATGCAATAATAACTTTTGAGCAAATGAAATAATTATATATAAAAGCTTGTGAAAAAATTATATGTGTATGTATATGTATGATTTCACGAAGTTATCAAAATCACATTTTCAATTTCAGGTAAAATCTTCATGAGCAACAAAATGGAATATAATAACAAAAGGTAAAGAGGAAAGATGAAAAAGAATCAAGGAGAAAATATGACCCTGCTTTGAGAATACCTAAAGTCTCAGTCAGAAAAAAACAATTCAGCCAGCTAGTAAGAAGAAAAACCCAAAAGAATAATAAGAAAGTAATTAGGATGAAACAGAGAAAAGAAGGAAGGATGAAAATACTTTTTAAGAAAAGGAATGAGACATCTGGGAAATATAAAGAGCTTATTGGAATATAAATAATGGTCTAGATTATTATCTTCAGGAAAGGATTTTCCAGACATCAATAGCAATAGAAACCTTATTTATTAATAACTTTATCTCTCCCAGACCAACATTCTGGAAAATTTTGACATCGACAGATTTCCCCGAGCAAATAATAACCACCATAGATCTGTCAAGTTAGTGAAAGTGTTCAGTCAAAAGTAGTCAATGTAAAATTGAAGTGCTTCGAAATGAGCTGCTTGGAAAGATGGAATTTTGCAGAAGAATAAACCTCAGACACAGCCATTATCAGCAGGGTCTGCCTATTCCTGCGTGCACTCAATGTCTTTCAAGAATTCTGACATTAACCACTACTTTTCCAATGGGAGGAAAAATACCTATTACCCTGCCACTTCTGAAAATCCTGCCTCAATGACAGGAATTTTGAGGAGGACTGTTCTTGAAAATATCATTGACCAGCAAGACCTTAAAGAGAGGAAAGTATGGACTGAAGACAGCCCCTAATCTGTCTGATCCTTATTAGGAGAAGAGAAGAATAAAACATTTCCAGTGGATAGAATTTGATAATTCCTGCTTGTCTCAAAGCCAGCCAACTATTTACTGGTTAGCATGATAGAAGTGCGGCAGTCGGTGTGCAAATCTACTACACAGATCAGTCAACACAACAGCTTGTTTAAAAAGAAGAAAAGCAATAATTAAGCATACATTGTTATCTTTTTTACAATGTAAAAAAAAAACTTATGCAAGTATAGAACTTCCTAGTCAAATTAGGAAAACAGCTGGCATTTTTTTCTCCAAATGACCAAATATATCAAGATAATTTTCATTACAGAATAAATTAAGAATTCTTCAGCCTCCATAGAACTATGTATTATCTATAACACCATGTTATCTACTTACCCTCTTTTAGTGTGTTATTTTATGCACACCTTCATTTTGATCCAGAAAGTATTTAAATAATTTCCCTTTGATTCAGACAACTGTTCACTTAACAGCTTGGTTATCTGATTTAGCCACCCACATTGATCAATTTAACTAAAAAGTTATATATTTAATCCAGAATTAATTTATAGTTATGCAGAGCCTTCCATACTAGTTGTCAAATAAACTATAGTTGGATGACAATAAATTAAAATAAAATCCCAAATTATCTCTTGGTTTTCTATAAATCTCATGGTCAAATTTCAAATAGTGATATCTTAAAGATGTTACTAATACAAGATAATAATTGCTACCATTTCTTCAGTGCTATGTGCTAGGCATCATAATAAACTATTTATATCATTTTATTTAATATATCTATCTACTGACATAGTTATTATTTCTTCCTTAGTTTTACAAATCAGCATACTGAGGTTTAGAGAGATTAAGCTACCTGACCATGTTAAACAACAGGACAAACTTTTGACTTGTTGACATTGTGTTAATGAGGTTTATTGATTTAAAGCCATGTTTAAATAATGTAAACTGTCTCTTTCTCTAACTTATGTTGGATGAATTCCTGTGATAGGAAACTCTGTGTATTAATAGAATTGGAAAAATTTAGTTTAGCTACCTGAAATGTAGATGCATTCTGATGAATAGCAAGGAAAGCAAACTCGTTCTTATCTTAATTGAGGATGTCATTATTTTGCTATACTTATGCTACAGAAGAGATGATGGTTATTTTTGTTGATTAATTTTTTAAGTAGTATATTTTCTTAAATGCGTAAATAAAAATTTGAAGCTCAGAATTTCTAAACCTTAAAAAAATGGAAGAGAAACTTTAATATTCCTGGAGTTTCCTAATGGTGAAAGTTATTAAAATCTTATATCAATGATAATAAAAACTGAATATAATTCTTGTAACACATATTCTTCTGTGCAGGATGTCACCTTGGTGAGACTCTCAGAAAATTCATATAAAAATTATTTATTAAATAAAATTATTTATTATTCTCTACCTGGTCATAAAATTATACCTATCAAGTGTATTAATAATATTTAAATACAATATTGGTCAATTAAAACAGATTCTAGGTCTTTTCTGAAATATATGACAGTAGTAAGAACATATAAAATGTTTCAGCCCTGTTTTTATTAAAAGAAATAAAAGCAGAAGAAATGCATGAGTAGAAATTATTTAAGGTGGTATATTGAACCTGGGTCTAAAATTAGTCTTTGCCTAAGACAAAATGATTTTAAAAATAATATAGAGATAAAAGTAGGGTACAATTCAGTAAAATATATAGGAGTCCTCCTTAAAAGTACAAACAAAACAATACAACAACAATAACAAGTTAATGACAGAACCAATTGAGAAATAAAAGGAAAAGTCACAATAAACAAGACCAAGTGTTGCACAAAATTCACCTAATTCTATTTTTTTAAGCGAGCCAGAGAGAGAGAGAGAGAGAGAGAGAGAGAGAGAGAGAAACAGACAGGGATGACAGACAGGAAGGGAGAGAGATGAGAAGTTCAACTCATCGTTGTGGCTCCTTAGTTGTTCATTGATTGCTTTCTCATATGTGCCTTGACTGGGGGGCTCCAGCCAAGGCAGTGACCCCTTGCTCAAGCCAGCAACCTTGGCTTCAAGCCAGTGATATTGGGCTTCAAGCCAGCAATCTTTGAGCTCAAGCCAGCGGCCATGGGGTCATGTCTATGATCCCACGCTCAAGTCTGTGACCCCTCGCTCAAGCTGGTGAGCCTCCACTCAAGTCAGCACCCTTGGGGTTTCAAAACTGGGTCCTCAGCATTCCAGGCTGACACTCTATCCACTGCACTACCACGTGGTCAGGCAGAATCACGTAATTCTAAAATTTAGTTCACAACTACTGTGAAAATGGGATGACAGAAAATAAATGTCATGAATTCAGTAATACTGTAACAATTTTTTCTTCAGAAGAATGGAAAGAAAAGGTAAAGATGGAGTAGGAACATTACTTCTAATTCCTTAGGGTAGTATCAATAGATAAAGGAGAATATTCTCCAGCAGGAGAATAGCAAGAACTAAGAGTGAGGGTACACCACTAAAATTTGGCTGACAGAAAGGAAAAAAATGCATGTGTTCATTTTTTCAGTTTACAGAGAATTTGTGTGATACTATTGAATATTTTTTTTCTTTGAAACCCTCTCTTAAAAAGAAATAAACTACTGATGTTAATCTTTCTAAAAGACCAACAAATAAAGGTGTACCACATTGTTTACCTGCAAGTTTGTCAATACTACTCCTAAAAATAATAGTAATAATAATATTGATTTTCAGACTTTGAGGAAATATGACATAAATATTGGTTCTGAACACCCTTCTTGGAAGTTGACCCCATTGTCCAAAAAGAAGAAAAAGAACGAGGAAAAAAAGTGTCTTTCAACATACTAAAAATAGAGAATGATGTCAAAAACATACCACAAACTTAAAACTGGAAAACCGTGAATGAGAAGAGATGGCCGTGATGGGGGGAGAGGCAGGAATTCAGAGAAACCTTACTGATGTCCCCGGAGGGTTGGAGAATAGGCACCAGAGCCATCGGAGGGGCAGAAATAGCATCATTAGAGGCCGTTTTTCCACAGCAAATCAATGGTGCTCTATATTTACAATGGCAAGGATAGAAAACTGGTGCAGCCACTTCTCCATCTATAGCAAAACTTTTCCTCAAGAACACAAGATAATCCTGCATTTGGAGAAACCTCTGTAAAAAAATGGCTCTAAAATGTTTTCTAGGAATTAAAGACGGCCTCCCTAATTTACTTGATTCTTCTTTTTTTTTTTTTTTTTTTTTTTAAAATAAATTTTTATTAATGGTAATGGGATGACATTAATAAATCAGGGTACATATATTCAAAGAAAAGATGTCTAGGTTATTTTGTCATTAAATTATGTTGCATACCCCTCGCCCAAAGTCAGATTGTCCTTCGCCACCCTCTATCTAGTTCTCTGTGCCCCTCCCCCTCCCCCTAACTCTCCCCCTGTCCTCCCTCCCCCCACCCCTGGTAACCACCACACTCTTGTCCATGTCTCTTAGTCTCATTTTTATGTTCCACCAATGTATGGAATCATGTAGTTCTTGTTTTTTTCTGATTTACTTATTTCACTCCTTATAATGTTATACTTGATTCTTCTTATAAGAGCTATAGAATGTTTTGTTTTGCATTATGTGCATGAAGGGAGACAGGGATACAATATTAATTGTATCACATTAATTACTGTAATAACTTATTACATTATAGTTACATAAGTTTAAAATATTAGTTTGCCTACATATGACAAATACTACTTCCCCACTTTTTCTAACTGAAAATGAGATCAGGAAATAGGCACTTTCACTGTCAGGGAAGCACTCTAGTAAACCGTGAAGAAATGAGGCTCCTTCCTACTCTGCCAAACAGAGCATGTGGCTTTCACCCTCATGATTTGCGGGGGCAGGTTCACTTCTAGGGGGCTCCAAGTATGACTTAAGCTCAATAAATCCCTCTGAGCTCCTTCTGAATTAGCATTCAGCTGCCATCCTACTTATTATATTTCCACTTTTCTCTGGTCAAATCAATTCCTCACCATTTATATTACTTAGATCTAACATGTGTTTAAATTGGGTCATATTTTACTTACTTTATATATTTGTTAGGTTCCTTTACAAAACCTTCCTAACCAAATTTAAAAGGAAACCTAAAATATAGCTAAAAGAACACTGAACAAATATAGAAAAAGGTGGTGGAATGAAAAAATAAAAGAATGAATCATAGAACTAGAAAGTAGTAAAGGGATTTTCCCTACAAGTTAAAAAATAATTTGTAAAATAAGGGCTTTAATCTATATGACTTAAAATTTCTTGATGGCAAGAAGATGTCATAAACTGAAATACGATGGATTGGATTCACCTTTAGAAGGAAGAACTTCCAAAGAGTAACAGTTACCAGAACAGAGTTTGAAATCTCTTTCCTCAAAGGTTTTTTTTGAACCCTGAGAGGACTTTGGTATTATCTTCTTTGAGAGAGACTTTTTTAATTAAGATAAGCTTTCTTATTTTCTGTTCTTTCACATTATCTCCCCCTGGAATTACTTTAAACATAAAGCTGTCATTAAATCAACTTTGTTAGCTATTGCCACAAAAATGCAGACTGACAAACAATGTTCATTAAGCATCTGTTTAGCTTGTTCATCTGCAAATGCAACTAGACTGGGTTACACTGGGAAAGCTCTGTTCCTCATGAAGCAAAGTTTTCAGAGACCCGTTCTTAAGGCAATGGCAAAAGTACAAAAATGGGAGTAAAAACCAGCAACCTTTCTTAAGGCCTGGGCTAGATCCTAGTACACTGTTATGTCCTCTTGATCCCATTGCTCCAAGTGACTCATTTGGCCCAACCCAAAAGTCAAAGGTCATGGATATATGCTCTACAACCTGTGGTATGAGAAATTACACAGCCACAAGCCAAGAAAGTACACAAAAGACAGCTAAAGATTTAAAGTCAATGCAATCAATCTTCCAAAGTATTCAAATAGGATTCTAAGTATACGGAACATTTTCCTGACCATCTACAGTGTTCCACTCAGGATTTTCACCTTCCTCCCAGAAATCTTTTCTGAAGTAAAGAGAAAAAGACTATTTGATAAAAAGGTTTAATAACTCTAAAGAAAACTTAGATTTCACTGTTATTTAATAATAGAACTATTAGTTTCAACTGGAAAGGAAAAAAACACCAAAAAATGACATCTAAGGGCTCAGAGAAAGAAGTTTGCCATTTGAACCTCTTATATTTCATTTCTATCTCTAGACTCACATGGAATATTTCCAGATTTTGCACACAGACCATATGCTTCCAGTTCCTTAATATTAAAAGCTGCCTCATCTTGCTTTATTTGAAATGATATTTATAGTTCCCTCTGTTCTATATGTGAGTAGTTAAGCATTTATCCATGATCATTAGCATTGATTAAAACATTTTGACCAGGTTTCACAGACTAAGTTCTGTTTGTGAGTTTCTGCTCCAAGCTGCCATGTGTTAAAAGCTGAGAATTATTTTGAGATGGAGGCTGGGGAGTAGAGAGGGACTCTTCATTAATATTGATTTTTCCTATTTTTATGTGGTTCTTCATTAAATAGTAATAACATTATTTGGATTTTCGGAATGTGATCATGAACATGAGAGGAAGAGAGGATACAGTAGCAATGGTTTCCTGGGAGACAAGGGACATTGAAACAAGACACTTGAGGCTTACCAAGCTAATGGAGAGAGGCAGAGCAGTTACAAATGGTGGAAACTCCTATGCTAATTTATTTTTTAACAACAACTATATATATATATGTTCTATCTTATAATTTTCTTTCTTTTACATGTTAATAGTAAAATAAAATGAAATTTCCTGGGCAGAGTGGTAACTTTTAGTTAGGGACTCCCAACTACACTGCCCCCAACTTTTGATGTGTCCAGTTCTGGATATTTGCAAAACTATATCAGTAAATGACTGTTCCTACTATAAATAACTGAATATTTAACTGCAATTCATTGTGCACCTAATACATTAACCATTTTCTATTTGTCAACTCGGAGCCTCACAAAATACAGAACATTTATTTTAAAATTGTCACAACTGAAATATATCCCTTAAAATTATTTGGTAACATTTTTTTTTTTTGCTTTGCATCTGAACCAAAATCCTGTAAGATGCTGGGTTTAAATCTGCCTTCCTGGCAAGCATCAACTCTCATCACTTGCTACCCCCTCCCCTGCAGCACAGACATGCAACTCTGTTAGTTCTTCACAGTGTCTCACTCCCAACACAAGGCCTTTGCACAGGTTGTGCCTTCAGTCTGCAATGATGCATCCCCAACAAAGCCTCCCTACTACTTCCCCAGGGAAGTCCTTCTTTAGTCACTTCAAATTTATTTGTAATATTTTTATATACTTATGTTACTTTTAGTCTGCAGTTATACGTAACCAAAATGGCCGTTTGGTTAATATCTAGAAAGATAATGTAAGCTTCAAAAGAGTCCAGGCATCTATTTTTGGTCACCAATTTATCCCTAGCCTTTAGCACAAAGTCTAATACCTAATAGGTACTCAGTAGCTATTTGAAAAATGAATGGGTGTTTTATATACAAGTGGCTACAAATGCTGAATAGTTAAAAGGTTAAATGTTTTGGTGGAATATTAAGCTATATACTCAACTCAAATCTACTCTTCTATCATCAGCACTGTGTTGTGCTGAGATTAGACTCTACAAACTACAGCTTTACTTTGTAAACTGGTTTTCTGCCAATAGCAAAACCTAGAGAAAAATCGGAAGCTAGTAAGAGGAAAATACCTATCCCCTTCATTTTAGCTTTCTGTTTATTAAGCAAATGGAATAGCCATGCATTTGGACATGGATTTGCTTTCCCTGCCAACATAACCATCTGTGAACTTAGGAAATGCCTTATTCTATGCATATTCCACATAGTGTTTCTCATTACTGAGGGATTCATTTTACTGCAAAAGAGATGCAGCCATGGTCTTATCATATAATCCATCATCCTGAAGGAACTGACTTGAAAGAACAGTAAAACATTGCCTGTTTGAGACTCATTCATGGTGCTAGTTATGAAGCAAATACCATGAAATATCGGAGTGCTATTTTACAGAATATTGATTATGTATTAAATCAGCAACCTTCCAAACTGTAATTCACAAGTACAGGAATTGAGAAGTGAAAGTGACTTCACTTGCTATTATACCTAATCATCCATTCAGGAAAATGTTTTCCTGTCCAAGATGGAAAAATCATGGGGGAAGGGGGATCCTGAAGATTCCAGATCTTCTGTTAAAGAATCACAATAATGTAAGATGCTAATGATGAAAAATGAAATGGCTAATGGAATAAGAGAGGTAAAAATATCAACTACAACTTCATATCCCTTTGCAGAAGGATTGTAGCAGCTATGCATATCATCTTATTTGCTCATTACATAAATTTATAGTTGTATACATTAACTACCCCCCTTTTTTACTCCCTATTTTTTCTTATTGTTGAATATAAGGATTGCTAGGAGTTATTAATATAACAATTTTTCCTTTAGCTGCTCATATCCAGTAGAACTGTGACCGAATAAGCGGTTATTACCCTTGCCCAATGATTAGCTATTATCAACAAGACAGGTAATAGTAAGTGTTGGAGAGGCAGAAATCCTCTCCAACATTTGGAGAAAAAGGAACCCTCATTCACTGTTGGTGGGAATGTAAAGTAGTACAACCATTATGGAAGAAAGTATGGTTGTTCCTCAAAATGTATCATTTCTTAATTACTCTACTACATTTTACTATTTTCTACTTTGAGCTCATTTGTATCAGTTGTATCTGCATTATACCTGAACAATTTCTTCATATTGTTAGATCATGTTAATACCTCGAACTCAAATATGATAAAAGTATTTATACCATAAATATAGGCAAGTTCTACAAACTTGGGCTTTCTCATTTCTCTAAGAATCTAGCTGTTAAGTATATATCAGCATATCACTGTTTGGAACTCTGTAAATTATATTTTTCCTTTTGCTAATTAACCATCTTAATAGGCTCTGCTCATACTTGGCACCAGCAAGGGAGGTGAAAAGGTAGGAGGAGAAATGAAGGAGTGTCCTTCTTCCTGTTTGATGGCTATTATGTTGTCAGCATAGCGCCAATAAAAGCACTTCATCTTGGCAGCAGCAGTTGGCTCCAGCCTTCAGCCTCTTTCAACACCCTGGTAAGTACCACACAGGATTCCAAGAAGTAACAGTTTCAACTCCTAGGGGTGGGATGAGAAAATATGCCTACTTCCATCCAATTTTTCACTTTTGATCCAACCATTTAAGAGACCCAGACTAATTTCGACATTTCTTATCTAAATTGAATTGTATTTCATCTTAAATTAAATATATTCATTATGTCATTGGATAAATGATTTTGATGAAAGTTACAAGCTAAATATACTCAGGCCATAAATATCTCAACTCACATGTTGTCCCCTTTCTCTTCTTGAGACACACAGATTTATCCTATCTGGAGCTATTCACCAATAATGTTATCTCTTGAACGGCTTATTATTTTCTTTATATTTCAAATAAATTCCAGGGACACTTCTTCATTTACTTGAAACAATATTGGGAAAAGTAATAATAGCAGTTTTTGAACATTGAGCGACCTAGGTAAATGTTTAATAACCATTTTTGTATTAGTGAATATTTTAAATTACTGATAATTGGATTACACCCACACATTGACATAATCACATCATTCTACTGTGAAGTATAATACTGAAACTTGGGCCAGATGGTCTTGTTTTCTTTTTTCTTTCTTTCTTTTTATTTTTATAAACTAAGATTTATGACTACTTAGGAAAGACTTTTTCTGAGCTCTTAAATAATGACCTCATTTATTTGCTAAACAATAACATAAAGTTATCAACGTACCTTAATTTTTCAACATGTAATGCCTTGGTCATATAATACTGATTTAGATTTTTTTCTGCTATAATATCTTTCACTAACAGCGTGTTTCTGTGTATATAGCCAATGAGTGTAAGCAAAGTTTTCTTGGTTTTATTTATATTACTAACATTTCTTACATTTATTGATTAGCTATTCAGTTAGAAGTACTAGCAATAGTTGCTAAACTTTCATATTAAAAATGACTATGTTAAATCCAAGTAAAAGTTTCATGTTTTAAAATTGCTAGTTATATATAATATAAATATATATTCTTTACTAATATAAAGAAATACCAGCTTTCACCAATATCTTGGATTTGTAAACACAATGTAGTTCACTCTTGTTTTCCCCATATAAAATTTTGTAGTATTCTTCTATCTTCTCAAATGTAGAGCTTTATTAATGTGATGTAAGACTTACTAATATTAAGATAATTTTATATCCATTCCAAGGCTTTTAAAAGGATCTGAAAAAAAATTACTACATATACACAAAATACTAATGTAGCAGGCATTGAGAATTTAACTCACTGAGAAAAAATGGCTTATTATCTGCAGTTCATATAGATCAAGACAGAGCTGGTTAAGTGCTTATAACCGACTTATGAGGAAACTATAAGATCATGAAGTTTTAATAATGTCTCTTCATATATTATGTTAAGAATTAAAGCAAGCTAATTAAATAACATAGTGGGCTGGTAAGTTTATTTGTATTTGTCAAGATCTCTAGAGATTCCCCAGACATAATAAGTTAACTTGGTCATATTTAATATTCATCAGTAATATGATTTATTCCTATAAGTTTTTCCTTAATGATAAAAAATTATGATATTGTGAAATTATAGAGTTCTTTGTGATCTTTTTTTTAATGTTTTTAATATAAAAACTATAGCCCTGGCCAGTGGTGCGGTGAATAGAGCCTCATTCTGGAGCCCCAATGTTGCCAGTTCAAGCCCAGAGTTGCTGGCTCAATCCTTAGGGCACCAATTTGACCCTGTGGTGGTAGGTTTGAGTCCTGGTCAATGCACATATGATAAGCAATCAATGGGTGTACAACTAAGTGAAACAATGAATTGATGTTTTTCTCTCTCCTCTTTCTTTCTCCTTCTCTTTCTCTCTCTCTTTCCCCTTCCTCTCTCTCTCTCAAAAAACAAAACAAAACAAAACAAAAACCCCAACTATCAAATGCATAATGCAGCTTGATTTATTGTTACTGATATTTTAATCATTGACATGCTTTTGACTATTACATGATTTTTAAATAAAATTATATTTGTAAGGTAAATTATATATTTAAAGTAAATTGTATATTGTATATTATGCATATTATCATTCAGTAAATTTCACCCATTTTGCTGTATTGCTGTATTGTTCTTCAAATGTCAAAATTTTTTTGACTGGACTATTCACTTTCTCTCTTTTCCTATAAATTAAAGACCAAAATAGAAAATGTCCAAAAGACAAGCAGTAGTTGGGAGAAGATAAATCTAATAATATAGTTGAGATTGCACCAAGTTATACTTTAATGTCATTTCCTGGGATTTCTAAGGGGAATGAAAGAAGAATGTGATCATGGAAACATTTTGCACCCTTTGCTAAATCTCTGTTACACAAATCGTGCACTGATAGCTTAGTTTCTTTATATAGGAATTCACATGACATATTCCTTTTAGCAACATAGAGATGTTTTCCACTTCACAAGAACAATATATTTTCTGCTTATTTAAAAATTAAAATCGCTCTGGCCAGATAGCTTGGTTGGTTAGAACATCGTCCTGAAGCACAGAGGTTGCCGGTTCGATCCCCAGTCAGGGCACATACAGGAACAGCTCCATGTTCCTGTCACTCTTTCTTCCTTCCTCTCTCACTAAAATTAGTAAATAAAAATTTAAAAATAAAATTTAAAATCATGAAGCCCACTGTGTTAATCACTCAGTGACCACATGGAGCTAAACAGCTCCCGTGAAACTTCCCTTGCCTTCTGGTTTTCCATTTATATATTTTTTCATGGTATAAGTCGTACACATAATCATAAACATGAAAAGTGTAAAAAAAGAATGCAAAAAATATTTGCTGTCATTACTCCTACTTACTATTATTATTTTGTTCTATAATAGATATTTTAGGTAGAAAATCTATATTTTATTTTAAAAGGAATTAATTTATACATTGAAACTTGTAACAATATTATATTTAAAAAACTACTATTACCACACACACCAATTGGATGAATCCTAAAAGAATTAGGATGAGAAAATAATAATCTCAAAGGTTACATATTGTATGATTCCATGTATACAGTATTCTGGACATGACATAATTATAGAAATAGAAAACAGATTAGTGGTTACCAGGGATGGGGTGTGGGAGGAGGAGGTGGGTGTAGTTATAAAAGGGAAACAGCAGGAATCTTTGTAGTGATGGGACTGTTCTGTGTTGATTGACAGCATCAAATTTAAATAACACTTTGACTTCTGCTAATTTGATTTGATAATTGAAATCATTTAAATTTCTTTCATTTTTTAATTTCTTAAATACAACATTAGAAATGTTATTGTGATTGTATCCAATTCTGCCCACAATGTTTTTCTTTAAGAAAACAAAAATTGAATTTCCTGCTTATAGTGATCACATTATTTTCCTGGGAAATTATTCACTATTAAAACTTAAAAACAGGCATCATGACCGTGTTCGCTGCCTTGTCAACAGCAAGAAAGCGACCTGATGCCTTTCATGGCCTCTGAGTATTGAACTCCCAGCTCTTAGTAATTGTCTAAAGAATAAAGCAATACTCAGGCTAGATTTGTAATGTCTAAATATCTAGAGTAGTTGCCATTATAGCACCAGAAAGCTGTCTAGTTATTAAGTTTCAAGATTAGCATTTATAATAAGGGATTATGCAGCAATGTTAGGAAAAAGAAGTTATATTTGAAAATGTCAGCAGAGGGAATTAAAAACATTTTCAGCAAATAATTCTTAAGCAGACTTTGAGCTATGCAGTCTTTGTAGTTGCTGTATAATTAGCTAACTTCATTAGCCACCAAAAATGCAAATGTAAAAAAAATGTTAGCACCAAAACAAAAGGGTAGAAAGTTAGTGAATGTATCAGATGAACAATCATAAAATTGTTTTTTACAAATGCCACACATCAATAGATTTAAAGTTTTGCTACCCAACATGTGTTTACATTGGATTATGTTTTATTTTATTCTTAAACTCTGTAGTTAGGACAGTGCTGCTTAGAACTAGAAAAACTTTGCCCAGTATAGAAAAATATTTTCTCAAATTTAAAACCATGTCTTTTGCAGATACAGCATAAACTGTTACTAACCAAAAATTATAAAACAAATCTCATGTTCTAAAAGAAAAATCTAGTCTAATATAAACAGACATTTCAAGCATAACTCTTACTAAGTTGAGTGTTACCCTCAACTCTATAAGCACAGCATTTCCACATACCTTCTCTATTTACTGAGGAAGCTAGAACAGGTTTATTTCAGTTTTCAAGGTTTCTTCAGAGGCACCTTTGAATTGTTCACTGTAGATGGTTCACCTTCATCTCAACTCCCTCCCTCCATTCCAAATTAAGCAAAATAAAAAGGAAACCAGAGAGAAAGGGTGCATTGATAGTAAGTTGAACACTGTTCCCTTTCCCAAGATTCAGGTCCTTTTGGTGCTTCAAAATGTGACTCTATCTGGAAATAGGAGTTTTGCAGAAGTATCAATACTTCGTTAAATTAAGGTGAGGTAATACTGGATTAGGCTAGGTCCTAAATTAAATGTCCCTCCTAAAAGGGCGAGAGGACACACAGAGCCACAAAGAAAAGGAGGCCATGTGATGATGGAGGCGGAGAGGGCAGTAACGCAGCTCCAGCTAGGGAATGCCAAGGACTGCTGAGGACACCTAACGCTAGGAGAGAGGCATGAAGAGTCTGGAGGCACTGACTTCACCCAGACCTTGATCTTGGCTTGTGGCCTTCTGAATTGTGCGAGAATAAGCCTGTTGTTTTAAGCTACCCTTGTTTGTGGAAATTTGTTATGACAGGCCTAAAAAATAATACAAAAGATAAAAAATTCAATCTCAGAGCAAAATAGAGTTTGTCAAGTAGAGTCATGATTTTCTTTGTTCACCCAATCCCCGTCTCCTGACACCCCTGGATTCTACTTCTAAAGGACCTTTCCCTGTCCTTCTGCCTTTTAATTGTTCAAACCCCCACCCCACACCATGTCTCAATAATGGGTGTGTAAAACTCCTAAATACACACTCTCTTTCTCTCACTGTATCAGAACTTTTGTTCCTTCAGTGCAGCCCATAGAACTTCATTTTAAATTATATGCATATTTTACTTGTGAAAATAAAAAAAAAAAATACTATAAATTCCAGGGATACAAACACCACTCTTTCTTTATAAAACATTTGAATAATACCACATTGTAGTTTTATATATCAATTTTAAATTAAACCATATGAAGTAAATATTCTGTCATGTGATAAACACTGAAAATATGGTATGTCATGGCCCCCTGATATTTCATCTCATAGATGCACCTAAGTTTACCTAATCAGTTATTATGAGACTATGACGCAGGTACCTTTTCTGTCCAGTGAAAAGTAATAATGTAATGACCAACATTATGCATCAAACTTAGACCCCATATCTCATAATTTCCTCGATATCCAATCCTAAAAGCTGCATTTCTGATTCAAAGGGTATGAACAATTTTAAGGCCCTTGATCTGTGCTGCCAAACTTGATTCAGGAAACATTGCTGTTATTCATAGATAACAGCCAGGTAGACTCCCACTGGCCGATATCTATGCCTCCTCATCAGAGCGAAGGGCATTTAATATCACACATCATCATATGAACGATACTTTCCTCAGGTTGACAATTCAGTTTTCTTTTTTTCTTGCTCAATCTGTCTAGAAGTTTGTCAATTTTAATAATCCTGTTGAAGAACCAACTTTGACTTTGTTGATTTTTTTTTCTTTTTTTTGCAGAGACAGAGAGTCAGAGAGAGGGATAGACAGGGACAGAAAGACAGAAATGGAGAGATGAGAAGCATCAATCATTAGTTTTTCGGTGTGCATTGCGACACCTTAACTGTTCATTGATTGCTTTCTCATATGTGCCTTGACCATGGGCCTTCAGCAGACAACCCCTTGCTCAAGCCAGCGACCTTTGGTCCAAGCTAGTGAGCTTTTGTTCAAACCAAATGAGCCTGCAGTCAAGCTGGCAACCCTGGGGTCACAAACTTGGGTCCTCCGCATCCCAGTCCGACACTCTATCCCCTGTGCCACTGCCTGGTCAGGTGACTTTGTTGATTTTTAAAAATTTATTTTTATTTTCTTTATCATTCACTTCTACTCTAATTTGTAGAATTACCTTTATCTACTTCCTTGGTTTTAACCTGCACTTCTTTTTATTTCTTAAGGTGGAAACTTAGATCACGGAAGTGTAAAAATATTTTCTAATATGCACACTTAAAGGTATGTACAGTGTGTCCGTAAAGTCATGGTGCACTTTTGACCCATCACAGGAAAGCAACAAAAGATGATAGAAATGTGAAATCTGCACCAAATAAAAGGAAAACTCTCCCAGTTTCATACTATTCAGTGCAGTTCGATGTGGGCTCACGCACAGATTTTTTTAGGGCTCCTTAGGTAGCTATCCCGTATAGCCTCTACAGACTCGTCACTGACTGATGGCCTACCAGAACGGGGTTTCTCCACCAAACTGCCGGTTTCCTTCAACTGCTTATCCCACCGAGTAATGTTATTCCTATGTGGTGGCGCTTCGTTATAAACGCACCAATATTTACGTTGCACTTTGGTCACGGATTCGAGTTTAGAGAGCCACAGAACACACTAAACTTTCCTCTGTACCTTCCACATCTCGAATGGCATGGCCGTAGGCTGCTCCACTGTATACAGGGTGTTATGTCATTATCTGCGCATGCGCGCATGCTGCCACATCATCCTACAGAAACTGGGAGGGTTTTCCTTTTATTTGGTGCAGATTTCACATTTCTGTTGTCTTTTGTTGCTTTCCTGTGACCGGTCAAAAGTGCACCATGACTTTACTGACACACTGTATTTTACTCTCATTTTAACTGCACCCCACAAAGTTTGGCATGTCATTATTTTCATTATCATTCAGGTTAAAATATTTTCTAAAGTCCCTTGTGATTTATTTTTGACCCAGAGATTATTTAAAAATTTGTTGTCTAATTTCCAAAGATTTGAGATATTCCAGGCATCTCATTTTTATTTAGTCTAATTTAATATTGCTATGGTTAGAGAGTATTTTCTTCATCTTTCTGATCTTTTAAAATTTCTTAAGACTTACTTTGGTGTATCTTGATACAGGTTCCATGTGCAATAATAATAATATCCATTCACCACTGCTACAATAAGAAGGAAACTATCTAACATAACTAGCATAAAGCCTTCCAGTTCCCATTCTTAATTTCAATTTTATAACCACTCAGAAAGTCTATCCAGCTATCCTGCTACAAAGACTTAACTGATTCAAAATATTTTCTCTATTCTAAATGAACACTTTATAAATATGACTTAATACTTAAAGTAGAAATTTTTGTTTTTATTTTCATTTTTCAAAAAAATTACAGTTTGGCTAAAACATCCTATAGTAAGAGACTACATTTTTTTAAACTTTTTGAAGATGCAATAAAATTTTTATTGCAAGTTTTTAATAGGCTTAGTTACCCAAAATAAAATAGTGCAGAGTGATTTGAAATTACAAATCTGAGGTAGTTCTTTGAGATCATGTTTATATCAGAACAGATTACTTGAGAATTATTTCCACAATAGTTTAATTTTTATTGCTGTTATTATTTCAAGATTATGGTATTTGGAACTGATGTATTTTTACTACAACTAATGGATGTCATATTGGCCTTTTTTCATTTAAACATTCTGAAAATATGTATCTGTGGTAGGCCAAACCCTTGCACATGAATCCTGCACTTTTAAGAAGTAAGGCTTGGTATCTTCCTGTTTAACCTCAGGTAAGATAGCTAATTTTTTGCACATGATGAAGATATATAAATATATTAACAATATATTATAATTATATAAATATATATTATAATTATATAAATATGTATAGGCAACATACATGAATTTATATTGATATATAAAATATTTATGGATTTTAAAGAGGACACTAGACAATAACATAAAACTTAATAATAATAATATAAACTGTGTTCTTAGGATATCAAATTATATAGAGGTAGTTGGTAGATAAGGCAACTAATTGCATATTGAATAACAGACAGGCTGTAATAGAAGTCATTATAGCTGATATACCCATTGATGACATACCTGAACAGAAAAACATTACTTACGCCAATTTTATAGTCTCCATCCTGTCTGGTAAAGAGAATCAAGAAATTTATCTCTTCCAGGGGATTTTGGTTATGTGAATAATATGTCTGCAAGCCTCAAAACAAAACTCTAAGGTAGCAACAAGTATAATTCATACCATGTAGGTGCTGTTTCTGCAGAAAATTTAAGGGAATAGCTTTGTTCTATTTTCCCCCTAAACTCCTTCGCCTAGGGAATACATTTTGCTCTTAATTTCCAATACATTTACCCTAATTACCATGAAAGGAAATTAATGACACTATTTTATTTTTATAAATGGTAGGGGAAAGACTGACCAGATTAAATGATTCTTAAGGATCCAGTGGGAATGGCTGAATGGGAGGAAAAAGGAGCAGTCATCTAGAATGCCAGCCTTTGAAATCGGCTAAATGAGGCACAAGGGAGGAACAGAGCAAGAACCATGATATAAGGCTTTCAGTTCAGTTCTGTGTGTTTGAGTTCATTTGCTCTGTTCCCTTCTATGCCTACAGTCTATACCTGAACTTTGGCTAGTCATTCCCAAATCCATTTTGGAAGTCAAAGAAGACAGAGCAAAAATAAAGCTACAAAGTGACTCAATGTACAGTGCATTGCTGGTATCATGTCTTCATGTAGAAGAGAGAAAAAGTAAATAATATGGAAGTCACTGGACTTTGAGATCAACCACTCTCCCTGCAGCTGAAATCTTAGTTCTATTTACAAGTGGATACTATAAGCAGTATGTTATCCTTATCTCCAAAATAATACCTATTTCAAATACTTCGTATGAAAAATTAATAACAATTTAACTAAACCTCACAACTTTTATGGAACAGAATAAATATCAAGTTCCTTTTGTTATCATGGCTATTAGGGCTATTATTTTGGCCGATCATCTCCACATGCATATAGGATACCTCTTATCTGAAACACCTCCCACTGTCATTATCAGTATACCAAAAAGGGGGAAATGCAAGCTTTTCCATACTGCTCTATTTCTCAATGCTGCACTTCTCAGGCCCCAGGACTTCAGTGAGTACAGGAGTAATACTCGCCATCTAAGATTGAGACCAACCATCCAAAAACTTATCTGAGCCTGTGTACTCTGGATCACCTGTGACATGTAGAAAAAAGTAACCACAACAAATGACTATCATTTGCACAGGGTAATTCTGATAATTCATTTACTTGGGCGTTGTCACCTGTGTTCTTTGCATTTCTGTGGTTATTGTGGCCGAACTCCTTAATGTTAATAGTTAGTGGAAAGTATCAGCTCTAACTCAATTATATTTACCCTTAAATATCTCTGCAAGATTCTGTTTGTCAATTGTGCTCTCAAGAGTATGCATAATCTCCATAGAATAATGCTAGAATTTTCTTGTTTTGGGAACATGTATGACAGTTTGGGCTTTTGTTTCTTTCTTTCCCATGTGCTCTCTGATTTTAACATGAACATATATGATAAATGATAAGAATTTAAAAATGCCCATTTGATGTCCTCATTACTACTTCTCATTTGCAGAATTACATTACCAAATGATAAATGAAAGCCTTTGACATACCAGTGTTTATTTTCATCCCACACAAAGGAGAAATGACATAAAATTAAAAACAACAACAACAACAAAATGGAGACATGGGGCACATCATCAAATGGACTTCAATACTGTGGTTCCTAAACAAATTTCTCATTCAAATTTTACCTTCTTTATAGAGTTCACCATTCTGGAAAATGACATGCAAATGCCCAAGTCGATACATTTCTTTCTGGGAATTTCATTAACTTCTTTTTTATTGACTCTGGGTACATTTTGGTACTTGTGACAGTTTATTTCCTTGTTCTAATTATTTTTTATTAGAGCATTGTGATGTAATGTGCTCTGGGTTCTTTATATGTTGCAAGATGCTCATCTGCAACATAATTAAACTCATATTTTTCTCCTTCCCCTGAGTAAAGGTTAAACTTTAAATTTTTGAGTATTATAACACTTCTACTGATTGCCTAACAAACCAAATATATAATTGTGTACTTTACAAAATATAATGATACAAATTGTATAAATATTTCACAGGATACATTGTGAAGTGAAATCTATAATTTCCTCCTAAGCACACTCATATTGGATGTCTACTACGATGAATCACTCCCATTATTATTATTTTTTTTTTTTGTATTTTTCCAAAGTTAGAAGTGGGGAGGCAGACTCCCACATGCACCCTACAGGGATCCACCCAGCATGCCCACCAGGGGGCGATGCTCTGCCCATCTGGGGCATTGCTCCGTTGTGGTCAGATTCATTCTAGCACTTCAGGCAGAGGCCATGTAGCTGTCCTCAGTGCCCGGGCCAACTTTGCTCCAATGGAGCCTCGGCTGTGGGAGGGGAAAAGAGAGATAAAGAGGAAGGAGAGGGAGAACGGTAGAGAAGCAGATGAGTGCTTCTGTGTTCCCTGGCTAAGAATCAAACCTGGGATTTCCACATGCCAGGCCAATGCTCTACAACTGAGCCAACCAGCCAGGGCAAGTCACTCCCATTTTTAATGAGAGAAAACAAAATAAATTATAAAGCAAATAATTGAAGAGATGGACCCAGGAAAGCTGAGAATAAGTTCTGATGACACAATTTACTAATTTGTGGCTTGGGACAAATTCTCAATCTCACTAAGCCTAACTTACCTCATACATATAATAGAAATGATAACACAGGATCATCATGAAGATCAAAAGAATTTGTGTATTTGAAATTCGCCTATATTTAAAGTATTGTTCATGGGCAATATTTATTGTACATCTTCAAAGTTTGTACCTAAATCTTCTTTTGGTAACTTTTGCTTAATGTTTATGTAAAAAGGCACTTAAAACTGTCCTCTATACCAGTACTTTTCAAAGGTTCACGTACAAGGAGAACATTTTCAGTTTCTTGTTAAGTAGGTCTGGGATGAGGCTCATGATTCAGGACTACCCTACACATGATCCAGGATCTGTGCCTATCCTTGAATTATTTGTACCCAGTCCATGGCAATGAGATAAAGAGCTTGTTCCAGAATTTGAACAAATACAATAATTCCTTCATAAAAGAAGTCCAGTTATATATATTTTTAAAAAGTCAGCTGTACAAAACAGAATATTTAGTGATGTAATTAATTTCCATCTGGCTGAAACTCCTTATTTCAGGATGACCTGGGAAACAATTGGTTTCATCAGGCATTTTGAGTAGCTGTTTTACTGATGAGAAAAGAAGGAATTTTAAAATGTCATTTAATTTTTTGTTTGTTGTAAAATTGATGTCCATCTGAAGTCTTTAAAGCAATGGAGCTTTGGGGGAAAAGTGTTATTATCTAATGGTTAATCAGCAAAATGTTGGACTCGAATAAATCTGAGTCAAATTTCCTGTTCTACCACTTACAGTAGTATGATTTTTATATAACTTCTCTAAACCTCAGTCTTCTCAACTATAAAATGTGAATAATGATACCTGCCATTCAACAAATATATATTATTTCTAGATGATGGCACAGCAGTGAAAAAGACAAAGTTTCTACTTATACCTGATGCGATTTTCAAATGAGATAATAAATATAAAAGAACTTGGCAGTAACTTCTTATTTTCTGTCTCCACTTTTCTCTTTCCCAAGTCATATACACAAACTCCCAATTAAATATGGATATGATAAATTATGCTTGATTTCTAATACTGTTATGATGACAAAATCTGACACAATAAAATAACCTCTGACAGGCAGTATTTTATTAAAAGCTTATTCCTTGAGGTCAAGCCAACCAGAGTTTAAAGCTCAGCTCTAACAGCCTCTAACTATGAAATATGCAAACTATTATACTTAACCTCCCCCAGCTTCAATTTCCTCCTTTATACACAGGGGTGATAAGCTCTATTTCATAATACTATTGAGGAAATTAACTGATATGTAAAGATCTTGGTGAATGGGAAGAACTTAATAATTGTAGCTCTTTTATTATTAAGGGCCCAATTCTGGTCTAGACCATTAAGATAGAGATGGTTGGCATGGATTGTAGCAATCCTGATAGTTTGCTTCCCAAGGAAAAGGACTGTACGTGATTTCCAATATATTTCTAATATGCACTTTAGATAATAATGGTTTTTTAACATTTGTTGAAAGAAAAAGAAAGGAAGGAACAGGAGAAGATGGAAGAGAAAGAAAATACAGAAAGACAGAGGCTGAGTTCATGGATGTTTCACATAGTATCACCACTGTGATCAAGCTGACATCAGGTCATTGTACTGAAATTACTATGCTCAATACAATGTTGTATAATTCTCCTTTCACTAGGGTAGCCTATGATGAGGAAGGATTAATATACCAGTAATACAAGTGTGCCTAAGTATATGGGTTACTCTGTCATTAATATCATTTCTTTCTGTGATTTGTCCTATGGGCAGATGAGGACTGAAGTTAAGATCACTTTAAGGTTGTGACTCACATAGTGACTAAATGATTAGTCACTGGACAGTGATTTCCTAAAAACATAGCCTTCAAGTACATCTGGAAAAAAACTCTATCCTAAAGTTATGATTTTGTTGTCCTTTGTAAAACTAGACAACTAAAAAAAGAAATTAAGTTATCTAGTGCTCTTTTCTATGTTAAGGAATTACAAAGACACTAAACAATTGAGAGAATAGTTTGTGATTACTTTCCTTAAAGCATTTTAAGTTTAAAATATCAAAAAACTCATCCAATAAGCCATTTTTAATGTATATTCACACAGAGAAGAGATTTTCTTGTGACCAACTGTGGACAGTCCTGCCAGGGGTGAGGATGACAGAGACGCAAAGACCCGACTCTGGGGACCAGGTTCAGTGATGCAGATCCACTTTATTCAGGAAGTAAGCTAGCTTATATAAACAGATTCAGCCTATCAAGTGTTACAGCATGTTCCTCAAAGCCAATGGCTGAAAAGATCAGGGAGCTGCGTGGTTGGTGCTGAGTCACTTCCTTATAGCGGGTGAGCTCCCTTCCTGGGTGTGCCCAAGAGGGTTCTGGGAGCTGGAGTGTTCTCACAGCATTGCGTCAGCCACAGATGCTAGGAATGAGCTCTGTGCTCCACCCACAACCAACCAACATATCCATGCCCTCAAGTAAGGGAAGCCTGTTTCCTATCATCTGGTCTGGTCTTCCGTAGGCACAGAAAGGCAAGTCTCATTTTTACTAGAATCAGTCACAGGTGATTTCTGAAGTGTTATGGAAATGTCCTGTCACTTTCTTTACCCACTTCTTGCCTCCATTTAGGGCCTGTTGCTCTTAGGACCTCTAAGGAGGCTTGCTGGTGGTGATGTCCTCTTACTTCAAGCATGGGTACACACATTCTGTTACTTGTTTTCTTCCTCTGGGGAATCTTTCACTTTAAATATGAACCATTGTCCCTGATTTCAACTCTCAAAATAACAATAAATAAAGTTGGAAGTCCCAAAGCTATGTGAAATAAGACATTTTAAACAAATTATTTTGAAATCTTTCAGCATCTTAGGTATATGAGCTATGATGACCATCACTGCCAAATATGTAATTGGTCCTATTTTCTAATGGGTTTCAAAATCATACTAAATGACAGAATGAGGTAAAATCTATAAGAGAAATCTAAACATAGTATATAGGAATTAAGCAGAAAAAGAGGTTATTCCTGGCTAGAAAAATCAGGAAGAATTCTTGAAAGAATTAATATATCTATATATACAGGACATTAAAGAGTGCTTAGAATTCTTATAGATGGAGACTCAAGAAGTAAGTCATTCTTATTTCATTTAAATCAATATAAAATGAAGCATTTTTTAAAAGGCTATGAGACTTGTTTTGTGATGAATAAGAATTTATAAAAATATGTTGCCATATAGTCTTCAAAAAATGTGCAATATATTTTGTAAATTCATTATGAAAAAGATTTTAACAAACTATAGATCTTTTACAAAACTCAGGTTATTGTATATGTCTATAATCTCAGATAAAGGGATAAGGGGAAAAACAGTGAGAAAAAGTTTAAAACTCTTTAAATCATTGAACACCAAAGCAAAATTTGAGACAGTGTAGTTTAGCCTTACATTACTTATTTGTAAAATTAGATATATTTAGTTGAAGATGCTATTGCTGTGAGCACTGACTGTGTCTGTCTCTTATCTACTGCAGCCAAAATTATAGCTCTGGAAAACCTGATTGTCCTCTGTCAAACACTGTAATTTCTAATATAATTGGCCAATGAATAATAGCATAAATTAATTGTATTTAAATACTAATGAGATTCATTTCTATTGAGCCTTAGCATATTTCACATAAGCATTAATGTGCTTCAAATCAGGAGAATAAATTAAACCACAGCAACCTTGCATACATTTTTAGCTCATAAAGAGCACAGGTTTGTGATGATATTTAAATAAGCCTACTTTATATGGAAATCTGGGTGTGTTCAAGCTACTAAGTATATTTTTATTCAGTAAGTTTTTTTATAGTTGAGTTGCTCATTAGGCTGTGATTAATGTCATGCTTCTGTTCATATTCAGTTATAAAGCTAACATTTACATGAAATAAGAAAAAAGAAGACCAGCAGTGAAAAAGATAGGAAAAGCTAACAATGAAGTCATCAGTACAGAATTGCGATAAGTTCCCCTATCAGGCAAGAGGACAAAAAGTTATTCAACAATCATATTTATGACTGTGAAAATGAAAGCATCCCTGCTAATCCAAAATAGTGTAAACCTTGGGGTTTACATGCAGAACATACGTATGAATCTGATTACTTTATAATTCTATTAGAATTTTTGCAGAATCTTTCTGAAAAATAATTAAAAAAAGAAACTCATCATCCCATGTAACAATGTATATTTCTATTTATTTTTTATTCTTTTAATTTTTATTAACTTTAATTTATTGTGTTAACATGGATTCAAGTACCCCACCTAATATAACACCCTCACCCCACTCCTGTGTCTCCCATTATACCCCTTTTGCTCCCCCTCCCCCTAACTCTCTCCCCCTTTCCCTCTGGGATTTGCTGTCCTGTTATCTGTATCTATGTGTTATGTATATATAATTTCACTAATCCCTTCACCTTCTCTGATCCCATCCCCTCATCCCCTTTCCCTCTGACAGCTGTCCCTCTGCTCCCTGTGACCCCACCTCTGCCTCTATTCTGTTCCATTCCTCAATTCACTTTGTTCATTATATTCCACATATAAGTGAGATCATATGATATTTGTCTTTCTCTGCCTGGCTTATTTCACTTAGCATAATAATCTTCAGGCCCATCTATGCCGCCACAAAAGGTAAGATTTCTCTCTTTTTCATGGCCACATGGTATTCCATTGTGTATATGTACCACTGCTTTTTAATCCACTTGTCCACTGACAGACACTTGGACTGTTTCCAGATCTTGGCTATTGTAAATAATGCTGCCATAAAAATGTGGGTGCATATCTTCTTTTGAATCAGTGATTTGGTATTATTTAAATAAAAACTGTTAAGAGACTGTAGGCTACAAAATTGTAATCCTCTTTTTCTAAAGGTAAGCCAGGAAGAGTACTTGGGCTACACTAAGATGAATTCATTTGTAGCATAAAAAACACATTGGTCTAATAATAGATATCCATGCCTTCTATTTCTCATTCAGCTATATCCCAAACTTGTTAGTTATATTGAATATACTGGTTTTATTCTAAAAATGTTTATTGGTATCCCTATTTACTTCAAATTCAACAAAAGAGGAACCAGAGGCCAAAAATGTAACTTTTCAAGGTCAAACTCTAAGTTAGGAGCTAAAATTGATTTTTATCTAAGTAACCTATGTAATTTGTTCATTGGATTATTAGAAATGTATTTATAATGATAGCCATGATAGACTCAGGCCTTTTTTTGTGTGTGACAGAGACAGAGGGAGACAGAGAGAGAAACAGATAGTGACAGACAGACAGGAAGGGAGAGAGATGAGGAACAATCAATTCTTTGTTGTGTTACCTTAGTTGTTCATTGATTGCTTTCTCATATGTGCCTTGACCAGGGGGCTACAGCAGACTGAGTGACTCCTTGCTCAAACCAGTGACCTTGGGCTCAAGCTGGTGAGCCTTGTTCAAGCCAGATGAGCCCACACTCAAACTGGTGACCTTGGGTTTTGAACCTGGGTCCTCCACGTCCCAGTCAGATGCTCTATCCACTGCACCACCACCTGGTCAGGCTCAGGTCTTTTATTTGCAGGAAATGTTGGTGTTCTTCAGTAGATTCATATATACATAGTTTTAAAACATAATACAGAGAGATCCCATATACCAGGGTCCTTGGGTTACAGCACAGTTCTGTTCCTACAACAGTAATGTAACACAAATTTTGGTGTAAGTCAAAACACACTCTAGCCTAAGTCACTTGCCTATCTTAACATAGTTATAAAATTATAACCTAGAACATAAAAACACAACTAAGCCACAGAAAAAGGAAAAGGACATAAATATATTATACTATACTGTAGCAACAGAATAAATGAGTGTAAAAAAATGCCTTACCTTTTTATTCCTGTGTTTGGCTTGCATACTGGAAGGGGCATTGCAAGGTGGGAGAGAGTGACCTATTGGGAAGAGGAAGGATGTAGGAGAACCTGCAGAAGGTGTTGGAGATACTAAGTCAGGTGAATCAGGATTGCCTAAGGAACAGGAGACACTGGAGATGATTCTACTTGTACTACAGGTGTTTCATCTCGAGAAGCAGCTGATGTAGAGGGTACAGGATTTGTTGCAGACCTCTCTACCTTCTTAAAGAATTGTAACAGGCTAGTCTGGAAGTTTGATGACTTCTAACCAAACTAGTTCACCCATTAGTCTGTAAGTACGATGCTAACAGCTTTAGCCAAAACACTGACGTCTCAATTTTTAAAAGTTTTTATGAGAGTGAGTATCTTAAACTCAAAACATTGTATGTTGAGACTGTCATAACCCAAGGACCCCCTATATCAATACCTAGTTTCACCCAGTGATCCTTCCAAATATTGCCTACTAGGTTCTTTCTTCCTCACATGCCCAAGTTTCTTCTTTTATTGTTCCCTTTCTGTTTTAGAAAGCTCTTGGGTTGTTGTTGTTGTTGTTTTTTAAGATTAGATCTATTGGTAACAAAGTTTCTGAATTTCCCTTCACCTGATAATGCCTTGATTTGTCCTTTATTTCTGATGATATTTTTGCTGAGTATAGGATTCTGTTTTGCCAGATCCTTTATTTCAGCACTTAAAAACATTCTGTCAGTTTCTTCTGATCTCCATGTTTCTGATGATAAATCCTCTGTCACTTGAATATATTTTGCTCTCTAGGTGATGTCTATTATCTCTGGCTGCCTCAAGATTTTTGGGGGGGATATGTTTTAATCAGAAGTTTAATTATATTGTGTTTGCATATAGATTTCTTTGGGTTTACTCTGTTTGAGGTTTACTCAGTTCTTGAACACATAGACATATCTCTTGCCAAACTTAAGAAGTTTTCAACCATTATTCCTTCCAGTACTTTTCATCTCTTTCCTCTTTCTGCTTTTTTTCAGGGCTCTGATGACATGCATCTTTTGTTAGGGTCTCACTATACCCCCAAGGCCCTATTTATTTCTTTCAATCTATTTCCTATAGTTTTTCAAAATAGATTAAAAGAGAAACAAAAAGGTAAACAGAAAGGATATACATAAATCATAAAAATACTCAATGAACCCAAAACTAAGGAAAAAGGAAAACTGATGCAAAAAAAAGAACAAATGGGAAACAGACAACAAAATGGCAGTTCTGATTACATCATATAAATGGTTATATTAAATTTAAATTGATTAATCACACTGATTTAAAGACAGAGATTATCAGATTAAGGAAAAAAGCAAGATCCAACAATATGCTGTCTATAAGAAACCAGCTTTATATACAAAATTATGGGTAAGAAAAAAGTAAAAGAATGAATAATAATACCGTGTGACTATAAACATAAAGAAAGCTGGAGCAGCTATAGTGATAATAACCAATGTACGTATAAGAACAAAAAAATATTATCAAATATAAAGAGAAACATTACATAATGATAAAGGAATAAAGTCTCCAAAAAATAGAACTTTTAAATGTGTATATATCTAATACCAAAGCTTGAAATACCTAAGGCAAAGTCTGATAGAACTGAAATGAGAAAGAGACAAGTCCACAAATTATAGATAGAAATTCCAGGAAACCTTTCCCACTAATTAATAAAACAAGTAGACAGAAAGTGAATAATAATATGGAAGACCAGAACAATACTCCCAATGATTAGATATTTAGAGAGTATTTAATCCAACAACAATAGAATACATCCCTACAGACTCCATAGCCATTAAGGAAATAATAAAGTAATAGTACAAACAACTTTATGCCCAAATTTTCTACAACTTAGATTAAATGGAACAATTCCTTGACAGATACAAACTAACAAAGACTATAATGACTCAGAAATAGGTAATAGTCTTATGTCTATCTATTAAAAAATAAATTTAAAGTTAAAAACTTTCCAAATAAAACACAAACACACAGACACAATCAAAACCCCAGGTCAACATAATTTTACTGGTGAATTCTATAAAATATTTAAGAAAGAAATATTATTTCTATAAAATCTATTCCATAAAATACAAAAGCAGAGAATAAATTCAACTCATTTAATGAGGACAACTTTATGCTAAAATTAAAGCCAGAAAAAATATATAAAAAAGAAAATTATAGACTAATAATGTTTCACAGATATAGATACAAAAAAATTCCTCAACAATACATTGATAAATTAGATCTAGCAATATATACAAAGGCAATATGTCACAATCAAGTGGAATTTATTCCAGAAATATAAGTCTGGTGAGACTTTTGAAAATCAGTTGATGTAATTCATTACATTGACAGAACAAAGAAGAAAATACACATGATCATCTCAAAAGAAACAAAACAACAACAAAATGTATTTGACAAAATTTAACATATATTCGTAATAAGAGCTCTCTGAAAACTAGGAATAGAAAGAAAGTTCCTTTACCTGGTAAAGGAGGTCTACAAAACGTATGTAATGGTGAAACATCGATGCTTTCCTATTAAGTTTGACAACAAAGCAAGATGCCTCTCTCGTCACTTCTGTTCAACATCATACTTAGCTAGTACAACAAAGCCAGATAAAGTAACAGATGGCATATAAAGCAAAAGAAGGAGAAAAAAACTGTTTGTATTTGCAGACCACATGGTCATCTATGTAGGTAGAACTCAAATGATTTACAATATAATTCCTGGCACTGATAAATGGCTTTATTAATGGATACAATGATAAAGAGAGAAGATAGGGTCAAGCCCACTGGTAGCATAAGGTAAATACCAATGGCCAAAAGTTAGAACTTAAGCAATAAAATAATGAATAATAGTACTGAATTGTAATGCAAAATAGAAAATAAATATCCATCAATTCAACTGCTATAAACAAATAACTGAATGAGTAAATTAATGTGGGAGAAGAGGTAATTCTTCTTTACAGGAAAAAAAAGTCTAAATAAATAAATATTGCCATAAAGTTAAGTTCTTCTTCCTCCTTGGCAAAAAGTCTCTAAAGTATTATTTCCTCTTTCATTCTTATACTTAAAGATTTTGTTGGCTGCAACACATAATTATATTCTCATAATCTTATAAATTGAAGCTTGATGATATATTCTAAATATTAAAAAAAACCACAACAACTTAAAATTGTCTCCCTCCCTCATAGCATTTTTATTTCTAACATTTGTTCACATACCTGCTACTACACAAAACCCCGAGAAAAAAATAAGTACTCTTTATTTGGGCTCAAAAAATGTGACAGTGGAGCAAAGCAAATGGCTTTCAAGATAACATAATCATCATTCTATTTCTCTTTGCTTTCCTGCTCTCATTACTCTCACTATAATTTCAGCATCGACCCTGGAGTAGAATAACAGAAGGATGTTTCACCAGATGTCATCTAAATATATTTTCTCTCTCAAAGTACTCGAATGGTTACCTCTTCAACTGGCTTCTGGAAACACACTACTTTCTCTTAAAGGACTATTTCTTATAAGTCCTGGTATGTCAATACTATTATACACAAAGAACATTGCTAATTAAAAATTTGTTTGGTTCAAGCAGATCTTTAGTTTGTAATAATAGTTAAACATCTTATATAAACACATGACAAACCTATTCCAGAATCTTTTGTGTGTCATATAGTTTGTTCCTGGCTGAAGAAGAAAGATAAATGGACCCACAGTCTTTCTGCTTGGTGGATTGTAATGCTATTATATTACATGGTGCTGTCATTACTTTCTGAATACACAACTGTAGGATGGAAATAAAACATCATATGCTTTTAATGCATAAATCATTCAAAATCTTCACCATGTTTGTTCACTTGTCAATAAAATTGCACAAGACTTTTATTTTTCCATCTAGAAATATTTTTTCAGTTAACTTTATCATGTTGTTAGCTGTGTGAGACCAAGAAATCTCTCAGCAAGCCAGTCAATAGAAGTAAAATTGAATTCATCATTATCCACTGAACTGTCAGATTTAAAGATAACTTATTGTTTTGACATGTTCAAATGTGCAATGCTCAAGAAATCAGAATACTTAAATTACTAATATCACTAATCTTCAGGTTTACAACAGAACATAATTCAGAAAAAAAAGGATGTCAGTAATAAGATTCTAGATGGGACACTGAACTTAGAATTTATAACACAAAAGATCTAAAAATCCTTTATGTTTATTTAAAATAGTTGGTGGCTATGGTAGTCATTTCAACATGTTATACAGTTAAATTTTAGCCAATATACATACAAAATTACAAGAAATTATCTTCTTAAAGCAGTCTTGTAAAATCTATTGTCTTGAAATTTTATGACAATAAAATTGTTTTGAATACCTCATTTTTCTTCAAAAACTGGTTTTCTGCACTCTTTAAATTCTTTCTTATTCTTGAATCAAAGATGACTAAACATGAAATTTCTCACTGCATGTCATTTTGGAAAGCTTTTTCTCTTTAGGAAATTTTAAGCTAGACTATTCTGCTTCAAATTCATCTTGAAATGATAGAAAAATTCCAAAAATAATATTTTATTCTCAGAAAACTCATGGTATAATTGGAAAAGAATAATAAAAATTAAGTACAGTTTATATACAGATTATTTTTTAATATTATTAATCTTAAAACACCAGATAATTCTTTTAAGATTAGAATATAATGATAAAAAGCAGAGGAGAAGCTCAGCTTGTTAATTATACTTAAAAGTTGTTCAGATATTAAACTTAAATCTTAATTTTTTCTGCCACTTGTTCACTTTACTAATATATACTAACTAGATGGAGACCTTGTATTATTGTTCACATGCTGATTAGTTATGACATGTATAGCAGGAGTCAGTAAATTGGGACTTATAAGCCAAACCTGGCCTATCTTCTGTTTTTGTATTTTCTGTCAAGTAAAAATTACTTTTTATAATTTTAATTATTGAGTTTTAAATAGTTATAAAAGTATAATCATGGTGCATGAATGTAACATATCTCTCCATTACTTTATCTCTTTACAATTTGTCAGCAGCATTTTATAAGTTTCTGTATTATAATAAACATATCTTCTATATTATACATGTATATCTTCCATAAAATTTATCTCTAGTACTTCTTATTGTTGATCTTATTTTTAATATTTATTTTATTTTTAACTGAACGTATTAAGGTGACATTGGTTAATAAATTTATATAGGTTTCAGGTATAGAATTCTATAAAACATCATCTGTATATTGTATTGTGTGTATACCACCACGTCATTCTCCTCCCATCACCATTTATCCCCCTTTAATGCTCTTCTGACTCTCTTACCCCTCTTTCCTTCTGGTAATTACCATATTGTTATCTGTCTTTGAGTGTGTTTATTTGGTTGGGTTTTTTGCTTAATCCTTTCACTTTTTTCCCCCAGCCTCCCCAACCCCCACCTCCTCTGACAGTTGTCAGTCTGTTCTCTGTATCTATGAGTCTGTTTCTATTTTGTTTGTTAGTTTATTTTGTTTATTAGATTCCACACATGAGTGAAATCATATGGTATTTGTCTTTCTCTGACTGGCATATTTCATTTAGCGTAATGCTTCCCAGGTCTATCCACGCTGTTACAAAAAGTAAGATTTTCTTCTTTTTTCTTTTTTTTTAATTTTTTTATGGCTCAATAGGATTCCAGTGTGTAAATGTACCACAGCTTTTTTATCTAGTCATCTACTGATGGACACTTGGGCTGCTTCCATATCTTGGCTATTGTAAATAACATGCAATGAACATAAGGATGCAAATATTTTTTTGCATTAGTGTTTCAAGTTTTTTAGATATACTCTCAGAAGTGGAACTGCTGGGTCATAAGGCAGTACCATTTTTAATTTTTTTTTTCTTTTCTTCCAGGGACAGAGAGAGAGAGAGAGTCAGAGAGAGGGACAGATAGGGACAGACAGGAATGGAGAGAGATGAGAAACATCAATCATCAGTTTTTTGTTGCAACATCTTAGTTGTTCATTGATTGCTTTCTCATATGTGCCTTGACCGCAGGCCTTCAGCGGACTGAGTAACCCCTTGCTCGAGCCAGCAACCTTGGGTCCAAGCTGGTGAGCTTTTTGCTTAAGTCAGATGAGCCCGTGCTAAAGCTGGCAACCTCGGGGTCTCGAACCTGGGTCCTCCGCATCCCAGACCAATGCTCTATCCACTGCGCCACTGCCTGCTCAGGCCCATTTTTAATTTTTTAAGGTAATTTTATTCTGTTTTCCACAGTAGCTGCACCAATCTGCATTCCCACCAACAGGGAACGAGGGATACTTTTCTACACATCCATCCTCTCCAACACTTGTTTGTTAATTTATTGATGACAGCCATTCTGACAGGTATGAGATGATATCTCACTGTGGTTTTAATTTGCATTTCTTTGATAATTTAAAACAGTTTGATGCAGACATATAGAAATATAATTTATTTTTTATTTGTTAAATTAGTATTGTAATACACTGAAAAACTCAATTGCTTCTACTAGCTTTTTTGTATATATGATAGAATTTTCCATAGACACAATCCTTTTTTCCTTGAAAACTATTTCCCTTTGGTCATAGACATCTGACTTAGGTATTATTATATCAAGAAAGTAAGTAAAAACAAAAGAAAAGAAATTTTTTCAATGTTTCAGAAATAGGGAACAATATCTCACTTCTCCAACTTTCCTTTACTTCAACGGGCCAATCTCATTATTCACTTAGCTTAATTGATGTGATAAATTACAATTTGTTGAAAGGATTTACTGATATTAATTGATATAATACATGAAAAAATTTTACAATACATATAAAAGTTACTTATTTAGATTATTTAGGTTTGAGATTATTTAGGATTGAGATTACTCAGTGATTATTCTGTTTAGTTAGAGTTTTATTTTTATATTTTTTTCTTAAATTGCAAGTTTGGTGTATTTTATTTATCCCAAATCTTTACTAATCATGTTTTACACCATGACCTTTAAAAGGTTACTGATAAAAATGTGTTATACCATTTTTTATTTTTATTAAATAAAATATGAGAAATAAAGATTTTAAATGAGTTAATAGTTTAATCTTTCACTTCCTTATGAAGTACATGCTTTCAACAAGAAAATGAGGCTGCCTGAAAGAGAAATTCTTGAAGTTTTAATTCTAAAAATACCTAATCTGCACTACTGATCTCTAACTCTGACAACCTAAAGAACCTCCCGAGAGATAGCGAACTACCTTCCCCTGCTCGGGCAAGTTCCATACACCTCATGACAAGTTTCAGATAAACAATGAATAAGGTCTCTCACCAACAAAGACCGCATCTTTAATTCAATTTGTCCAGTTCCCAAACAGGAAGGCAAAAATCTTTAAAGAAATAATGATAATGGACGGAAGGAAACTGGGATAGGGAGAGAGTAAGACCAGAGAAATTGAGTTTTAATAATGACTTCTGTATGCGGTTGTATCTGTCCCTCTAACTAAATAGTTTTACCTCTTTTAGAACTTGTAAAGGCAAGAGACATGTTGACTGTAATAAGCATTGTTTTATTGGTCTTGCAAAAGAATAATTGGTGAGAGAGAGGGAGATTTGTTACAACTTTCCCACAAAATACATCCTTTTGAAAACAACTCTGATTTCAATGTGATGCTACAGTAAAAATGAAATGCCTTAAGGAATCTCATTTTATAGATTAAAGAGATACAAAACTCCTCCCTCTTTCCATTGCCTTTAATAAGGTATACCAATCTTTGGTTACTTAAGTGGATATTTTGTGTTTCAGCTGTGTTGAAGCAACTATATTTATAGTTAATGGATGAATGGACAATCTCTACAGAGTAGATGGGCTGGGTGCCTCTTCCTTTTGCTGATTGAATTAATTTAATGTTCCAGGCCTCTGGTGCCCATTCACCACCATCCCCAACCACTTTCTAAAGCAATTATGCTTCCATTTAAAGCCTGTACTGAAACAAACTTTGATGATAAAAATAATAACTTCCTTCAGTTTAGTATCCTGAGTTGTTTTAATGGTTAGCAAACAACTCTCCAGAGCCACTTTCACTCTCTAATTTGTTCTGTTTCATTCTTATTGGAAAATACAGGACAGAGTATTTTGAAAGTTTGTTCTAAAGCTTCTAAGTAAGATTTTCTTTTGATGGGGGTTTGAAAACCACTCCAAGTTTCTAGGGGGGGCCTTTACTGCATTCACTTGGAACCATTTCTAGTGTGACCTTTAAAATAATTCTTTAAATTTTCCACAGGAGAAAAACAAATATAAATTCCCCAAATATAATTTTTCCCAGAGAAAAGTAGAGAAAAACTCTCTCTCTAGCCAACCCCTCCTTCTTATTAGAGTTTTCTTTATATTGTCAATAAAATCATAATTGCTATATAAGTCTATAATTTTCAAAGAAAATTCAAAAATCCACTTTGTATAAATAGCTTATAAAGGAAAAAAATGCATTCTCAAATTTGGAAACTAGCCAGTGGAATGTAGTTAAAATTTGAGAAAATACTTTAGGAAGAGTTTTTTTTCCAGGAAATGATAAATTTGAAAATTGGCCTAATTAGTGTTTAATGCTGGCAGACAAATGTAAAGAGGAAGGCTGCCAAGCTTCAATGGTCACTTCCTTAAAGAGAAATAGAAACTTCTCCATCAATCAACATGAAGCATTATTGTGCAATCTAGTATACGTCCATCATCACTCTATGTGGTGTGTGGAATACAAAAGAATGAGAAAGAAACAAGAAGCTTTGCCTCATTGTAAGACAACAAATGATTAAGAGAGCTTATTTTTACTTCACTGTTTATTTACCTCCCCTTTCTCTGAACCAAAGATTTTCTTAAAAGGACTTCAGTGAAAAGATGGAATTTAAGCTGCCCCTTGAAGGATATAAGGCCAATCATGAGAACATTCAGGAATGGGAGACAGTAGGCTTCCTTTTAAGGCCATTACTTCAGCCTCATTAGAGTTGTGCATGCCAGTCATGTAGAAAAGGGAAGTTAGGTTGTCTGTTTTGTTGAATTTGGAAGACATATAGAGATGTTGTGCTAAGATTCAGAGAGTTACTAAACTTTTTGAGCAGAGGAGTAGGGCAATAAAATTGGCATTTAAGGACAATTGCAAGAAAGAATGATTGTAAATGGAGAAAAACTGAATAACTTTGTAGATGACCAGGTACAACGGAATATAAGCATCACTAAGGCTTAGGCTTCAATAACAAATAGAAAAGCATAAAAGTAAATAACATTGTGAAGGAGATAAATGTTGGCCTTTGGACATGAATAGAATTACTTCAAGATAATTTCATAGGATCCAGCCTATCACATGAAATTTTGCAGAATCAGGAGAGTCTGGGTGAAGAATTATCTTAACAAAGATGGCGGGGATAGCTGAGGTGGTAGGAGAGGGGGGATGGACAATGCAGTAGGTTTCCATTTGTAACACTGATTCGAGGGTTATGGCAAGATATTCAAAGGATGATTTCTAAGTGGCAGTTGGAAAAGCTGCAAGAACAAGAAACAATGGAATACTCTGGAACGCCTGAAGCCAACCAACTGCCATTCAATGAATTTTCTTGACAGGAACAATATCCATTTTTTTAACCTACTTTATGCTTTATCAATTATACTTACCACTCTACTTGCTTTCATGTCTATCACATAGGGTTGGTGAGTGGGTCATATATAAGTAAATTTACTTCATAAACTATAAAGGGCTATATGAACCTGTATATCACCATTACATCCTATGTTACCTTTACATATTATTTTTTTAAAGCCACTATAAACATGATTCCTCAAAGATGAATGATAAATCATAACTTCTTACAAAAAAATGCATAATGGAAAAGGAGAAAACTTTATAGTGAGGAAAGCACAACCAGGTGATCAAGCCAGTCGACTAACATCAGTAGTGGTAAGTCATATTGATATTATTTACCATGTGTACGATGTGATAAAAATGTCACTTTACCTCTATTATCTTCTTCCAAAGAACCATAACCCCAGACTAATCATATTAAAAAGAAGCAGACAATTCTCAATTGAAGAGCATTCTACAAAATCTTTACCTAGTATTCCTCAAAAGTGTCAAGGTCATCAGAAATAAGGAAAGTCTGAGCAATTGTTATAGAAAAAGAGTCTAAGAAGTCATGAATATAATGTGGCACCTAAGATATGATCCAGGAACAAGAGAAAAAGGGACATTAAGTAAAAACTAAGAAATGTGACTACTGAAGTACCGAATTTAGTTAAAAGCTAGGCTTCAGCATCAGTTCATTGATTGTGACAAATGTGTCACACTGACATAAGTTGTTAACAATAGAAGAGACAGGATGGGGTACATGGAAATGCTATACTATTTGTGCAACTTTTCTGAAATCTAAAAGTATTTGAAACTAAAACATTTAGCTAACATTTAAAAAAAATAAGGAATAAGGCAGTCAAAAGAAAGGCAAAAGGAAAGAGAATTTCATTAGTCACAAAATTTAATTTTTTAATTTAATATAAATTTTCTAACTAAAATAATTCTATTCAAAGGTAGACCTCTCAGGAAGAACATAAATGTTGGGTATTTAAAGCCAAACAGGATAGATATTTTGGAATTATGTTCTGGAAAAATGAGATAGTTTCCTAAATTAAATGTTCTAAAGTAGTTATTCTAAAATTAAATCAGTTCTAGAATTTGGTTGTATGACTTATTAGATCTTAATTAAAATAATATTTATATTTGAAATGCCATTATAAAATTATTCTACAATATTTAAGAAATGGGATGAGAAAAACATTTTCAAACTTAATATGTGAATTTATAATTAAAGTTTTACTATTTTCTATCTTATTGTATTTGAGAGAATGAATTTGTACTTAATTTGTTTATTATTCAGAATACCTATTATTTTTAGTTAATAATAATAATTCATCCAAGAATAATTTCTAGGACTGACCCCAATAGTTAACTACTCCCTATACAAATTACTATTCCCCCTCCAATTACTATTTAATTCTTTTAGTTCAACTTAGAATATATAAAACACATTAATGATAACTAACTTTCACTTGAAATTTCCACTCTTAATTTTTGAAACTGAGTCTCAAAGTCTGGGTAAGAAAATGAAAATAACTTCAAATCTTGAATGGGTCTATTTTTAGCCTGTTGAAGTTTGCAACTAGGGCTGGATACCTGTAAATTAGGTGTCTGTGGCGCCAACCCTAAACTACTGTAAGTAGAAGGTTTGTTGAGTTTGAAATGAAAATTAAGCCATATACAAGCTTTTATTACAATCAGAACATAGCTATGATTGAGTAAAAAGGCTGAGGGGTAAAGAGCCATAGTGAATAAGACATTATTAGAAGTAAAGCCCTGTACTGCAGCTCAGTGGTCCCCAACCCCCAGGCCATGGACTGGTACCAGTCCGTGGGCCATTTGGTACTGGTCTGCAGAGAAAGAATAAATAACTTACATTTTTTCCATTTTATTTATATTTAAGTCTGAACAATGTTTTATTTTTAAAAAATGACCAGATAGGCCCTGGCCGGTTGGCTCAGTGGTAGAGCGTCGCGGGGACCCGGGTTCGATTCCCGGCCAGGGCACATAGGAGAAGCGCCCATTTGCTTCTCCACCCCCCCCCCCTTCCTCTCTGTCTCTATCTTCCCCTCCCGCAGCCAAGGCTCCATTGGAGCAAAGATAGTCCGGGTGCTGGGGATGGCTCCTTGGCCTCTGCCCCAGGCGCTAGAGTGGCTCTGGTCATGGCAGAGCGACGCCCCGGATGGGCAGAGCATCGCCCCCTGGTGGGCAGAGCGTCGCCCCTGGTGGGCGTGCAGGGTGGATCCCAGTTGGGCGCATGCAGGAGTCTGTCTGTCTCTCCCCGTTTCCAGCTTCAGAAAAATACAAAAAAAAAAAAAAAAGACCAGATTCCCTCTGTTACATCCATCTAAGACTTACTCTTGATGCTTGTCTCGGTCACGTGATATATTTATCCATCCCACCCTAAAGGCCGGTCAGTGAAAATATTTTCTGACATTAAACTGGTCCATGACCCAAAAAAGATTGGGGACCACTGCCCCAGCTCATCAACATCACTCTGTTTCTAAATCCCTTTAGGAATTATTCAAGCTCTTCATATCTTAGATTAATAAAACTGTAAGAGATTTTAGTGATTATTTATTGTTTTCTTAACTTCACAGATGATAATATTGAAAGGCCAGATGTTCTCCCTAAAGGCCACAAGGAACTAGGGAATTGTACTCCCAACTCCTAGATCAGTGTATTCTCTCTCCTTCAGTACTGTTTCTACAATTGTATTTGAAGGATGCTATTTTATGACACAGTAAACCAGAGATTCAGAATACATGTTAGCATATTATAGACTTGGAGAACTGCTTTAGTTAAAAATGTTGCTTTGTTGAAAATTGAATTTTCCAAAATTATTGAACATCATATAACATCTTTTTTTGAAGTGTTACCTGTCACCATTTTGAAGAATGCTATTGAGAAAAATTCTATCAAATATTCTTCAAAATTTTTAGCTAAAAGGACCCAACAATTAAAAGTTGTTGCCATTTTGACAGAAATACCTAATCTTGCCCTCCTTAAAACATCTCCCATTTCTTTGACTTTTAATGGTTACATTTCAGATTGGTTAACTGGGAATTTTAATTTTTAAACATAAATTAATATCTGAAAAGAATTAGATATGATGTTCCATGAGAGGGAGAGGGACACAAAACAGTGAGTCAGTGGGAAAACAATCTATAAAAAATATATGATGTGAAAAATATCCTTTTTATAGTCATTTATTATTGTTTGGGGTTTTTCTTTACTTTCCTAACTGAAGATCACTGTGACTGAAAGTTAATAAGGTCAGCAACTGCTCTTGAAAGAAATTTCAAGAATGCCACATTTTTATGCAGTCTAGTAATCGAACATGTTTAATAAAAACATAAACACCATGACCCCTTATTGAGTAGTGACAAACATTATTTTTAAATAAGTAGAGTGGAATAAAATTGAACAGGCTAGAAAAATTTAGAGTATATCATTTCATTGTAGTCATAAGTAAATATGCGTTTATACATTATATCTTAAAGATAGAAAAATGCTTATAAAACACTGATCTACAGCATGATTCAGTAATGAAATATAAACATTTTAAGACTTTTGTGCAGCTGAAATTGTTATCCAAAAGCATAAGCATTGATTCTTTATGTGGAGGAGAGTACTAACGTACTATGAAAGGGAATTTGAAGACTAATGTACATTGTGTAATATTACATCTGACGACTGAGTTATCTATTCTCTATATCACATTCTACAAAAACAAGAATTTTAGGAATAGCAAGTTGAACATGTTCAATAGCATACAAGAAAAAGCAACAGAACAGAGAACTGGGCCAGCAGTAGGGAGTATCTTGAATACCCAAATCTGCAGCTGGGGCTAGATCAGCTAGAAGGAATGTCTTAATGAAGACAGAAATTGTACAGAAGCAGGGAATTCAGAAAGTGTCAGGAGAGAATTTAGTTTTTACTGTTTAGACAAGTTCAAGGATTAAGGACCAAGACATAAATTTAAGGAGAAATTCATTGGAAACAGAGCACTGAAGCAACAAAAAAACAAAGAAAATGGTGTATCATACCAGTGTGATTCTAAATATGAACAGATATTAGGAAAGCCAAAATTGCAAAGAGAATAAGTGGGACTAAAGAGAACTCAAGCCAAATGAAAAGTAGTTGTTTATAAAAAGGATAATACATCATAAGAAAGTGGTGTTTGTTTCAGAAATTCAAGATTTGTTTAATATTCAAAAGTCATTGCAATTTGCCACATTAACACAATAAAAGGAGAAGACCATGTCATGATTTCAACAGATGCAGGAAAAAAAAAAACCACAACAGAATTTAACATCTATTCATGATTAATACTCTGTGTTAATAGAGAAAATCAAGTTGATAAAGGGCACATATAAAAAGCTACAACTAATGCCATACTCATGTGAAATATTGAAACACTCTTTCATGATTGTCCTAGTTATTGAATAAGAAAAATAAATAAAATATACAAAGTTTATTTAAAATGTACAAATATCTCTACTCACAGATAAGATAAAGGTTTAATCCTATGGAATCTACCAAATATCACTAGAACTGTGGTAAATTATTTTCCATAAATAGTCAGTGCAAAAATTCTGGCCATATGATCCTACAGAATTTTGTAACTCCTGCATAAGTCTTCTCTTTTCTTTGAAAACAGACAATTTTGTTATTGACCAATAGTACACAACTGAAGATATAGAAATGAACAATAGTATATGACAAAAATATATAAATGACCAATGGTACATCATTAATCATTATGGAAAGGCAAATCAAAATTATAAAAAGATACTATTACACATCCCCAGAATGGTTAAGATTAAGGACTAACAAGCCCCAAAACTGGCTAGGATGTGGAACAACTAGAACTTTCATATGTTGCTGGTAAGAATGTAAAGTCTAACCACTTAATAAAAACCAATTTAACAGTTTCTCACTTACACCTTACTTAACATATACCGTTCCTAAACATACATCTAACCCTATGACCCAATTTCCACTTCAGAAATTTATGCTTGAGATATAAACGCAAATGTCCACAAAAAACCCCACTGTTTAAGAATGTTCACAACTGCTTTATTTATAATATCCCCCCAAAAGAAAAAGCCCAAGAGCTTGTCATTAGAAAATGATTAAAGAAACTACTATATAAAAGAGTATATATATAGTATATATTAGCATATTACTATATATATAGTACCAATTAGTATATTACTAATATATACTATATGTATATACAATGGTCTTTTCCTGGCAGTTAAAAGGAATAAACTACTGATACACATACCATAATAAATCTCAAAATCAATTTTCTAACTGAATGTATACAATGTGAATCAATTTATATAAACTTATAAAATAGATAAAAATTAATGTATACTGGGAAGTATAAGAGCAGTGTTTGCCTTGGGAGTAGAGTGGCAAGGAAAAAGATTACCTAGGAAGGAACATGGAGGGACTTTTGGTGGTGATAATGTTCTGTGTCATGTTAGGTGTTTGGGATACATGAGTATATGCATTTCCAGAACTTACTAAATATTATAACTGTTTTATATATTGCATCATGTGTAAACTATACATACTTAAATACAAATATACATTTCCTTTTATACACATATCTATACTCAGACACATATAATATTGAACTCTAGTTAGTGATTTGAACAATGAAATTGTTTAGGGGGTAGTATACTTATGTCTTCAACTAATTTTGAATTGCATTAAAACATGGATTGATAAATAAATAGAAGGATAAATAGTTGAACTGGTGTGTGAAAAAGCAAATATAGCAAACTGTTAATTGTAGAATCTAGGTTTTGAGCATATGTGTGTTCACTTTCAACTTTACTGTATGTTTAAAATTTTTCAGAACAAAATTTTGTAAATAATTACAATTGTGTAAGGGCTTGAAAAGAAAGATAATATGTTATAAAAGTGTATAATAATGAAGTTGGAAGTAGCCAGGAAGAATATTATTTCGTTAGAGTAGTAAAGTTTTCCATTTTTCTTCAATAATCTACTCAGGACTACAAAATCAACAGCTTCTAGAAGTGGTTCTTCTCTAGCTACTCTTTCCTAAGGTCTTTCCACTTTGAAGCAATATCTTATGAAATTTCAGTCAGTTCTACTCACTTCCTAGGCATCAGTTTGGATATTGCACTCACAAAGTAGCCCTATACTAGGTTAGACATGCCTGGTGTCCTGTTCACCTCTCAGCACTCACCATCATTTGATTTGTTCCCTGTTCATTGTCTACCTGAATAGCTTATAAGAGGTATAAGAGCAGTGATTATGTGTCTTGTTCATTCTAGAATCTCCAGTTCCTACAACAGTGCTAGATACACAGGAGGCATGAAATAAATGTATATTGAGTGATGAATTCTGTTGTGTCAACTATTAAAAGAAAGTGGTGGATCGTACAGAATAGTTGACACTATTCTTGCAAAGTTTTAATTTCATTTCAGAAAACTCCTGGGTCATTTAAGATAAGATCATCAAAAGTAATTGATATCCTAGTTCTATAAAGTAATTCCCTGTAAGAGCTTTTTCCTAACAGTAAAAAGTTAGGTGCTCAAACTGGACAATATCTAACTTAAAAAAAAAAAAAATTAAAACCAAGTCTGGTCACTGTTTACAATTCACCCCTTGCTCTTTTTTCAATTTCTTTTTTGACTTTACCCTAATATATCAAGACAACCCCTGGACACAAATTTCAGCATGATGTTAATATAATTCTTTCCAGTAAATAAAATAAAGGACTAGAGGGCAAAAACAAAGGAAACCTGGCTCAGTAGTAGAGCGTTGGCCTGGCGTGCAGAAGTCCTGGGTTCGATTCCCGGCCAGGGCACACAGGAGAAGCGCCCATTTGCTTCTCCACCCCTCCCCCTCTCCTTCCTCTCTGTCTCTCTCTTCCCCTCCCGCAGCCGAGGCTTCATTGGAGCAAAGATGGCCCGGGTGCTGGGGATGGCTCCTTGGCCTCTGCCCCAGGCGCTAGAGTGGCTCTGGTCGTGCCGGGTGGATCCCGGTCGGTTGCATGCGGGAGTCTGTCTGACTGTCTCTCCCCGTTTCCAGCTTCAGAAAAAGAAAAAAAACAAAAACAAAAACAAACAACAACAAAAAAAAAACCAAAGGAAACCAACAATAATAATATGGTAGCTTTTAGTATCAGTTAACTAAAAATAATCAGCACATAAGATAGAAAAAGAAACTAGTATTTTCAACCACACAGCATGGCTTGAGAAAACCAACTATAGGTATATACCTTGGGAAACTTCAGAACAGAAATACCTTGCAAGGAGGTGAGACCATTGTTGCAAAACCACATAAATTTTTGCTGCAATAATCGCATAGAAGATTCATATTGGAAGCAGACATATGGCTCACAGGGGAGGAATAATGAGATAAAGGCTGATGCTGCTGGAGCAGGTGATCTACTAATTAAATCTCAGCGACATGGTTCATATGATGTTTAGATGGAAATTATCTAAAAATATACAAAAGAAACAAAACAGAAAAGCAGGGGAAATGATTTAGAGCCATGATTATAATGAAATCAGGATGATGGAGTGGAAATAAGGTTTTCATAAGACTTTTGTCAGCAATAAAAGTAATTTGTCCTGTAATATCAAAATTTTAAGAGAATTGAGTAGAGTCATCCAAGAGCTAGAGAACTGACAATATGATCAGCACTTCACAATACATTGTTATCATATTCTTCCATTAGAAGTAGGTATAATTTTTAAGGACCTACTATAATAAATACTCCTATGTGTAATCTATTTTATTCTCTATAACAATTTTTTGAGATATTTGTATTCTAGAAAATAGAGCTCAGAGAGGATAAATGAGTTGCCCAAGAGCTCAGACCTGTAAAAACAGAACCAGGGTCTAAACTTAGGGTAATTACAAAATGTAATTACAAAAACAATGTTCCTAATCTTGAGCAATGTGCTTCATATTGTTCCATAGCACTAAAAAGTTATCTGCAAATGGAAATAAAAATTAATGCATGTAAGTGTTTTATAACACATGCTTACCTCTCTATATGACACTGCTAGAGCTTTCAGTGATGGTTTTCACCTTTAGAAAAAAAAAGTACTTTCTCTGGGTCAGTTATTTGAAATGAGACCTTATATTGTGCTATAAACTTAAAAATATTACTCTCAAGGATATTTGCCTCCTCTCATCCATTTTTTGATGTACCCTTTTACTGAAATGCTATATAACCACTAGTATAGCATTTATAATTTTAAAGTAAACCACTGATACTGGCTTTTACAAGAGTGAGATACAATGGAAATGTTTGAGGTTTGAGGAAGAAAGTTGTTGTAAAGCCAGTAGCAGTGGCCACCATCACAGCTGCCTGGCCCATGCAGGTTCACATTAGATTCGGACAGATGGTAATGAAACAATGGAGCCAAGAACTGGTGGGCCATTACCTTTAATCCTAGCTTACACCCGGCGGGCAAGTAAAAACACACACTGGGCTCCAAAACCCACTCATTAAGTGCTCAAAAAGCTACTGACTTATTTGAGTTTCTTCGAATCAAAGGTTTCTAGCTTACTAGCCTTATTCACCTCTGTTCCCCATTTCCTTCTTTCTGCACAAATTCTGCACAAACTGGCTTCTCCTTCAGCACTCGCCATCTTGGCTGCTTTTCCTCTCCTCCACGTGGCCCTTCTCTGCTCTCCTACAGCATGGGCTCCTCCTAGAATGTAATCACTCTTCTCCTAGAACAATGTGATCTCTCTTCCTTTTAAAACCTTTTGGCGCAAAAGCCCTCTCCCAACACATATTAACATAATCATGCCCATCTCAAGCAAGAAGTGCAACTAATATTGTCACCTGGGTGACGGGCTTCCATGTGGGCAGCGCCATCTTTAACAAAGTGAACATAATATATTTTATCTGCCCAACAGTGCTAAACTCTTAAATTATTCCTGAATAACCCTCCAAATTTTAAACGTAAAAGCATTTAGAAAGATATAGACTACTTTAGAATAATTTTGCTGTATGAAATACATGTAGCTCTGATTAAAACAATTCACTCAGTTTCTGTTGTGATATTAATAAAACACAATAATCAAGTATTCTGAATTGCAATGCTATTCCAGCTAGTTCAATAGATATGAAAATAAAATGCATGAATTTAATTAGCAATAAATAAAACTTTATAAGGAACCCCCTTGGTCAAAAAATTATCTAATATGATTCAAGGACTAAAACAAATAAACTTATTGGCAGTACACTTACATAAAAAATTTTGGCAAAAGTCTTTTGAAAGAATTCATTAATTTTAGAGTGTGGTAGAAGCATTTCCTGCTGGCTCCTAATAGGGACAAACATTTGTAATAATAATAATTACCATGTATGCATTATCAACTATGTATTAAAGTGTTGGGCAAATGAGTTTGTAAAATTTGTATTTTTTGAGTTTGCTCACTTTTAGTGTAAAAAAATGACACTGGGCAGTGCCAGGTATGTGATCTGTGAAATTGCAAATTACTTTCCTGCTTGGGAAGGGCTATTGTCTTGCTAATGTTTGCTGGAGGAGAGGTATTCACACCAGAAAGTTTTAAAAAGAGGAGAGAAGAAGGGGAAAAGTTTGTGCAGAGAGAGAGAAGGTGTGCAGATGGGGAACCAGAGGTGAGGGGCTTTTATGAGCTCCACTGAGACTGGTGGGGCCTATGATTCTAGGAGAAACCAGAAAAGATTCTCCTGGTTATGGAACCAGAGAATGTGTCAGTGGCTTTGGGAGCTCTGTGTGTTGACTCAACAGCTGGTGTGAGACTTTAATAAAGGAATGGCCCACCATTTTTTGGCTCTACTGTTTCTTTACCATCTGCCCAAATCCAGTAAGAACGTGCATGTGAGTGGCTGCCACGGCTGCGACTACTGACCATACATAAAACTATCTCACTTTTCATATGGTATTTCATTTGAAAAAATAAAAGAGATAATATTAAAATCATTGGATCCAGGATAAGTTAAATGGGAAAGGATCTCTGAAGCAGAGGGACACACACAGAGTTTATTCTTTAAGTCATCTGTCTGAGCAACTAGGGGAAGGCTGGGGGTTAAGAAAATGAAGAGAGAATTCCTTGAGCATGGTCTGAAGTACAGCTGGGAGGAAGATCTCTGGTTCCTGCTGAGAAGGTGGTGGGCAAATGAGTTTGTAAAATTTGTATTTTTTGAGTTTGATCAGTTTTATTGTTAAAAAACGGCACTGGGCAGCCACGGGTGTGCTTGCCCTCAGAGCAGAGCAGTTGATTGCAAATTTCGGATTGCATTCCTGCTTGAGAGGGGCCAATGCTTTGCTAATGATTGCTGGAAAAGGATCTTTGTGGGCCCAGAAAGTTTTTGAAGGGAGAGCAGAGAGAATGCAGAGTGCTGAAGAAGCAGCCAGTTTTGCAGAGAAAAAGGTGTACAGATGAGGCACCAGAGCTGAGGGGCTTTGCGAGCTCCACTGAGACTGGTGGAACTTTTGATTCTAGGAAGAACCGGAGAAGATTCTCCTGCTTGTGGAACTGGAGAATGTATCAGGGCTTTGGGAGCCCTGAATGAAAGTGAAGTGTTTTCCCTGCCGGTTTGCTAAATGGAATGGCCCACCATTTTTTGGCTCCACTGTTTTTTTACCATCTTCCCAAATCCAGTGTGAACCTGCATGGCTACTGTAAGGTGGGTGGATAATGGGGGAACTCAGGCCCTTTGGCTAGGACCACCCACAACCAAGCGCACCAAAAAAAACTTTCCAGAAACCCTTGGAAAACAGCAACCATCTGCCAGCCAATGAGATTTCACCATGTCATATTAGCTCTACCACTCTAGGGACCCTTTAAATATCTCCCATGCGGGTCACTCCTTGCGACTTCCCTGGACTCCATCTTTCCTCGGAGCCAGGGAACCTCGTCAGGCAGGGAAGCTTGCTCTGTACTCAATAAAGCCTTTTATTATTCTACACTTCATGGCTCCAGCCCCCTTCCTTCCTTCTAGGCAGGGAAAAATACCTTACAGCTACAACAGCAGCAGCCACTGGCCATACAGAAGGCAAATCATGAAGGCAAGTAGTACAAGTTACCAGGCAAACTTGACATGCAGAGAGTAATAAATAAACTGAACCTCAGATTGTCTAGAAATAAGCGCTCTACTCACATTCATAGTCAGAATAACTTGTGGAGTGATTTGAAATATGCTTTTTAAACAAATTTGAATTTTATAAGAATTGATTAACTGATTTTTTTTCCCCTGAAGTTGGAAACGGGGAGGCAGTCAGACTCCTGCATGCGCCCGACCGGGATCCACCCGGCATGCTCACCAGGGGGTGATGCTCTGCCCATCTGGGGCGTTACTCTGTTGCAACCAGAGCCATTCTAGTGCCTGAGACAGAGGCCACAGAGCCATCCTCAGCACCCGGGCTAACTTTGCTCCAATGGAGACTTGGCTGCAGGAGGGGAAGACAGAGACAGAGAGGAAGGAGAGGGGGAGGGGTGGAGAAGCAAATGGGCACTTCTCCTGTGTGCCCTGGCCGGGAATCAGACCCGGGACTCCTGCACGCCAGGCCGATGCTTTACCACTGAGCCAACCAGCCAGGGCCGATTAACTGATTTTATATGAAGGTGGAGCAACAGTTAATGAATGGAAACTATCCAGAAAGTGACTTAGGATTTACATACATGATTGGGTCTATCGTTCTTATCCTAAAGGTAAGAAAAATTATTCCTACTCTTATTTTAATTTCCAACAAAATTGATCATCTCCACAAATCCTGTGCTCCCAACATTTCAAAATTAATTTCCCTTTTGGCTAAATAGAAACAAACACCTCTAGCCTCTGAGCACCTAAAATGGTATTCCTTCTTCTTTGGATCCCATTTATTAGTGATATTTCCTGATTTACCAGTTTATTCACCCAATTAAAATTTATTAGAGAGGCAGAGTGTGTTAGACACTATATTAAATTCAGGGAAGACAAGTTTACTTGGCACATCAGCTTCCAAATAAGCTTCCTCTAGCTCTTCTCTTACTTTCTGTGATATTATATATATATTGGTCCACATCAATGTAAGAGTGATCTTAAATGGGAAAAGATAAATAGATAGACCTGTGGGAGTAAATCCATTTTAAAAAGCCCAAAACATGTAGGCATTTAGTTACTAAATGACTTTCTGAAGAGGCTGCTTCAAATCAAGACAGTTGTCCTTGAGTTAAGGAAAGCTGCTGGCCAAACTGACTGACCTTGAGAAAATGTGTTTCCAATTGTGTATTTCCTTCCTGGCAACCATTTACGGGGAAGCTACTATGTTCAAGGCCCACAGAAAGTGCTGAGATGATGATGAAATGATGGACCAGATATAGATTCCTCTCTCAAGAAGACACAGTCTGTGACTGTAAACAATTACGACACAAAATGAAAAGTGGCAAGGGTCTTGAGGTATGAAAATATACAGAATTAACCTAAGTGCATACACACAAACTTCAACATATTTATTTCTATATGAGTATTCTTTCTCCCCCAGCCCTGTTTTTTTCTGGGGGGGGAGGGCTGTAACTACATTTAGTCAGCATTCCTCGGTAAATTATTGTTCTCCATAAAAATGAGACTAAGAGACATGGACAAGTGTGTGGTGGTTACCAGGGGTGGGGGGAGGGAGGACAGGGGGAGAGTTAGGGGGAGGGGGAGGGGCACAGAGAACTAGATAGAGGGTGGCGAAGGACAATCTGACTTTGGGCGAGGGGTATGCAACATAATTTAATGACAAGGTAACCTAGACATGTTTTCTTTGAATATATGTACCCTGATTTATTAATGTCATCCCATTACCATTAATAAAAATTTATTTAAAAAAAAAATTATTGTTCTCATTTCAGTAATGGGTTGTGTAATTCAATCTGACATCGAGAAGTCAAGGTAGAGACAGTGGAATGCAAATGTGTATGTTGAGAAGGCACAGCGGGAACATGATGAGGGATGTTGGCATGGTCTGAAATGCAAGCAGCTGCTGATGGGGGACAGGGCACAGTAAATAGAGCAGCACTTAGGAGAACTAAGGGTCTGACTCACTAGAGGACCATCAGTCATTCAAAACCTCTGAGTTTTAGAGTTCTTATCTATGAATCAGGGCAGGATGGTTTTGACTACAAGATATTGAGGTTCCCACTCAGCTCTAGACTCTCAACTTCCACTAGACAAATGGACTCTACAAACCTAGGCACAGTGAGGCTTAGTCACCATTGTGCCTAGCACAGAGATTGGGCTCATAGCATATGCTCCCAAAGCACTGAGTGACTAAATGAGTAATAGAATTGCTGGTGAGGAGCACGCTAATAATATGCACCCCCTTCTCTCCTTTCTTCTCACCTCCTCCTCTAGGGTAACCAGCCATTCTCTTTGCCTAGGACTTTCCCAGGTTTTAGTGCTGGAAGCTCCACTTCCTGGGAAAACCTTCAATCTCAGGCAAACTAGGACGCCTGGTCATAATAATATTTTTCCCGACTTTCCTTATCTATGCTTTAGGTACATCCAAGGCATAAAGAACCTTACTTAAAACCACTGGAGATACTTAGGACTACAGACAATCCTTTTAATGAGCACAATACTGAAACATTTGATGACTTGTTTCTTTGTCTTATCTCTCCTGGGAATAAATCAGACAATGTTAAAATAAGATATAGATTTTTCAATGTCTTTCCCTAAGCCATACATCACGTTAGTGGATGACCTGCAAATAAAAATGTCCTTGTATTTTCCAAAAACTATCTTCTGCCTGAGCACATTATAATGTGATTAAAAAAAAAAAAAGATTCAGAGCATAAGTCATCAAGAAACTTTTTGAACATCTCACATCAGAGGCGGATTTACTAGGTCGGTTGAGGCCACGGGCACAGAGGAAAATATTAGGCCCCTTAAAAAAAGAGAAAGAGAGGCCCTGGCCGGTTGGCTCAGCGGTAGAGTGTCGGCCTGGCGTGCGGAGGACCCGGGTTCGATTCCCGGCCAGGGCACATAGGAGAACCGCCCATTTGCTTCTCTACCCCTCTTCCTCCTTCCTCTCTGTCTCTCTCTTCCCCTCCCGCAGACAAGGCTCCATTGGAGCAAAGATGGCCCGGGTGCTGGTGATGGCTCCTTGGCCTCTGCCCCAGGCGCTAGAGTGGCTCTGGTTGCGGCAGAGCAACGCCCCGGAGGGGCAGAGCATCGCCCCCCCTGGTGGGCATGCCAGGTGGATCCCGGTCAGGCGCATGCGGGAGTCTGTCTGACTGTCTCTCCCCGTTTCCAGCTTCAGAAAAATACAAAAAAAAAAAAAAAAAAGAGAGAGAGAAAATAAAAATATATGTTAACCATATGTTTAAATAAATAAAAAATATTATGTACTATTAATGTTAAAATTGCACATATAAAACCAAACTTGGTGTCATTAGAAAAAAGTGTGAAGTTGGGGTTTTGTGGGGCCCTTCGAAAGTCGGGGTCAGGGTGCGCGCCCCGTGTGCCTGCCATTAAATCCTCCTCTTTCTCTTTTGGATACCAATCCAAACAGGTGTGATACACAAAACCCAAACTGATGGTGAACTGGGATTAGCTGGTTACTGCCAGAGCAGAGACTCAGACAGCAGGGCAACCTAACCAGCTGATGGGAGGGCAAAGCCACAGAGAAATCCAGAAGTGCATAGAAACCTACGGGACCAGTATTTTGTTAAAATTTCCCACATGTATCCCGACCTTAGCTGAACTGGGAGTAGGTCAGACAATGCCATTCCCTAGTGACTAAGAAATGAATACCTTGTCAATCGCCACCCTTCCTGCTCTGAAAGATGCAAGATGGGACTGCCCTCAACTCCCAGACGTCATTTGGAACTGCTGGCCCTGCCAGTGGAACATTAAGCGGCACTCTAGGTAGAAAGCCAGATTTTAATTTAGTCCGGATTTCAGGCCTGGCTAGCAAGGATTATCATTCTACTTCACTTGGTTAGAGACAGAAATTTTAACACCTGGTACTGATGTCCGGCTGTCTTAGGAAAAAGGGGCATTTTTCCTGATCGTACTAATGGAACAGTTTGTTCATCTGTGTTCAGCTAGAAAACTTCTGTGATTGTTGTGATTCCTGCTTTTTAAAGATAAGCATTTTCAGTACACTGTAGTTACTATACAGTGTGTCTGTAAAGTCATGGTGCATTTTTGACCGGTCACAAGAAAGCAACAAAAGACGACAGAAATGTGAAATCTGCTCAAATAAAAGGAAAACTCTCCCAGTTTCATACCTATTCAGTGCAGGTCGATGTGGGCTCAAGCACAGATTTTTTAGGGCTCCTTAGGTAGCTATCCCGTATTAACCTCTACAGACTCATTACTGATTGATGGCCTACCAGAATGGGGTTTCTCCACCAAACTGCCGGTTTCCTTCAACTGCTTATCCCACCAAGTAATGTTATTCCTATGTGATGGCGCTTCGTTATAAACGCGCCGATATTCACATTGCACTTTGGTCACGGATTCGAATGTAGTGAGCCACAGAACACACTGAACTTTCCTCTGTACCATCCACATCTCAACTGGTATGGCCGTGGGCTGCTCCGCTGTATACACAGTGTTACATCATCATCTGCACATATGCACCTGCTACCACATCATCCTACAGAAACTGGGAGGGTTTTCCTTTTATTTGGTGCAAATTTCACATTTCTATCATCTTTTGTTGCTTTCCTGTGACTGGTCAAAAGTGCACCATGACTTTATAGACACACTACACTGTACTTTTAGCAAAAGTTCAAGAAAAGAAACATACATCTGTTTTAGTGGTGGAGAAAAAAAATACCTGTTAGATTTCGTAAGAGATGGTATCTCTCTCTGCATATGTACTGTACTTTACATGATTGTCAACCCTAATTTCCCATGAGATGCAACTACACCATATTTTTTCTTTCCTGTCCCATAGAGGAAGTTATTAACTTATTCATCCACAAAATATACACTAGATGCCAAGCACTTAGACACTGGAGCAAGGAGCCAAACAGACAAAGTCCCTATTGCCATGGAATTTTCATCTGGCGTCAGGAGAGAGACAATAATAAAAGTGAGAAATATTCATCTAGAGTCAGGAGAGACACAATAATAAAAGTGAAAAATACTCTGGATAAAAATAAAACAGGGAAGCCAACAGCAAGCAGTTGTGAGTCTTCTAGGGCTGGTTTTGAGCCACCCTTGAGAGGAAGCCGCCATGCTTTTTCTACTCTATATAAGCTACATAATAGTGTGGAGGTTTATGTGTTTAGATTTTGGGTTTTATTTAGATATGACACAAAGCAAGAGCTATTACTGAAAGAATTTTAACCAAAGAGAAGCGTGGAATTTGTGGTCAAGCTAAACTGGTCTTGAATTTTGATTCAGCCACATCAGTTCTGTCTGACCTCAGGAGTATTATTTTAATCACCCTGAGCTTTACCTTCTTTCTTGCACTATGAGTTTAATAATGCATCCTAGGCTTAGAGCGACTACTGTGAAGATTAAGTATGATACTTAATGAAAAGGTTCCAGCACTCAATGGATGTTTCTCATAATACAGACATTGTGGAACACTGCTCTCCCACCTTTTGAACTGGACTAAGACTGAGGTAAGAGAAGACATGATTATAAAGGTTAATAAATGACTCAATTTACTATAGCATTGAAAATCTCAGAAACTAGGATGTCACCACATGTTCAGGGTGTAGGATAAAATTGGAGGTGACAATCTAGAATTGCATCCTCTCTGCATCCTGGCAGAGCAAAGGAAAACACAAGAGGGTTACAGTACCATTGGGGCTGAGTACTTCCTAATGCATCACATGCTTTGTAGTCTGTTTGATGATGAGAAACCCAAACTGAGCAGTGAATGAGCCTGCATCAGCCAGATCTGCTCTGGGCCCTGAGAAGACCAGCTTTAACCTGAAACATATAAAGAGACATTTCCAGTAAGTCTTTATTTCTCAAGCAGAAGCATACAATGGGTAGGCAAAATGAGTTTCAGTAGCTATAGAAAGGAGAATTTTTATTTTTATTTTTATTTTAAGGAAAAGCTAAGACATTTCTCATTTCTTATCTTGTTAGTAAATACTGGTTTTTTTTTTTCCTAATTGTTTAGCTAAATGCACTCTAACACGTGACTCTAGGCCAAAGCTATAATGTAAAGGACTGTGGCTTCAGTTAAACTACTGAACTAAGGGGCTAGATGCAGGTGCTGACAAAGATCCTGTCTGCTCCTTCCTGAGGTAAGATGGGGAAGGGGCAGTATATTTGAAATAGAATAAATGGAAACATTTTGGAAAATACAAATAACATGTAAGCCCTAATTAGAAAAGGATTACTTGTTAACAGATGTGAAAACTCATCCAGGGAAGCCCCAAAATGACAGATTTCTTAAGATATGAGGCTTTCAGTGCTAAAATCGGAGAGTCAGTCCCAGGCACCCTGGGATGACTGGTCACACTACGACAGCTTTCAGCAGTCATACTTGAAGGGTAGGGCTGTGACATGGTAGAAGCAGCAGAGTAGGCAGGTGCTTAGAAGAAGAGACAAGCCTCAATTTGAGTTTCATTGGGTGGAATTCCCATTTTTACATGGTTTTCTTGACTATACTGTTTTATGAGTTTTTTTATTGAGATATAACACACAACATAAAACTCATTTAAAGCACACATCGAGTGGTTTTTAGAGATTCACAAGTTATGCAAATATCATCTCTAAGTCTAGCACTTTTCAGCACCCCAAAAAAGAGACCCTGTATCCACTAGTAGTCACCTCCCTTCCCCTTTTCCTATTCTATAGCAGTTAAGAAAATACAAACAAACAATAAAGGTGACTTGACTTTTCTGCATTTAGTAGAAAAAGGTAAGTAAGTAAGAATCCACAGTATATTAAGGTTTACATAAACTTTTGGTATGTCTGATGTAGTCACAGGGTAAAAAAAGAAAAATCAACCCATGTCAATTGAATTGCCATTTAAGTGGCAATTTTTTTTACTCTCCATTTCCCCAAATCTACTGCTGATAAGAAATAAATCTGGTGGGAACATGGTGTTATGAAAAACTTGGGAAAATAATAGTCATGGTTATGTAATGAGCTGTTAGTAGCTCTTCAGAAGATCTTAGGATTTTCCGGGAATTCACCATCATTTTCTATCTTACTTCATTCATTTCCTTGGAAATAACTTGAAATTAGAAATTAGAATGATTAAGTTGGTTTATAACCTTATTTTATGTGCTCTCTTTTTAATTAATTAAGGAGTATGCATTTATTCATCTTTTTCATCAGAAGTGATTATTCATTATTTAAAAAAAAAAAAGGGAATATTTTAACCTAAAGAAAAGCTACCAGAAAACTTTTTTAATTAGTTGTATTTCCCTCCATATTAATGTCTGTTATCTATGTGTTCTTGGCTTGGAAAAGCAGTAGTTTCAATTTCAATCTGCCTTAACCAATTTTTGCGACTACCACCAAACTTTTGCCACTGGCTGTGTTTGCTTGCTATTGCACAGTAATAGATGGAAACTTCCTGGATTTATGGACTCTGGAAAAATACAGAAACATAAACAAGAGAAAGTTATCAGAAAACATTGCACATTTTAGCTGTTCATCATCAACTGTTGGCTTCAAAAGCTAGACACTATTATCCAGATCAGACATTTAGAGTTTGTTACCTTGAGTACAAGATAATACCATCAACTACCTATTGGCAGAGATTTTATTTGTTAATTACAGCTAGTAACAATAAATTTTCACTGAGCCATTCTCATGTTCTCTCTAGACTCTGCTTGTGACTTAACACATGTGTAAAAGGCATCTGACCTGTGTTGGTTGAAAGAGTTAAGTTATCTGGACTATTAGTGGGTTTTATATGTGATCTCATCCATATTAGAAGCAGGGTCTAGAGAAATGAGCTAACCAGGCACAGACTAAACTGGCGAAAAAAATAAAATGTGAGCTTGATCTAGGATGGGAGTTTTTACCCTGGGATTCACAAACCCCTCAAGGACTTAGGGGTCTACTGACAGGCTTCAGAAGATCTGTGAATAATGTAAGTAGCACACAAAACATTGTACTTTTTTTTAATTTTAAGAAAAGAGGCACAGCTTCTTATCAAATTCCTAAAATGGCCTTTTATCCAACATAAGTTAAAAAAAATCATTGCTATTAAAGAATATAATTAGCACTGTGGATTTTATATTCTAATAAATGATTTCCCTCCATAAATAAGGCTTTATATTTTGCATGCTTGCAATTACGTCCCAAGTTAGATTTAGTGATAATTTCTGTGCTTATGAATTTACATATGAGTGTTTATTTCCATCTTTATTGAATATACACTGTATAATCAAGAATTTGGTCAGAGAAGCAGAAAAACTGTGAGTGGTTTACAATAAGAAATTTATTATGGAGACTTAGCTGCACTTGTGAATATTGATGGAGAAGTCCATGAAAAGCTATTGCTTCTGTGTCTGGAAGTTGCCAGGCTGATAAATGAAGAAAACCTAGATGTAAAGGTTTAACAGAGCTATAAGCAACTATAACACATCTACCTCAAGTTGCCTTTACCTTTAATAATGCAGGTGACCTGCAGGTGAATGAAGCTGGAATCCTTCACCACAAAGCTGTACAAAAATTACACTGAAGTTAAAGAAAGAATTTCATCAGGAGACCCAGCACTTTGAAGTAGCTTCAGAAGATGCTAGAGCTGGAGAACTGGGAGGCACAGAGGTTGCTCCAAGTGAGCAAGGTGAGCCAGCGGATCAGCGGCAATCTTATGACTTGTGGCAGCTCCTGACACCCTACTCTGACCTTTAGAATGTAGAAGTGACTGCTGTTTCACATCTACCCTCCACACCCATGAAAAGTTTTCCTGTGGATAGCCATAACCCAAAGAGAAGGGAATTCTAAAAACGTTAGTTCCAACCTCGTTTAGTTGACACAGTCCAAAGGCACCATACACATAGTACTTCTCTGAGTACAGGCATGGGGACAGGGATAGTTTTACTTCTCATAGCCATAAAAAGATGAGAATTTATTCATAATCTATTCCCTTGAAAAAATGTTTTCGCTTCTCATAGCCATAAAATAAAGGTGACTATTCATAACCTATTCCCTTAAGTTACTCTAAACTATAGGAGGGGGAAAATGTAGGTTTATAGTTGTGAGTACATAGTGGTGGGATTCAAATAATATAGCAACCAGTTCTCTGCCTTAATGACCATTTTAAGAATAAAAAATGATATACCAAAAAGTAGTTTATTATTTCATGCATTTAAGACTTAAATAAGAACAATAAAAGAGGTATACAAAACTAGATTGTGTTATAAGAAACAGTTTTAAAATATTAATTAAAAAATTAAATAATACCTGACCAAAACACAATAAAACAGTTATTTAGGATAATTTCCATATTGTTTCTTGATTGGCATCCTCACTTGCAATTTTTTCACCTATGGACAGAATGAACATTACTACAGGCACTTAGAATATGCTGTTAAGAAAAAATAAACAAAGTTCATAAATAAACAAATAAGTACAATTAGGCATAGCTATCTTAGAGCACCTAGGCATACAGAGAAATTTTATGTGCTGCAATTTCTCTGGCTCCAATAAGTCCTTGACTACAATGCTAAACTCATGAAAGTTTCTGGTTTCAGGGTTACTTAGCCTCGACCATAAACTGAGGTTTTAGGTAACAGAGAAATTCTGGTTAAATTCCAAAACAGACAAGTTGGAGTCTCCAAAGTGAAATATATCGTTTCAATATTAAAAAGCAATGACAAATTAGATAAAATAACACTGACGTAGATAATACTAATGCTTTAACATTATAGTTTTTATTTTAATATCATGGGGTTTGTAATTGCAAAATTATAAAACCTAGGTAAGAAACCTTTAGGAAATAGAAAATAGAGTAGAAAGCAAGAGTGCAGGGAATGAGAACAGCCTTGGCATCATTCTCTTTAAAAGAGAAAGAGTGCTTCCGTTCAGTGAACCAGATAGGGTGACATTTCATCTTTCAGTTTCTACAGGACAACTCCATTCTGAGGGATCCGAGATCCTTCACAGAGTGGTGTTACCACTGTTGAAAGGATTTTGTGTCCCATGACATCATTGGCCCTCGAAAGCTCTCTATTGTACTGAAAATAATGTAATGTGAAATATTAGATCACACTTCAATGGCATTTATTATGTCATTTGAGTGGCATATCAGACAGACCTTATTCATATATGTATTAGCTGATAAAATGTCAATTGAACACCCACAATATGTCACAATATGTCATCCCAGATTTTATTTTTAAAAATTGACATGGTTCCTGAGATAGTTAGAATAATCACCTCCTCCACCCACCCCCCTTTCCTCTTTCAAAAGATGTCTACATATGTCTACATCCTATTATTCCCTTGATTCTTTTCCTATGTTACCTTACCTGGTGAATGGAGTTTGCAGATATGATTAGATTAAGGAATTTAAAATGGACAGACTATCCTGGATTATCTAGGTGGGTCCAATATAATAACAACAGTACTTATAAAGAAAGGAAGGCAGGAGAGTCAGAGGCAGAGAAAGAGGTATGACAATAGAAGCAGTGTATGAGAGAAATATGAAGAGGCTGCTGGCTTTGAAGACTGAGGAAGCAACCATGAGCAAAGAATTCAGGCAGCCTATAGAAGCCAGAAAATGCAAGGGAATGCATTCTTCCTTAAAGCCTCCAAAGGAAATGCAGCAGAGCCAACACCTTGATTTTAGCCCAAACAACCCACGTCTAAATGATCACCTCTGGACTTCTAAGATAATAACTGTTCTCTTTTGTTTGTTTTACACCACTAAATTTGAAGTAGTTTGTTACAGCTGCAATAGGAAATGAATACAGTTCCTCAATTTGAGATATTATGAATACAGTTCCTCAGTTTGAGATATTTCGGATGTATTAATGGAGATTAGAAAGTAAACATTCAGAATACTCAGTATTAAGTTTATTGATAGTTCTACACCAAGTACTATGAAACTATACTGCTCACAAAAATTAGGAGATATTACAAAATGAATATGAAGCAGTAAAATATCCCCTAATTTTTGTGAGCAGTGTATTTAGTTCTGAGTGGACATTCTTAGAAAGTTCCTCTGCGAAGACATATCAGCTTCATGAGGCCTGAGGAGTTAGAACTGGTTGGTTGAAAGACAATAAGGGAAGGAGGGGAGGAGGGAGTTATTCAGGAGTAGGGCACTCAAGTCAGCAACAAAACAAAATGTGGCACTTCTAAAACAGCAAAAACCTCCAGAGCAGTGGGCCCTTAACCATTCTAAATTCCACCATAACTCCCCCACTCACAGAAGAACACGGCTCTTTTTTCCTCTGGATGTTAGCAGTGCTGCTAACTCTCCCCATTCTAGAAGAGGACCTGCTGAAAAGCAGTGAGAAACAAGCAAGCACAGTGTAATTATTAAGGAAGAGACATCCTTGTTTTGAAACTGACACAATGTGTCATGCATAAATTACCATGAAGTCTCATATAAGATACCTTAAATATGTAGGAACTTAGTTGATTTGCAATAATGAATATTTGTTTTCAAACGTATTGTTATTTTTTTATTATTATTATGGTTAATCTGAAAGCCATGTAATCTGCCTTCTGGTAATAAGTAAATAACAGGATGCCTGTGGAGTAAATCTGTGCAGAGATATGGGGGGACTGTTTCTGCTGCCCTTGTGCAACGTCAGTACAAAGACAGCCCCATCATGTAGATTCCTAATGGGAATGACCTTTGCTTAGGAGGAAAGCCATTTAGGAGAAAGCCTTTGAGGAGGAAGATGTGACGGCGTATTTCTATCATGATACAAGTTTTCAAACACGGCCTCGCACATCGTGGTTCTGACATACTGTTAGGAATTTTATTAGTAATAAAGTACTGAAAAGATGTCAGTCCTTCTGGTTCACATAGTTTCTTCATTCACAGTGACATTCTGCCCTGTGACCTTTCAAGAAATCTTGAGAATTGCTCAGGATCTGTGTTAGCATGAGAAATTTCAGTACAGGGTCGCCTAGGAATAGGCTCTAAAATCAGCTCAAAAGGTGAAAATCAGGCATGGTCAATCTGAGCCTTGATAATCACTTAGTCAAACGTTTTGAGAGAGACATCTCTAGTTAAGTCTGACACAGCCATGTGTTCTTGTACTTTGGATTAAAAAAGGACTTTTTTTTTTCTTCAGATGAACAATGACAGATGAGATGACTGGCTTACATTTAGGATCAGTCTGATACAAAATCTATGTAATTTGATGGACAAGAGCCACTCTCAGCCTGACAAGATGTTCACACTTTCAGAGACAGAACTGAGACCAGCAGAAGGATGGCTGAAAACCCCGTCCTAGTTATTCCCAGGACACACACTATTTAAGCAGAAGAGCTGGCTGAACCTACCATGGTATTTAACTTACTCTTCCTTCAGTGTGTTTTTGCCCTTTAATTTAATTTCTATTAACATAAATGCTCTGTGATGCAACTATATTTCTAATAAACATCATCTTATGCCTCATATTCAAGACAAAAACTCCTCTTATGCTTACACCAGGGTCTACATTGAAAACAATATGTATAAGGCATTTGCTGAGGATTGACCCCTTGAACTATAGTGAGACCATACTTCCTTGCAATGATGAGTCTCCTTATGTCACTAGTGATGAGGTAAGCTCAGTTTACACTTACAAATGACATATTTCACTTATCATAGCATAAAGTAGTCTTTGTGTGAAATCACAAAATTATGTCTGTATCTCTGTGTCTGTTATTTCTATCTCTCTCCCTCATCACCTCTTCAGTTACAAAAGAAATGGAAAGTATATAATCAGCTTTAGGAGGCATTTCCCAGATATAGTTATTACAGAAATGTTCTAGAAAATTTGAAGCACTCTAGTACTAGTATTGATCACTCAGTATTTCAACAAACTTCATTTTTCTATTTTATTATTTAACCTTTTGTCTTTCTAAAGTTCTCAAGGCCAAAGTTATTGGTCCTGCCTCTATGATAATGTAGAATGCACTAACCATTATTGCCTTTGCCAATAAAGGGGACACTGCTCTTTCCAAAAAACACCCTGCATTTCATTTTTTGAGTGTGTGTGTTACTTCCAAGGATAAAGAATATTGTTTAATTTAGAAATACATAGCAATTAAATAGTTAAATGAAGAATAAAGTTATTTTTTCTATATGAGACATAGCAAGAATGTCCACAAGAATGAATATTTATGTGCCCAAAAAATATCCAGAAAAGACTGTGGAAGAAGAAACAGATTATTAGGATATAGGGCACAAATTAATGTATAACAAAAAACATTGTATTGCTGAAATGTTTAATTCAAAAGTTATTTTACCAGAGACTGGCACATGAGGAACTAATGATACATGACTAAGAGTGGAACATATTTGTCAATGGTGAAAGTAATGTCATTGCAAAAGCAATGGGCTAACTTGACTTGATAGGTGACCAGTTTTCAATTACAGTTCATTTCTATTTATGCAGAGGTTAAAGTTTGCATTCTCTTTATAAAAATAGACTTCCTATATTTGAACCACAAGAGCTGAAACTATAAATCTATTGGTAGGTAAGGTTACCAAGCAAGTCAATGTAATCCAAGGCTATTTAAGACTGTTTTAATAAATTAGAAATAATAAATTCTACAAAAAAAAAATAATACTGGGCCTTCTGAAAATGTACACAGAATGAATCATATCATGATGGAAGAGGATCAATTCTGTGAGAAGTGCAATAATTTTATAGCCACACAGATTAAATTAATAGTTTAATAATATGTAACAAAAGTGTTTACATGTTAGTAATAACTAAGACAAATGCTCATTTTAAGTTTATAAAATCAGTGTTATGCTTACTATTTCTTGGAAATATTAAAATATAAACCTCCATTTGTAGTATTGTTAAAACTAATTATAAAGCATAACTGCAGATTAAAAATCACGTCTCTTTATCTTTAAGTTCATATATACTTCAAAAGACTACCATGGAGCTTAATTTATTTTCCCTCTATATTCTCTAGATTTGAAATTATATAGGAGTTGATGAAAGCATATTTCTGAATTAATCCATCAAATGTTATTTTAGAATAATAATGCTGGAAGCACATAAAATGGTGATAGAAAAATCTAAGAAAAATATATAAATTGGATTAATTTGACACATGCTATTAGTGAAAAGCAAACAGAATTCTTAAGCCTTAAGATTAGGGGAGCTGGCCCTGGCCGGTTGGCTCGATGGTAGAGCGTCGGCCTCGTGTGCAGAAGTCCTGGGTTCGATTCCCGGCAAGGGCACACAGGAGAAGCACCCATTTGCTTCTCCACCCCTCCCCCTCTCCTTCCTCTCTGTCTCTCTCTTCCCCTCCCGCAGCCAAGGCTCCACTGGAGCAAAGTTGGCCCAGGCGCTGAGGATGGCTCCATGGCCTCTGCCTCAAGCACTAGAATGGCCCTGGTCGCAACAGAGCAATGCCCCAGATGGGCAGAGCATCGCCCCCTGGTGGGCGTGCCAGGTGGATCTCGGTTGGGCTCATGCGGGAGTCTGCTGACTGCCTTCCTGTTTCCAACTTCAGAAAAATACAAAAAAAAAAAAAAAAAAAAAAAAGATTAAGGGATCCTTTCTTTATTAATCTGATAATTTAGAAATATTTCAACCTCAAGATTTTTGTAGACTGTGGGATTGTTACCTGTTTCTAAAAAAAATATTTTTGTTCAAAAAATTCTTGCCTGTGTCATTCTTGACAACACATGTTTTGTTTTTAGGTTGTTGGTTGGTTGGTTGGTTGGTTTCTTACCATGGTGTGTTTCCACATCCTTAGACTTTAGTGTCACCACATATTGCTTTCCAAAAGAAGAGGCAAAAAGAACCAACATCACAATTATTAGAATTTTTTTATTTATTTCTGAAGTCAAAAAATATATCCTTTATCTCAATTGTGGCAAATGGTCAGCTAGATGCATTGAACTCCTCTAAGGCTACCATGAGTACACAAATTCCTAAGTAAATGTGATAATTTCCAGAGTTTAAAAGGGTATTATTCTAATCCACTTGATGTAGGTCTAGAGCCACAGATTCTAGGTTGTAATGCACAAGAATTATATTTGTTAACATACAATATTGAAATCAGTTGATTATATTGCTTTGAGTCATTTTACACTCAATTTTTTACTTTGTAGTCAACTCTTATTTCCCTTTTCAGGAAAGTTACTCTTTGAATGTTTCTATCTATAAACAAGGATTTTCAATCACAATTAAGTATAATGTAGTCATGTCTTAATTCTCATTATATTTCAATATTTAGGAAAAATTTTTATTGACTTTCTTTGTACGTGTTCTACTCAACAGAGGTTACAATATTATATGGTTGCAAACAAAAATTTCTTTAAGGTTTGATGATTCATACCACAACAACATTGACACAATAAATAGAATTGTACACAATATTAAGAATAACTCATGTTATAATTTATTATCTTATCAGTTCAATATTAGCCCATCTTATTCAAGGACTATAAAAACAATGTTCTGATGAGTTTGATTTGTTTGTAAAAATTTTTAAAACATTATTGGTATTTGAGAAAAACAGTGATTTCTGATACTATATAAAAAAAAGACACCTCAAGATCAACTTTGGTAGTATCATTGCGATATACTACCAGGAAGAAAAGAAAAATCCATGGGCTTAAATTCCTGAAATGTGATTTTAATCTGAAATAAGATGGATAATTAGTGCGAATGATAGGGCATGTCACTTCTATTAAAAAAAAAAGACACCTTCCTTTCAGTGGATAAGGTATTTCTTGTGTTCTGTTTATATTCAAATACCAAATAAGGACATTTTTTATCACAGGTGTGTGTGAATTTGTATAAACTATGGGATGAAATACTAAAATCATTTTAATAAAGTAAAAAATAGGACATTTTAGAATTAAGTTTGAGTATATAATTATCATGTTTACTGTATTTTTGATGGCATGAAGCAAACAACTATGTTTAGATGTACATCTGTTTCAAATTATACAAAACAGTGCTATTTCTAAAAATATTCTTTAAGAGTACAACAAATTCTGAAGAATATAATTGTTTCATATATTTCTCAATGCAACCAACTATTTCAAGGGTTATGATATGCCATTCTGACTTTAAAAAGAAAAACTTTATAATCTCGTATATATCTTTGTTTTGTCAAGAATAGGTCTATTCCACCTAGGGGGTGGGGTACACTTTATATTCATACTTTCTCAAGCATGATAACAAATGACATGAGTTTTTTTATATTATTATCATTATTATTATTTCATCTACAAAGGAAAAATTTATCACATTTCCAGTTGCTTTATTTTCATCATTAAGATAGTGTCTAACCATGTTTTATGATTCTCTGCTTTAAATATCAATCAGAAACTTTCCCATGATTGCTATATAAGTCCAAAAGAAAAAGATCATGCTAAATTCTAGGGTATCATATCTGTGATCAAAGTCACTTTGGGGTTAGCTGCCATCCCATTGACCTAGCAAATTTTTACTAATTATTTATGTATGGACTTTATTTCATTCTCAAGTGTCTTCTTAGAGCCATGCACTTTCCTGATTTTTTTGTATCTCTCAAAGGAATATAAAATTGTGTCAATTTTATTTTAAAATTAATGTAATTCTAACCTCAGTGAACAAATGAAATGTAACTCATCACTATAGCAAGAAAGTTATTTTGAACCTAGTTTTTGAAAGTTCTCCAAAATTTTTAATATGATACCAAGCTTTCCTAATTTGTATATTTTTAGCAGTCAGAGAAGCCATAAACTAGCCCTTAGACCAAAAGTTCATCTTTACATAAAAATAAAAATGATCAGCCCTACTCATTAGGTAATTTTTTTTTTCATATTTGCCATATTCTCTTTTTTAATCACTTCCTTTTTCATTTTCCAAATAATTTGATGAATTATAACTCTACAGTTAAGGAGAACATCTATGTGTCTCTTAGGTCACACCCTCTATTATATCTGTAACATAGAGGAGGTTAGGGGTGTGGAACAAAGATCCCTTACACGACCTTATAAAAAATATTAATTTAACCATTATAAATTTGAAGTAACTGTATAAATGGCACACAAAGGAGAACCATATTGTTATTGTTAAATGTTGATCAAATTAAAATTATTATAAAATAAAGGGAAGGGAAAAAGAATAACACTACAATGAACAGTTCTATGCCCACAACAATGCTTTAAATAGAAGGTATTCCCTTCACCTTTGAGGAACCCTATGTACTTCTCCCTACCAGTCTGCTTCTCTTCTTGCTCAGATGTAACCACTATCATAACATATATCTGTATCAGACCCTTGCTTTTAAACATAATTTTGCCACATTCTTGGAATCCTAAAAGAGGTATTATTTAATTGTTGAATGTTTTTGTGTATGATAGAAACAGATTTTTTACTGTATTTTCTCCAAATTATCCTTTTAGTATTCTGTTCCTACGAGTTACCCATGTTGTAACAAAGAAGAAGAAGAGGAGGAGGAGGAGGAGGAGGAGGAGGAGGGGGAGGAGGAGGAGGAAGAAGAAGGAGACTGTAGCTCATTATTTCCATCATGATATAGTATACTATTGTACAAATAACTCACATTTTTTTTTATTTTTTCCACAACAGGTGATATTTTTAATTGTTCTCAGCTCTTGCTATTATAAACCTTGTTCTTATGAATAATCTAGAACAAATTCTGGGTGCACACATTCCAGTATTCTTTTTTTATTCAGTGAGAGGAGGAGAGGCAGACACAGACTCCTGCCTGTGCCCTGACCAGGATCCACCTGACAAGCTCACTACGGGGCACTGCTCTGTTGCTCAGAGGCAGAGGCCATGGAGCCATTCTCAGTGTCTGGGACCAACTTGCTCCATTTAAGCCCTGGCTGCAAGAAGGGAAGAGAGAGAGAGAGAAGCAAGAGAAGGAAGGATGGAGAAACAGATGGGTGCTTTTCCTGTGTGCACTGACTGGGCATTGAACCCAGGACATTCACATGCAAGGCCCATGCTCTACCACTGAGCTAACAAACAAGGGCCCAGGATTCTTAAATTAGTTCATGTTGTAAAGTTCTTTTTTAGTTCACAGAAACTATGACAACTTTCTCATAACAAAGTTGTGAAAAATTAAATACTTTATGCATTTTAAATCAGTAAAATAGGAAATAATTTGTATAAATTATATTTGGGAATATTGCAATAACTGTGATATGACTATACCTATAACTTCTGTGATGATAAATTTTAGGTATTGCTACTACTACTGAAGACTGCTCCCTTCATTCATAATTGAAAAATAAGCTAAATCACAAGTGAAGGTTAATAAAAATAAAATATTTTTTCCCCATTTAAGAACACAGACCCTCTGAAATCGTTTCAGGTACCTTTTGAGAGACAATAAATCTCAGTCAAAAAACACCTGACTATGAAAAAAGTTTTACTGAATAACTCTAAATGTTTTTCCAAAATTATTTTCACAATTACTATATAATGAATTTTCATTGTTTCATGTCTTGTTAAGACTTGGTTTTGTCAGACTTACAATATTTGTCCATCTTCTTGAAGTAAAATGGCATTTTGTGATGGCTTTCATTTGCATTTCTATGATTTTTATGATATTGGGAATCTTATTCCATGTTTGTTAGCCATTTATGTTTTTCCTGTGAAATATTTGTCCATATTTCTTGTGTGGTAAGAGTTTTTTATATTCCCTGGGGGAAAACATGTTCATTCTCTCTAGCCTATGGTGGCACAGTGGATAGAATGTCAGCCTGGAATTCTGAGGTCACTGGTTAAAAACACTGGGCTTGGCCGGTCAAAGCATATGTGATAAGCAACCAGTGAACAACTAAAGTGAAGCTACTATTAGTCGATACTTCCCCCTCACCTCTCTCCATAAAATCAATAAATAAAATCTAAAAAAAAATAAAAAGTTTGTTGTTCCCATCTCCTGAAGAAGTTTGTCTTCATTTTTGTGATGCCTTCTGATAAATAAAAATTTCTACTCTTTTTAACATAATCAAAATAACCAATTTTTAAAATTTTCTTATTTTTAGTCTTAAGATACCCATTCCATCTTCAAAGATATAAATATAAATTTTTGTGTTCCCTTACACAAGTTTTCCTTTCATACTTAGGCCTTTAATAATCACTGGTATGCTTGGGACTGCTTATGTGTCTTAAAGGAGCCAATTACTACAGTCTCAGAAATCTAGGAGCTGGTTGACATCACACTGGTAGCTTGAAACAGGCCATGATGGAAATATTTATAACAAGGAAATTGCAAACACTAAAAATCAAAAGTTTCTTTGGTTGTTTGTTTAGGGTTTTCCTTGGGGGAACATTGAGTTTTTTAAACATGTGTGTGTGTGTGTGTGTGTGTGTGTGTGTGTGTTTTTCTGAAGTGAGAAGCAGGGTGGGGAGTGGGGGGGGGGGGGTGTGCCAGGGATTAGACAGAATCCTGCATACACCCTACTGGGATCCACCTGGCATGCCCACCAGGGGGTGATGCCTGGCCCCTCTGGGGCAACAGGGCCAACTTTCTTCCAGTGGAGCCTTGGCTGTGGGAAGGGAAGAGAGAAATAGAGAGAAAGAAGAGGGGAAAGGATGGGGAAGCAGATGAGTAATTCTCCTGGGTGCCCTGGCCAGGAATCGAACCCGGGACTTCCACATGCCAGGCTAATGTTCTACCGCTGAGCCAACCGGCCAGGGCTAAATTTTTAAACATTTATCACCACCCCTCTGTTCTTACTTCACCTCAAATTGCTATTTTTATATAGTCATCATTTGTTGAAAAATTCACCCTTCCCCTAATGATCTGGAATGCTAACTCTGCCATAAATCAAGCTTTCATACACACGTGGGTCTGTTATTGAGCTCTCTAACTCTCCCACTGATGTATATATAATATATAACATATATATATTAATGCTATGCTGACTTATTTACTATAGCTATAAATAATTCTGGATATTTGATATGGCAAGTAATCCCAAATTGTAATTTCTTAGGAGTGTTTTGCCTATTTTTACCTTTGATCTTCCACATAAAACTGGAAATCATTTCTCAAGTTTCGCCGAATACTCTGTTAGAATTTCTACTGGAATTATATTAATTATTTAGACAAAGCTGGGAATAACCAAATGGTTATCTATTAAATTTTCCTACATTAGCATAATACCATTGATGTGTAGACCTTTTAAAAAATAGCTTAAAATAAAGTTTTATGAATTTCTCATAAAGAACTTGTATGTATTATATTTATTAGTGATCTTTTACTTTAATACTATTAGTAATACTGTATTTATTTATCAAATTATACTTACTAATAAATTTCCTGGTGTATATATATATATATATATACATATATGCAATTAATATTAATATTTTGATTTTGTATCCAAACTTGCTATGCCCTCTAATTAAATCTAATGTATTAGCTGTGTCCCCTTAAGTTTTCTATTTAGTTATGATTATCTGAAATAATGAAGGTAGAAATTTTTGTCAATTTTTTTCTTTTGTGACAGAGACAGAGAGAAACAGAGAGAGACAAGAGAGAGGAACAGACAGACTGGAAGGGAGAGAGATGAGAAGCATCAATTCTTTGTTGTGGCACCTTAGTTTCTCAGTGATTGCTTTTTCATACGTGCTTTGATCAGGGGGCTACAGCAGACAGAATGACCCCTTGCTCAAGCCAGCGACCTTGGGTATAAGCTGGTGAACCTTGCTCATACCAGATGAGCCCACGCTCAAACTGGTGACCTCAGGGTCTCAAACCTTGGTCCTCCATGTCCAAGTCCGATGCTCTGCGCCACCACCTGGTCAAGCTCAATTCTTATACGTTTATTTTTTTTTCTTCTCTTATTGTTTAGGAAAGAACCATGTTAAATATATATATATATATTATCTGGAACCCTACATCTTAAACAAATATTAAAGAGTATGTTTTCTGTAAGTTTATAGTGGATATCTTTTAACAGATTAATAAAGGTACATTTTGTGTATTAAGGAATGCAGACTCTATTTTATCATACTGAATATACTGAAATCACTGTATGATTTATTCTCCTTTAGTTATTTTAAATTTTGTAAATGGCATTAGATTATTTTTTAATGTCAAACAAACCTTCCACTGCTAACATAAATTGATCTTAGTAATGACATTCAGTAAGTTCTCACTTAACGTCGTTGACAGGTTCTTGGACCTGCACCTAGATGGCGTATAACAAAACCAATTTCATCTAATTTATATAAACAAGAGTTAAGTTTCTACCACATCTCATCAACATTGTGATGTAATGATATTGAACAACACAACATTATTCAAGGAACTGATGTATTATCTTTTCTAAATGTGGCTGGATTTAATTTGTGAATATTTATTTAGAAATTTTTCATCTATGTTAAATGTTTTACTTACTCTTTTCGTTATTCTGTATATGATAGATTTTTTTGTGTTGAAGTTTTGTTAACATTTTAAATGTGTTCATTAGTGTGATCTTTTTCTATTCTTTGTAATATTTTGTGTATGATTGAAGTTATTTATTCCTTGAATGACAGAAGAACTTGCATATAAAACTATCTGTATGCATAATTATAATTGTAGGGTGGTTTTTAACTACTGACATAATTCTATCCTTGATTTGGATATTATTTGTATTTTTTTCTTTTACCTTAGCTCAGTTTTGATGAACTATATTCTTCTAGGGATTTGCCATTTCATCTAAGTTTTTAAATGTAGTAAGACTTTTTGCCATAAACTCTTTAACACTATTTTTATTACCCTTTTCCTAATTTTTACATCACCTCTAGTTTTGTTTACTTTTTCTGCTAATATTTTTATGACTTCTTTCTTTTTATAATCAATGCTGCTGAGGTAGAGAGATTGGATAGACATAGACAAATATCTACCCTACATTATCAGGCAAGCTTAGGTCTAATCATGCCGCCTCTTTAAGGTGGAAGAGAGACAGAAGAGGGGTCAGAGAGGGTCAACATGTAAAGACTTACTTAATTTTAGCTCAGTGAGACCATACCAGACTACTGACCTAAGAACTGTAAAATATATGCGTGTTGAATTAAGATGCTAAATTCATGGCATTTTATAATGCCAACACTACAAAACTAATACAGCCTATAAATTCCTTTCTAAGTATCACTTTGGCTGTATCACACATGCATATTTAATATTTGTCTTTTTGTCTCTGTCTACAGAATTTTAAGATTTTATTTTTGGTTTACTGTCTATGTATACATTATATAAAAGATTTTCTTAATTTTCAAACATATCAGTTTTATTCTAGTCATATTTTTATTGAATTATTACATTGTTATCAGAGATTTTTATTGTAAATAATATAATTTTTCATGACTCAGATATATTTTAAAATACCTTTTGTGTTTCAAAATAACATGTACTCTTAACTTGCTGAGTACAGTATTCTATAGCCCCAATTATATGAAGTTTATCAACAAGGTTTTAAGTCTTCTATATCTTATTTGTTGGCAGCTTGATCTGTAAACTAATATAAACTTTATTATGATCCCACTATATGGTAGATATGTAAATTTCTCTCTATAGTTCTACTATTATTTTTAAAATTTTATATATATTTTATGTTATACTTTTTGAATTGAAATTCAAGTTACTATACTTTCTTTGTAAATTGAAATTAAGTCGTAACACATTATCTCCAGACTCACTTTTGATTTACAGTCAGACTGTCTTGTTTAAAATTAAATATCTATGAAACATTCTTTTGTATACATTCCATCTGGTATACATTTTCTACTATTGTTCACTCAAACTTTCTTTATCCTAATATTTTAGGCATGTTTCTTAAACCACTGAATATATGGAATTTGTATTTTTATTCAATTTGACATTTTTTATCTTTAACTATATGTTTAGTCCATTTATATTTATTTTAATTTCTGATATATTTTCACTTTTCTACTATCTTATTTTGTTTTCTCAATGTTCTGTTCTCCCTTGCTTTGTGAAGTAGAATTCCCTATTAGATTTCCCACTCCTGTTTCCCACATCCCTACATTCATACAAATTGGACTTCAAGTTTACTGGATTTCACAAATGCTCTACAGATGAAAGCAGATCAGATCACCCCTGTTTGTCCCCTTTTTCATTCATTCATTCAACCTTTGATTATTTGTATGTGCTTACTTGCTCTTGATCCATTTAAAAATGTGCTAATCCAACTATTTGTTGTTTTTACTGGGAGGATCAGTCTAGGTATCTGACCTGCCTTATGGCCAAGCAAGATATCACATCATTTTGTAGCAGTGTAAACTACAGATAGTTGATGTAAATAAAATCCTACCATTGTTATACACAAGTAATCTTTATACCTACTCCTCAAAAAATTGTACATGACACCTCCAACATGAATTTAATAAGATTGCTTCTTTCTGTCATTTCCTGTGATTATCTAACTCCTTTTTTTAAAATTTATTGGGATGACATTGATTTCCTAAATCTAGCTGTATTCTTTATCTTCTGAATAATATTCAATAAGAATTTGTTTTCACCTTTAAATGCTACTTTAGCTTAAAATTTTAATGTAATTATATATATAAGTTAATTAATATAAATAATATATATAATTATATATATAAGAGGTTTCCTTGAATAAAAATAAAGAATGAGTTTGAGTTCAGTGGCCTAAGAGTGTAATATTTAAAAAATGATAAGCAAGCATTCTAAATAGTATATTAGTTATGCAGTGATTTAGAGCAGAGAAAAGACATTACTGAGCAAGAGCTTACTTCTCAAATATAAACATTTCTCAATATTGTAACAGCATTTATTTGTTTTGTCTCTGATGGTTCTTTTTGTCAAATCACTTTCACATTTTTCATTCACCATTACCCCTAAATGTGAAGCACATTCCTCTAGTTTGGTCATTTATAAGACTACAGAAAAAAAAAAATTGGGTACCATTACTTTAAATAGTATTGCCACAGATACAGATTAAATTATGATGTTATCACTATTTTACAAGTCCTAAAATAAGCTATTTAGGTTAATGTTGACAGTATTATTCTAAACTTAGCATAAATTGCTCACAAACATTCTCCAACAACAAGATTTCTTGAGCAATATATTCTTGCTAAGAAAAGCAATGTCCTTGCATAGGTTAGTCAAGACATCCTGACAGTATATGTCAAAGATAGGATCTTTTTATTTTACACTATTCCTAGTAGTCTCGATTTACTTTGTGTAAAATTTAATAAGGAAAGATATTCATTAAGCAGAATACCCAGAAATATTTGAGGTATTTAAAAGTTACCTTCAGTACTTTAATTGTATAAATGTAAAAATCATTTATGACTTGTTATAGCTGTCCATTGCTGTTTTTCTTATTATATATTTATTTTCCAACTCTAAAATAAGATCAAGAAATTCTTACAAACATTTTATTTTTCAAATATTATTGTTGCCTTTGTATACCTTATAAGGATAAAATTGCCCTAATTTATGCCTTTATATGTGCATTAGTAACTCTTTCATTGTGCTCCCTGGGTCTGTTGCCTTTATCAACATCATTATATCTGCATGTCTATTAATAGCAAATGAGTGATGTGCACATTCACTTAGTTTTTACTTCTCAGAAGTTATCTCATATTGTATTCCTAACAGTCCCAAGAGCTGGGTACATCATTGTCCTTTTTCCCCCAACAATATCTTCATTTAAAACTGTGAGAATTGAGAACCATATTTGACAACAGATAATGTATTGATATTTAACTTGACACTGATTACTGATCTTTCTTACTTCAGCAAAAAGCTTCCCTATAAAATGGACCGAATGAATGTATATATCACTTTCAATTCTCTAGGTTCCCCAAAAGGCTTAATTATATAATACCAAGAAAATGTATCATTGAAGACATATTTGGAAAAATATGTTGCCAAATCCATGCTAATCATATAACAATCTTTTCTTTAGATATTTGATACAATTTAATTGGTTATATTCCATCTAGGCAATGATGTGGGTTTCTATTATCTTTTAAAAGATCAGAACAGGCCTAAAGATTTTTTCACTGAAGTATATATTATTGCTTTTTTAAAGTAAAAAAAAAATAGTTGTTTAGAACCCTGATCAAATTAGGAAAGAAAAAATTATTGATCCCAAGATCCTTTATTTTTAATTCAGCTAGGGAGATTTATTTATCAATGGATTCTTTTTAGATTTTTTTATTTCTAATTAAGACTATTAATAAAAGCACTGTCATGGTCATCCATTAAAGTTCATATTTTTTCTGAGGATTATAATGGAATGACTAGGCTTATCTTCTAACTAATGATAACACAAAGTCATTATAATTATCAACGTACTTAAAATGTAAGCAATATTGGTGTCTCCTGGAAGACAGTGATGATATCTCTTCACAAAACCCATTCCTTCACTATCTTAAATAAAAAGCCAGCCAGAACAACAGATTCTGAGCCCCGCTAGTCATTTCTAAGAGGGTCTCAAACAAATGCTAGCTCAGTCTAGTTTCAATCATAATCTTTTTCTTTACCATTGCCATACACTGTGGTGGTCACACCTTTCACCTAGAGCCCCAGCTGTTTCAATGACCAGGCTCTATTTTGTAATAAGGTGTTCTGGCCTCACTGCTCAACTGAAGCTAGGACACTGGTAACTGACAGCTCAGGGACAAAATTTCAAGCTCAGGCACAATAAAATCTGCTGCATGATCAAACAGGAGGGGAAATAAAGTCTTCTGCTAAAAAAATTAAAATAAAACAAAATGTAAGCATCTATGTAAGAAACCTGTTTTTTTTTTCCATTGGTTTTAGTACTAAAGTGATGATTCTGAAATCTAGTAAACTTAAGAAAATACATATTCTGAAATTTCTTAATAATTCAAAATTTTAAATATCACTGAGGAAACATTCTTATTGTTACATTATGGGTGAAATTGAAAATGGGGAATATCATCATAATTTAAAGACCTTTTATTTCAGCAAATATTTTTAGAAAACTCTAGTAAATACTGATTAAGATAAGAAAACAGTGTTTGAAAAAGTTATCTATATTAGAATTTTGTTTTATAAGTATATGAAAGAACAGCTATTATTATTAAGGCTCAGTTTATGATGTTTGCTAGATTCTCTTTTAATGGCAAATACAGAGATTATTTGTTTTGTAAAGTACTGAATGGCATGTTTATCTGGATTGAGGAAAATCTATCATTCATTGTAAAGAACTTATGCAATGAGCCCTGGCCGGTTGGCTCAGCGGTAGAGCGTCGGCCTAGCGTGCGGAGGACCCGGATTCGATTCCCAGCCAGGGCACACAGGAGAAGCGCCCATTTGCTTCTCCACCCCCTCCGCCGCGCCTTCCTCTCTGTCTCTCTCTTCCTCTCCCGCAGCCAAGGCTCCATTGGAGCAAAGATGGCCCGGGCGCTGGGGATGGCTCTGTGGCCTCTGCCTCAGGCGCTAGAGTGGCTCTGGTCGCAACATGGCGACGCCCAGGATGGGCAGAGCATCACCCCCTGGTGAGCAGAGCGTCGCCCCATGGTGGGCGTGCCAGGTGGATCCCGGTCGGGCGCATGCGGGAGTCTGTCTGACTGTCTCTCCCTGTTTCCAGCTTCAGAAAAATGTAAAAAAAAAAAAAAAAAAAAAAAAAAAAAAAAAAAAAAAAGAACTTATGCAATGAGAACAGTATTTTACTGGGAAAAACAAAACAAAAAAAAAACTGAAAGAGGAGTATTTACAGAGGGCTCAAAAGAACCTAAGACAGGGTTACAGATACAGCACTCAATGAAAACTCAGTCACTAATCAGCATATCCTACTGTTACAGCAAATTATTTAAAGCCAGAAATATGTAAAACTCTATAGATCAGTGATATGGATATTTGAAAAAAGATATTTCAGCCTGATTAGGCAATGGTACAGTAGATAGAGCATCAGCATGTTATGCCAAGGACCCAAGTTCAAAACCCCAAGTTCGCCAACTTAAGCATGGGCTCACCCAACTTGAATGCGGGCTCACCAGCTTGAGCGTGGGGTCACTGTTTTGAGCATGTGATCATAGACATGACCCCATGGTCGGTGGCATGAGCAAGGGGTCACTGGCTCAGCTGGAGCCCCCCGGTCAAGACATGCATGAAAAAGTAATCAATGAACAACTAAGGTGCTGCAACAAAGAATTGATGCTTCTCATCTCTCTCCCTTCCTGTCTGTCTGTCCCTCTCTCTGTCTTTCTCTAAAAGAAGAAAGAAAGAGAGAAAGAAAGAAAGAAAGAAAAGATCTTTATAATAAAATATAAAGTAATTTATGTAATATTAGAGAAAAAAATATTATGAAATTTTTTATATCACAAACTGATTATATGATAGACTAATCAAAGGCATTATTAAACTGGAAAAAGTAATTGATATTTGATTTTAATAAAAGAGAATTATAAATTTTCTAATTTTTCTTTCATCTCAAGTGGTTGCATTTTGTTGTCCAACAGATAAACTGGATAAAATAAACACTTAATTGTCCTTAAACATAATAAAAATACTTTAATAATTACTTTAAAAAAGACTATTGATCTTCACTTCTGGTAAGAATGGAGTAAAATCCTACCAGAATAATTCCCCCTCATAAAACAGCTATATAGCATGGATGTAATACAAAAATTAGCAGCCTGAAGAAACTGTTGAGAAGGAATATTGTATAAAGTGAATTTCCATTTCCATAGCTTTTGACTAACTGAATCTATGTGCAGTAGGTGCAACATGCAAGTTGAAAAGTATGCCAATAAAAATAATAATAATAATAAAGGCCCTGGCCAGTTGGCTCAGCAGAGAGTCAGCCCATCATGTGGAAGTCCTGGCTTGGATTCCTGATCAGAGAGCACATAGGAGAAGCACCCGTCTGCTTCTCTAACCTTCCATCTCTCCTTCCTTTCTATTTCTCTCTTCTCCTCCTGCAACCTAAGGAACAATGTTGGAACAAAGTTGGCTTGGGCACCGAGGACGGCTCCATAGCCTCCACCTCAGGTGCTAGAATGGCTCCAGATGCAATGGAGCAACGCCCCAGATGGGCAGAGTATTGCCCCTTGGTGGGCATACCGGGTGGATCCTGGTCAGGCACATGTGGGAGTCTGTCTGACTGCCTCCCAGCTTCTAACTTCAGAAAAATACAAAAAAACAAAACAAAACAAAAAAACCCCACAACTTTACTTAAAGAAATCATGGTCACAGAGGAGGATAGAGGAATCAAAGAAAAAAGAAGAGGGATTCCCAATTCTGTCTACCCACATCTCTGAATAATACTGGAAACACTCATGTTAGAAACAAATTCAGACAAGCTCCCCTCAAGACCAAAAAGCTAAATTTGAACTGGAGCTGTTAAAACACAGAGTTGGCAGTTCACATCTAAATAAGATAATTGCCTCCTAGAACAGAACAAAAATAATACCCATTTGAGATAAGTAACACAGTCTACATTCTCCACACTGAATCTTCTCAATGTCTAGGATTATTACAAAAGTAAACAATCTATAAATAACCAAGAAATTAAACATGTTCAAAAGAGTAATTATCTCAGGAAATTATCTGAGACCAATCTCAAGAGGAATCAGATGTTGGAACTAAGAGAAAAAGATTTTAAACTGGCTTTGATAACTCTTCTCAATTAAACCAAAAAGTAAGTGTATATTAGCAAAGAATTACAGGAGCAAATCTCAGCAGAGAAAACATGATTTAAAGAAAGAACTAAGTGGAATTCAAAAATAAAAAATACAGTATCTGAGATTAAAGATTTCTTAGATTGACTGAACATTTTAATGTAAATAACAGAGGAAAGAGTAAGTTAACTTGAATACAGATCAATAAAAATCATTCAGTATTAAAAAAAGAGAAAAAATAGAAACATGTAAACAAAACCTTGGGGGACAATACAGAATATCAAAGAGTCCAATATATGTGTAATCAGTGCCATAGAAGTTGAAGAAAGAAAGACTGGAGCAAAAATATGTATTTCACAAAATAATATCAAAATTTTCTTAAATTTTTCAAAAGACAAAATCTTAGCTATAAATTCCCAATGAACATCAAGAAAGCAAACAAACAATTAAACCATACTGATCCAAAGTATGTTCAAACTATTTAACATAAAAGGTAAAGAACAAAGCTTAAAAGCAGCAAGAAATACACATACACATGCATATGCACACACATGTATACACATATTACATACTGGCAAAAAATTGGTTTGAATAAGGGCCAAATTCTCATCTGAAGCTTGGAGATCAGCAGAGAGTGAAACATCTTTAAAATTATGAGTGATTTTTTTTTAAAATTCAGGGTTATATGTTGCAGTTTGGCATTGTAACATCTTTAATGTCCTAAAACTGTGATAGCAAACCTTTTATAAAAACTGCCCACTTTTGCAGTGCTGGTCAACCTGGTCCCTCCCGCCCACTAGTAGGTGTTTCAGCTTTCATGGTGGGCGGTAGCGGAGCAATCAAACGGCGCTGCGATTGGCCCACAATGAAAGCTGGAATGCCCACTAGTGGGCAGGAGGGACCAGGTTGACCAGCACTGCAAAAGTGAGCGGTTTTTATAAAAAGGTTCGCCATAACAGTCCTAAAAGAATTTTTTTAAATATCAGTTCTGAATGTTGCTGTTTGAATTTTGGAAAAGAAAGACATTGCTTGCATTTCAGTTCTATCTATAAAAAAAGCATTAGAGAATACACTGGACCATTTTAGTAAAAGGTTGATTTACTAATGCATTAAGAAATTTAGTCAATGTTCTTCATGCATACTATGTTAGATGACAGATATGCAACAATGGTAGGAAAAAGGAACATAACTTTAGTTTTCCTTTATTTTCTGCTCTTGCTTTCTCCTAGCCTCAGGAAAACCCAAAAGACAGATATTTACAAATTAGTCTGAATGACTATATGAAATTATATACCTGTTCCCAGAGTTGTTGTCTTCAAAACCTGTAACTAACTCTGTGCATGGAATACCTTATTGTATCCCCTGAGATAGGAATTTCAGGCATCAGAATAGAAAATAGAATACAGAGAATAAAATTGAGTATTGAAAATGATCTTTTCTTGAGCCACTCAAATCACTGTTCATGGACCATTGCATTTCTCACATATACAACAAAGTTCTGTGTTCAAAAACATCAAAAGAATGATGTAATACTGAAATGCTTGACCATATTTTAAAGAGCACATTTAACTACTAGTATGACCTCTCATTAACTAATTCAGTGAATTAAAAGTTTAATGTCTCACACATAGACTTGAACATGCACACTCTTACACATATACATCTATCCTGCAAGTATAAGCATTTGAATATCATGCAAGTCAAACAAATACATATAGTGGAGGAAAAATTGTGTTTGAATCTCAGGTGAGTACTGTCAGTATTTATAAAGTAGTTGCATAATGTTCTTTCACTTGTGGCAGACATAATGCTAAATATACATTTGAATGTTTAAGCTTTTTTGATTTATCTGTTTCCAAATACCCACAAGGCCAGAACTGTGGGAAGCAGCCAAGGAGAGCAGAATGCCTGTGTCAGAAGGAGACAGAATGTACTCAGTGAGATAAAATTGTAAAAAAAAAAATAGATTGGTATAGAATATTCCCTGCTGAGAGTCCGCTTAATTTTCTGTCTGCTGATTTGCAAAAGCGCTTTGACTTATGGTTTGAAAGACTTCTAAGATCATTTCAGCTACCAAGAAAAACAAAAAAAAAAGGAGTCTTTTCTTTGTTCCTTACAGATGTTTTGTCATTAAACATAATGCAGACTACATGTAACCAACAGTTTTCATATTCTCTTTAGAAGTCTTTGTGTTATTGCTGAATCTTCTCATTTTCTTAGAGTTGCAGATGTGTCATTTTGACATCATTTAGAATGGCTAAGGAGTTTTCTTCTTTGGTGAGAATATTCCAAACATTTGTTTCCTAGAAGAACCAATTACCCTAATATTATATTAAGAACTAAGGAGGGAGAACTGTACATTTATATAGGCCAAAGGTCTCAGGCAAACATATTCAGTTCTTGACATTATTTTTTGACTTTTGGGACAGAGCCATAATGCATACATTTCAGCTCTAACTCATCCTTGGATATAGCTATACATATTTCATGTCAGTTCTCCCCTAACAATAAATAACACAAAGAAGCATGGAAATTTCCACAAGAGTAGAATATTCAGGAACATCGAGATGAGAAGTATAACCAGGAAAGTTAGTAATTACATTTCAGATGATCAGCATCTAAAAATCAATTCTGGAGAGAAACTTTTCTTCTTACACTTATATAATATAATCTCATTTTGTATCATTTGTTGTGTTGTCTTTTGTGGTGGATTCTCCTTACTTCAAACTTATCCAAAGTGTAGCTTTAGAAAGAATGTAGCATTATGCTTTTGTATATTATTGATAATGACAACATGTGCCAATATAGTTCTAAAATAAAAATTACTTGCAAGAGGGCTTTACAGTATATGGAAAAAAAATTCACATCTGCCCATTAAATTTGGCAAAAGCTCTATGATCTATACAAAAGAGATACTATTATCACCATTTCAGTAATGAAAAAAGAAAAGTCTCAAAGAAGTGTTCACTGGATCAAGTTCTCTAAGCCAATAGGCAGTGAAGCAAGAAGTAAAATGAGCCCTGAACAGATAGCTCAGTTGGTTAGAGCATCATTCCGAAGCGCGGAGGTTGGAAATCCAATTCCCAGTGAGGGCACACATACAGAAACAGATCAATGTTCCTGCCTCTCCCTCTCTCTCCCTTCCTCTATCTAAAATCAATAAAAATTAACATTGAAAATAAAAGAAGTAAAACTCATCTGGTTCTTCTGATTCAAATTTCAGGCACATGAGGGAAAAAATGGTTTCTATAGTTGGACATATTTTGCTGTAAATCTAAATCTATTACGGGCTATTTGAGAATAAATCTACTAGTTACTATTTGAGTAAAAGTGATGTGATCTCTCTCTGAAGTTCAGAATTACCATTTATAAAAAGGGTATTTAAAAATATACATCCTTGAAGAATTGTTGAGAGCAGTCAATGAGGATTCAATATGCAAATGTTGGCCTCATAAAACGAGTTGGGGAGTGTACCTTCCTCTTAGATATTTGGAAGAGTTTGAGGAGAATTGGCTTTGATTCTCTGAATGGTTGGTAGCCTTCACCAGTAAAACCATCTGGTCCTGTGCTTTTCTTTGTTTATAGATGTTTAATTACTGGTTCAATCTCCTTACTCATTATTGGTCTGTTCAGATTTTCTGTTACTTTCTGGTTTTTTACAAGGAATTTACCCACCTGTTCTCAGTTATCCAATTTGTTGTTCATAGTAGTCTTTTATGATTCTTTGTATTATAATTTATTAGTTGTAATGTCTCCTCTTTCATTTCTGATTTTTACTTGAGTTCTCTCTTTCTGGTTAATAAAGCGAAAGGTTTGTCAATTTTATGTTTTCAAAAACCCAATACTTGGTTCCAGTGATCTGTTCTTTTTTTGTTTTTCTAGTCTCCATTTCATATCTTTTATCTCTAATCTTTATTATTTCCTTCCCTCTGCTAAATTTCATTTGGGCTTGCTTAGTTTGTTCTTTTTCTTCTTTTTCTAGTTCCTTGAGATAAACTGTAGTTCCTCATGTGTTTGGGTTTGGTTATCAGAAGACTATTGTGATCCTTCAGTATTGTCAGGTGTCCTTAATTTTTCATGCCCCTGAAGTTTTGTGTTGCTGTCTTCACATCTGAAGTAGTGGTCACCAACTCTAGACTCTACTAACTGCCCAAACCAAGGCATCTAAACTCATATTGTTTTGCTCCATTGAAGTGCTGGAAACTTCTTTGCTGGAAACCTGTATTACCACAAAGACTCTCTAATTTTTGAATGATAAGAATTCTAAGTCATTCTTCTCCAGGGGCTCCCAGACATTGGCAAAAAGGGGTGTAAAGGCAGTAGCCACAGCTGCCTAGCCCATGCAGGTTCACATATGATTTGGATAAATGGTAATGAAACAACAAAGCCAAGAACTGGTGGGCCATTAGCTTTAATCCTAGCTTGCATCTGGCAGGCAAGAAATACACACAGTGGGAAAACATTTCCCTTTCCATTCAGGGCTCCCAAAGCCACTGAGTTATTCGAGTTTCCTAGAATCAAAGGTTTTTACCTTGACAGCCTTATTCACCTTTGTTCTCTATTTCCTTCTTTCTACACAAACTCTACACAGACTGGCTTCTCCTTCAGCACTCCGCCATCTTGGCTGCTTCTTCTCCACGTGGCCTTTCTCTGCTCTCTCCCAGCATAGGCTCCTCTGCTCCATCTTATAGTGTAGAAATCAAAACCTTTAATCCAATATATATACAAACAAGAAAGTCTCTGATACAAAGTCACTTATCTGAGGCATAATGGGATTCCTCATGAAAGTACACCACTCCACCATGCAACAATGGGGAAAAGCTTAGTCTTAAAACTGAGCCCTAGGCTATAATGACCCTGCCTGTATACAGCCTGTCCCCCACACCCAATGCAAACTATAAGTGAGCAAACATATATATCATATTTATATTTACAAACTTATTTGACCAACAAGAGGCTAAAGCTGATTTATAGGCCACTGCAAGGTCCACAGCCAGGACTGTGGTCTATCTGCATGTTAGCCAATACACAGATGGTTGAGACCTTTAGGGTATGATGCTGAATCTTACAGCCCCCTCAAAGTTGTTCTTGTACATTGACAAATGTAAAAATTTTGTTGTTGAGGTTGGAGGAAAAAACAAGCCATATCTTATGCCAGTATGCTACTCCACTAATAGTCTTTATTGACCAAAATAGTTAGAGGAGCCTCCTTAGGATATGTAGAATAACTCAGAATTCTTAATATAGCAGTGGTTCTCAAAGTGTGGTCCCTGGAGCAGCATCAACAACCATTGGAACTTGATTATAATGGAAACCTTCAGGCCCCACCCCAGATTTACTCAATCAGAAGCTGGGGGGGGGGGGGGCGTACTGTTTACACAAATCCTCCTTGTGATTCAAGGCTACAGATAGTTTGATTAAAACAGAGTTGGGTTCTCTAGGCACTAATATTAAAAGAAGCCAAAGAGATTGTGGGCACAGGCAATTGAACAACTAAAATGGTAAATTCTGAGTGTCTTGGTTGCAAAGTGAAAAACAATGGAATTATAATAGTAAAAGAAACTAAAGGAAAATGGAAGTCAACATGAGATGGAAACACAGGTTCCTCGGAATAATAAGTAAGACACCACTCACCATTCTTTATTTTGGAAGTTTAGTCCACTGTTCCCCTGGTGTCTGACTGAATCCCACCATCAAAGCTTTAGTTGGGAAGAACTGTTGAGGTGATTTTGTAAACAACATCACATTCCTATGAATGAAATAAAAAGCAAAGTTGCCACCCATGGCTGCATTCTACCCATTCTCTCCTCTACTTCAGCAAGCTATAAATATCATATTTCAACCATAGAAGATTTACTAGGGATATCAATAATTTCACTTTTATCTAAATTCTAATCACTGATTACAGTGGACTAAAATTCTGCTGCTTACTAAGTAAACATTTAATAAGAATATGTTCAATAGTCAGAATGACAAACTAGGCTTCCATTGGTGTCAAATCAAATGAGGCACCAGTTCATATCAAATAATGATTAAATAGTAGGTCAAAAGAGATTATATCATTGTTCTGTTTTCTTCAGTTCTACTCAATAAGACATGAATTTCAATGTCATTATTTCATATAATTTGTTTCATCAGAAGATATTTATAAATGGGACTGAGCAGTCATTTGATTTCAAACCAATTTAAAACAGAAATCATTGTTTGGTCACAATAAGACCTCAAGGGACCACAACATGTCAGCCTTTAAACTGAAGGATAAAGTAAACAATAAGATCTTTGTAGCCTAATTTTACCTGAGAGAAAATAACTTAAAATAGCTGTAAAAATGTTGACAACTTATATGAAACAACGCTAAAATTGCATGCTATTATTGCTATATTTTTAAATTATTCTTTACAAACAGGTAACATTAGAGATGCTAGACAGATTTTAGTGGCAAAAATGTAAATTTTGTCTGATTTAATGTTTTTGTATTTCAGTGTCACTGGGTAGCATGAGGCTTAAGTCTCAAATGTAAAGACCTGGTCAAACTGAAAGAAATGTTTTATTGAGTCCATTAGGGAAAAGTAAACTCTTTATCTAAACTAGGTCTGGTAGGTAAAAACAGAATTCAAGATTTTAAAAGATACTATCAGGCAAGACATTTTTAAGTAAGCAAATAGCTTAAAACTGAGAGTTTTGCACTTTATTTATATGAGCTACTCCCCAAAGGGTTTAGATCTATCTCATCAGGGAATGGAGAATAATCATTATGGTTAGATTGCTGATCTGGGTCTGGTAGAATCTGGCACAAAGCCATCCATCGGCATCAGCAGTGCAGAAACACCATCCCATATATCATAGATATTTATTTTAGAGAAGAGCACATTTGTCGTGGTTCAGGTAATACAGTCTTAATGTCTGATTTATTTTGTCATTGTTTCACAATCTTAAATCTTCGCTTTATCTTTGCTAATCGCTCTTAAATTTACTGAGATAAACACTGATGCTTTACCTTTCCTCTGAGTGTAGTACTATTGCTTCAGCTTTGGAAATTTAGCTGCAATCTTAAAATGATAAATTAAAAAAAAATCTATATAGCTAGATTAAATATGGGAGAAAGAGGAATTTGGTCTAAAAACCTATTGCTAGCATGCTCTTTAAGTATCAACAGCTCATCTTGAGTATTTGTTTAAAATAGTGTCAAGTGAACCAGGTTCCAAACTTACTCAATTAATACTTCTGGGAATGGAGACCCTAAGTATGTACTTTTTATCTTCTGACACACAAAAATGACAAATCCTCCCATACGGAAATGTTTTTACTTCACTTCTTACTATAATAGAAGTCTTAGACCCTAAGTGAAAAGCACATCTTTTGTTTTTAAGAGCTAAAAGGTATCTGCTGCCTCACTTGACAGATTAAGGACCCGAGACCCAGAGGGATTAGTGATTTCACTGAAGACCACATCTTGACTAACAAAGTAGGAGCTCTATACATCTTTTGCCTTCTACTCCCAGACCCCTTACTCTTACTTCAAGTAATCTCTACTGAAATCAAAAGGAAACAGTACCTTTTAGAAGCAAACACATTTACTATAAGTCTGTTTCAACCTCACAGTAGCTCTTTTTTATTGGTAATTATTGGTGTTGCAATACATGAGTGCAAAACATTCTGTGCCACTATATTCCTATACTAACAGTGAGATTTCTAAGTGCTTATTCTTCAACATTTCCTAGCCAAAGATTTGCATATGCTCTCTTCTCTTCTTGGGTATGATGTTTTTGATTTTGAGTTAATGGGGAAAATATTGAATCGTTTCCCAAATGGGATATTTGGTAATATTCAACTAATCTCAGATTTCTGTTTCTGCCATGGAGAGTGTTTTACATGTCAATAGGCACCACTGAATTTACTATTAAAATAAGTTAAAAGGTTTGCTTTGATCCTGGAAGCCTGTCATTAAAACTCCTGCCAACTGGCAAAAACTTGAAAGGTTAGCTTCTCAGCATTGAGCACTAGGAAAGTTGAGTAAATTAGACTTGGCTTGAGTTTTCTCCTCATGATGATTTTTCTTCTTTGAAAGACTCCCCAGAAGAATGAGTAAGATGTCAAAGAAAGAATAATTCAGATCTGAAGTGAAAATGGACAAAGGTATCATTATACATAAAAGGGGCATAAGGCCTGCCTTAGCTTTGCAACTCAGCAGTAGAGATATTAAGCCTGACTTTTCCAAGAAGAGCAATGTCTTTGGCACTTAAATAGACCAAACTGCTAAAACCATTTCAACCCACTTCCTTTCTCTTTGCTCTTTCGTCTTGAATGTGGTGTGAAAACCAAATATGGATCTTATTCAAGTTAATTTTAATATTCATTGAGAAGAGCACCAACTATCCCAGTATGCCTCCTAGTGGTACTACGCTCAGAAACACCCAGTTCAGCTCCCAGTAACTCTTAGGACTCTGTTAATCCTGAACAGGATTGAGAAATTGCAGGAAACATAAAGTTGTGAGTTAAGACTCCATGTTTTCAAAGTTGTTCTTTCTCGGCAATTTTAATAAATTTTTTTAAAAGATAAATAAAATATATTTAAAGATTTAAAAATAAATCTGAAAGGCAGAAACCACAGGACGAACAGAAAATATGAGGATAATGTGCTCCAAAAGGAAAATTTATTTAAAAAGCCTGGATGTGGGTGGCCAAGACAAATCAAGCTGTATTGGCCCTCAGGGAGGGAGAGAGCAGGATACATATAGGTGAGTGTTGGTCAAATAAGTTTGTAAATATGATATATACGTTTGCTCGCTTATAGTTTGCAATGGATGTAGGTAGGGGTCAGGCTGTGAGCAGGTAGGATCCTTATAGCCTAGGGCTTAGTTTTAATACCAAGCCTTTCCCACCCTTTTTGATGTAGGGTGGTTCACTCTCATGAGGAATCCCATTATGCCTCAGATAAGTGACTTTGTATCAGAGACATCCTTGTTTGTATATTGAATTAAAGGTTTTGTATTCTGCAATATAAAGTGGGGCAGACCGGGAGCTTGCTCTCTCTAGGTACCTGAGATTAGTATTAGAGAGGAGAGCAGAGAAAAGCCATGTGAAGGAGGCCAGGAGAAGCAGCCAAGATGGTAGACTGCTGAGGGAAAAGCCAGTTTGTGCAGAATTTGTGCAGAGAGAAGGAGATGGGGAACAGAGGTAAATAAGGCTAGTGAGCTAGAAACCTTTGATTTTAGGGAACTCGTACAAGTCAGTAGCTTTGTGAGCACTGAATGAGTGGGTTTTGGAGCCCAGTGTATATTTTTACTTGCCCGCCAAGTGCAAGCTAGGATTAAAGGCAGGGGTCCCCAAACTTTTTACACAGGGGGCCAGTTCACTGTCCCTCAGACTGTTGGAGGGCCAGACTATAAAAAAAATATGAACAAATCCCTGTGCACATTGCACATATCTTATTTTAAAGTAAAAAAAAAAAAAGGGAACAAATACAATATTTAAAATAAAGAAGCAATCCCTCTACTGGGTATATACCCCAAAAACTCAGAAACATTGATACGTAAAGACACATGCAGCCCCATGTTCATTGCAGCATTGTTCACAGTGGCCAGGACATGGAAACAACCAAAAAGCCTATCAATAGATGACTGGATAAAGAAGATGTGGCACATATACACTATGGAATACTACTCAGCCATAAGAAATGATGACATCGGATCATTTACAGCAAAATGGTGGGATCTTGATAACATTATACAAAGTGAAATAAGTAAATCAGAAAAAAACAGGAACTGCATTATTCCATACGTAGGTGGGACATAAAAGTGAAACTAAGAGACATTGATAAGAGTGTGGTGGTTACGGGGGGAGGGGGGAAAGGGAGAGGGAAAGGGGGCAGGGGAGGGGCACAAAGAAAACTACATAGAAGATGACAGAGGACAATCTGACTTTTGGTGATGGGTATGCAACATAATTGAACGACAAGATAACCTAGACTTGTTATCTTTGAATATATGTATCCTGATTTATTGATGTCGCCCCATTAAAAAAATAAAAAAAAAAAGGAGTAAATTGAAAAAAAAAAAAAAAGGAGTAAATTTAAATCAACAAACTGACCAGTATTTCAATGGGAACTATGTTCCTCTCACTGACCACCAATGAAAGAGGTGCCCCTTCTGGAAGTGCGGTGGGGGCCGGATAAATGGCCTCAGGGGGCCGCATGCGGCCCGCGGGCCGTAGTTTGGGGACCCCTGAGTAAAGGTAATGTTGCACCAGTTTTTGGCTCCGTTGTTTCATTACCATCTGTCTGAATCTAATGCGAACCTGCATGGGCCAGGTGGCTGTTACGGTTGTCATGGCTACTGGCTTTACAGTGAGTAAGGGGTCTTAGAAAAAAAAGCTGATGTCGTTGCCTCTGTAGGTAGGTACAAGGTAATATTTTTTCATATGTGGATTGCAGAGGCACCATAGTTTCTCCAAATTGTTTATCCCCAGCTCAATGGTCTAAAGGAGGCCTTTGCTAGTTCAAAAGGTCCCGGGCTGGTTGGGCCAGCTGAAGCTTCAATCAAGTCAGTATCCCCCCAACACACACAGGTTTGCACATCCCTGAGATAGAGTCTCTGGGCCTGTAGCTAGGTTTTTACAAACAACCATTGTGATTTCAAACTGCCCTAATTATCAGGTCACTTCCCAATGTAAACTTTCTCTAACATTTCTACTGTTATAAAGTACCGCACCCCAGATTCTGAAAGGCACTGTACCTCATTTCATCGAGTTCATGTAGAGACACCCAATCGAGATGAATTTTGAAGAGTTTTATTAGAGGAGGAGATTTATTAATATGCCAGCTGCATATGGCTGACACAGGGCATCTGCAAGCCCAAATCGTGCAGTGCCAAAAATAGTTCAGAGGCTGTTTATATACCCTTGCTCACACACCGGTGGGGGGGGGGGGGGGAGAGAATGACATCATGGTACAAGCTGGCAACATTTGTTTAGGAGATACACAGAAACATTAAGATTTTCAAGTAACACAATCAAAGATGTTTACAAATCTTTCAGGGTTCATCTTCCCTTACTAGCCTAGAGGTATTTTACCCTCAAGATTCCAGGAAAGGGGAGGAATTACAATCAATGCAAAGTGGTATGTAAATGCTGCCTCCCATTAAAAGAGAAGTTTCTAGGTTAACCTTTATTTTAGATTTAAAACTGAATGACCCATTGTTCTTATGTAAAGCCAGTAGCCAGGGCTACCATCACAACAGCCTGGCCCATGCAGGTTTGCACTGGATTCGGACAGTCGGTAAAGAAACAATGGAGCCAAAAACTGATGGGCCATCATCTTTAATCCTAGCTTGCACCCGGTGGGCAAGTAAAAACACACACTGGGCTCCAAAACCCACTCATTCAGTACTCACAAAGCTACTGACTCATCCGAGTTTCCTAAAATCAGAGGTTTCTAGCTCACCAGACTTATTCACCTCTGTTCCACATTGTAAAGCCAATAGGCAGGGCTACCACTATCAAAACAGCCACCATCACAGCAGCCTGGCCCATGCAGGTTCGCATTGGATTCGGACAGTTGGTAAAGAAACAACGGAGCCAAAAACTGGTGGGCCATAGTCTTTAATTCTAGCTTGCACCCGGCGGGCAAGTAAAAAATACACACTGGGCTCCAAAACCCAGTCACATTCAGTGCTCACAAAGCTACTGACTTATCCGAGTTTCCTAGAATCAAAGGTTTCTAGCTCACCAGACTTATTCACCTCTGTTCCCCACCTCATTCCTTCTCCCTGCACAAAGTCTGTATAAACTGGCTTCTCACTCAACACTCCACCATCTTGGCTGCTTCTCCTGGCCTCCTCCACATGGCCTCTCTCTGCTCTCTCCTCTAATGCTAATCTCAGGAACCGAAAGAGAGCAAGCTCCCAGTCTGCCCCTATTTTATAGTGTAGAAATCCAAACCTTTAATCCAATATACAAAATAGGGAAGTCTCTAATACAAAGTCACTTATCTGGGGCATGATGGGATTATACCACTGTAAAACCAGCGGCCAGGGCCAGGGCCGCCATCACAGCAGCCTCCCGGCCCATGCAGGTTCGCAGTGGATTCAGACAGTTGGTAAAGAAACAACGGAGCCACAAACTGATGGGCCATAGTCTTTAATTCTAGCTTGCACCCGGCGGGCAAGTAAAAATACACACTGGGCTCCAAAACCCACTCACATTCAGTGCTCACAAAGCCACTGACTTATCCGAGTTTCCTAGAATCAAAGGTTTCTAGCTCACCAGACTTATTCACCTCTGTTCCCCATCCCCTTCCTTATCCCAGATACAAACTCTACACAAACTGGCATCTCATTCAGCACTCCGCCATCTTGGCTGCTTTTCCTGGCCTACTCCACGTGGCCTCCTTCTGCTCTCTGCTCTGCTCTCTCCTCTAATCATCCCAGGAACCAAGAGGCAAGCTCCCGCTCCGTCCCATTTTATAGTGTAGAAATCCAAACCCTTAATCCAATATACAAAATAGGGAAGTCTCTACTACAAAGTCACTTCTTTGAGACATGATTGGATTGTACAGCCCCACATCAAAAAGGGTGGGGAAGGCTTAATCCCAAAACCAAGCCCCAGGCTACAACGATCCTGCCTGCCCCCAACACACATTAATATCACCTGGGCAACGGCCTCCTCGTGGGCAGCGCCGTCTTTAACAAAGTGAGCATAATATACTCTATCTGCCCAACAACCACCCCACATCAAAAAGGGTGGGAAAGGCTTAATCCCAAAACCAAGCCCTAGGCCAGGGGTCCCCAAACTTTTTACACAGGGGGCCAGTTCACTGTCCCTCAGACCATTGGAGGGCCAGACTATAAAAAAAAACTATGAACAAATCCCTATGCACACTGAACATATCTTATTTTAAAGTAAAAAAACAAAACAGGAACAAATACAATATTTAAAGTAAAGAACAAGTAAATTTAAATCAATAAACTGACCAGTATTTCAATGGGAACTACGGGCCTGCTTTTGGCTAATGAGATGGTCAATGTCCGGTTCCATATTTGTCACTGCTAGATGTAACAAGTGATGTGACGTGCTTCCGGAGCCGTGAGGTGTGCATCCCACGTCACTGGAAGTAGTACTGTACGTGAGCAATGCCATGCTTTGCGTCTCTCACTGACCACCAATGAAAGAGGTACCCCTTCCGGAAGTGCGGCGGGCCGGATAAATGGCCTCAGGGGGCCGCATGTGGCCCACGGGCAGTAGTTTGGGGACCCCTGCCCTAGGCTATAAGGATCCTGCCCACAGCCCGCCCCCAACACACATTAATATCACCTGGGCAAGGGCCTCCACGTGGACAGCGCCATCTTTAACAAAGTGAGCATAATATATTTTATCTGCCCAAACATACACACACACAAAAAAAAAAATCAGTGATTAAAAACAATGGAATTATTACTTGCATATATTATATGCTTTATGTGTCAATGTAAGAAACTTCTAAACCTATAAGTATTTTTTATGAGTTTATTTGAGCAAACTGTCGATAATAGCAGAGAACCAAAGTCTCAAGGAATTGAAACAATGCTTCAGAAAATGGCTGTTTTGCCACTTATTTTATACATTAAAATCAAACAGGAAAATTTAAGGGGATTACATAAAATTGATTGATGATAGATTAGAGAGGTGGGAGGAAGCAAAGTGGGGTTATCTCTGGAATTGGATAAAAAGTAAAAATGTATATGTACTGAAACTTCTTTTACAGAGGCAGGCATGAAATAGTTAATTAACATGATAATAATAACACTGAGAGGGCTAGCTGGTTTCTGCTCTGGTGGAATGCTTGCCCTGAGGGGGAGGCAGGCAAAGAAAACAATCCTGACATTTCAAAGTGATGTTATCAGTTAAGTTATTGTAGCTGTAAAAGACAACAGACAGGGTCAATTAAGATAAGCATTAACCTTTGTTAGAGAAAAACACCTCTCCAGGACATGACCACCCATCATGATTTGCTTTTAGTTAGAAAGTTTTCATTTCAGACTACCCTCTGTGGTAACTTTCGGTCTCTGAGTTTGTAAGGCGCACCATGCAGGCCTCTCTTGCATTTGTCAGGTCAGCATATGGCCCCTTTTATATATATATGTTGGGCAGATAAAATGTATTATGCTCACTTTGTTAAAAATGGTGCTGCCCACGTGAGGCCGTTGCCCAGGTGATATTAATGTGTGTTGAGAATCCTTGTAGCCTGGGGCTTGGTTTTGGGATTAAGCCTTTCCCACCCTTTTTGATGTGGGGCTGTACAATCCAATCATGCCTCAGAGAAGTGACTTTGTATTAGAGACTTCCCTATTTTGTATATTGGATTAAGGGTTTGGATTTCTACACTATAAAGTGGGGATGGAGCGGGAGCTTGCTCTTGGTTCCTGGGATGATTAGCATGAGAGAGCAGAGGGAGCAGAGCAGAGAGCAGAAAGAGGCCATGTGGCCAGGAGAAGCAGCCAAGATGGCGGAGTGCTGAGTGAGATGCCAGTTTGTGCCGAGTTTGTATCTGGGATAAGGAAGGAGATGGGGAACTGAGGAGAATAAGGCTGGTGAGCTAGAAACCTTTGATTCTAGGAAACTCGGATAAGTCAGTGGCTTTGTGAGCACTGAATGTGAGTGGGTTCTGGAGCCCAGTGTGTATTTTTACTTGCCCGCCGGGTGCAAGCTAGAATTAAAGAAAATGGCCTATCAGTTTTTGGCTCCGTTGTTTCTTTACCGACTGTCCGAATCCACTGCGAACCTGCATGGGCCAGGCTGCTGTGATAGCAGCCCTGACCTTGGCTTCTGGCTTTACAATATATATATAACTTAAGATATTTATATATGTTAAGTTAAACTAATCATAAATTGCATATGTTAATGTTAATGTTATGATTGAGTCTGAAAATGGTAGGGTTTTTTTTCCCTAATTTACTCTAACATGGTTATTTTGATGAACTCTCTAAGCTAAAGAGGCATTAGCAAAATGTAATACCTTCTCCCCAACATGCGTTATGGGGCTATTAGGTCAATCACTTTCCTTCTTCCACTATATCTAATCAATCACCAAATCCTCCTCTTTTGGCCTTTTAAGATGTCTCAAATTTGAACCCTTTCTCTTAGGTTTTGGTACACAACCACACATGGACAAATAGACCTGGATTGCAGCAGCCATCTCCTGGTTTATCTACTTTATATTGAATGTCTTCATCTCTACACCACTGCCCAATAAATATATTTAAGATATTAGATAGAAACAAGTACCCCATCTCTGTCAATGCCATACCAGAATGCTTCAACATTTGACATTATCTGATCCAAGATAGCTAAATTTTTATTCTATCTCATTCTACTAGTGCTAAGCTCTTTCATGCATGCAATCCATTGTGCCTTGATTTAAGCTCTTTGTTGAAACCCTTAAATGTTCTTATATATACTAAACAAGTCATCATTAGTCTTAAAATTCAAGAGATTTCATGAAACTTCCTTTAAACATTTCTCATCTATTTCTTTTCTAAAATTTATTTTTAGTTATAATACGTTTCATTAACATTGCATTTTCTTATATTTGTTGTCTCATTTCTATTTTTTGCACCTGAATTACTAAGATTTTGGAAATATTAAGTACAAGAACCCGGGAATGTCATACTGTCCATCATCAAATTTATCTTTCCTTTTTAAACAACTAAAAACACTAGGAAAAATATTGGAAACAAGGATTCTCAGGCATTGGACAGTAACCAGTAAGGATTGTGACCTGTTAAAAAAGGAAAACAAATCATGTGTGCCCTCAGATTGCCCCCATTTACTGCCTGAAAAAAGTTTACAAGCTGCATGCAGCATAGGGACAAGCCAAACAGCTGGGCAGTCTCCCTGAGTTGAAGGGAACAGACTAGAAATTTTGGGGAGGGCAAGGCAGCAAAGATCAATAGGTAAACTCAGAAATTAGCTGCATAGAAAAACTCTGGAGAGCTTCAGAGAGTGTTTTTCAGGTCTTCAGCTGAGTTTTTGTTGTTGTTGTTTTATTTTTTTTTTTTTACAGAGACAAAGGGTGAGTCAGAGAGAGAGGGATAGACAGGGACAGACAGACAGGAATGGAGAGAGATGAGAAGCATCAATCATTAGTTTTTCATTGTGCGTTGCAACACCTTAGTTGTTCATTGATTGCTTTCTCATATGTGCCTTGACCGCGGGCCTTCAGCAGACTGAGAATCCCTTGCTGGAGCCAGCGACCTTGGGTTCAAGCTGGTGGGATTTTGCTCAAACCAGATGAGCCCGCGCTCAAGCTGGTGACCTCGGGGTCTCAAACCTGGGTCCTCTGCATCCCAGTCTGACGCTCTATCCACTGCACCACTGCCTTGCAGGCTTCAGCTGAGTATTAATCAGCCCATGTTTGTGAAGAAACTACTCAAAGCCAGAGAAATGATCACCAGAAATCAATAACATAAAAAAGACCCCCCCCAAAAAAGTAGGAAAATTGTCAAAAAGGATGAAGGAAGTAGAAATAATCCATGTATTGATTTAATCCACTAATAGATTTTGATTTAGAGTTTGAGAAATCTACTCCAGACCAGCTGATTCAGAGATTTAAAGAATATCAACACAACTATACTATCTTTTTATAATATATTGCTCACTTACAATACCATAATATAGATAGCATTTCATAAATAAATTTATTTTATTCTTCTAAGTTGCAGAAGTCACAAAATTGATAAATGTATGTTTAAAATTAAACAATTCAAAATATCTAATAAAATTTTCAACCTTGACTTCATCCTTCCCTGACTCCATCACCTCCCCAAAAGTAGCTTTTGTAAATATCTTGTATGTACATGTTTCTTAAATCATTTCTTTTTCTTTTTTTTTTTTTACAGAGACAGAGTCAGAGAGAGGGATAGATAGGGACAGACAGACAGGAACAAAGAGAGATGAGAAGCATCAATCATCAGTTTTTCGTTGAGACACCTTAGTTGTTTATTGATTGCTTTCTCATATGTGCCTTGACCGTGGGCCTTCAGCAGACTGAGTAACCCCTTGCTCAAGCCAGTGACTTTGGGTCCAAGCTGGTGAGCTTTACTCAAACCAGATGAGCCCACGCTCAAGCTGGCGACCTCTGGGTCTCGAACCGGGGTCCTTCGCATCCCAGTCCGACGCTCTATCCCCTGCGCCACCGCCTGGTCAGGCTTAAATCTTTTTCTATGCATTTACAAACACATATCCAGAGTGTTATAAAAATTATTATATTATGATTATTAATGGGTTTTTTTCACTTAATGACAGATTAGATATTTTTCAACATTCACAATTTACTGATTTTATCAAACCTAAGGTGTATTGAGAATCTTGATTTTATACTTTACAGAAAAAGTACCACAAGATTTATCCAATCATATCTCTTTTTAAAGAGAGTGAGACTTTATTTGTAGTACATTTCAAATGTTTATAAAAACCTAAAATCTTTCTCAGAAATGATTTCATGCACATGTCTCATTCAAATCTGTAATGCCCTGGCAGGTGTTCTAAATTCTTAAATGGTATCTACAGACAAAGAGGTCATTTTTTAGAAGTATATTTATTTATACATTTTTAATAGTTATTTAAATTGAATCCACAGATACATAATTCCTCATACAGGTGATATAAATACATTGCCTAGAGTTAGGATATGTGAATCAGAAGCTAACACAATGTGTGAAAACATTACAGAGGTTATTTGACAGATATCTGAATTACTGACAGCTATGCTAAACTATTAGCTTGAAATATACATTTTCTCAATTTTGCATTCAGATGAATAAAAAACCATCTTTTTATGCATAAGTGTGAAAAAGAACTGAAGCAAATTATGCCAATTATTATAACTTGCTTTCACTTGAAAAGGAAAATAAAAGAATAAATCCTCCCTTTCACTATCACTGAATAAGAGAGTATAGCTGTTGTTGGGCTTCATAGAGAGAAAGCATGGCCCACCTTTTCCTATAGATTTAAATATTTCACTTTTTGTAACTTTCTAAAAAAACAGCCAGCAGTCTAATTTATCTATGATGACTTTAACACTATCTTTTGATATTTTCTGTGGGGTCAAAATTATGCTAATATAAAATGAAAAAAAAAAAAAGTAGATCTGGATAGTAAATGATTACTAATACTTGGCATGAGAGCAGCAATGGCCTTCTCTCTTCTTCTCCTTGGCAGGTGTGGATCCCGGCCACTGAAAACAGATGTGGCTTCAAATCCTTCTCAACACAGCACTTTAGGAGGCCCTACTGATTTGTCAGAGCTGACACACAAGACAAAGCCTACTGGCCATCCTTGAAGGTCTGTTCTCAAGTGGCATTGTGACTTAAGGCAAGCATCTCTTTTGTGACTCATTTTTTTCAGAGAATAATGTAGCTAATTATATCTACCTCCTAGGATTGTGGTGAAGATGACATGAAATAAATTGCAAGGAACAGCCCAATTTCTAATAGGATAGTTGACCAATGTTTGCTGAATCAATCCATAGAAACATGGATAAATGATACTGAGGGTTTTTTTAATCTTTTAAATTTTAACTTAAAAAACTGAGAATATAGTAATTTTAGAAATTTTTTTCTCCTTTTTTATACTTGTTATTGTGATAGAATTCATGCAACATAAAATTTAGCACCGTCACCATTTTTAAGTGTATAGCACAGTAGAGTTAAGTATATTCACATTTTTGTGTAACCGGTCTCCAGGACTTCTTCTTACAAAACTGAAACTTTATTCACTGTATGTAATAAATCCTCATTAGCCCTTCCTCCCACCCTCTAGCAACCACCATTCTACTTTGTTTCTTTAATGACTACTCTACAGACCTTATACAATCAGAATCACAGTTTTTATCTTTTTGTGACTGGCTTATTTTACTTAATGTGATGTTCCCAAGGTCCATCCATGGTGTAGAATGTGTCAGAACTTCCTTTCTTTTTAAGACTAAATAATATTCCACTGTATGTATACAGCACTTTTTGTTGTTGTTGTTCATTATCAGTTGATGGACACTGATGTTGCTTCTACCTTTTGGCAACTGTGAATAATGTTGCCAGGAACATACATGTGCAAATATCTCTTTGAGATTCTGTTTTCAATTCTTTTGGGTATAGAAGAAGTAGTAGAATTACTTTATGTGGTAATTTAAAAAAAAAACTTTTTGAGTCACTGTCTTTTTATTCTCTTGATCTTGTCTTTTGCAGAACAGACTATTTTAATTTTTATGAAGTTCAGTTTATCCATTATTTCTTTTATGGAATGTACTTTTGATGTTGTATCTAAAAAGGTATCCCCATACCCAGGTCTTCTAGGGTTTCTCCTGTGTTGTTGTCTAAGAATTTTATAGTTTTTGCATTTGACATGTATGTCTGTGACTTTAAATATCATTTTGTATCATAAATGTCAAAAGCAAAAACAAAAGCAAGCTTGACCTGTGGTGACACAGTGGATAAAGAGTCAACCTAGAATGCTGAGGTCACCTGTTTGAAACCCTGGGCTTGCCTGGTCAAGGCACATATGAATGTTGATGCTTCCTGCTCCTACCCCCTTCTCTCTCTCACATACACACTCTTTTCTCTCCTCTCTAAAATGATTTTTTTTTTTAAAAAAAAGGCAAAGGGTAAGGTCCTGGCCAGTTGGCTCAGTGGTAGAGTATCAGCCCAGTGTGTGGATATCCTGGGTTAGAGTCCTGGTCAGAGCACACAGGGGAAGCTCCCATCTGCTTCTGTGCCCCTACACCTTTTGCTTCTCTCTCTCTCACTTCATCTCTCTCTCTCCATCTCGCTCTTTCTCACCCCCTCCTGCAGCCATGACTTGATTGGAGTGAGTTGGCCCTGGGTGCTGAGGATAGCTCCATGGCCTCCACCTCAGGCACTAAGAAGAGTTTGTTTGCTGAGCAACAGAGAAATGTCCTAGACAGGCAAAACATCACCCCCTAGTGGGCTTCCTAGGTGGATCTCAGTTGGGGAGCATGTGGGAATCTGTTGCTCTGCCTCCCTTCCTCTCATTGAATTAAAAAAAAAAGCAAAGGGTAGTTTTTCCTCATCTTTGTCAAAAAATTAGCTGATTTTTTCTGAAATTGTAAATGTTAAAAAATATATGCACCACCACAGTGGCTGATTTTTTTTTTATTCCTGTATTTCAGGGCTTTACAATATGATACACTAATATAACTAAAAGCTAGCTGCAGCTTTTTATATAAAAAGAGAAAAGCAATGTAGATATTCCAAAGGTGGTGTCAATTCAGAGAAATCAGCCTTAGAAAAAGAATGATGTAAAAATTTTTAAATAGAAGAAAAAAAAACAAGGAAAATTCTTTAAAGATGAAAATAAAAAGTCCAAGCTTCTGCAATAAGGGAAATAGTTAAAGTAAAATATTTATGTGTGTTATTATACAGAACTATGATTTGTTATTGAATGTGAATTTGATTACCCTTTGTGCTTTGTCATTATAGATTAGCATTGTTTTCTATGAATTATTTATGGCCAGGACCTATCTTTGTATCACTGTATGATTAATTAAAGTATTAAAGAGGAAAGACATGACAGATCATGGCAATTTAATATTATGCTTAAATATTAGGTTACCAGGGCTGAAGGAATCATATAAAAATTTATTTCCCCATAAGTGATTTTTCCCCCAGAATTTGATTTGTAAAATAGTTTTCCACTTGAAAGAAAATTGGAGAGACACAAGCAGAAGGTCAATATTTAGCATTAGGTCTTTAGCCTGCCAGCCAAATCTCATCATTTTATTCTCACACAAAAGCATAAATAAAGAGCCTCTACTTATACCACCACTGCCCAAAGTGTCTGCCTCTTAATCGATATTAAGGGCAAGAACTACAAGAAGAACCACCTTTTAGCATAAGAATTGGGAAGAGGCAAAATAGGACTTTGGAAATATAAGGCTTTCACAACCTGAAATCATAGATAGGAACTTCTTATACTTAATTTCATCCAAAGAATAAGAAGAAATATAAGATGAAACAAGCTAAGTCCGCTCTTAGCCTAGAAATAAGAATAAAGTACAGATAAATATTAAAATTTTTGGCACTTTTCTAAAAGTTCAATCTTTCAGACTCCCCATAATTGTGGTTTTAATGACCCTAACACAGTTGCACTAGGTAAGGTAGGACATTGAAATTGGAGAAAAGGACAGAATTATCTCCCAGAAAAACGCTCAGTCTCTGATTGACATCCCAAGGCAAAAAACCCCCAAAACAACAACAAAACAAACAACAGAATTAATGAGGATTGATTAATCCTCATTGAGATCAGTGGCTTGAGAATCAGTGGGTCCCCAAACTAGTCATCTGATTTTTAAGGGGATTATAAATCAGAGCTATTAAATAAGGTACAGTCCTGTAGCCATCTCATAGATTGGAGCAGAGGTAATGATAACACTGCCATTTTTTAAAATAATCGGAGTGACTATGTTAACCTAGTCTAGCCCCTGACCCTCACATAAATGCTGGCCTCCTCTGATTCATCCTCCTCATTCAAACTCCATAGCACAGATGGGTAAAAGCAGATCTTGCTCTTGCATCAACTATAGTAGAATATAAGGCTGGGACAGAATTGGGGGACTCGGGGTGGGTAGAAAGCAGGTGAAGGGGGAGAGGCTTAGAGTCTTTACTGGGGAGGGTAAAGGAATAGCAAAATATTTTAAAAGCCTGTTTTCAAAAAGTATTTTATCCTTAGCTGACTCCTAACTGGATACAGAAGAAGACAACATGTTTTCTTTTACTTTCATAGCTTGTTTACCATTTTATAGTTTTGTAAACACTTTAATAGGTTGGGTTGGGGAAATCAGGGGGCCAAAAATTAACAATATCATTACCCAAGGCTCAGCTCCCTCCCACTACAAAGATGAAATTTTAGCCCCCTATCTGAGTTTCTCCTTGAGCTTTAAGTAGATATTTCAGAACCAGCTGCCATCCTTTTGTATCTCAAAGTCCCACTTCAGTGGTACCAACTCCTCCTCCCACTCATTACTCAGGCAGCCTCGAGCTGCTGTCAATGGCACCACTTGGCAGGTGCTTGGCTAAAGAATGAAATTGAGCAGCAGGGAGAAGTCACTTGCCTATCCTTGCAGTCCATGTCTGAAAATGACTACTTTCTTTTTTCCTCACCTGATAGAAGAAATTCTTCCCAGGGGCTAAAGCATGTCAACCATAGCATGATTAATGCCTTTTGCCATTTCTGGCATCCTGCCTCACTTAGGAGAGTGCTCACTCTCCACCCTGTCTCTGACACAGAGAGGGTCCTAGAGCACTCTACCCTCTGCTGGAAACTGATAGCCTCCCTCTATCTCCCAGTCTCTCAGGGCTCTCTGAGTTCCACTAGCAACCTCAACTTCATTTTTTTCTGAGAGTGTTGCTCTTACGGTTGTTTGAGGTTAGGGTAATCCTTTTGGTATGTTCATAGTACTTCATTTGATTTTCTTAAGAAGTTTGTGGATTAACTTGAATATTAATAGATTTATAGGTTTGAAAACTGAAGCATCAAAAGACAGAGTGATTTAGGAAAAGCACATCAATGGTTTCCAAAACAAGACAGCAAACTAATGGATGACTAAATAAATGAATGCCATTATACAGAATGGCAGAGACACCAGTAAATCCCTAATTTCTTAGCACTTAGCCCATTTACCTCCCTTTCATATGCAGAATTTAAATCTCCTCTTGTAGCTCTTGTGAGTTTCATATGAACTCTCAAAGGACTATGCAGTGACAAATAATTTGTACAGCACTATTAAATTAATGAAATGTTTTATCATTATATTCCCTATATCCTTCCATTATTATATAGCACCTACTAGAAAGGTATTAGCTCCATTTTCAGACAATAAACTGAGGTCTATAGAGGGTAAGTAGTTTGTTTAAATGAGTATAGCTAACTGGTGGTTGAGCTGAGATTTGAACACAGATCTGATTCTTAATTCTGTGCTTTTTCAATAAATGAGATCAAAGCTCAGGACTTTTCAACTTGCTCATCTCCACAACAGAACACCTATGTGTGGCTAATTAATACTTGAAATAATTCAAGTGACTTGAATCCCTTAGAAAATCAGACATATATACTTTTACCACAATAATCATATTGATTTCCCTGTGGTCCTCTGTGCTCCCATTTCACAGGCATTGTTGCTGGATAAGCCAGTTCAAAGAAGTTATCCTTAAAATATAAAATTTAATAGCTAGCAAGACACCATATCTCCCTGGGATCTAGATTAAGCACATTACTGAAGTCTGCTAGGCTAGCAACGTGACACTGCTGACAAGTAGGATCATTACAACTCCCATTTCCCTTTGCTGACATTACACATGTAAAACCTCTCACTTCCCCAGGAGTTCATCTACTTGATCGATGCTGCTGAAACTACGTTTAGTGTCTTTCTGGCCAGAGGAAAGATTCTGGCAGAAACCAGTGGACCCTTGAGTCTTGCATAGAAAGAATTGATTCCAGGACAGGAAATCTAAGCCTATCTAGTCTCCTGTGTTTACTTCCCCCCCCACACCCGCCACACACACACACACACACACACACACACACACACACACACACACGCCCTGCCCAACAGACATTCCCCAGCAAAGTCCAAGGACACTCTCTGGCTTGTGGATGGATCACTAATCACACCATCAACAATGTAAAAAGATGACCAACCATCCCAAGGAACAAAGGAAAAATGGATTGGAATATATTAATAATTACTGCATATGCTAAAACTGATGGAAATCTAAGGTTTTGGAAGTAAATAAAATCATGAAGAGAAATTACCACAACTCACTAAAACATAGCTGAGAATTGTCAATTAGAGCTAAGTCAGCTTATATGCCCACCATTATTATGCTATTGAGAAAATAGCTATATTGAATGAGAGGTGGGACAAATAGAAAGAAAGACAGCTCCCTCCTTTGTCTCTTTTCCTGCCCCCTGTTGACCCTATGCCAGTTTATTTAAACTTGAAGACCCCATTCAACTATCGTCTCCTACAAAAAAGCTATTTATTCCTTAAGGAAGACTATTTGCTATCAATCTCCCCTGCTAGGCATGGAACTACATTATTATCTTTGCTGCTTTATCCTCTACACATAGTAAAGTGCTAGATACATAGTAAGACTCAATAATTAAAACTGAATTAACTATACTTATTAATTACATTATCAATCTCCCTGCTATGTTCCCACAACACCTAGGTCACATCAGATCAGGCCCCTTCTCTGAATTTTAGTCTTTCGCAATAACAGTATTATTGCCAGCTCTTTGGGAAGTGAGGAAAATCATAATCTACTCAATCTTAGTTGCCCAACATCTATCACAGTACTTTCAGGAATAACTGATTCCATAGAAATAAATAAGTAGCAGAGCAATTCAATTCTAACACTCTATTATATTAAGAAAACAAGTTTCTGTAAAACATGTGTTTGTAAAGTATATAATCCAATTTAAAAGCAAGAGCAGTGATACCAATTAAACTATTAGAGGTGCTATGTGATGCAGGCCATTGAACTGTGATTAAGCACTCGCTATTTTGTATCTTTAAAATCAGGAGGAAACAAGACTCAGAAAGGTAACTATTTTAAATAAATTGGACATAGTATGTGTCCCTAGAAGGGAATTGGATGTGGAGTTTATTTCTTTATGTCCCATTCACCTCACACCCCAATCTCTGGTCTGATTGAAAGTCCAAGTATACTTTTATTTCAAATTATCACTGAAGTCGACAGGAATTTTTTATTTCTGCAGAGGTCACCTGGCCAGCAGCCATCCAAATCAAGAAGTGAGAACTGTAACTCACAGCTAATAGCACCTAGTCGTATTGCCTCTGTAAAGGGAACCCGATTATCAGCAAAATGTAAGGGAATGAAAGGTTTCAAGCCATTAGCAATTCACATGCTTCTCTATATCCAACTTGCTGGGTTGGTGTTTTCTTACCTGGCATGAGAATTATACTCCTAGGCCAGGTATCCTACTGGGATAAACCTTTCCATAAAACTTGGGGTGTCAGAACACTAGAAGAGAAGTGATGTATATTTAATTAAAAAGAGGTTTACAATGGCCAATAGTCCCAGGATTGATGTGGTGCCTCCAACCCAAATTTACAGATGGCTTTGCACTCAGATACCAGCAGTTCTTCATGTACCACTGAGACACACATGACATCAGTGGCATGTGTAACTTGCCAAGGACAGAGATAGGGACAGCTTCATTGGCATGTCAGCTGTGCAGCTGCACAGGGTCTCACACTTGGTTTAAAATTCCTCTGTGGCTGCCATGAAGATCTTAATCCATTTTGAACAAGAGGCCCCACGTTTTTATTTCACCATAGGCCACAAAAATTATGTTGCTGCTCTCAGAGAGGAGAGGAGCAAAGTACCTTGAGGATTTTTAGGACTGTGCAAGTCCCTTACTGTCTGGTTAGTGTTCAAGTTCCTGAGAGCAAATAAATCAGGCATCAGAACATTGTGCTGGCCTTGGGAAATTAACCACAGCTAAGATCTGAATATGCTACAGGGAACCTTTATAGAGTCTCCACCTGCACACTCCTCATGGGAAAACTGCTTTACCAGGGTGGCTACAGCTGCAACCTTCAGACAGTTGCTGTGGGTCACTAAGGTGTGTTAGTGCATTATCACCCTCAGAAGAATTCAAGCAAAATTGTGAAACTGTCAGGCTGTGTTTGGGTCCCCACTCCTATTTCTGCACCCTGCTATCGCACTACTACCGCCAAAGCTTGAATCATATTAAATACATATTTTCTATAACCTTTATTTAATATTTTCATTGTGTTATATTCTTGTGTTGTCAAGAAATATAGATACAGATTTAATCTAATAACAAAGAGTTTAGTAAATAACATGGTGTAAGTTATAAAGGAAGAAGAAAAGATCCTCAGAAACCAGCACCGTTGATGCAGCTGACTCCCAAGGCAATGATACATAAGGGATAGGGACACTCCTTTCCGGAGTTCCTCTTTCTCCAACTAGGTATTTTTTGTTTGTTTGTTTGTTTGTTTAATCTTAGTTTACATATTATGAGAGTCCATAAACCACCCCAACAACAAGAGAGAGGATATAGGACAAAAGTAGCAGAGTTCAGGGAAAGAGCAAAGGCAGTTTTAGAGTCACTGTATCAGTAGGTGGCTTCTGGATCCCAGGTAACCCAGAAATGTCACTTATGTGTGGGATATAAAACTGAAAGCAACAAATGAATAAACAAATAAACAAGGAAAACAAACAAAAATTTATAGACACAGATAATAATATGGTGGTTACCAGAGGGAGGGAGAAGAGTAGGTGGGGCAGTAAAGGGTTAAAGGGGTCAAATATATGGTGAGAGAGGAAGATTTGACTTTGGATGGTAAACACACAATGTAATTAATATACAGATGATGTATCATAGAACTGTACATTTGAAACCTGTATAATTGCACTAACCAATGTCATCCCAATAAATTTAATTCTTAAAAAGATCCGATTGAAGCTATATGATCTTCAATGTACTTTGCATTCTCACTTTCCCACCCCACCCCCACCCCCCGCCTTTCTGATGATAGCAGAGACAATGGGCCTGATAAGGAAGTATTAACTGTCAATCATGAGTTTTTTTATGAAGCATTTGATACATTTGACAATGGGAATTCTTTCCCTGGAAGGTGTTTAGGGTTCCTGCATGCTTCCATTAAATTTCTTATATGTTGTTACCTTAAAGGCAAAGATAAAAGACCTGCTGTGATCTTACTGTTGTTTTTGTTTTTCTCTAAATCCTAATTTTTATTTTTATTTTTTGTAGATGTGTAGTGGTTTTTAGTATTCATGTAACCTAAACTCTTTAAGTACCAGAGAAATTTAATGAGAAAATGAATGGACTGAATGACTTCTCCCAATCTAGAAGTTCTTGGAAAGCCCAGAACATTCTCAGCTAGCTGTCTGTCTGTGCAGGCCTCAAACCTTGTAGGTACTTCTTTATAAATGTTTGTTGAGTTATTGAAAAAAAAATTTTTAATTAAAAAAAATTTAAATCTAGAAAGTTTTCTGGAGTAGGGAGTTATCTATTTTATGAAATTTTACAGTTAAATATAAGACCATGTTTTTCAGAGAGAACTCAGCTTCTAGACAGACTATCAGAGCTAATGTTGCGCAGGTGATCAATAAGGGTATATTTAAGGAGATAAATAGATCTTTGTCCATCCAAACCTTATCATTGCCGTAGCAGCAAATCAAAGCTCAGTGATTACTGTCTTCAGTTTTTTAGTCAGTTTTTCAAATAGCTAAGTATTTTAATTTGTATTTCGCACTAAAAATTAAAATATAAAAACATAAGACTAAGCTTACTTGGTTTTTTTTTACTTTTAAGAAAATATGTAGCTATAGATACAGATATAAAAGTTAAATATATATATGTTTTGTGTAGATATATGCATATATATTTATATATGTATGTAATATATACATATGATCATTGGGTAGAAGGGAATAGAAAATACAATTTCTCATGTGAAATACTGACAAACCTACACTTCTAAACTTATCAGTTCTAGAACATACTGCCTACTACTCCTTGGACCTTCCCTAGTTTCTTGGCTAAATGTATATTTACAAGATATTTTCAAACTTACCCTTGTTTCAAAAGTGAATAAAATTTCAGACTGATTTTCAGGATAATCACACTGAGCATCAAAACATGGCAGTCTGCTTATCTACTAAACAAGTGAAAATCTTTTCTCTCCATGTTGAAACCCATCTCCCTAAACTGCTTAGCATGACTATTTATATAACCATTCTAGAGCCTTTATGTTTTTCAGTTTGTCAAACAGCATAACCTGAAAGGGAATTTGAACAATTTGTGAAGTTTTTTTGTTTTTTCAGGGTTTTTTGTTTTGTTTTGTATTTTTTTGAAGTTAGAAGTGGGGAGGCAGTCAGGTAGACTCCTGCATGTGCCCAACCGGGATCCACCCGGCAAGTACACTAGGGATTGATGCTCTGTCCATCTGGGGCATTGCACCCTTGCGGCCGGAGCCATTCTAGTGCCTGAGGCAGAGGCCATGGAGCCATCCTTAGCACCTGGGCCAGCTTTGCTCTGATGGAGCCTTGGCTGTGGGAGGGGAAGAGAGAGATAAAGAGGAAGGAGAGGGGGAAGGGTGGAGAAGCAGATGGGCACTTCTCCTGTGTGCCCTGACTGGGAATCAAACCTGGGACTTCCACACATCAGGCTGATGCTCTACCACTGAGCCAACCAGCCAGGGCCTTTTAGGTTTTTATGGGGTTTTTTTAATCTGAGGAGAAAGAATTAAGAATCAACCAACTGTGAAAGAACTATTTGGAGACCTTACACCAGAGGAATGTTCCTGAAGTACTTCTCTAAGATTATTCCATCAACAGCAACAATGTTAATTAGAATATATTTCTTAGCACATTCTAATAGAATGGCCTTAGTGTTTCTTATTATGACAGTTTAACTGCCCCATCATGGCCAAATCTCTCAGATACTGCTTCAGTAAAATATAAATTCAAATGTTAGTTTACAGATGTGGTTAAAAGAAATTGGATTCATGACTCTTCCTTGCATTTCTTAGTACATCACATGCATGAGTTAATCAAATAATTCTGGGAAACCTTTTATACCCTGACCCTTTCCCAGTACTACAGACCAACACTGCTGGATCCTCTCCAGGACAGGAACAACACAGTGTGGTATGGGAACAAGCAATTGTCTCCAAGAGGCCCACACAACACTGCTGTAGATCTTTCATAGCAGTGATTTCATCAGTGCTTTGTGAAAATCTTTCTCTCCTCACATCTTTTGGCAATAGAAAGTATGTTACCAAAGCACTGGCAAATATAAGACAAAAGGTCAAGATCTATAACATTCTAACACAAGTATATATAAAAAATATAGTTTTATTTTATTAAATATTTTTGCTGGTAATTGAGCTATGAATCTGTCTGTATACATGGGTAAAACAATCGCAAAACATGTATAATATTTTCAAAGAACTGTATATACAATACTCCAAACAGTATTTACAAGTTTAATTCTGTAACAACTGCCAAATTATCTGATATTTTTTTCAGTAAAATTAATATTACTGAAATTACACTTTGAAATTATATTACCTTTGTTGTACTTTTCTTAATTAAGAAAACAATATACACAGGTACATACACCATTATAATATTCATGTAGTCAGTTTCTTGGGCTGTCTAAATCTTTTGAAGTCAAGTAGTCTAATTGCTTCAATTTGGCTATTTTATTGAAAGTTACTTGAGTGAGTCTATGGTTTTTACATTTCCAAAGAAATTTTAGAATTAGCTTATTATAGAATTGCTATAATTAGTTAATGTTTGGATTTTGACTGACATTACATTGACTACTGATCTAATAGTGTAAAATCAACATCTTAACAATATTAAGTTTCTAAACTCATAAACAAGAAATATCTATCAATTTGTTTAGTCTTTAATTTCTCTCATAAAATACATATTTTATAATTTTAATAAAGAGTTTTAATTTCATTTAGATAATGTCTTGCTAATAAATAGAAATATAATTCATATTTAAATATTAATCTCATCTGGGATCCATGTTAATTTACTTACTAATTATATAAGATACCTAGTTATCAATCCATCTATCCATAAATAGATGGATAAATAGATAGATAGATAGATGCTATTGGTTCTGCTTCCCTGAAGAACCCTGACTAATATAGTTAAAGAAGCTGGCATTCAGACATCATACAACAAAATGGACAGGTAGGCCTAATGACCAGTTCCCTACTATATCAACCCATAGTAATGCTTCTCAAATGTGACAATGTTGGCTCCCAAGGGACATTGACAATATCTGAAGAGATATTTTTATTGTCATAACCACAAAGCTTCTAGTGGGTAGAAGACAGAGGAACACTACTAAACCCCCTACAATGTAGGGAACAGCCCCCACAAAAAATATTATCCTGCCCAAAATGTTAATAATAGTGCTGAGACTAAAAACCCCTGCCATATAATGAAGTCCACTACTTAACAAGCTCTGATCACACACGGAGCATTTAATTATTTGTTAGTGCCTCAGTCCTAATTATGAATAAGACACTAAGGACAATGTAGGATGGTGGGCAATGGGGGATGGTCAGGTGGGAACTCAGACCCGGGAACTTTGGCTAGGGCCACCCACAATCAAGCACGCCAAAAGAAACTTCCCAGAGGTCCTTTGGAAAAAAGCGACTGTCCATCAGCCAGTGAGATTTCACCATGTCATATTAGCTCGCCCACCCTAGAGGACCCCTTTAAATATCCCTCACGCAGTTTAATCCATGTGACTCCTCTGGCCTCTGTCCCCTGGGACCAGAGGACCTTGTCGGGTGGGATGGGCTATACTAAATAAAGCCTTTGCTATTCCACACTTTGTGGCTACAACCCCTTCCTTCCTTCTCGGAAGGGAAAAATACCTTACAGACACCAGTCAATTGAGAAAAGTTTTCAATATCAAATAGGTTCAAACCAACAAGAATAACAGAAGCTGCAATCAGTCCAGGCCTGGACAGTGGTTCAGTAATGTCTGGGCCAAGATTTCCGTGGTCCTCTAGCCTTTCTATCACTATGACTGTCAGATCAATCACAAAGTAGCTATTGCAGCATTAGCTGTATCCAGAGATGGAAGGAGAAAGAACAAAAGCAAAACAGTGTATGCAAAATAAATTTAAAAACTAATTGTTTTGACAATGTTATGGCAATTCTTTTTTCCAAGTGAAACATGGAAATACAGTTTTTTAGCTGGATATATTGTAAAAAAATGAGATTTCGTTAGTAAAAACAGAGAAGGAAAATGGATATCGTCAAAGAAGATAAAACGGGAATGGAAAGAGACTCTGCATGGGGTATGTGGGCACAATGTGGGGGGCAGATGTTATATTGAGTGGGACACTTGACACCATGTCAATAAAGTAAAAATTTAAAAGAAAGAAAATGGATATTGTAGAGAAAGCTGGCAATCTCTGCCACAGGAGTTAATATCAAGATAAAAACAGCTAAAATGTAGTTGAAAGTGATTTGGAACTGGGTTTCAGGAATGGAATAGGGATAATAAAAGTTGTATTTTTGCTATAATTCTTACAATCCATCTAAATGCTTTAACTGTAAACATATGTTGAAAATATTAAAGAATAGAATCGCACCTAATATATAAAACTGTAAATGACAAGTGAAGGATAAATAACATCACAGTATGATATACAAAATAAAAGTATCATAAAATTCCAAATAGAACAAAAGAATGAATGAATTGAGCCAATATAAAACTTATACTGTGAACATATAAGAACATGACCTTAGGAGTTGATATCATATTCTCATTGCAAATATTAACTTTATTTTCACAAAATAAAATCTAGCACATTATATAGTGTGTATGAATTGAGTGTTAATGGTTAATATTTCTGTTAGTACTTAACTTATACATTTGGTTTAAGTGAAATCATAACCACAAACATAAGGAATTTATACTTGGTTTTAGCTTTGTTCACTTGTTACATTACACTGGGAAACAAAATTTTTGTTGTATCCACAAAAATACTTGTTCTTACCTAATTCGAGTGTGCTGATCTCAAATCTGACATTAGTTTTTCTCTGTAAGCTAGTTTTTTTGCAATTAACAATTTTAGGTTTTCATCTTATTGTAAAATTTTCAACATTTAGTTTAAAATAATGAAGTAGAATGTCTTCTTGGGCATCATCTTTGTGAAAATATAATAATTTATATAATGCAGTAAATATACTAATACACTAAAGCATATGATTGCATCAGGTTTGTCTACAATTTTAAAATAGAACATATTAAAACACTTATTTTAATCATAAAATTTGCACAAAACTTATTTAAATTCTATTCAGGCAAAATTTCGCATTTGTAACTCTTGCATTTGTGTACTTGTTGAGGACAATCTTGTTTAATGCTCCAGTAGTAGTCTGCTTATCACTAACAGCTCCAAGATTTTCAGGAAATTTATCAAGATGACTGTTCAGGAAGTAAATCTTAACACTTATGTTACATCCCATGTCACGGAAAGCCAACAGCATCCTTTGAACCAGAAGTTCATAGTTTTCTGCCTTTTTGTTGCCAAAAAGTTCTTTGTAACTGTCACAAAAGACTGCCGTGCTGTTTTCTCCTCCTTATTCATCTTCCTGGCAAATTCTTCATCATGTATGAGGGTTTGAATTTGAGGTCCATCGAATGCACCTGCTTTTATGTTCTCAAAAGACAAGGCAGGAAAAGCAGAAATAATATGTTGAAAGCATTCACTTTCTCTATTCAAAGCCTGAACAAACTGCTTCATTAAGCCAAGTTTGATGTGAAGTGGGGGAAAAATAATCCTGTCTCTATTAACTACAGGTTCATTCACAATATTTTGCATCCCTACTTCCAGAGCTTCATGTTTTGGCCACTCCTTCTGTGTCTAGTGTTTCTCCTGAGCTCGGCTGTCCCACAAACACAGAAAGCAAAGATACTTTGTGAAACCTCTCTGTTGTCCTAGCAGGAAATTCACCATTTTAAGATCCACACAAATAATCCAGTTATGCTCCTCATACTTCAGAAAGTTGAGGACAATTTTAATGTCATTCTTACTAAGTCATTCAATTCGGGTTGGCTAAACTGCTGAGGGGTTAATGACTGCTTGACATCAGAAGAAGACCCTCAGATTCTACGACCATTTCCTCATGCATCTTATCAAAATACACTTGATCACCATGTTCACTTTCTTCGTCTTTAGAAGAAATAAACCATTGAAAACTGGAACCTGGAGTGTCTCAGAGTGTGGAATAGGTCGTATTGCTGAAGGGATATTAGGATATGTAATCATATACTGTTTTTTCTTGCCGATGCCCTTTGCATGGATCAGATAGAAATAACAGTCACTGCTGTGGTCCTTAAGTTCATGCCAAACCATGGGAATACCAAAAGGTATTCCTTTGCGTTTTCCTTTTGTCCAGTCACAAAGCATTTCCTCATAATTATGACACACAATATGAGGAGCCAAATTCTTGTCTTGATCGCCAAGGGGAACTTGAAAATAGGCAATATATGTACATGTCACAAATGAGGAAATATTATGCCTTTGATGTTGAAGTGTGTAACAGCCACATATATATATAACAGAAGCTGTCAGGACTATTACTTTTATGCCTACTCGAAGAAGCCATGATTCAATCTTAAAACAAAATAAGAGGGTGTTTTTATGAGATAATAAGTTTTTACATTTAAAAACAACTATAATTATGTAAAAGTAATGTTTGTAAAACATTAATTGCCTTGTGGTTATGTTCAATGCAAGAGTCGTTGCCCTTTAACTCCAGTTTAAAAACCAATGCATGCCATTAACTGTAACAAAAAGAAATTAAAATTGCATAAAAACTAGAGCATGCATCCAAAAACAGATTTCAGATTTGGAATCAGCAATGCAGAAATATATAGAAACAGTTCTAAAACCTCATGCAACAGAAAATGAAAAAAAAATTGTTCCCCACTGTTATCAAACTAATTTAACACTGGAGTTCCATTAGTTAAATTTTCCTTAAAAAGGAATCTGCATATTATTTCAATCTGAGAATAACTGTCCTATAACTATTGCCTTTATAGAAGACAGTTTCTTCTCACTTAATTCAACATATCACTTTTGCCCATGTTATTTAATATTCATATCACTGTTTCTTGCATTTAAAGATAGAGTGACACAAGCCAGGTCAAAGGGTATATAATCATTGCCATTATGTCACTTTACACAAAGTGCTAACTTGCATTTAGATATTTGCATCTAGAAATTGGGTATAACTACGTCTATCTCAAATATAAAACACCAAAAAACCCAGTACTTTGCACAAAGCAGGGGTTTAATAAATATGTTCTTGATCACAAGAGACAGAATTATTAACCTTATATAAAGTTACACATGAAAAATCTACTATGAAATACATTTACAAAGGTGAAAAGTTTATAATCCCTTGGTCAACATGAAAATGGGATGTTTTCACACACATTTACATCTCTTCTTTTCATCTAGGGGGAATCAATGTCAGTTTGAACTAGCTACTGGTGCTTTTCCCCTTCAACAGTTCTTGTAGCTATTAAATTATAGCTCTTCTCATTTTGCTCTGTCCTTTAAAAATCAATATAAACATATTTTGCTCTATCTTATTAAACTGGAAACTTACTAGATAGGAGGCATAAAAGTTGAACCAGAAACCAGCTGTTCTAAAATTGTATTATCTTCTATATTATGTAAATCCCATGAAAATGCCATAGATGACATAGCACCAAAAAGGGGTGGGGGGTGGGAAGCAGCAGGAGAAAAGAGCTAAGAGGAAGTCAGAGCTATATTTCCTAGGAAGCAAAAAGGATAAGTTTAATGCAGAATTTCCCTAGAAAATTTTGACTGAGTTGGGGCTTGCCCACTGGACACATAAATACCCAAGCCCTCGAAATCATCACTGTTACCCTTAATATTATCATTCAGAATCCCTGCATTGCAATTTTACAATTTAACTGTTACAACGTGTGCAAGGCATTTTCACATACATAAAGTATCCCTCCGTTTATGTAACATAGCACAATTAAGTGGCTGCAGGTCCAGGGCTCCAACCCACTCTTGCACTTGACAGCAATCTGGTGTGACCTCCACAATGAACAAGGGTGGGTAGTCATTGCACCCACCAGTCTGATGAGTGCAGGAGGTGACTCCCAGCAACAGACACAAAGGCACAGGAAAATGAGTCTAGCAAAGAATAAAAAGGTACAGATATCTCCCATCAGATGGATTCCTCGGCTGTACACATTACTTACACCTTTAAAAGGAAGAAGAGACTAAAAATCAAATGTTACTGATTGGACATGGCATGTTTTGATGAGAAGTAGATGTGTTCTAATCTGTAAGACACCTTGCTCAGAAAGAGCAACAGAGGAAAATCAGAGTTGATCTAAGAAAACGGACCAGATGTTCTCTCCAAAGCATAAGAAATAAGAAGACCATGAACCGAACCTCAGAGGAATAGAACCCCAAGGTCATGGGCACTGTGGAAGTGTGCAGCCTGCTGTGGAACGTGTTTGCTTACTGACAAGAAGAGTGGATTTATTAGGAGAGATTCATAGACAAAAAAACAAAAACAAAACAAAACAAAAACCAATAAATGACAAATTATAAAAACCTTAAGGCCCACACACAGAAAACTATCTGGATAATTCAAATGTAGTCTTGCTGTCAAACCTTGCAAAGTACAGTTTCTCTCTTCTTTGGGATAAATGGATACTCAAAATGCTCAACAGATTTAGAATACAATTTCACAAATAAAACTTGGGTTTGTATTCAAACACAGACTTGGCTATTAGAAAGTGAAGCAACACCTGCTATATTACTGGTTAATTATTTGGAAAAACCACTCCCCATAAGGGAAGCCAGTCACTTATTTAAACAAAAAAGATGGAGAAAACTTGCATCTTAGACAAGTTTTGCATCAAGACAGAGCTAATGGTTTTACAGTATAGCTTAAGGGCCAGTTAACTGTTTATGGCTTCTCAGCTCTGAATGCATCCTTCATGCTAAGTCCCGGAAGCCTTTACCTTTAAAGTGAGCATGATGATAAGTAAGGTGACCAACTACTTACAATGAAAAGGAGGACAAAAATAAATTAAAGAAAACAATATCATAAATAAAAGAAACATTTTATTCATTGCAACAATAATACACTATAATATGATAAATACATAATAAAAACATTTGTAATATTTTATATTATAATTATGCTTACATGCCTATTAATTTTTAATAATAATTGTAAGAAAAAAGTAATCATTTAGTAAAACTAAATATCAAACAAAACCACTAATTTGGAGTGATATTTGGGTGTATTTATTATTTTCTAATTAAAAAACGTGTTTTATGCAACAATTTAATCAAAATGCGTTATTAATAGATATGGCTTGAGGTTAGATTTCCACTTTAAAACTCGAATTTTGGGAAAATATATGTAAATAAAATTATACATATTTGGAAATTATTAAATAGATAATGAATGAACAAAATGTGAATTGTGCTTACCTGTTTATGATTGAATATTCAATGAGAAAGAAATAATCGTGAATCTACAATGTGGTATGTGCCATGACATGTTTTAGTAAGATGTACACAAAGCCATTTGCACACTTAGTATGTCGCACGCTCTCTCAAGGTCTCCTGTGTGGAGAGCACGCGTCTCATAATCGCGTCTCGCCACACTGTACTGATCCCTGACGAATCGTCATGTCAAATACAAATACGTCACATCATAGATAATGGATCAACTCTGCATCAATCGAATATAGACATTTGCAAATTAGTCTTCCAATATCAAAAAGGAGAACATGTGGGAGGACACTTTTTGAGGGAGGACAGAACTTACAAATAAAGGACTGTCCTCCCTAAAGGAGGAAGATTGGTCACCTTATGATGTCTTCTCAGTCCTATAGACATAAACACTCAAACACCATACCACCCTCACCACACACACACCTTTGCTCTGCAGTCCTCCTGCCCTCCCAGCACCAGAACTCCCCCTGTAGTCACACAACAGCCTCCCATGGCCCCACCAGCAGTCCAAGTTCCCACACTCCTGTGAGTCTGCATGCTCTAAAGTCCTTCTTCTCTGGCTGGCACCATACTCCCTGCACACCTGTCACCAGTTGCTGACCACCTGCTAATTTACCTGCACTCTCTGGCCTATTGCTTGCCCCAGGAACTACAGACCAGCCCCGGGCCAGACAAACCAGTGTACTGCTTATTCAGTGGACTTCATCAACAACCAAAATGTACATTTATTCTTTTCTATAAAATTAGAGGTGGCAGATTGTTTGCTTGATTATTTAATAAAAATGTTATTTTTAATAGGTTATACATGTATATGGAACAAAACTCAAAAGGCAAAAAATGGTACACAGTGAAAAATAAGTCTCCATTCATCTTTGACCCCAGCCTTCAAGTTTCCTTCTGCAGATATAACCATTGTTATTACTCTTGTATATCTTACAAGAGAGAGCCTGAACATATTAAACAGCATATCAAATATTTATTTTTATATAAACAGCAGCACATTTTATATGTTATTCTGCCCTATGTTTTTGTTTTTGGCTTTAACTTAACAAAATATCCTAGAGATTTTCCCCTTACTGGTGCACATAAAGTTCTTACTTATTTACTGTACAGTGATGAAACAATTTACTTAATTAATCTCCTGCTACAAAGAATATCATTATATGCAGGGTGAGGCAAAAGTAGGTTTACAGTTGTATGGAAAATTATACAATAATTAATAAATAATACAATAAACTCTTGTGTTTTGCTTACTCACAACTACAAATCTACCTTTGCCACACCCTGTATAATTATTTTGTACACATTATCATATTTATATTTATTACATGAATATGATGCATGTTAAAAACATAGCAAAGGAGTAGAATTACTGGGTCAAAATTGTATTTCTTTTTGTGAGACATAATGTCTAATTATGCTCAATGGTAGTTGTACCAATTTAATTTTCCATAAACAATGAGAAGTGTCTGTTTTTCTAAACCCTTGTAATCTAACACAATTTGTAATCAACCTTTTTGATCTTTGTGATGGTAATAAATTTTAAAGCTTATTATTGAAATGTTGATTTATCTATTTATCTTTTTGAGAACTTGAGCATCATTTCAAGTGTTTAAAAGACATATTTTCTTTATTATGAATTATCTGAAAACAACACTTGCCCATTTTTTGTTAAATATTTATAGTAGTTCTCTATAACTTAAAGAAATTAACTTTTTGATGTGCAAAAATATATGTAATCAAATTCTACTGTCTCTTTTAACTCAGTATGTCTAGACTTCCAAGTGGTAATGTTAGAAGCAGATTTTCACTGTCTTCATGTTTCAGAAAATGAATCAAAGTGCAGTTCTGAGCACAGAAAAGATTTGGTGGGAGTCAGGAATGAGTCCAGTGACGACATTTTCCAGGAAATCAATATTATATATATGGGGGAGTCAGCTCATTCCTTCCCTGTCACCATAACTCTTTTGTCTAGGAAAATTCTCCTTGCTCAATTCCTACCAATCGACTGGTTAGAGAATACCTCTTCCTAAGGAGAGGACTTAGCTTCCGGGACCCACATTACAGAGAAATTGTTAAGAACACCAATTCTGTAGCCAGGCTATTTGAGAATCCCAGGGAGATACCATCTTAACCATGCACCATCGGTGTGATCCCCAGTGCTATTAGGTTGGTCATGTACCTCCTGATAGGATGAAAAAAAAAATGGCACTTAACCTCTGTGGCATTCTTCCTCAAATCCTATAAACCCAGTCTAACAAGAAATACTTCATACAAATCCCAAGTAAGAGACACTCTACAAAATACCTGACCAGTCAGTACCCTTTCAAAGTGTGAAGGTCATGAGAAACAGGAAAGAATGAGAAACTTTCACAGATTAAAAGAGCCTAAAGAGATATGACAACTAAATGTAATGTCATATCCTGGATTGTATTCAGGTGTGGGGGTATGGGATTATTAGCAGAACATCTGCGAAAATAGGAATAAAATCTAATGTTTACTTTTTAAAAAGAGAATAAAGTTACTTGTATATTCTTCTAGATATTTTTATTAATTCATACTGCTCTGTTAACCTTTTTCATTAATATATAAATATTTTTCTAAGTCAATAATTTTAATATTTGAGTAGAGATTCATTTTGTATATTATATATATATATCAGAATTTATTTAGTCAATCTCTACTACAGGACAAGAAGGTTATTTTATTTGTCAATATTATAAATAATACAATAATGAAAATCATTGTGAAATCTTGTCACACATCTTTATTTTTTAGGATAAATTCTTAAATTCCTCTAAGAAGCCTTTTTGAGTCTAAGGGTAAGCACATTTCTAAAGCTTTTGCTAGGTACTGCCTAATTGCCATTTATGATGATTTAAAAGTGCCCATTTCCCTTAATAACAGTGGGTGGCATTTTTGTTTTTGTCTTTATCATAGTAGTATGCAAAAAAATAAAAAGGCTTTTAATTTTTACTTATATAATTAATAATTAGATATTAAATGTGTTTTGGTGATGCCAGTGACTTCCCTAAAACTCATTTTTTTCTTAAGTTATTGTCCTCTCTTCTGAACTTTTTCCACTTCTTGCTTTCAAAGTTATTGTAACTTTCATGTCAGTGTCTATGAAAGGTTTTCTCAAGGAAATACCTGCTGTTTTTCTAAAAATAACAGGAGGCGCTTTTCTAAGTTTCCTTAAATAATAATGTCAAATATTCTACAAAAATCTCTGACAAGACACCTCTAACTTAGCAAAGAACACACATCTACAATTCAACCTCATTTATCATTGAGCACTTTGAAGCACAGGGCACTTATTTTTAAAGATAAATCAAGACTCTTTTGTGAGGGTAAAAATGTTTTACAGATAGAATTGTAAATGTTTGGGGGAAAGGATATATTTAGGCTGAGAGGTCACCTCTGGCAGACGTATTTCACCTCTAAAATAGCTCCTTATGGTGAGGTAGTTGTGAGTTGCTTACTAACTGAATAAAACAATACTTAAAAGCGTAAGATTTTAGCTAAGAGCTTTTTTTTTTTTCTTTTTTTGAAGCCTACCAGACTGGCTCTGAGGCTCATACCATATATTTTGCCAAGCACGAGAATGCTCTGGAACAAATCAACTTGAGATCCTTTCCATTCCCGCCACCTGTTAAAATTCTGGTCTTAGATAGTTAGACATATAGATGAGCTGGCCCAGATAATGTGAAAACACTTTAAGGCTTTGATCCAGTTCTTTCTGAATGCTAACCAGTTATATAATACATCTTCCTCTCCTTATTGTTCTGCTAAAACTTCCTATTGGAAATAATTTTTATCCCCAACTATCCTGTAAAAAGCAACCTTAGTCTGACCAGGGAGTGGTGCAGAGGTTTGGACTGCGACACGGAGGAACCAGATTCAAAACCCCAAGGTCGCCAGCTTGAGCGCAGGCTCATCTGATTTGAGGAAGGCTCACCAGCTTGAGCCCAAGGTCGCTGGCTCGAGCAAGGGGTCACTCACGCTACTGTAGCCCCATCCCCCCACCCCCGTCAAGTCACATATGAGAAAGCAATCAATGAACAACTAAGGTGCCGCAACGACAAATTGGTGCTTCTCATCTCTCTCCCTTCCTGTCTGTCTGTCCCTAACTGTCCCTCTCTCTCTCTCTGTCCCACACAACAAAAGCAACCTTAATTTGATAAAATGCCTTTCAGAAACTTGCTTCTCATTTACCTAGACTCAAATGAGAATGAAACACTTTCTAAAGAATGCAATGAAAAAAACCTATTTTATACATGTAACAATAAAAGCTTTCAATCATGGTTTATCATTATTTTTGTAAAGAGGTGTGATCATATTATTGTGTATAAAGAGAGTGTTAATGAACTTCATTCCTAAAGAAATGCTACAGCTTACTGCTTATACTAGAATCCAGGAGGATCCTCAACCAGTTAGATTTTCAAGTATGTTTTTTCAACACATTATAGCAATATTTAATTATTTAAATTTATATGAATTCCTTTGCCTATTTTCTAATAAAACTGATTTTCCCAGATATATATAATATTCAGTGCCTTACTAGATTCTTTTCTATTACAAGAGACTTTCTTTCAGAGTTGTCTAATAATAACCTTAAGGCCTGACCTGTGGTGGCGCAGTGGATAAAGCATCGACCTGGAAATGCTGAGGTCGCCGGTTCGAAACCCTGGGCTTGCCTGGTCAAGGCACATATGGGAGTTGATGCTTCCAGCTCCTCCCCACCTTCTCTCTCTGTCTCTCTCCCTCTCTGTCTCTCTCTCTCTCCCTTTCTCTCTCCTCTCTAAAATGAATAAATAAAAAATTAAAAAAATAATAATAATAACCTTAAATGAACCATAAAATTTTCTATTTGCTTTTAATTATATTTTTTATTTTATTGTTTTACTGTTCTTGGCCAATCATTTCCTTTTTATCATTGCAACTTCCACTGAATTTACTTCAAAGTGTGCACATTGCTGTTTTCAATGTCACTAAGAGAATGATGATAGCACCTATCATTTATGAATGTTTTCTATACACCAGAACTGTGTTGCTGACAAAAACACACTACAGCATTTAAACAAATACTGTGTTCATGCTTAGTATTTTCTCACATGAGTAATAGCAAAGTTTAATTTAAACTCTTTTGACTGGAGAATCAAGTAACACATTATAATAAAATTTTAAACACATGTATACCAAACACATCATAGAATCATTTAAGTTTTTTGATGAGAATTGTACTAAATCTGTATATTGCTTCAGAAGTAACCACACTTCTGTAATAGAAACTTTCTCCAAGGAAGCCTATTTAATTTGTTTGTTTGTTCATATAAAGTTTTGTACCTTTCTTCTTACACATTTCTTAAAAGTTTATCTTGGTAATTTCTATTTTGGTCGGGCTAGTAAATGTAGATTGTGAAAGGTACCCTAATATCAAGAACCATTGCCAGTTACATGGTATTGGGTCAGTAGAAACAACAACCTATTCCATCTGAGATGAAGACTAACTCTCTTCCTCCCTAGGCTCTGGCAGTTAAGAAATGAAACCTCAGAGGCCATGTCTAGTCCTCCTCTCATCTATGGATGCCCACTCCTAATCACCTGAACATAAGCAACTTACTTCCTCTCATAACTATTGCATTCTTCTTTTCCTTATTAACATATCAGCAACACCCATCAGCTTATCCTTTAAAATCTTCACTTGATCTTTCATTCTCATATTCTCTCTTGAATCACTAACTGTCCTTCCATAAATGTGAGGAACATCTCTGTTCCCTAAGAGTGTTTTTCTACACTCAATTCATACCATTGTCTTCTGTACCTTTCCAAAAAATATTCCTCACCAGAGTGATACATTTGTTATGATCGATAAATCTATATTGACATATCATTATTACAAACATTCCATAGTTTATCTTAGGGTTCACTTTGGTTCATTCTACATGTTTGGATGTTATCCACCATTATTACATCATACAGATTACTGTAGTTTCACTGTCATAAAAAATCCTCTCCCCTGAACCCCTGACCACTACTGATCCTTTTAATGTGTTCATACTTTTGCCTTTCCATAATGTCATACAGCTGGAATCTCATAGTATGTAGCCTTCTCAGATTGGCTTCTCTCACTTGGTAATACGCATTTATGGTTTCTTCGTATCTTTTCACAAGTTAACAGATCATTTCTCTAAATGCTGAATAATATTCTATTGTCTGGACGTACCACAGTTTATTTATTCATTCACCTACTAAATGACATCTCCGTTGTGTTTTAGTTTTAGAAATTACAAATAAAATTGCTATAAACTTCCATATGCAAGTTTTTGTGTGGACTTAAGTTTTCAATTTGTTTGGGTAAGTAACAAAGAGTACAACTGCTGGATTGTATGGTAAGAATATGGCAGCTTTATTATTTTTTTTTAATGGCAATTTTATTTCCCCACTGCCACCAATGAAGAAGAGTTCCTGCTGTTCCACATCCCTGAGCATTTGGTGTTGTCAGTGTTCCAGATTTTGACCATTCTAATAGGTATGTAGAGGTATCTCATTATTCTTTTAATTTGCAATTCCCTAATAACATATAACGTTGAACATCTTGTCATGTGCCATCTGCACTGATGAGAAGTCTTCAGGTCCCTCTGTGTCTTCATTTTCAAAGAACTCTGGCTTTTTCAGACTCCGTGACTTCACTGAAGTGAGAGCATCTGAATGGAAGGAAAGCAGTCTTCATTGCCATCGGCTCAATTCCTGTCTATTCAGACTCTGATTTTCTGCATATTCTGGAATTCAACAATGATCTAGACTTCTGTTGTAGTTAGCAGTTTAGTAAGTACAGATGCCTTGTCATCGCAGTATAAAAGCCCATTTTGCAAACCACAGAAGACCTGGTAACTTTGTCTCCAAAACATTATCATCTTAGACCTTTGTTACAGAAAGCAGCTCAGCTAATAAATAGTCACCCCCTTGTTGAGATGAACTATTTTCACTTAAACTAACCTCCACACTTTGGTTAAACTTCTTCTACGTAACCAATAAACTGACCATCACTGAAAAATAAAAAAATATATATATCAAAAGGGACAAGAGGACAGGAAAAAAATTTACATCTGTGATCAGAGTTTCTATTACATTTTACAAAAAGCTGACTGAACATTTTACAAGCCCTCTTCAGAAATGTGGCGGCAGCAGAGACACACAGGCCCTCCGTTCCAGCTTGAATAAACTCTTGGAATTCTTTTATCCTGCTTCATTTGTTGTTCTCCTTTTATATTGCTCCTATACCATACATTACAGTTAAAAAACAGATTTTTTTAAGTACCAAGAATTTGCCACATATAAATTGGCCATGATTGCCACATCAGGTTTATATAACTCCCATTTCTGCCTTGTTGGTATCTTTCAATAAAGCATTGCACACACAAAATGGGCTGTGGAACAGTCACTAGGTAAATATCATCCTTCACGTGGGTGGGTCACCCATGCAGCAATATATATATTCTGTCAGCCTGAAACCCATATACTTTTCCTTCCATTATATGTAATACAAAGGAGCTAATTTTCTTTATTCAGAGGAATAATGTTCTTCTCACTTGGAAGCTTTGTTCTAAATTTAGTATAAGCTAGCTCTTTTCAGAATAATATGAATGATTTAAATGGCACTTCTTCTAAGTTCTTCTCTCAGTAGGTCGATGAAGGTGGGAAAGTATCACTTCATATGAGGCTTTGACAAAAACTAAGTTGTTTGGCATACAGTTTCTCCTAAATCCTTTTTTACCTATGAAAGGCCTACGAAATAAAAGCACTTCACACCATTTCCATTGCTTATATAGTTAACACACCACAGACTTGCAATAGTTAAAAGCCTGGATACAAGAAATACCAATAAATGTAATAAACATGGGACTAAGCACAGCACCTAAGGCTTGCCAGATGAGGACAGGGACAAACTGAACTGAACCAGGACACAGAATATCTGGACGCTAATCTTTGTATTGGGCCTGATAAAGAGGAGGCTGGACTTTTTCCATGGTGGGACGCACGGAGATGAGACATTGTGAATCTGTGGGCAGCCTTCCATTTCAACTCCTTAAATCTCACCAAGCCACCAAAAAAAAAAAAAAAAAAGAGGTTGGGGGGTAAAATTGGAATAAGGACAAACACTACTGAGCAGTGGTAGAAAATGAGTGGAGTCAGATAAAATGAGTGAAAAGGGTATTTGGTAGGAATTGTGCTATCTCATGTCTAAAGTAAGTCTGGGAGAAATTTTAACACTATTATACATTTTGCCCCAAAGAAATGTGAAGCAAATTGTTTTTTTCTAATTAGTTTCTACAGTTCCCAAACTTTGATTTCCTACTCTTCCCCAACTAAATTTTTAGTTTAGTTTAATCCCATGACTATAAACTACCTTTGCATCATTAGTAACCTAAGAAAGAATAAAACCTATGAAGAATATTTTTGCCTTAAGGTCATTATTTTATAAATAAAAAGAATGCCAAGATGTCTTTTAAAAGAATTTCTGATTAGCCACCAGAAAAAGAAAAAGAAATAATGAAGAATGTGAAAGTTTCAAGAGCAAGAAGTAGCCCTTTTCTGATTATTTGTAAGTTGGCTAGTGACCTGTGTTATCATAAAACTTTAAAGAGCTTTAAAATGTTTTACTGATTTATGAACTATTTCTTCTGCTCAAAACTAAGAGGCAACTAGGTTAGTTTAAGCATCAAGGTGCTTAACTATGTCATAAAATTATTCATTTCATTATACCTTTGGTCTAAATTGTGCATCTCATTTTAATAATTTTAGTATTTTATGTTTCTACCTGTCTGCTTTTATAAAGATTTATACTTAGATTGAAAAAAAGATTTAATTGGGGAGAGATCTAGGAGTAGTGTGAATAAAGTGGTAAATAATAAAAGAAGTCAAACCCTTAGACTTGACAGATAACAGCTGATACCAACCCAAGAAGACCTAGAAATAACACAACTGAAAACTGGATGCAGACAACACCAAGCCTAGACTCAACCAACTCTACAAATAAAACAAAAAAAAAGAGGATGAGAAGACAAAGGAGTGCAATCCAAATGAAACCACAAGAGACACCTTCAAGAGATGAACTGAGTGATATGGAAATAATCAAACTTCCAGATGCGGAGTTCAAAATAATGATTGTACGGATGCTTAGGGATCTTAGAACAACAACGGAGGGGCAGTTTGAAAACCTAAATAAAGAAATAGCAAGTATAAAAAAGAATCAGTTGGAGATGACAAATACAATATCAGAAATAAAGACCACAATGGAAGAAATTAAAAACAGGATAGATAAATGCAGAGGATCGAATCAGCGAGTTAGAGGACAACTGGAATGAAGGCATGAAAGCAGAGAAGAAAAGAGAAAAAAGACTCAAAAAGTCAGAGGAAACTCTTAGAGAGCTCTGTGACAACATGAAGAGAAATAACATCCACATCATAGGGGTTCCTGAAGAAGAAGAAAAAGAACAAGGGATAGAGACTTTGTTCAATCATATCATAGCTGAAAACTTCCCTAAATTAATGCAAGAGAAACTCTCACAAATCCAAGAAGCACAGAGGACTCCATTAAAGAGAAACCCAAAGAAACCTACACCAAGACACATCATAATTAAAATACCAAAGCTAAGCGATAAAGAGAAAATATTAAAAGCTGCAAGAGAAAAAAAAGTTATCACCTACAAAGGAGCCCCCATAAGGATGACATCTGACTTCTCAACAGAAACACTTGAGGCCAGAAGGGAATGGCAAGAAATATTCAAAGTAATGCAGAACAAGAACCTACAACCAAGACTACTTTATCCAGCAAGGCTATCGTTTAAAATTGAAGGAGAAATAAAAAGCTTCCCAGACAAAAAACAACTCAAGGAATTCATTACAACCAAACCAATGCTGCAGGAAATATTAAGGGGCCTGGTGTAAACAGATCAAAGTGGGAAAAGAATACAGCAAAAAAAAAAAAAAAAAAAAAGAAATACACCTTTAAAGAAGAAAATGGCAATAAACAACTACATATCAATAATAACCTTAAATGTAAATGGATTAAATGATCCAATCAAAAGACATAGGGTAGCTGCGTGGATAAGAAAACAGGACCCATACATATGTTGTCTACAAGAGACACACCTTAGAACAAAAGACACACATAGATTGAAGGTAAAAGGATGGAAAAAAACGTTTCATGCAAATGGAAATGAAAAAAAATCTGGGGTAGCAATACTTATATCAGAAATATTGGACTTTAAAACAAAGGATATAGTAAGAGATAAAGAAGGCCACTACATAATGATAAAGGGAGTAATCCAACAGGAAGATATAACTATTATAAATATCTATGCACCTAATATAGGAGCACCTAAATATATAAAGCAGACTTTGATGGATTTAAAGGGCGAGATCAACAGCAATATTTTAATAGTAGGGGATTTCAATACCCCACTAACATCACTAGATAGATCCTCAAGAAAGAAAATTAACAAAGAAACAACAGAATTAAGGGACACACTAGTTCAACTTGATTTAATAGATATCTTCAGAACCTTTCACCCTAAAGCAACAGAATATGCATTCTTTTCAAGTGCTCATGGTACATTCTCTAGGATAGACCACATGTTAGGGCACAAAAGTGCTCTCAACAAATTTAAGAAGACTGAAATCGTATCAAGCACTTTCTCCGATCACAACGGCATGAAACTAGAAATGAATCACAACAGAAAAGCTCAAAAATTCTCAAACACATGGAAACTAAATAGCAGGTTGTTGAATAATGAATGGATTAAGAATGAGATCAAAGAAGAAATAAAAAAATTCCTAGAAACAAATGACAATGAGCATACAACAACTCAAAATTTATGGGACACAGCGAAAGCACTGCTGAGAGGGAAGTTCATAGCACTACAGGCACACTTTCAGAAGCTAGAAAAAGCTCAAATAAACAACTTAACCCTGCATCTAAAAGAATTAGAAAAAGAATAGCAAGTAAATCCCAAATGTAGTAGAAGGAAGGAAATAATAAAGATCAGAGCAGAAATAAATGACATAGAGGCTAAAGAAACAATACAGAAGATCAATGAAACTAGGAGCTGGTTCTTTGAAAAGGTAAACAAGATTGATGAACCTTTAACTAGACTCAACAAGAAAAAGAGAGAGAGGACTCAAATAAATAAAATTAGAAATGAGGGAGGAGAAATAACAACTGACATAACAGAAATACAAAATATTGTAAGAAAATACTATGAAGAACTGTAAGTCAAAAAACTAGACAACCTAGATGAAATGGAAAAATTCCTTGAAACATACAATCTTCCAAAAATCAATCTGGAAGAATCAGAAAACCTAAACAGACCAATTACAACAAAGGAGATCGAAACAGTTATCAAAAAACTCCCAACAAAGAAAAGTCCAGGGCCCGATGGCTTCACAACAGAATTCTACCAAATATTCAAAGAAGAACTAACTCCTATCCTTCTCAAACTATTTCAAAAAATTCAAGAGGAAGGAAGACTTCCAAGCTCCTTTTATGAGGCGAGCATAATTCTGATTCCAAAACCAGGCAAAGACAACACAAAGAAAGAAAATTATAGGCCAATATCTCTGATGAATATAGATGCTAAAATCTTCAACAAAATATTAGCAAACCAGATCCAACAATATATGGAAAAAATCATACACCATGATCAAGTGGGATTTATTCTGGGGAGGCAAGGCTGGTACAATATTCATAAATCAATCAATGTGATTCATCACATAAACAAAAAGAAGGAGAAAAACCATATGATAATTTCAATAGATGCAGAAAAAGCATTTGATAAAATCCAGCACCCATTCATGATCAAAACTCTCAGCAAAGTGGGAATACAGGGAACATACCTCAACATGATAAAAGCCATCTATGAAAAACCCACAGCCAACATCATACTCAATGGGCAAAAATTAAAAGCAATACCCTTAAGATCAGAAACAAGGCAGGGGTGCCCCCTTTCACCACTCTTATTTAACATGGTCCTGGAAGTCCTAGCCACAGCTATCAGACAAGAAGAAGAAATAAAAGGAATTCAAGTGGGAAAAGAAGAAGTAAAACTATCATTATTTGCAGATGATATGATATTGTATATAGAAAACCCTAAAATCTCAGTCAAAAAGCTACTGGACCTGATAAATGAATTCAGCAAAGTGGCAGGATATAAAATCAATACTCAGAAATCAGAAGCATTTTTATACACCAACAATGAACAGTCAGAAAGAGAAATTAAGGAAACAATCCCCTTCACAATTACAACCAAAAAAATAAAGTACCTAGGAATAAACTTAACCAAGGAGACTAAAGACTTGTACTCGGAAAATTACAAAGCATTGATAAAAGAAATCAAGGAAGATACAAACAAGTGGAAGCATAAACTGTGCTCATGGTTAGGAAGAATAAACATCATTAAAATGTCTATATTACCCAAAGCAATCTATAAATTCAATGCAATACCAATTAAAATACCGATGACATACTTCAAAGATATAGAACACATATTCCAAAAATTTATATGGAACCAAAAGAGAACATGAATAGCCTCAGCAATCTTAAAAAAGAAGAATAAAGTGGGAGGTATCACACTTCCTGATATCAAGTTATACTACAAGGCCATTGTACTCAAAACAGCCTGGTACTGGCATAAGAACAGGCATATAGATCAATGGAACAGAACAGAGAACCCAGAAATAAACCCACAGTTCTATGGACAACTGATATTTGACAAAGGAGGCAAGGAAATACAATGGAGTAAAGACAGCCTCTTTAACAAATGGTGTTGGGAAAATTGGACAGCTACCTGCAAAAAAATGAAACTAGATCACCAGCTTACACCACTCACAAAAATAAACTCAAAATGGATAAAAGACTTAAATGTAGGCCGTGAAACCATAAGCATCTTAGAAGAAGAAAACATAGGCAGTAAGCTCTCCGACATCTCTCAGAGCAATATATTTGATGATTTATCTCCATGGGGAAGTGAAATAAAAGACAGGATAAACAAATGGGACTATATCAAACTAAAAAGCTTTTGCACAGCTAAAGACAACTAGAACAGAATAAAAAGACAAACTACACTATGGGAGAACATATTTGACAATACGTCTGATAAGGGGTTAATAACCAAAATTTATAAAGAACTCGTAAATCTCAACACCAGGAAGACAAACAATCCAATCCAAAAATGGGCAAAAGAGATGAATAAACACTTCTCCAAAGAGGACATACAGATGGCCAACAGGCATATGAAAAAATGCTCAACATCACTAATCATTAGAGAAATGCAAATTAAAACCACAATGAGATATCATCTCACACCAGTCAGAATGGCGCTCATCAACAAAACAACACAGAATAAGTGCTAGCAAGGATGTGGAGGAAAGGGAACCCTCCTGCGCTGCTGGTGGGAATGCAGACTGGTGCAGCCTCTGTGGAAAACAGTATGGATATTCCTCAAAAAACTGAAAATCGAACTGCCTTTGACCCAGCTATCCCACTTTTAGGAATATACCCCAAGGACACCATAGAATGGCTCGAAAAGGAGAAATGCACCCCCATGTTTGTGGCAGCATTGTTCACAATAGCGAAGATATGGAAACAACCCAAGTGTCCGTCAGAGGACGAGTGGATTAAAAAGCTTTGGTACATATATACTATGGAGTACTACTCAGCCATAAGAAATGATGACATCGGATCCTTTACAATAACATGATGGACCTTGATAACATTATATGGAGTGAAATAAGTAAATCAGAAAAAAAACTGAGAACTACATGAATCCATACATAGAAGGGACATAGAAATGAGACTCAGAGACATGAACAAGAATGTGATGGCAACAGGGGTGGGGGGTGGGGGGAGGGGGGATGGAGTGAAGAAGGAGAGAGGGGTTGGGGGAGGGGAGGGGCACAAAGAAAACCAGATAGAAGGAGACAGAAGATAATTTAACTTTGGGGGAGGGGTATACAGCACAATCAAATGTCAAAATAATCTAGAGATGTTTTCTCTCAACATATGTACCCTGATTTATCAATGTCACTGCATTAAATTTAATAAATAAATTAAAAAAAAAAGGCCACAAAAATAGTAATATAGCAACGTGAGAATATCCTAGACTACTTAAGGAGGCTGTCTGTGGTTATAAATATTCTTGGTGACCAAGCCTGGTCTCTATGACAGAGGTTCTTAAAGGGTAGTTCTTGGGCCAGCATCATCAGTATGAAGAAAAAAAAAAAAAAACCCTTAGACTTAATTAGCATATAAAAAAGATGTAGGCAGGCGCAATGTCTACAGAAGATAAATTGGAGATCAGGGTAAATAATTCGAATCAAACTGTTGAAAACAAACCTGTATTTTGTAGCAAAAAGACATGATCTGATGGAGGCTGGCTTGAGCCCAAACGTCACTGTCTTGACCAACAAGTCACTGGCTTGACTTGAGCCCTCCAGCTCCCCATCAAGTCACGTATAAAAAGCAATCAATTAACCAATTAAAGTGAAGCAACTATGAATCGATGCTTCTCATCTCTGTCCTCCCCCTCTCTGTCTCTCTAAAAGCTAAAGATAAATAAAATAAAATAAAATATCTTCATCATCTTGATTAACTTCTATTTAATTATAATTTAACATCTTTTTCACAGCTGTAACTTTTTCAAGGCCTTTTGATTATCAATGGGAATTTGAAGATGGGAATTTAGAAGGGGGAGAGGGCCAAAGCTCAGAGACTGACTTGTTCTGCCCTGGTTGTCTCTGTACTTGGGGTGTTGAAGGGTTTTTCTATTATAGTTCTACTTCTCATGTTACTTCTCCTCCTCTAAATTGCTCCTCTTCTCATATTTTGCTATTCTTCCTAGCCTTGAAGACAGACAAGATCTATGATGACATCCACCACACTACAGAAAATGCCACTATATGCTTGTGCCAATTTTTTGTTTGTTTTGTTGTTGTTGTTTTTGTATTTTTCTGAAGTGAGAAGCAGGGAAGCAGAGAGACAGACTCCCACATGCACCAAACCGGGATCTACACAGCATGCCCACTAGGGGGTGATGCTCTGCCCATCTGGGGCATTGCTCCGTTGCAACTGGAGCCCTGGCTGCAGGAGGGGAAGTGAAAGAGAGAGAAAAGAGAGGGAGAAGGATGGAGAAGCAGATGGGTACTTTTCCTGTGTGCCCTTGCCAGGAATTGAACCCGGGACTTCCACAAGCTGGGCCAACACTACCACTGAGGTAGCTGGCCAGGGCCTTGTGCCAGGTTTTTAATTTAATTTTATTATAGCTTTAATGCAATCATCACTGTTTGCCTCTTCCCTGCATCCTGATGTTGGGTTTATAGAATTTATAAAGGACCTTGAACCTCTCACAAAAATATTATTATTATTTTTTTTTTTCTGAAGCTGGAAACGGGGAGAGACAGTCAGACAGACTCCCGCATGTGCCCGACCGGGATCCACCCGGCACGCCCACCAGGGGGCGACGCTCTGCCCACCAGGGAGCAATGCTCTGCCCCTCCGGGGCGTCGCTCTGTTGTGACCAGAGCCACTCTAGCGCCTGGGGCAGAGGCCAAGGAGCCATCCCCAGTGCCCGGGCCATCTTTGCTCCAATGGAGCCTCGGCTGCGGGAGGGGAAGAGAGAGACTGAGAGGAAGGAGAGGGGGAGGGGTGGAGAAGCAGATGGGCGCTTCTCCTGTGTGCCCTGGCCGGAAATCGAACCCGGGACCTCTGCACGCCAGGCCGACGCTCTACCACTGAGCCAACTGGCCAGGGCCTAAAAATATTATTTTTTAATGTTCTTAAAAATGTTTAAGGAAATGCAACCAAAACAAAATCTAAAATGTATATAATCTTTTCCAGAAATTTTACTTCTAGGGCATTATTCTTGAAATAACTTAGCACTCAGTGAAGCTTCAGTTGCAAAAAATAAAATGTAACAATCTAAGTGCTGTTTAACAGTTATCAGGTTAAATAATTATAGCTCAACCACAAAGTATAATCTAACATAGCCAATGAAACAACAAAGAAGCATTGTTTGTACTGATATAAAACAATATTTAAGATAATTTAAAAGAAAACAACTACATGAAGTACATGCTTATATTTTCAGAGACTGTTTAAGGAATGATACAAGTCAAATTGATTAGTGTCTGCCACTGGAGAGAGAAAATAAGTGCTTACACACATGATGGAGAAAATTTCTTTTACACACATTCTTTTATACCTATTGAGTTTTGTACCATGTATATATTACCTCTTTTTAAATTGTTTAAATTTGCCTGACTAGGGGGTGGCACAATGGATAGAGCATCGGACTGGGATGCAGAGGACCCAGGTTTGAAACCTCAAGGTTGCTGGCTTGAGTACAGGCTCATCTGGCTTGAGTGTGAGCTCACCATCTTGAAGGCGTGATCCCTGGCTTGAGTGTGGGATCATAGACATGACCCCATGGTCACCAGCTTGAGTCCAAAGGTCACTGGATTAAAGCCCAAGGTCGCTGGCTAGAGCCCAAGGTCACTGGCTTGAGCAAGGGGTCACTCACTCTGCTGTAGCCCCCAAGTCAAGGCACACATGAGAAAGCAATCAATGAACAACTAAAGAGCCACAATGAAGAACTGATGCTTCTCATCTCTCTCCCTTCCTGTCTGTCTGTCCCTATCTCTTTCTGTGCCTCTTTCACTGTCTTTGTCACAAAAAAGAAATAAATCATTTAAATTTATTTAAAAATAATTGTAAAAGAATTAACACCCTTTTATTCCATTAGTTTAATCAAAAATATATCATACAGTTGCAAAAGAAAAAAGTAAGCAAATTTGAAAAATATACAATAGTTTTATTACAAAAAAATTTTTAAGAAACAAGGAGTAGTTGAAATTTTGGTGTCAGACAAACTTGGACTTAATTCTTGGGCACATTCATGACAAATAGTTTCTCAGCTCTTCAGCAGATACACACACAAAACACACACACTACCCACATATATCATACATACGCAGATATTCATAAATATGGATGTATGGATATAGAAGCATACATTTGATATATGACCAAATGAAATAATAAATGCCAAGTACCTAGTACAGCATCTGGATCAGGGCAAGTGCTCAATATATTAAATTATATTATCTTGTAAATTCTAGCTCTGTCTCTAGATTTAGAGTCACTAGATATACCAATCCTGCTAAAGAATGTTTCTAAAGTTAAATCACACAGGTAGGTATAGTGGTGAAAATTATACCAGCTAAAAATAATAGCTATTGGCAGTTGAGTTAAATATTTAATTCACCTGCAAGGCTGCACTACAAAGATTGACAGGGTCTGTAGTTTATTAAGTTTTTATACCACAGTCACAAAGAAAACTAAGAGTCAGCTCATTGAGAATCAGGCTGAAACTTAAATGTTATATCTTTCAGATTCGCACTGATAACACATATAATTTTATTTATTGAAACAAAAAAAAATCCTGCACCATTTTTAGTAGTTTATTTTTTCTTTTTTTTTTTTCATTTTTCTGAAGCTGGAAACAGGGAGAGACAGTCAGACAGACTCCCGCATGCGCCCGACCAGGATCCACCCGGCACGCCCACCATGGGGCGGCGCTCTGCCCACCAGGGGGCGATGCTCTGCCCATCCTGGGCGTCGCCATATTGCGACCAGAGCCACTCTAGCGCCTGGGGCAGAGGCCGAGGAGCCATCCCCAGCGCCAGGGCCAGGGCCATCTTTGCTCCAATGGAGCCTTGGCTGCGGGAGGGGAAGAGAGAGACAGAGAGGAAAGCGCGGCGGAGGGGTGGAGAAGCAAATGGGCGCTTCTCCTGTGTGCCCTGGCCGGGAATCGAACCCGGGTCCTCCGCACGCTAGGCCGACGCTCTACCGCTGAGCCAACCGGCCAGGGCCCACTTTTAGTAGTTTAGTAATGTAGTTTGTCATACTTGGATATGTCGTCTGGAGAATTTCCTCTCTTACTTATTTTGAGCATTCTTAAAGAAAATTGGAGACTCAGGAGGGAGCAGAGGGACATATCAGTTATCACTGTGAAAAGTGTTATTTCTTTTTCTCTCCCTGTTTTTTATGATGGTGCTAGCCCAGAACAAAGTCTAGAGTTTATCTGAAATGTAGTTAGTGATCCAATTGGTAGCATTTAACACTCATTATTATGTCTAACAATGGTGCTAATGCTATGGGGTTATGAATATAAAACCAATAAAAACTTTGTCTTCAAAGAGCTTATAATTCACCATATAAAATATATTATAAACATAAAGAAATATAATGCAGAAAGTATGGATAAAATGAGAGGAAGAAACTAAATTACTCATATTTTATAACATCATTAATCTGAGTAGCCAAAAGGTGTAAATAACAAAGTGTTTATCAACAGATGAATGGAGAAGCAAACTGTGGGATATTGTTTAGTCTTAAAATAGAATGAAATTGTGACACAGGCTACAACATGGATGAACCTTGAAGTCACTATGCTAAGTGAAATAAGCCGGTTACAAAGGACAAATATCAAATAATTCCACTTGTAGTGGTGCCCAGAGGTCAAATTCACAGAGACAGAAAATGGGATGGTGGTTGCCAGTAGCTGAGGACTGAGGGGAATAAGGAGTTTTTGTTAAGTGGGTACAGAGTTCAATATAAAACATTTAAAAAACTCTGGAGATGGGTGATGAGGATGACTGTACAACACTGTGCCTGTACTCAGGGCCACTGAGCTATCAACTTTAAAATAGTTAAAATGTTCAATTTTATGATATCTGTGTTTTACTCTAATTAAAAAAAAAACAGAAATAACATGCACTTTACTATTTTTTATTTTACTTATTTACTTTTTATTAAATTTTGGTGTGACATTGTTAATAAGATTACATAGGTTTCAAGTGTACATTTCTATGATACATGATCTGTATATTGAGTTGTGTGCCCACCACCCAAAGTCAAATCATCTTCCATCACCATTTCCCTGGCTCCCTTTACCCTTTACTGCTCCCATCCCCCTTCCCTCCGGTAACCAGCATACTGTTGTCTGTGTCTATGAGACTGAAACTCATAGACAGGTACTTTAATATAAATTCAACTTTTAAAATAGTCAAAATATTTTCTAGGAAAATAGGGTTACTATTGCCCTTAACCCAGGTGCTTCGTATCCAGAGACATCCTGAAAATACACCGAAGAAGAATTATATCTGTATGCTTCAAATCATAACTCTAAATATTAAATGTTCAAAGGATAAAAATAAAACTATATGCCATCTTTGCTTGAGGATAAAGAAGAACATGAAAAGATGATTGCTTATTGAAACAAATAAAAAGTGTTCAGCCTTTTTTACATGATAGAAGTTATGTTCCATGGAGACAATTCTGTCCTGACTCCACCATGGGCATTAATTTTGTTTGCTTCTTGATATGTCCTAATAGCACAGGGGTCAGGAACCTATGGCTCACAAGCCAGATGTGGCTCTTTTGATGGCTGCATCTGGCTCACAAACAAATGTTTAATAAAAAAAAATAACGTTAAAAATATAAAACATTCTCATGTATTACAATCCATTCATTTCCTACAGCTCATGTTCATGGTTGTGGGTGGCTGGAGCCAATCACAGCTGTCCTCCGAGACAACACCAAATTTTTATTGGATAATGCATATCATACACAGGTTGTTGTACGGCTCTCATGGAATTACATTTTAAAATATGTGGCATTCATGGCTCTCTCAGCCAAAAAGGTTCCCGACCCCTTAATAGCAGTAAGCCTTTACCACATTTTTTTTAAACAGGCTTTTATATTGGAAAGTTATGTTCTTTGGGCTAAATGAGACAATATATCTACTCATTTTCTTCAACTAATCATTGCTTCTTTTTAAATATAATGTAAATAGAACACTTGTTCTCCATTTGACTCACTCATAGAACTGAGATTCAGAAGAAAGCACTGTCTTTCGGTAAGTCAATCACAGGGCATTTTTAGCACTTTGAAAGCTGATACTGTTTCCAGTGAAGTGAATGGCGTGTGGTAAATGGTGAACAACTGGCTTCTCACTCTGGATGTCTTTGCTATTTGTACACGAAGCAGTGAATCACACTGCTTAAAAAAGTTAACAGTGTATTTATGGATAGGAATAGAATCTAAGATCTGCTTATATACTGACAGTCTTATGTTGATGGTAATAAAGCCTACTATTATCCTGCCAGCTTATCTGATGCCAGAAAGTCCTTTTGGTAGTGAAAGAGCTTTTAAAAATACTAACTGCTCTCAGCAGTATTTAGTATAACCTGTGAGAGGCTGTCAGTTTTCTGATCCATTTATAACTGTCAGGAATACAATAGTGTCCATTGAAACTGCAGTCAGCATCCTGGTAAAATTTATCAATGCAACAATTATTGAACACTTTTATGATGTTGTACGGAGCTCTGATGATACGCTCTGAGAGACGGTGCATTGTTCCATGTCCAACTAAGCATAAGCAGGAATTTGTTTCTTCCTGCAGAAGCCCTAAGGAACTTTATGTTCAAGGGCAATATTAAATAACCATTAGACATATGCAAATGAAAATACATTTTCCTCTTGCTCTGTTACCATCTCCCTTTCCCACTATCTTCCCTGGACTCTGCAGATTAAATAAGTAATTAGAATATAGTTGCTACCCTAAAATGCATATTGTGTATCTAAGCCTCTGCATCTGGAAAAAAAGAACCAGGTTACATGTTTGTACAGTCCTGAGGAAACTTAAACAATTTTAGCAGCCCCACACTTCCTTGAATTTATCTCTGAACTTACTGGACACCCGTCCCAATTTATGATCATAGTCAATGAGTAAGGTTAAAATACTTAAATACCAAAAAAAAAATACTTAAGTACCCAGAGATGTATTTCCATACATCTCTGATAACTAAACTCAATTAAAAAGTGTGCCTAAAATGAGCAATTCAAATAAGATTCTTTTTCTATCAAATAAGATGATCTATGAATCTATATATAATATGAAATTATGATAGAAATACCTTAACACCCTGAGGGTGGGAAAAGGCATTTAGACATTTTGTACATATTTAAATGTATCCAAATTCAGTCTTATAAATATCCCTATAGAGCATTCACTAGCAAAACAATACAGCAATTCATAGTTTAGAAAGATAATTTCATGTAATCAGTTACTAGTTTCTGCATATTCAGTCATGTATTACCTTAGTGACATATTCCATTGCATTCCTTAAGTGACATCAAAAGGCTTTCACACCCAAAGAGCTATTCCCATTGTGTTTGTTCATTTACTCAATTATTTATATTTCTTTGCCATTTTTACATTTACCCTTAAAAACTCATTGAGAGCTGTCTTATCCTGTCATCAAATTTCTTCAGACATTTCTCCGGAAAAACCATTAAAGATGATCGTGTTTTAAAGACGTGAATAAAAAGTATCCCAATTGTGTGGATAAATGTTCATTAATTTTTTTTTTGTAGGAAATAGTCCCCTTGATTGCAGAATACCTGGACATTTTAGGAACATAAGCTGGCTGGCAGAAACAGACAATGTAGGTAGGTTTAATTCATCTCAGGAAATTAGCAAACCTCTCTTCAATGAAGGGAGTTAAAGCTACTATAATCCCTTTTAATTAACCCTGATGATGGAGAGTCACTTTTAATGGCAGTTAATGATTCAAGCAGAAATGAAAAAGAAAACTACTCTGGTCACTTGCTCCTACGAGTCAAACATAAAAACACAACACAGTGAGGAAGCATGTCGTTTCTCTAAATTTCAGAGGAAACACTGAAGATGTTTTTCAAAGAAAATAAATTAATCACTGTTTTAAACCCAGTAAGCAGTCCTATTCTTTTGTTTTTTGTTTGCCAGTCAACCTTCCTTATGTAAAAGGTAGGTAGCCCAGACTTTTTAAAATATGTATCCAATATATTTTTACAATAATCAAACGGTATCTGCACAAAAGAGACTGAGTGGAAATCTAAACAAGGAAAATTAAGCGAACCCTGTGAACCTGGATATTGACTCTCTTACCTTCTGTCATCACTCTAGAACACTGAATAGTAAGTGTTAACATCACATCTGTGCAATACACATAGATTGATCATGACAAAAATAATAGGATACCCTTAGAGTGTTGTTATAATTGTCCATAATGATGGTTACAACAAACTCTGGTACTAGTAGTATGTATAACACCTGGATATTCACTACTGTTTTTAATGAGCAATAAAGAGTCTTCTATGAAGACAATGAGAATAATAAGCATATCCCTATTTTTCTAGAAAGTTTAGTTCTAATGGAGCTGCATAAGCTTTCATTTGTTGAAAACAGGAATGTGAACTTTGGCCTACAAAAATGATGAGCCATCAGGAGTATATATACCTAGTGAAATAAGTAATTACAGAAGATACCCTGACAACAGTTACATAATCATTCTTTTAACTAAAATTTAGGTGTTTTATTATTATTATTTTTTTTTACGAAAGATATGGAGACCATTTTTTAAATAGGAAAAAATAATTGCAAAGTTACCTACTATCTGAAAAGATTCTGCTAATTTCCATGTTGAAAGCCTTTATTTCGGCCCTGGCCGGTTGGCTCAGCGGTAGAGCGTCGGCTTAGCGTGCGGAGGACCCGGGTTCGATTCCCAGCCAGGGCACACAGGAGAAGCGCCCATTTGCTTCTCCGCCCCTCTGCCGCGCCTTCCTCTCTGTCTCTCTCTTCACCTCCCGCAGCCAAGGCTCCATTGGAGCAAAGATGGCCCAGGCGCTGGGGATGGCTCTGTGGCCTCTGCCTCAGGCGCTGGAGTGGCTCTGGTCGCAACATGGCTACGCCCAGGATGGGCAGAGCATCGCCCCCTGGTGGGCAGAGCGTCGCCCCTGGTGGGCGTGCCGGGTGGATCCCTGTTGGGCGCATGCGGGAGTCTGTCTGACTGTCTCTCCCTGTTTCCAGCTTCAGAAAAATGCAAAAAAAAAAAAAAAAAAAAAAAAAAGCGAAAGCCTTTATTTCATAATGGTGATGATAGAGTCCAACTAAATCTTGAATACTCTTTCTGGCTGAGATTGCATGAATCAGAATCTTTTACGAACCATTGGCTGCTTCAGTTATTCTTAACAGGACATTTAAAAAAGATAAAGAGCCATTGCTTGTATATGTGATACATGACTGTGACCATAAGGTAATTTATCTCTTATAGGCTCATTGACTTTGCAAGTCATCTGTGGATGAAAAAAATCTTAACTTTCCCAGTCATAAAGCTGTGATTAGCTCAACTGCTCTGCTATATCTGAACCCAATAGATTCTATTAATGGATTTCATAAATAAGAAGCTTGGGGCTTTATATATATTTTTCCTCATATTCTTCACTTTGTATTTTAAAATTGTAATTAAATGCAAAAATCAAATTTTAGACAGTGACAAGATATAAAATAAAGTGTATGAACTTGATTTTATGTTCAATTAATTAAAGGAAAAGCAATATCAAATAAATGATATTTAAAGTATAACATAATTCTAACTACACAAAAAATTTAGGATGAAGAAAGTTCTAAATAAAAAGACCCAAAGGTGAAGTAATCTAGAGAATTCAGACTCCTATCTTGTAACATGCGTGTCAGTGAGAGAGTTCAATCTGTTCCTTCAACTGGTGTTTGAATCTAGATGATTTCCATCTATACCCCTCCCTACCTCTGTGTTACAAAAATAAAAGAGGGTACTAGGAGATAAAGTTCTATTAATGTACGTTTTTTGCCTTCAGTTATTTTGCTTCCATGATTTTTATTCCTTTTACTTAATATTCTCACAGAAAAATCCCCCAGAATAATTTATATATAACTATTTTTAAAAAATCATCAAAACTCTGATAATAGACCCAATGGTGTCATCCTGTATGATTTAAAAGATTTTAAACAATTGACTGATAATTTTCCTTTATTCTTTAATCTCATTTTCCTCTTCTTAAATCAGAAAGGATTTGTCAACACTCTCCCAATATTTAACAGCTACCTATTTGAAATGACCAGATTTTTAAAATTCTTTTTGAAACCCAAAAAGCAGACCCCTGAAAATTTCTAATTTAAATGAGTAATTTGTCTTACCTGATATTACCTAGATTTTATTGATTCTGTTTCCTCATATACAGAAAACCTTTCCCCATTTTAAACTTAAAGCTCATGAACCTTTGCAGCATATGTGGCAAAGGTCTTCTAGGAGGCATTTAATGACACATACAAGAAAGCTTATCAGGGGCCAATGGTTCATTCTCCCATGTTTTTACAGCAAAAATGCTTTAACAAATATAGGTATATTCAGCATGTTAAGTATCACTTGTATTTCAAATAATATTATCAACAAGAACCCCATTTGTGAAGGAAAGATTTAATGTAGTCTTATTCATCCAGCAATATGATGAATTAAAACTTAAATATGCATGAAAACAGATCACCAGGAATTAGAGTCAGAAGAAACTACCAACAAAAGATTTAGATCTCCAAAGAGCTCAAATGTTTGAATTATTAGACAGAGAATATAACATAAAAATAAAATATTTTTTAAAATATGGATTTTTTTATTACGGAGAAATAAAAAGAACAGGCCATTAAATATTTAAAATATCAAAACTCTATGAAAAACAGAATTTTAGAACTGAAAAGTTACTTAGTTCTACCAATTTGTATGTTCATCTCATCTGGAAACATCCTCAAGAAACACCCAGAACTGTTTTACCAACTATTTGGGCATCCCTTCCCCTAGTCATATTGACACATAAATTAACCATCATAAAATGGAGGGCTATAATAGCAAAACAAGCTGCTAGAACAAGCCTGAATGGGACTTGGTTAAATATCTGCATCCTGATTCAAATGAGAAGCAGTTCTAATAAATATAGATGGCAATCAGACCGCCTTTGCTGAAGAATGAAGAAGATAATTAAACGCTAGGATTCAGGCGGGGCTGATCAGTCCTTTCAACATTGGCTTGAGGATAATATTGAACCTCCAACATATCCAGTTCCCTTCTGAGTCCCAGTGTTTACTTTCAGAAGTAAATCTAGACCTAATATCATTATTTATTTCCATCTCATTATCCAGAGAATCATTAGATTAATTTATCTGTCATGGGAAGTTTCTGCTTATTGTCAAAGGAACTTATTGAAAGGAAATTCTTTCTTCCAGACAAATGGCTAAAGGTATTTAAACATAAAACTGATACTTCTTCATTGGTTGGATTGACAAGCCATACCTAATTACCCTACAAAATGAGAGGTATTATTTCATTAAGGATCTCTATCCAGCATCCATTAACACAAAGAGGTTAACAATGACTAAAAATTTAAGCTCCTGGAAAAAGAACACAGATGTAATTATTTAATTTTAAACTTGTGCATATATGTATTTGTATGTGTTTTTAAAAACCCACATATAACATAAAATCTACACTCTTAACAAATTTTTAGTATTGTTAACTATATACTCACTGTTTCACAGAAGACCTCTATAACTTTTTCACTTTCATGACTAAAATTCTATACCTGTTTAATAACAACTTTCCATGTGTGCCCCCCTTCCCCTCATCTCCACAGCTCCTGGAAACCACCATTCTACTTTCTGTTTCTGCTTAATCAAGTTTGCTGTTGAACTCCTTTAATAAACATTGCAATTTATTATATTCTTCAGCTCTAAAAATTTGGTTTGGTTTTATTTTTAGCTCTTTGTTGATATTCTCACTTTGCTCATGCATTGTTTGCCTGAGCTCATTTGATCATCTTTATGGTGGCTAATTTGAACTCTTTGTCAGTGTTGATCAAATAAGTTTGTAAAATATGATTTTTATGTTTGCTTACTCATAGTTTGCATTGGGGCCTGGGCAGCACTAGGTGTATGTGGTCTGTGAAATCGCAAATTACCTTTCTGCTTGGGAAGGTCCATTGTTTTGCTAATGTTTGCTGGAGGAGAGGTTTTCTCAACAGAGAGTTTTGAAGAAAGAAAAGAAGAAGAAGAAGGGAAGCTATGTTTGCAGAGTGAGAGCAGAAGGATTGCAGAGTGCCGAAGAAGAAGCCAGTTTGTGCAGAGAGAGAGAAGGTGTGCAGATGGGGAACCAGAGGTGAGGGGCTTTCACAAGCTCCACTACGACTGGTGGGGCCTTTGATTCTAGGAGAAACCAGAGACTGTGTCAGTGGCTTTGGGAGCCCTGTGTGTTTGTTCGTCAGCCGGTGCGAGACTTTAATAAAGGAATAGGCCACCATTTTTTGGCTCCACTGTTTCTTTACTGTCTGTCCAAATTCAATGGGAACCTGCAAGTGAATGGCAACAACAGCCATGGCTCCTGGCCATACAGTCTGTTAATCATAGAATCCTCTTTTTAAAGAGCCAGCTTCTGGAGACTTAACTGATTCCTTTGATTGGGCCATGCTTTTCTGTTTCTTTGTATGTCTTACAACTTTTTGTTTAGATCCCTGTGTTAGCAAGGGAGCTAGTTAAGTATTAAAAAACAAAAAGGGAACAAAACTGGTAAAGCCTGATTGAGTGGGAAAGCTATCACTTCACAGACATCCCAGGAACAGCCAAATTCCCCACCAAAGGGATATTAATCCTCCAAGCAGGCAGGAAAGACTGGCTTTCCAATCTCCCTAGGGTACAATCAACAATCGGCCCATTCCCTCTCACAGACATGCATTAAGGTGGGGAGTATAAACAGTAAGGGGGAAATTTTTTTGCTGGGCACATGCATAGCAGAAGCAAAGATGGCACAGGAGGATGTCCTTCTACTGGGCAAATACACAGTAGTAGCCAGATGATGAAGCAGAATTTTGAGGCATGCACAGTAGAAGCCAAAGCGGCAACCATTAAGGGGAGGAGTCTAGCCTGGGAAATCTGGGAAAAGGATTGGATAGAATAAGGACACAAAACCCTATAAGATCCAGGAAAGGATTGGATAGGGGGAGGGTTTAGCACAGCTCTAGGAAAGGCCAGAAAACAGGTTGGACAGTTTGAAAGATAACCTGCTTAATTCTGAAACCAAGAAAATATATGGAGGTTTAGCAATGACCTTGGAGCAGCTGCTTCCAGAACCTGCCAGCTCTCTACATCCCTGAGGGCATATTATTTCTTTTCACCTCAATAAATCTTGCCACTACACTTAAACTTCTCCCTTGCATATGCCCTTACAATTTTTTTCTCATGACACCACAAGAGTCTATTTTCTCCTGCAACACCTGCATTTGAAACAAATAATCACCTCTCCTGGCCTTCAAAGACTGGCTTCACCCTTTAGCCCAGCTAGAGATTCCGGGGGCCTTTCAAATTTTTCCCGTGGTTGTATCTTCTCTGGATTTGTGCTTATAAATTCCAAATGAGAGGGATTTCTCAGGATGGCTTTTTGTTGTTTTTGGTGGCATTTTTTGTTTTGTGTTTTCTGCTTCGGGATTTTTTTTTTTAGGTGGGGGTAGGGTGTCAAGACACCCAGCTCTTTTGTTTTTAGCAGTTTCCAGACTTCTAGAGCATGTCAGATCTCATCAACACTTTGACTCAGGAGAGCAGAAATGAGCCCCTCTAACAGCTCCCCTAAAATTCATTAGACACGTGATCCAACTCCCTCTCCCAGGGAGAAACCAGGAGTGGAGGGTTCTCTCCTCTTCTTTCTGTGCTTAGCTGGGGGAGGGGAGAGCATATATCAAGTGTGTGCCTGCCCCAAACCATTGTCGTTGTTCTCACTGGCCCCCAACCTGACACCCTTTTCTGCAGGCACTTACATTCAGGCAAGACAGAAGCCTCAGTAAGTCCCCTGAAAATTCTGAATGTTGGAAGAATGGTACAGTCTTTTCTTTTCCTTCCCAGGGAGAACTAAGAGACTGGGAGTTTTCTCCTGATTATGCCGCACTGAGCCAGTCCGGAGGGACTATGGTGAGTGATTACAGCTGGTTTTGCATTCACCCAGAGTTTTCTGGATTTCTCACAAAGGAAACTGGTGTGTGCATTGTTTCTGAGTCAGTGTCCAGATAGTGGGGGCGAAGCAGGATCTGGGGCTTCCTAGTCCATCTTTCTGATATCACTCCCTGGGTGTGTGTGTGTGTGTGTGTGTGTGTGTGTGTGTGTGTGTGTGTGTGTGTATTTTTTAACTCTCTAAAACACTAAGAATCACACTCTCCCCATAAGCCTATAAATACATTTAGAGCAAATCCATAACCCAGCTCAGAGCACAGCACATAGTGTGTACTATTAGATATTTATTTAACTGAAATAAAAGTTTGTACAAGACATAGCGAGAAGCAGGATTTGAACGTATGGACTTTGGCATTATCACACTTTCATAAATGGCTTCCCTGTGGTTCTCTAATCAAATGTGTAAGAGTGCCAAGGAGTTTGTTCACTATCAAGGAGAGTATGTGGGTTCAGGGGAACAGTGAAAAATATGAGAAAGAGTATAAGAAAGATCATAGAAGATGATCAAAGACCTAAATTTGAATCAAATCCCTTCAAGTCCTCCTAGTTATTTTCATCCCTAAATGATCTTTAGATTCACCTGGGGAGCCTTGCAAACATACAGATTCCCATGACTCACCGTATTTAACCAGAGATTCAAAGGGTGAAGCCCAGACAGATTTCATTTAAACAGATTCACATGGCTGAAGATGCCGTTTTAGTTATTTCTTAAAAGTTGTACCCTAATCTTCCAGAACCTCAGCAATCTCAGCTGTCTGAAAAATAAGCTATTAGTTCCTCCATTACTGATCTCACAGAGATATTGTAAGGGACTAGTCACAGTGGGAACACGTGTGAAAGCAATATAAACTATAGACCATGGTAATAATATAATTTCATACAATCAGGTAATTTGAATATCAAATAAGGGTGTAAGGAAACCAAAAACACACACCCATCTCCTACAGACATGTTCTATAAAAGTAATCATATTATTTTCTTTTTATAGTTTTAATTACACTTCTTTTATCATAGTTGTGTTTCTGTTTAGTTGTTTACAAGTCATATTTTATTTTAAACCTTTAAGTAATTAGCTTTTGAAAATAATTACCTGTTGAACCTTGTATAGAGTAAAGAATGCTTCTGAAATGCAAATAGACAGTCACTAACCAGTCATTTTTAAAGCTTGGGTTTTGTATGTGATGTTGTCAGGAAGTAGGACACAGCTGTTCTGCTGTCGGCAACATCTGGTAGTTTCCCTGAGAAGCTGCTCATGCCTTTCTTGGCCTATACTCACAGCAGCAGTACCACCGGCCTCACAGCAAGGGCAGGACACTCAGGCCATTTCAGTTGCCCACCAAATGCCAAGAAACAAACATAGGGCTAGCTTCCAGATTCCAATCACAGCTGGACACCCCTGTTTCTCACGATAGTCTTAAATCAAGCCAAGGACTCTTCCCAAAATATACTCTCAATAAAATATTGTCTCATATCTCTGATTAATTTTACATATAGAGACTACACTTCCTCTTAGTCTAAAAATCTTAAAAGAGAATTTTCACACAAAATTCCCTACATTTTTTTTTTTGGCTTCAGCAAAATATTTAAGGTGTTGAAAATAAAAGACTTTCATCATACAATTTGGTTTCTCAGAAACTCAGGGAAAAAAGGCAAACTTCTTTACAGTGAGATTCTCTTCAAAAAAGTTGTTGTCCTTCAAGATCAAGATTCAAGTCACTTCTCATTTGAATCAAATCTCAGAATTCAGTTTTCTAAAGGCCCAATTTCCAAGTATGTTGATTGGCTACTAGTGTGCATGCTAGCCATTAGAGGGAGTGGACAGGTAAAGGAAGGTGGATTAAAGAGCCTCAACCATGGAATTTCTATGACTTTTCAATTATCAGAGTAGAACTGCTCAAAAAAGAATCTTCAGGGACATTTGAATATTTTTGACTGGGAATTTACAAAGCTAACCAAGGGACTTGGTGAGCTCTTTCATCATTAATCAAGATGAATTTCACACCTATTCTGGCAGAACACATCTCAAGCACTGGTAAGGAAGGAAAGAAAGGCCTCTCGAGCCACAAATTAAGGAACTGAGAGCTGTAAGGACAGAGGCAAGGGCAACATCATGACAAAGAATGCTGCAACCAAGAGCATGGGTTTGTGCAGCCAGACTGGGCTCCGGTAGCCACTCTGACACCAGCTGTGTGAACTTAAGTTAATCAGCCTTTAGGCCTCAGTTTCCTGACTATAAATAGGGTTGACAATAGTATTTACCTATAATAGGGGCTGCTATAAAGGTTAATAGGTGTAAAATCCTTGAACATAGTAAATACTAGCTAACGTTTTTAAAGTAAAAATTAAAAATAATGTGTAATAGCATAGAAAATCTGGTACTGTAAGAAACCTTAGAGATGAAAAAGTAAGGTTCAGAGAGGTTACAAGAACCAGACCATGTGACCCATCGGTGATACACATTTAACAGCTCTAACAACCTGTCTCCATTTCGTTACTAGGTTACTGGATGATTCTGGGATGTTCCCTGAAATAGCTACTGCCAAATTGGAGGGACAAAAACACTGAGTTTCTTTGTATTAGAAGTGTGAGAAAAGGAAATGAATAGTAAAAAACACCTTTCACTGTTTTGCAAATGGAAAAGCACCAAACACAAAGTTTCAGAGCATTTTCTCATTTCCCAGAAGTACACTGCAGTTTTTAATCACACTCTCAGAGGCTGGTATCTACACAGAAATATAGAATATAGCCAGAGGGCTTGTTGAAATGGAGGTTTTAATAACAGAGAAAATGAAGTACTCTGAAAATCGCATTTGACTTTAGAAATGTATGCAGACCGGCTTACTAAGTAGTGCTCTAAACAGGAAGTAAAAGCTCAAGCACTTGATTGATACTCACAGCCTGCACAACCTTGAGAGATTTATGTCATCTCTCTAAATGGCATGTTCCTTACAGATGAAAGAGAGGAATCTTGCTGCATCCCTAATGATGAGTATGTTGATGATGACGGATCGAAGGGTAAAGCCCTTCCCAATTTTTAAGACAATTTTGGATCAAGGGCAGGCCACTAATAATGGAACACTTTACAGTTGGTGACATTAGATGTATCTCCTTTAGCACATGAATTGTCCCAGATAGATATAAATAAGGAGGGAAATATTAGTTCTAGAACTTACTGTTAGTGTGTGATTTAGGGATCTGATGACCCAGCTTAGAAAAGGACCAGACTGAAGGTATGCCTGTTCCACGGCACCACATCCAGGGGCAGCTCAGATCCCTTTGTGAAATTCTGTGAGCTTCTAATAGCCTGGGAGAGCTTATCTATACCAATAAAGAGCCCATGGTTTAGAAATAAGATTACAGAAAGGGTCAAAATCTGACACTTTTTGCTCTATTAGATATTTACTTAGGTCTCTTGTCAACAGACCTCAAAACAAACAAACAAAAAATTATTGTAGCAGGTATCCATTGATTCCAAGTGTAGGGTAACACATAACTTATTAACTAAGAAAGTAGTTTTTTCTAAACGTGGACTTAAACAGTATTTTTAAATTAATGTATACTGTGCTATTGGCTTTCCAATAGGTCAGTCCATTAAATGAACACTCAGGCCCTCAGATCCCACTAGTGAAAATATTAAAGAGTGAAGTCAAGTTGAATGAAACCAGACAATAAAAAGGATTGTTGCCAACCCTGCTGAAATCCATGCCACTACCCAAGGCTTCAGGATATTGTAAGAGACAGAGAAAGGACAAGTATACAAGTATGTATCCTTTTTGTTTAGGATGATATATATGTACCAGAGGGATGCTTGGGTAGCATAGGCATAAATTTCAGATCAACAGAGTAAGGTTAACACTGAGCAGAAGGGCCCTTGTTCCTTGTGAATGTGTCATCATTAAGCACCTTTGTATGAGGAGTATTCAGATAAAAACTTTGATTATCTGGAACTTGAACCATTTCCCTCCCTCTTGTACATTTAGGTTTTAAAAGCATCAATGTAGATGGCTGTACTGGGAGAGCAAGGAAGACTCAAATGAGGATGGAAATCACCAGTGATATTCTGGATGGGTTGAAGAGTAACCCAGAGGATGAGAGACCACAGTGGATAGTCAGTATCAGATCTGATTAGAAATGACATCATGGTCACAAAGATTAATTCACAGCAGAGGTACAAGAAGGGGAGGGTGCTCCCTATTCAGAGTCCATCCCTTTACAAGAGTTGGTCAAAGCTACCAAGATTATTGGAACACCAGGCATGAAAAGTGGGGTTAAAGAAAAGACTCTAGTCCTTTCCAGAACAGAAGTACTCAGATATAAACCAAGGCAGAAGCTTGGTTTTAGAGTTTCAGTCAGTGAGGGGGAGGTAAGGAAGTGGTATGATTTAGGATTACATGGTTAGACCAGAGCTTATTGCTGGCACATCAGTATCTCAATCTTCTTGCAGCAGAACTGACACAGAAGTCATTATCTGTGATTTCACTTTCTCTGGTTTCAGTTACCCACAGTCCACCGCAGCTCAAAGATATTAACAAGAAAATTCCAGAAATAAACAATTTGTAAGTTTTAAATCGCAGGCCATTCTGAGTAGCATGATGACATCTCACCCTATCCTACCCAGAACATGATTCATCACTTTGTCCAGCACTACCCATCTGGTAGTAGCCATCTTGGTTATCAGATCTGTTGTCATAGTATTGCAGAGCTTGTGTTCAAATAACCCTTACTTGTAATAACCCCAAAGCACAAGAATAGTGATATTGTCATTTTGGATATGCCAACAAAAGCCATAAAGTGCTTCCTTTAAATGATAGGTGAAAGTTCTTGACTTAAAAAGGGAAAGAAGAAAAAAAAAAGCATATGCCAACATTGCTAAGATCTATGGTAAGAATAAATCTTCTATTGGTGAAATTATGAAGGAAAAAAATCGATATTAGTTTTATTGCCGTACCTCACACTACAAAAGTTATGGCCATAGTGCATGATTAATTCTTAGTTAAGACAGGAAAGCAGTGCATTTGTGGGTTGAAGACATAAATAGAAAATGCGTTCTGATTGAGAGCAACACAGTGTGCCAGAAAGCACTGAGCCTATAAAACAATGGGTCCCCTGAAGTGAGTGACTACATTCACATAACTTTTATTATAGTATATTGTCATAATTGTTTTGTTTTATTATTAGTTACCATCAATCGCCCACTGTGCCTAAATTATAAATAAAACTTTATCATCTATATATATACAGGTATATATAAAATACAAAAGGAGCATAGAGAGAGTTCACTACTGTCCGTGGTTTCAGGAAGCCACTGGGGTTTTTTAAATGTATCCCCAAAGATAACAGGGGCGGGGGGACTACTGTATTGCAAATTCTACCACCCATAGGACTGAGGTTCATGTGCATATATAGGGGCATATAGGTAGTGGACTTTGGATTTTCATACTAATGTGTTTTTTTTCTCCCTATAGTATGGTGGGGCTTTGGGATGTATTAGTGACATACTCCCAGATTTGTTAAAAGTAAACTGCTTTTGCCTGGAATCCTTTTCTAAGAGGAGTATTTTCTTAACAAGGCTTTCCAAGTTCAGGATTATCAACACTTTAACTAAATCAGTGAATTCAAACCCGCAGTATTTTCATAAAATGCATTTTATGTAAAAAGATATTTATCTCTTAACTCAGATTAACTGTTTTTTCACCAACTTTGCATAAGTTATGTCAGCTCCCTGTATTCCTCAGTTCCAAATAACAGACACCACTGCTCAGTCTAGTTTATGAAGCCACCCAGTGTGGGGAATGCATTGCCTTGTTCGGTTGGCCACTTAGAGAGCATCCCTACAGACTCCACCAGCGCCTGGGGATCTCACTCAGTCCTCACACAGTGTGCTCTCCGGGCACACCAGTCTCCCCCCAGGCCTCAGCATGGCAGCTGCCGTGCCCCATGGGGCAGCAAGCTCTCCTCTGTTTTGCATTGTTCATCAGAGGATTACCACTTTACACAGGGTGCTATCTCCTGCGATGCATGAACTAGAAAACCTGCATGATAACCCAGACAGGATGATCTTTCAGTTCTGTCTATGCCAGAACCAGGATGTATTTGAAACAGAACAAGAAAGAGTTGCAGATTAAGCCTAGTGCAATCCTAAAGGAAGTAGGGGCTGCTCCATTTTTCTCTCTCTTAGCTTAGATACCCAACCACAAAATTTCTATCCTCATAGACTTTTGTTTTCACTCAATATATTATTTATTCAAATATATATCAGCAGGTGCGTGTATGCACATTGATGAGGCTAATGTAGTCCTTTGGCCCTATAAGATAAGCAAAGGGCCACTCTGTTTCACTTTGGTGTTTCATACAAAAGTCCAAAATATTGCATGTATCATCTAAAAACCAAATAGTGATTTTCTCTCCCCAAAAAAGAGTTTAATGAATATCTGGCTCCCAAGACTAAAATGTGTTAGCTATCAGATCATTGTACAGGTCTCCACTTTCAGTTTACACGAAGTGAAATGAAAAAGACTTTTTGAAGACATTTTAATATATTTAGCCTTTTAAGAAGACCTATCACATCTCATCTCACCAACTGAGAAGAGCTTTCTGTGGTTTGTTTTCTTTTGTTTTTTATATTTTTCTGAAGTCAGAAGCAGGAAGCAGAGAGATATACTCCCATATGTGCCCAACCAGGATCCACCCGGCATGCCCACCAGGAGGCAATGCTCTGCCCATCTGAGCCGTTGCTCCATTGCAACCAGAGCTATTCCAGCAGCTGGGGTGGAGACCATGAAGCCATCCTCAGTGCCCAGGCTAACTTTGCTCCAATGGAGCTTTGGCTGTGGGAGGGGAAGAGAGAGATAAAGAGAAAGGGGAAGGGGAAGGGTGGAGAAGCAAATGGGCGCTTCTCCTGCATGCCTTGGCTGGGAATCAAACCCTGGACTTCCACACACCAGGCTGACACTCTACCACTGAGTTAATCAGCCAGGGCAAGAGCTTACTGTTTTAAATTTTACTATGTTGGTGCCTTAAATGGTAGGTGACTTATCACACTTGCTTGTCAGTCAAAGTTTTCACAGGACATTGCAGCATTCTCCACACTGTTATGGTGTCAGCCAAGCAAGCAAGAAATTCTCATACTCCTTGATTTAAGTGACAACACAGAGCAGCAGTCTCCTGGTATGTATGTTACATCTAGTTATCTTTTGTTGTCTTCAGTATGAGATCTGTGTTCTTAAGGATGGAAACCCATAAATATCTGAAGGTAAAAGGAAAGATAATCAGTGATGTGGTTTGGGAATTTCACAGTAAATACTCAGGACTTCCCTCAATGAGTATGGCAGTGTTTCCTGGCAAAGATGAATTAGAAGCATTGTTTACTGAGAGTTGGATTTGGGAGGGTGTTTTAACCATCAGGTGAAATGTAAGCTAAGAGATAATTAAATGATTTTTAGAATTGAGAGGTTTTTAATTTTTTTTTCTTCAGGGAACATTCTGGTGCTTTCCTTGATTAAAAAATATATGTTTCAAAGTCTGCAACAGAGAATGATTCCCTTGACAGAGAAAACAGCTTCAATGTCACACATAGGACAGAATCCCTGGAGGTGCTGAAAGGTTCGGGGGGAGTGGGGAAGTGGGAAAGGGAAGGGACAGTCAAGTCCATGAAGGAAAGGCTGCAAATACATTCTCAGAGCATTTGGAAGAAAATAAGCCAATCCTGAACCTGTAAAAAATAAGAATTTAAATTGTAAAGTGCTGTAAAGTACTGATAGGTGTCTTCAGAATTTTTTTTAGTTTTTATTAAATTTATTGGGCAACACTGGTTAATAAAATTATATAGGTTTCAGGCATCCAATTCTATAATACGTCATCTGTATATTATACTGTGTGTGTCCACCACCCCAAGTCAAGTCTCCTTCCGTCACCACTTATCCCCTCCCTTACTCTCTTCTACCTCCCCCCTTCCCCTTTCCTTCTGGAAACACCATAGTGGCACTGTGGAGAGCAGTCTGCAGTTATCTCAAAAACTTAAAAATAGACCTGCCTTCAGACTCAATGATCCACTTCCGGGAATATATCCAAAGAAATCTGACATACTAATTCAAAAGAATATACGCAACCCTATGTTCAATACAGCGCCATTTTACAATAGCCAAGATATAGAAACAGCCCAAGTGTCCATCAGTAGATGAGTGGATAAAAAAGTTCACCAGACTCACTACTGAATACTACTCAGCCGTATAAAAGAGAAGGAAATATTAACTTTTGCAACAACACAGATGGACTGGAGAGTATTATGCTAAGTGAAATAAGCCAGTCAGAGAAAGAAAAGTGCCATATGATTTCACTAATATGTGGAAGCTAATGAACAAAATAAACTAACAAACAAAATAGAAACAGTATCATAGATAGAGAGCAGACTGCCAAGTGGAACGGGAGTTGTGGGGCTGGGTGAAAAAGGTAAAGGGATAAAGGAAAACAAATTTATAGACACAGACAACAGTATGATGACTGTATGGAGACTCTGAGAACCATGGTAATGCTGACCTGGCACACAGTGAGTACAAAGTTACAACTGCCTGAAGGATGAATGAAGGTGAAAATTCACCAGATCAGTGAATCCTTTGTCTTTTGAGAGCCAGAAGATATAGTTCTTGCAAGGCCAAATTAATAACTATTCTCTTTTTTTGATGTTATTTTCCTGTTAAATAGAAGTGGAAACTTTTAGTTTAAAACCCAAACTGTATTAAACCAGTCGATTTATTTGTGGATGTTTACCTTATACAGATAATTATGGTTGTCAATGGCAAAGGCATTAAATTTCTCAAACTGTGCCGTCCTCTTCTTTTTCCTGGTGATCTCCTAGATTCAGAACCACATTTTTAAATCAACCACATAAAAATTAGCACAATTACCACTGGATACAGAAGTCAGGGAAAGGTCTGATATACTTATGAAATAGAACAACAACAACTACAATAATAGTTAGTAACATGAGCCACGTCCCCTGATTATGCAATTTGGTTTAATTTTTAAATGGAATTCTCAACTGATAGAGACAATGAGTGTTATTACGGAGTTGTGTATACTTTTTCCATAGACAGCCAGCTGGCCTGAGGGCAGAAATGAGCATTTCCATTTGAAACCCTACTTTGCTCAGCTGGGTAATGCATGGGCTTCTTACAAGTGTATTCAAAACACTAAAAAGTGTATTTAAGCATTTTAGAGAAAGTACACTGCTCACATAAATTACGGGATATTTCAAAATGAATATGAAGCAATAAAATATTCCCTAATTTGTGTGAGCAGTGTATTTGCTTTTCCTCCTCTTTCCTCATCAGAAATGCAGAAAAAGAAATACTGCAAGCACCACTGTGAATCTATTACCATAAATAACAGAATTATCACCAGTCTATTCAGAGTCGGCAAATAAAAATTTGCGAACTTGCTGTTTACCCTTGTCACAAACATGTTTCTCTAAATAAAGTAGACATTTGATAATCAGATGTGTCTTTCACTTCCAGTAGAGTACTGAATTTTGTTGATGCAGATGATAGCTCATCCAGAAAACTTTAGATTCTTATATAGCTTTTTAATTACAGAACAACAACAAAAAGAAGACTCCACTGAGCTACTTGACCTAATGCCTGTAAAGCTGGCATTCAGTGTGACTTACTGGACTTCCATTACCACAGGGGGTAGATTAAATACAAGACAGTGGAATTAAAACCCACACAGTAACCCTAATTCCCCTGACTGTCCTCTTTACTACCACTGCAGATCTGCTCTGTTCTGCCTGATAAAATCTATCCTACGGGAGTTATATATTCCCATCCTCCACCAATTTTCTGCCTAGACTGGGATTTCCCATTCTTTTCTGTTGTGTGGTCCTTCACCTCCATGCGACCGAGAATCCCGCTATCCTCCACACACCCCTCCTCATTCACCCGAACCAGCAGTTACTTTCATAGCTATAAATGGAAATATCTTTTGACATTTTATCTGTTGGTTTTTCTGTTAACTGCATCTATCTGTCTGTCTGTCTGTCTGTCTCCCATAAATATAAAGTCCCTTCTAAGATTCTCTACATCTCTGAATCCAGAATTCCACACACAGTGATACCCAACCAATGTGTTCAAAGCCTAGAACTCCACAGAGAGGAAGCAGAAAATAAGGTCATTTTGTCCTGCTTCCTAGCTCTATGGGGCTAATTCTCCCTTACTCCTCAGAGTAAATTGAGGGCAGATCTCAAGACTTTTCTGGCCAGTCTCAGAAAATGAAAATTCCTGAGGACCTTTTCAGTCAGAGAGCACTTCCTATGAGTTGAATGACCTCATAGTAACAAAACTCCAAATTCCACTAAAGTAAAAACACATTCCTTCCATGGCTTGTTTCTGCTTCACAGTGTAACCCACAGAGGGAAAAGAGGTCTGTGCCTCTGCAACCTCACCCACACTTCGACCTCTCCCTCCCTACCCCCACCTAGGCTGCATGCTGACTCCTCTGGGCTGAAGGGGTGAAAGGGGAGGTCATGGACAGGAAATGGCTTCTCCTACTGGTATGACTTAGACGTGGTCAGGTACTAACTAGCTACATGAATTGGGCAATTTATTTAATTTCTATAAGCATCAGTCAGAATGAATATAAATAAGGCGTTTTGTAACTCCTGAGATGGGTCAGGCATTCAGTATGTCTCAGGTATTATTTCTCTTCAAATCAAGTCTCTCTCATGTGATACCATGTATTATTCTGGAAAATCCCCATTAGAAATAGAAGAGCAGCTTCTTTGCTGCAGGTAGAACCCCACTGCAATCTCTGGTGTCTAACAGCTACCTTCGAACTCTACCCAATGCTCTCATGACAGTGCTTCCTTGTAAAACACAGGCTGGCTCCTTCCCCAGTGTGGTCCTCATCTGACCCTCCTGAGGCAAACACCTCTGCTCTGTCTTCCACTGACGCCCAATGTGTCACCTTGTGCCACCAGACAGCTAAGCTGACATAGCTTCATATTAAATTTTCATTCCCTATGTTCTGTGAAACATCAGGGGACAATATAAAGCTGTGTGTGTGCTCTCCTGAGCTTTGGGTAAGAAGCAGCTTCCCACATCATATACCTTTGAAGGCCTAAGAATGGGTGTTGGGCTAAGAATTGTGGGACCTACTTATGGTCTTTTCATCTGCAAGTGCCTAAGGTGGTCTAGCTATGCACCCTGGGCTATAGATTGCTCACCCTCTAGGTTTGATCTTGGCCTTTCAGAACTCTCATGTCTTTGCTGCAACAGTAGGTTCTGAGATTCCTTTTTCTGGTTATTTCCTCTTTATTTCAGATACACATCTTCTGAACCTCATCATACTCATGAAAGCATATCTAGGTAATAGGGAAATCTCAGATGCTTAGAACAGTTACAAAGTTCAACTCGACTAGAAATATTCGGTTCTGTTTACCTCATGTTTGGATTTGTGCTATCCTCAATCATTTTTCACTTTGTTCTCTATGCTATATGTTTATATTCTCTAATTCCATTTTAAATCTGTCTTGTCCAGAAGGAGTTTCTGCCGGGTCTCCCAGCCCTCAGAAGAAGCAGCACATCTTCTCTAGCAGATTATTTCCCTGGTCCAGCTCTTTTTGAAAGTGCCACTATATTCCTAGCACCTAAACACAGTGCTTGGAACGTAGCAGTGCCCAATAAACATCCTGCTTTCAAGTCAAGTGGTATCATATAGGTAAGTACTTCAACTGAAAGGGTGAGTTATGATTTGCCATTCCCCAGACCTAGACCTCTGAACTAGTCATAACCTTCCAATGCCAATGAACTATTAACTTAAGTCTTTTACACACAGAGACAGTCAAATCAAATAGTAAGAAGATAAGCCATTCCCATATATTCTTTTTTTTTTTTTTGTATTTTACTGAAGCTGGAAATGGGGAGGCAGTCAAACTCCCGCATGTGCCCGACCCAGATACACCTGGCACGCCCACCAGGGGGCGATGCTCTGCCCATCCAGGGCATCGCTCTGTCATGACCAGAGCCACTCTAGCGCCTGGGGCAGAGGCCAAGGAGCCATCCCCAGTGCCCGGGCCATCTTTTGCTCCAATGGAGCCTTGGCTATGGGAGGGGAAGAAAGAAACAGAGAGGAAGGAGAGGGGGAGGGGTGGAGAAGCAGATGGGTGCCTCTCCTGTGTGCCCTGGCCGGGAATCGAACCCGGGACTTCCGCATGCCAGGCCGATGCTCTACCACTGAGCCAACCGGCCAGGGCCTATTCTATTTTTAACCCAATGTAGATAAGGACAAAAATATTAGATGTATGAACTAATGAGTACATGACTGATGAGGCTTGAATTACAGTGATAATAGCTCCACTTGATTTTCCCATCCTAGCTCTTCCTCCGCCTGACCACAAAGCTTTATGGCAAAGACTCTTAGTTGTAGAGATGGTCCTATTTGTCTTTAGCCTGAGCCCTATATGTCATGATGACAGGCCTGTGTCTGGTACTAACATTTCCTAAAAGAACCTAAATCATCTCTCTGTAATGCAGGTTGCAAAATCAAAAGAGGCAGCTTGCTTTGACTGATATGGCAGTAGCTACTGCAATCACTGAAAAGCAATGAACAAAAGGTAGGAGAGGAGGTAGGATCAACACAGGAAGGAAATGATGGATTTGGGATTAATTCTCTAATGACTATGCCAAAGGAGGCCAGAGGATGAATAGCCTGGTTACTCAGCATATTGAAGGCTGCTAGCTAGTGGTGAGTTTAATAGTTCAGGGTGTTCTATAATAAAATCTATGGCTTGGGGCCTTCAAGAGAACACATCAAATTTTCAAAGTATTTTCCTTAGGATATTTTATCAGTTAGGATTCAGTTTCAGAAAAAGGGACATACCTCTAGCTATTCCAAAAATAAAGAGATTGAGAAAATCAAATGTTCTTGTGCTACAAGGTTGACTCCCGGAACACCCCAGAATTGACCCACCAGGAAGATAGCTATCTCTGCTACTGCCGAGGAATTGCAGAGTTTTGAAGTCATTGTGCCAACCGCTGGTGCCAGCATCACAGCACCTGAGTCACAATATTGATGTGCGGAAGCTGCTGCCAGAACTGCTAACTCTGATGCCATGCCACTCATGCTAGAGCCATGTCAGCAGAGTGGTTCCCTGCACACCACTGCCTCTCTCTCCACTTAATTCAGTTCTGAACTCCCAATTCCAATTCCATGTGTTCATCTGGTTGATGGAACCTAAATCCACAACCTGAACCACAGTGGCATCTGATAAATGATGTTTTAAGCTCTCCAACATGGGTGCTATGAAAAAAAATTCTAGAAAGACTTGGAATAGAAGTTGAACTATCCAGACTATTATATTTGCCTTAGATACATTCCTTTGCTATTCAGGAAGGATAATGTTTCTTAATTGGCCAACTTTTTTTCTTTTTTTTTACAGTTTGATCAATAGATATAATTGACCTATTAACAAATTTATCTAAAAAATATCCTCCCAAATCAGACACAGTTATCTCCTATCAGTGGTCAGCAAACTCATTAGTCAACAGAGCCAAATATCAACAGTACAACGATTGAAGTTTCTTTTGAGAGCCAAATTTTTTAGACTTAAACTATATAGGTAGGTACATTCCTTATCCAGGTAGTGCCCACACATGGTATTTGTGGAAGAGCCACATTCAAGGGGCCAAAGAGCCGCATGTGGCTCACGAGCCACAGTTTGCCTACCAGGGTGTATATTCCCCAAACAATTTGTCTCAGTACATTTTTGTAGATTGAATACTACATACTCATTGATTTATAGTCATTTTAAGATGGAATTATATTTTATATGCAACTTTTAATGGCCCATAATTATTTAAATTTAAATTTCTCTGGTCACCATCTTCAAACCATTAGTTATTTGTTAGAGAACAATTTAAAATACCAGATTGGGGTGGAAGAAAAATACACAGAAAATGGTAAAGTAACAAACTACATACATTCTTCTCAATGTTTTACATTTTTTTAGACATAAGATACCCAGGATTCACTCCAGAACAGTGAATAGAAATCTACATTTTTTAAAAGAATATCCAACGCTCCATGTTGTTGATCGAGTATCTGTCATATACAAATTTAGATATCCTTTGTGAACTAATCTGAAAATATTCTCCTTTTAGTTGATGAGTTTAGCCTGTTTGTTACATTTAATGATATAACTAAAATGTATAGTCTCTACTCCATATTATTTTGTTTCATATTTAATATGTGTCTGCTAATGTTTCTAGGTATTCTATTTCCTTTGCTGTTATATGCATATATTTCTGTATTTAGTAAATGTTCTATAGTTGTTTTGATGGTGACCTTCATATCAATATCTTTTATCATGTTCCTAGGCTCTCTTTTTTCTTATTCAACCTTCCACTATATTTTTATTTTTTATAATTTTTAGTTATTTTTAATTTTTATTAAATTTAGTGAGGTGGAGTGACGTCACGGAAATGGCGCCGTGAGCAGCGCGACCGACAGATCTCCCCAAAATCACAACAAATTTATCAACTAGAAACAGGAAAATTTATCCTCGGAGCATTCCGGAGTTCCACACAAACTGAAAGCGAAAGGACTGTTATCATTTGAATCTGAGAGACGAGGGTGTGGAGGAAGCTACCGCAGGGACGTTCATTCAAGCCGCGAGGAAGTGCGCCTGTGGTGAGTCAGCCCACACTCGGGAGCCGCGAGCAGCCGCCGCGAGCAGCCTCCGCGAGCAGCCACAGGCGCAGGCGCGCGCCCAGTTAGATTGCAGAGCGAGCACCGCCCACACTCCGGAGCGGCGAGCAGCCGCTGGCGCGCCCGGTCTGGTTGCAGAGCGAGCACCGCTAACGTTCCCAGCGGCCCGCGCACTGCGAGTGAGAGTTGCCAGCCACCGGTGCCCGGAGCACCCCATTCGCGCGTGTACCCTGGGCATTCCACGCGCCCAGAGCGCCCTGCTGGCCCGCACACCCAGGGTGCCCCATCATCCTGCACCCGGTGAGCCCCAGCCGCCAGCAGCGGGGGGAGCGGGAGAGGCCCCAGGGCGGTATTCCCTACTTGGGAGATTCTCTCCGCGGGCGGGGCACCTCACCCAGCCATTCAAGCTAACAATCAAGCGTTGGGGGAGGGGCGAGTGCAGGCAGCCTGAAATACCTTCGGGAGCACAGCTGCGACCCAATCACTGAAATTAGCTTAACCCGTGAAATCTGCGCACCCTCGGTTCTAATTGATAAGATCTCTCTCAGTTCAGCGACCCAAGACAAGAGGCGTGATATTTTTTAGTGCCTCTCGCTAAAGGGGCGGGGGCAACTTCTGATTGATAGAGCCTCCATATTCAGGGATAAACGCTAACAAGAAGGACTTGGCAGATAATAAGATCTATACTACACTAGTCGCAAGCAGAGACTAGTGCCTCTTCTTCCCAGCCGAAACAGGCTACAAAGTGTGGAAAGCCTGGGTTGAGAGGTCCAACTGAATGCTAGGCGCTGAACAGTCACCTTGACAACAATTGACTCCCACCCCCGCCTGATTACACTGGAGGCCCTGACTGCCAGAGCCTTTCCCAAAGCCTTGCACTGAGTGGGGATAGAGTGGGGATTTCCCAGCTCTTTGAGCCTCTTACTCCCCAGGCAGAAGCAGTTGCAGCCTTATAGCTGGATTACCAGGCTGCTAATTCAGGAAGGGGGGACTAGGAGAGAGAATCCAGGAAAGCAAACTCTCTCATTGTTGGACCCTGCAAACGCCAACAAGCCTTGACTACCAGCAAGACTAAAGCCAATTATATGACATTGCCATAGAATCCCATCAACTGCAAATCCCTACCTAAGTGTGACACAGGGGCAGAGCCTGGGGTAGAGTCACCGACCAGGAAGAGGGAGAGAAAAGAAAAAGGAAGAAGTTAACATCTCAAAATCAAGAAAAATCCACAGACTTTACAACTTGTTCCACTAATTTTTTTTGTTGTTGTTGTTGTTTGTTTCTTCTATCTTATTGCCTTTATTTCCTCCACCTCGGTCCTTCTATTCTCTGCCCATCTTATGCTTCCCTTTTCTTGAACTACACTACCCATAAGTGTTACATTTTATTTCTCTTCTTCATCCTCACCCTCCTTTAAGGTTATACTCCAAAACACTTAACTCTCACTCTCTCCTCTTTTGTTTTATTTTGTTTTGCTTTATCTTGTTTTTTTCTCTTCCTTTTTTATTTCTTCCTTCGTTTTTCTCTTTTTCTTATTTTTTCCTTTCTATTCATTTTTTCTTTTCTCGTTTTACTTTCATCCCATTTAATCCTCAATCACGAACAAATTAGTTAATTTGGGACTCAAGGCTTTTTTTGGCTTTATTTTTCTTGTTCGCTTTTGTTTTTGTTTTTTTTCTTGTTTGTTTATTTTTGTGGCATTTTGGGTCCTCCCAACCCAAGGTCTCCATTGTATTTAGTCTTCGCTCCACTTAATACAACAGATTTTTACTTATCATTTTTATTTTTTTCTTCTTTATTATTCTTTTTTTTGTCCTTTTTTCTGGTTCCCTCTTATCCCTCTCATTATATCTCTTAGTTGACCATCACTCACAAGCAAATCATCTTATGTTTGTCTAAGATTTTCTTCCTTTTTTTTTTTTTTTTTTTGCATTTAGTAGGTCCCTACTCCCCTTTTTTTGCCCCTTGAACTCTTCACCCCAAATCAGGCCCTCCATTATAGGCACAATATTTCCCTGAGGAGGGGAGAGGAGGGAAAGAGAAGAAAGAAAAAAAGGGGGAAATAATAAATTATTACTGTTTTTTTTGGTGGGGTGTTTTACCTTTTTTTTTTTTTTTTTTTACTTTTTAATTTTTTTTACTTTTTTTTTTTTACTTTATTAATTCTAATTAGCGCTATCAACAAGACCACCCTCAGATGCCAATAAGAAAGAGGAAATCGAATATTATGGATACAAAAGAAAGAGAGGTAACACAAATAGATGTGGAAAAATCTATGGAGAAAAGACTTAACATATTGGAAGCCTTGAAGCTAAATGACAGAGAATTTAAAATAGAAATCTTAAAAATACTCAGAGATATATAAGAAAACACAGAAAGGCAATATAGGGAGATCAGAAAACAACTCAATGAACACAAAGAATATATTACCAAGGAAATTGAAACTATAAAAACAAATCAAACAGAAATGAAAAACTCAATTCACGAGCTGAAAAACGAGGTAACAAGCTTAGCTAGCAGAACAGCCCAGATTGAAGATAGGATTAGTGAAATAGAAGACAAACAACTTGAGGCACAACAGAGAGAAGAAGAAAGAGACTCAAAAATAATAAAAAACGAGAAAGCCCTACAGGAATTGTCTGACTCCATCAGAAAGAATAACATAAGAATAATAGGTATATCAGAGGGAGAAGAGAAAGAAAATGGAATGGAGAATATACTCAAACAAATAATAGACGAGAACTTCCCAAGCCTGTGGAAAGAACTAAAGCCTCAAATTCAAGAAGCAAACAGAACACTGAGTTTTCTTAACCCCAACAAACCCACTCCAAGGCACATCATAATAAAGATGACACAAACCAATGACAAAGAAAAAATTCTCAAGGCAGCCAGGGAAAAGAAGAGTACAACATATAAAGGAAGGCCCATTAGATTATCATCAGATTTCTCAGCAGAAACTCTACAAGCTAGAAGAGAGTGGACCCCAATATTTAAAGCCCTGAAAGAGAGGAACTTTCAGCCACGAATACTATACCCATCAAAGCTATCCTTCAAGTATGAAGGAGATATAAAAACATTCACAAATTCAGAAAAGATGAGAGAATTTATCAACAGAAAGCCCCCACTCCAGGAAATACTAAAGGGGGTTTTCCAACCAGATTCAAAGAACAAAAGAAAACAACACCACAAGTAACAGCTCCACCAAGAACACAATAAAACCAAACTTAAACTGTGACAACAAAGGAAAAAAAGGGGGGAGAGGATGGAGATTAACAGTAGCAAAGGACGTTGAAGTGCAGAAATACTTATAAGATAGGGTACTACAATGAATATGGTAGGTACCCTTTTCATTACTTAATGGTAACCACCCTAGAAAAAACCACCACAAAAACACTTGACTTAAAAAAGGTAGCAACAGAGGAAAGAAGTATGGAACACAAACAAACAAAAACAAATGATAGAAAAACAAAAGAGAAGAATCAAACTAGATACAAAACTAACAGAAAGCAATTTATAAAATGGCAGTAGGGAACCCACAAGTGTCAATAATTACACTAAATGTAAATGGATTAAACTTACCAATAAAAAGACACAGAGTAGCAGAATGGATTAAAAAAGAAAATCCAACTATATGCTGCCTACAAGAAACACATCTAAGCAACAAGGATAAAAACAAATTCAAAGTGAAAGGCTGGAAAACAATACTCCAAGCAAACAACACCCAAAAAAAAGCAGGTGTAGCAATACTCATATCTGATAATGCTGACTACAAGACAGAAAAAGTACTCAGAGACAAAAATGGTCATTTCATAATGATTAAGGGGACACTGAATCAAGAAGACATAACAATCCTTAATATATATGCACCAAACCAAGGAGCACCAAAATATATAAGACAGCTACTTATTGACCTTAAAACAAAAACTAACAAAAATACAATCATACTTGGAGACCTCAATACACCGCTGATGGCTCTAGATCGGTCATCCAAACAGAGAATCAATAAAGAGATAGTGGCCTTAAACGAAATACTAGAACACCTGGATATGATAGACATCTACAGGACACTTCATCCCAAAGCGACAGAGTATACATTTTTCTCTAGTGTACATGGAACATTCTCAAGAATTGACCATATGTTGGGCCACAAAGACAATATCAGCAAATTTAGAAAAATTGAAATTGTACCAAGCATATTTTCTGATCATAAAGCCTTGAAACTAGAATTCAACTGCAAAAAAGAGGGGGGAAAACCCACAAAAATGTGGAAACTAAACAACATACTTCTAAAAAATGAATGGGTCAAAGAAGAAATAAGCGCAGAGATCAAAAGATATATACAGACAAATGAAAATGAAAATACGACATATCAGAATCTCTGGGATGCAGCAAAAGCAGTAATAAGAGGAAAGTTCATATCACTTCAGGCCTATATGAACAAACAAGAGAGAGCCGAAGTAAACCACTTAACTTCACACCTTAAGGAACTAGAAAAAGAAGAACAAAGACAACCCAAAACCAGCCGAAGAAAGGAGATAATAAAAATCAGAGCAGAAATAAATGAAATAGAGAACAGAAAAACTATAGAAAAAATCAATAAAACAAGGAGCTGGTTCTTTGAAAAGATCAACAAAATTGACAAACCCTTGGCAAGACTCACCAAGGAAAAAAGGCACAGGACTCAAATAAATAAAATCCAAAATGAAAGAGGAGAGATCACCACAGACATCATAGATATACAAAGAATTATTGTAGAATACTATGAAAAATTATATGCCACCAAATACAACAATCTAGAAGAAATGGATAAATTCCTAGAACAATACAACCTTCCTAGACTGAGTCATGAAGAAGCAGAAAGCCTAAACAGACCAATCAGCAGGGAGGAAATAGAAAAAACTATTAAAAACCTCCCCAAAAATAAAAGTCCAGGCCCAGACGGTTATACTAGTGAATTCTATCAAACATTCAAAGAAGACTTGGTTCCTATTCTACTCAAAGTCTTCCAAATAATTGAAGAAGAAGCAATACTTCCAAACACATTTTATGAGGCCAACATAACCCTCATACCAAAACCTGGCAAGGATGGCACAAAGAAAGAAAACTACAGACCAATATCTCTAATGAATACAGATGCTAAAATTCTAAACAAAATACTGGCAAACCGAATACAACAACATATTAAAAAAATAATACATCATGATCAAGTGGGATTCATCCCAGAATCTCAAGGATGGTTCAACATACGCAAAACAGTTAACGTAATACACCATATCAACAAAACAAAGAACAAAAACCACATGATCTTATCAATAGATGCAGAAAAGGCTTTTGATAAAATACAACACAATTTTATGTTTAAGACTCTCAACAAAATGGGTATAAAAGGAAAATATCTCAACATGATAAAGGCCATATATGATAAACCATCAGCCAACATCATTTTAAACGGCATAAAACTGAGGACTTTCTACCTTAAATCAGGAACAAGACAGGGTTGTCCACTCTCTCCACTCTTATTTAACGTGGTGCTAGAAGTTCTGGCCAGAGCAATCAGACAAGACAAAGAAATAAAAGGCATCCATATTGGAAAAGAAGAAGTAAAGGTATCACTTTTTGCTGATGATATGATCCTATACATTGAAAACCCGAAGGACTCCACAAAAAGATTATTAGAAACAATAAACCAATACAGTAAGGTCGCAGGATACAAAATTAACATACAGAAGTCCATAGCCTTTCTCTATGCCAACAATGAAATACTAGAAAACGAACTCAAAAAAATAATCCCCTTCACGATTGCAACAAAAAAAATAAAATACCTAGGAATAAACATAACAAAGAATGTAAAGGACCTATATAATGAAAATTACAAAGCATTGTTAAGGGAAATCGAAAAAGATACAATGAGATGGAAAAATATTCCTTGTTCTTGGATAGGAAGAATAAATATAATCAAAATGGCCATATTACCCAAAGCAATATACAAATTTAATGCAATTCCCATCAAAATCCCTATGTGATTTTTTAAAGAAATGGAACAAAAAATCATCAGATTTATATGGAACTATAAAAAACCCCGAATAGCCAAAACAATCCTAAGGAAAAAGAATGAAGCTGGGGGCATTACAATACCTGACTTTAAACTATATTATAGGGCCACGATCATCAAAACAGCATGGTATTGGCAGAAAAATAGACACTCAGACCAATGGAACAGAATAGAAAGCCCAGAAATAAAACCACATATATATGGTCAAATAATCTTTGATAAAGGGGCCAACAACACACAATGGAGAAAAGAAAGCCTCTTCAACAAATGGTGTTGGGAAAACTGGAAAGCCACATGCAAAAGAATGAAACTCGACTACAGCCTGTCCCCGTGTACTAAAATTAATTCAAAATGGATCAAAGACCTAAATATAAGACCTGAAACAATAAAGTACATAGAAGAAGACATAGGTACTCAACTCAGGGACCTGGGTTTTAAAGAACATTTTATGAACTTGACTCCAATGGCAAGAGAAGTGAAGGCAAAGATAAATGAATGGGACTACATCAGAATAAAATTTTTGCTCAGCAAGAGAAACTGATATAAAAATAAACAGACAGCCAACTAAATGGGAAATGATATTTTCAAACAACAGCTCAGATAAGGGCCTAATATCCAAAATTTACAAAGAACTCATAAAACTCAACAACAAACAAACAAACAATCCAATAAAAAAATGGGAAGAGGACATGAATAGACACTTCTCCCAGGAAGAGATACAAATGGCCAACAGATATATGAAAAGATGCTCAGCTTCATTAGTTATTAGGGAAATGCAAATCAAAACTACAATGAGATACCACCTCACCCCTGTTAGATTAGCCATTATCAACAAGACGGGTAATAGCAAATGTTGGAGGGGCTGTGGAGAAAAAGGAACCCTCATTCACTGTTGGTGGGACTGTAAAGTAGTACAACCATTATGGAGGAAAGTATGGTGGTTCCTCAAAAAACTGCAAATAGAACTACCGTATGACCCAGCAATCCCTCTACTGGGTATATACCCCAAAACCTCAGAAACATTGATACGTGAAGACACATGTAGCCCCATGTTCATTGCAGCACTGTTCACAGTGGCCAAGACATGGAAACAACCAAAAAGCCCTTCAATAGAAGACTGGATAAAGAATATGTGGCACATATACACTATGGAATACTACTCAGCCATAAGAAATGATGACATCAGATCATTTACAGCAAAATGGTGGGATCTTGATAACATTATAAGGAGTGAAATAAGTAAATCAGAAAAAAACAAGAACTACATGATTCCATACATTGGTGGAACATAAAAATGAGACTAAGAGACATGGACAAGAGTGTGGTGGTTACCAGGGGTGGGGGGAGGGAGGACATGGGAGGGAGGGAGGGGGAGAGTTAGTGGGAGGGGGAGGGGCACAGAGAACTAGATAGAGGATGGCGAAGGACAATCTGACTTTGGGCGAGGGGTATGCAACATAATCTAATGACAAAATAACCTAGACATGTTTTCTTTGAATATATGTACCCTGATTTATTAATGTCATCCCATTACCATTAATAAAAATTCATTAAAAAAAAAATTTAGTGAGGTGGCATTGGTAAAGAAGATTATATAGGTTTCAAGTGTGTATTCTATGATACATGATCTGTATATTGCATTGTGTGTCCACCCAAAGTCCAATCTTTGTCTATCACATATATTTGACCCCCTTTCCCTTTTACTCTGCTCTAACCCCCTTGCCCTCTAGTAACCACCATTCTGTTGTTTGTGTCTATGAGTTTTTGTTTTTCTTGTTTGTGCATTTGTTGTTTTCACTTTTATGTCACATATGAGTGAAATCATATGGTTCTTAACTTTTTCTGTCTGACTTGTTTTCCTTACCACATTATTCTCAAGGTCCATCCGTATTGTTGCAAATGGCAGTATTTCATCTTTTCTTTGCTGTGTTGCTGTCAAAATTCTAAAGTCAACCTGATTTCTTCTGCTTTGCAAATGACTTCATCTTTTTCCCAATCTTGAAAATGTTCCTTAACTCTTATAGTTTTACTAGGATATGATTCAGCGGTCCATTTGTGGTCAGTTTTCCAGGGATACAGTAGGAGTAGGTAGGTCCTTCTAATTGGTAAATGTAAGTTATTTTTAATTTATATAATTTGTATTGAGTTATAATTTTAAAATGTTAATTCTGTTCTATTATTTTCTTTATTACTTCCTTAGGGGCTATAATCACATGTATGTTGGATTCTCTTTACCCATCTTATACATCTAATTCTTTCTCAACCATTTACTTTTTTTATTTGTTTTTTCTACTCTAAGCTATTTCCATGCCTCTCCTTCAAATTTTCAATCCATCTATCCATTCTTTCTAAAGTAAGTAGTCATCTTGTCTTCATTTCTACAACAATTTTCTAAAATTTTTTGCAACATCTTCCCCTGAGTTTATCTGATCAAAATTTATCTTACATATTCTCTTTTTCTGTTCTTACTGTTGTTGTTCATTTCCACTTTGTTTGGTTTTGAATTTCTGATTCAGAGTGTTTCTTCATATGTAAAAATACCTATTTAATGATATTTAAGGAATTCTGAGATATATTTCAGTTGCCCTTTGCTTTGTGGTTGTTTTCTTAGTGGTGTTGGAGGTAAGAAATATTTTTACTTTGTGAAAAACTTTGATTTTTCATGCCTAATTTCCCTCTTAAGGTAGCTTTGTGCAGGTGTTTTCTGACATTGATGTTCAATTTCAAATGTTTTGGATATTTCCTAACCATAAAAAAACAGATATTTCTCCATGGAAAGAGGCTGAGGTGAAGGTTTGGCATGGATTAAAGGTTTCTTCATTCAAGATCATCTGTTTCTGTTAGTACAAAAAAGTTGAGTTTCTTTAATAGATGTACCTTTTGGGGATGGTTGATATTTCTTATAACTCAGTAATATGCTTATTTAAGGCACTTATATTTTATAACTTGCTTGTTCACTTATTTCCCTTTACCAATTAGACTTCAAAGAAAACCTCCTTCCTTCTATTGTTTTTCTATCATTTGTTTTTGTTTGGTTGTAATCCATACTTCTTTCTTCTGTTACTTCCTTTTTCAAGTCATGTGCTTCTGTGGTGGTTTTTGCAGGGGTGGTTACCATTAAGTAATGGAAAGGATACCTACCATGTTCATTGTAGTACACTATCTTATGAGTGCTTCTGCACTCCATCGTCCTTTGCTACTGTTAATCTTCGTCCTCTCCCTTTTTTTGTTTTTGTTGTCACAGTTTAAATTTGGTTTTATTGTGTTCTTGGTGGAGCTGTTACTTGTGGTTTTGTTTTGTTTTTTTCCTTTGTATCTGGTTGGAAAACTCCCTTTAGTTTTTCCTGAAGTGGGGGATTTCTGATGATAAATTCCCTCATCTTTTCTGTATCTGTGAATGTTTTTATTTCTTCTTCGTATTTGAAGGATAGCTTTGATGGGTATAGTCTTCTTGGCTGGAAGTTCCTCTCTTTCAGAACTTTAAATATTGGGGTCCACTCTCTTCTAGCTTATAGAGTTTCTGCTGAGAAATCTGATGGTAATCTAATAGGCCTTTCTTTATATGTTGTATTCTTCTTTTCTCTGGCTGCCTTGAGAATTTTTTCTTTGTCATTGGTTTGTGCCAATTTCATTATGATGTGCCTTGGAGTAGGTTTGTTGGGGTTAAGATAAATCAGTGTTCTGTTTCCTTCTTGAATTTGAGGCTTTAGTTCTTTCCACAGGCTTGGGAAGTTCTTGTCTATAATTTGTTTGAATATGTTCTCCATTCCACTTTCTCTCTCTTCTCCTGATATATCTGTTATTCTTATGTTACTCTTTTTGATGGAGTCAGACAATTCCTGTAGGGCTTTCTCATTTTTTTTAATTCGTGAGTCTCTCTCCTCTTCTCTCTGTTGTGCCTGAAGTTGTCTGTCTTCTATGTCACTAATCCTCTCTTCTATCTGGCCTGTTCTATTAGCTAAGCTTATTACCTCCTTTTTCAGTTCATGAATTGAGTTTTTCATCTCTGTTTGATTTGTTTTCATAGTTTCAATTTCCTTGGTAATATATTCCTCATGTTCATTGAGTTGTTTTTTGAGCTCCCTAAACTGCCTCTCTGTGTTTTCTTGTATATCTTTGAGTATTTTTAGGATTTCTATTTTAAATTCTCTGTCATTTAACTCCAAGGTTTCCAATCTATTAAAAAATTTTTTCTATAGATTTTTCCTCATCTATCTGTGCTACATCTCTATCTTTTGTATCCAAGATATTCTATTTCCTTTTCCTTAATGGCATCTGAGGGTAGTTTTGCTAATAACACTAATGAGAATTAATAAAAAATAAAAAGTAAAAAAATAGACAATAAAAAAATTTTTTAAATTATTATTTCTTTTTTTTTCTTTGAGAAAATACTATGAAAAACTGAGGATTATATTGTGCTAAATGGAACAAAAACTACCTATAACAGAGGGCCTGAGTTGGGGAGAAGTGACAGAGGGGCAAAAAACAGGGTAGGGACCCACAAAATGCAAAAAAGGAAAAAATCTGGATCAAGAATAAAATAATTTGCTTGTAAATGATGGTTGAATGAGAAATATAGTGAAAGAGATAAGACAGAAACAAGAAAAAAAAAAGAAAAATACTGTTGTATTAAGTGGAACAAAAACTACATAGAATAGAGACCAGGGTTGGGGGGAATGCTAATGAGTTAAAAAGCAAAGTAAAAAGCACACAAAATGCCACAAAGATAAATTTGAGTCCAAAATAAAATAATTTCTTCGTGAGTGAGGATTGAATGAGAGGAAAAGTGAAAGAGAAAAGAAGAAACTAAGAGAGAGGGAGAAAAAAGAAAAAGACAAAAGAAGAAAAGAAAAAAAAAAGAAGAGAGTTAAGGGTTTTGGAGTTTAACCCTCATAGAGAGAAAGAAAAAGAAAAGAAAAAAATGGGAAATGTAACATCTATGGGTAATGTAGTTCAAGATGAAGAGAAAAGAATAAGATGAGCAGAGGATAAAAGGACCAATTTAGAAGAAAAAAAAAATAGAGATAAGAAAATGAAAGAAACAAAAAAAGTGAAAAAAGTTATAAAGACTGTGGATTATTCTTGATTTTGAGAGGTTATCTTCTTCCTTTTTCTTTCTTCTCTCTCTTCCTGGTTGGTGGCACTGTACCCCAGGCTCTACCCCTGTGTCATGCTTAGGTAGAGATTTGCAGTTGATGTGTTGCTATGGCGGTGTCATATACTAGGCCTCAGTCTCATTGGTAGTCAGGGCTTGTTAGCATTTGCAGGCTCCAACAATGAGAGAGTCCATTTTCCCAGAGCCTCTCTCCTAGTCTCTCCTTCCTGAATTAGCAGCCTGCTGATCCAGCTATGAGGTTGCCCCTGCCACTGCCTTGAGAGTAAGAGGCTCAAAGAGCTGCCAAATTCCCCCTCTACCCCACTCAGAGCTCTGGGTAAGGCTCTGTCAGTCAGAGCCTCCAGCATAATCAGGCAAGGCTGGGAGCCAATTGCTCTCAAAGTGTCTTTCTATGAGCCTCCAGGCATGTCTAGTATGCCTTAACACTCTGTGGGACCACTCTCTCCAGGCTTTCTGTACTTTGTAACCTGTGTTGGCTGGCAGGAAGATGTCCTAGTCGCTGCCTGCAGAACAGGAGGTCTTAAAATCTTCCAAGTCCCTCCTTTTAGCACACAGCCCTGAGTATGAAAGCTCTGCCAATCAGAGCCACCAGCTTAAGCAGGTAGGGGGGCATGTTGACTTCTGTTCAGGCTCCCTTCTAAGGTTCCCTGAGTATATCTAGTTAAATTTGCCTTAGCATTCCATGGGATTGCTCTCTGCAGGCTTCTTCCTTGTTAAAAAGCTTACAGCCTAGCCTGCCCAACTTCTGCAGTATTCTCTGAGGTCTGTTCTGTAGGAATGTGTTTTTCACCCTGTGTCGGCTGGCAGGAAGTTGCCCCAGCCTCTACGTGCAGAACAAAAGGCACTAAAAAATACCATGTCTTTTGTCTTAGATCACTGACCTAAGGAAAAAGACCTTGTCAGCCAGAGCCGCTGCCGGCATAGGCCAGTTGGGCAGTGAGCAGACTGTGGGTTAAGCTAATTTCAGCAATTGGATCTCCAAATCTGATCTAGAGACTGTCTGCAAGCTGCCTGCACGCCCCTCCCCCTAGCATTTCCATATTTTTTCTTTCCCAGGAATGTTCTTTGTTAGGCTGTATGGCTTGGCAGAGGTGCCCTGCCTGCCCAGAGAAGTCTGGGCACAGGGAAGTTCGCTTTCACGCACTCCCTGCACACTGTTGTTCAGGGAGCAGGGATTACACCAACACTCTGGTCGCAGCCCACGCAGAAGTCTCTGACCTTGCCCTTCTGTCCAGGAATGCAGGTGCCCACACCCGGGGTGCTAGGAGGAACCACTTGCACACTGTCCGTGCTCACTGACCAGGATATCGGTGGTAATAAAGGCCACCACTCGCCCGCCTTTGCTGGTGTCCGGCGCCATTAGCTCGTGTGGGCTGAGCCGTGGGCACACCCTTTCCTCAGCTTGAACGTCCCTGTCCCAGCCCAGCTCTTTCCACACCCTCAGCCCTCACTTTCTCTCAGTTCCAAGTGCAAGCAGCCCTTGCTCAGGTCAGTGAGGAAGGTGGAATGTTCCGTTCTCCATCTTATTTCCTTCAGGTTTTATTTTATATATATTTTCATCCAGTCATACCTTCAGTGTGTGGGGCTTACAGATGCTCCTGGGATCATTTTTCTGTGTCTCTGGTTGTAGAACTTGTTGAAATTTGGGGGAGAGATATTGGGAGCGCTCCTCACGGCGCCATTTCTCTGACGTCACTTTTTTTCCTTCTAAAATGCTTCCTTGTGGCCCAGAATTGATATTTTCTGAAGTTGATGACCTCTGGTCACATAAATTTTCTCCAGTACCAAGTACCCCCATACATCAGGGCTCACACTGACCCCCGTACTTCTACTCCCGAAGTGGGAACCTTTGTTCAAGGGTAATATAATTTATTTTCACTCCTGCTAGTACCTGCTTTCCCCTGCTGTTTTCTAAATATTCTTATCTGACTTTGCCCTGGATTGGGATTTGCCAATGACTCTGATGGTTTTAGATTTTTATTTTCCCATTCACAAGTTCAAGTAAGTTCATAATATTTTTTGTCTTCTACTTATGCTGAAGGTATGACTTAGGGGTACATTTTTCTCTCCTTGTTAATCTTAACATTATTAGAGGATATAAGAAGTTCAAATGTAGGTAATCATTATAATCCTATAGGAATTTGTAATTCTTACTTGATATTTTTAAAACTACTAAAATAGTATCATTCTCTAATTATATAGTCCTAATATATAGAAAGTCAGTGTATTTTGTACTTTGGTATTCGGAAAACTTATTAAATTCTTACTGTAATAATATATTTGTAGATGTGGGGGGATTTAATGTATTTAATCATGTTACCTATGACTAATGACAATTTTATGTTCCCTTTACAGTCCTTATATTTGTTGTACCTTTGCTTCTTGCTGCCTAATGCCTTCAATAAACTGCTAAAGAAAAGTTTTGATTGAAGTATATTTTTTTGATTCCTAATTAAGGAATTTTCAATGTGTCACTATTAAATAGAATGTTTTTGTCCTACATGTTTCTATCTAGTGTTATATTTCATGTAATAGGATGGTGTATAATTCTCAGTTAGCTACATCCTATTTACCCAGATTTAATCATTAAAGTTCATAGTTAAGTATGGAAGACTGCACGTGTCACCAGCTGTTGAGACTATCCACTGTCTGCAGAGCTTACTGAGCAGAAATGTAAGTCCTGAAATGTAGCAATATAAAGCAATTTCATATTTACCGCCAATAAATAAAATTAATAATGCTATATTGAGACCCCCTTTCCTCAGGGCAGTGAGTTTTATTATGACATATAAATCTGACTCTTCTTAGTTAAAAAATTCTGTTTTTATTTTTAAGAGACCCCATTCAGCTCATTCAAAACATTTAATATCCTAATTAATGAAAATGTTTTGAAGATACAAGAGGTGAAAATATTCCTGTATCATCACCAGCCTTTGTCTCTGGTCTCTGGTCCTTTTATTTCGGTTATCTCTGATATTGTTATAGGAAGGAGGGAGAGGAATTGCAGACATTTTGCTATGTGTTGCCTATGGCAAGATTACTCCTCTCTTCTTGTTTTAAATATCCCCAAGTGCTTTCATAAAGAAGAATTATTCTACTACTCAGCCATAAGAAATAATGACATCGGATCATTTACAACAAAATGGTGGGATCTTGATAACATTATATGGAGTGAAATAAGTAAATCAGAAAAAAACAAGAACTGCATTATTCCATACATAGGTGGGACATAAAAACGAGACTAAGAGACATGGACAAGAGTGTGGTGGTTATGGGGGGGGGGAGGAGACGGAGGGAGAGGGGAAGGGGGAGGGGCACAAAGAAAACTAGATAGAAGGTTGATGGAGGACAATCTGACTTTGGGTGATAGGTATGCAACATAATTGAATGACAAGATAACCTGGACATGTTTTTGAACATATGTACCCTGATTTATTGATGTCACCCCATTAAAATTAATAAAAAAATTTTTTAAAAATAATTATTCTGACACATTAGAATTTTCTCTATACCACAGCAGTTCCCAGCAAGCCTGCAACCCAATCTGATATACCAATCAGAGCCCTTGGCCCTCGAGCCTAAAGGCATATTTAAGTCTATTTCCCCTAACTCTGGGGACTGGAAACTTGAGGCAGCACCACCATGCCAAACCTCCTCTGAACTCTTCGTCCAATTCGGCATCATCAGAACAAGTCAGCAAGCTCAATTGCTTGACTGAGATCCTACAGAACACTTGTCATTTTCCGCTCTAGCAGACATATCCAAACTCTGTGATTCTCTTCTCCTCCTCCCTTGCCTTGAAAGAAAGCAGCCAGTTGAGTACCCCTTTCATCTTCACAGGAAGGAGAATGAAAGTGACATCTCATCTTGATGAATAATGCACTCCCCGAAAAAGGCATAACCAGCTCACATCCAGTCTTGCTCTTACATGAACTGAGAAGAGTGGAGACAACTTCCCAGGGCCTACCTCTGATGAACAGGCATGTCTTAGCCATCCCTGTAAAGAAGTGGCCAGCCTAGCAGCTGATACATTCTCTAAACTTAGATTGTGAAGTAGGTGAAGTCTTTTTCTCTCAGCTGTGGGTTTTAGTCCTCAATATCTAAATAACAGAGATACTCCTACTTGGCACCTCATAATTCCAATATCATAAGGTAGTATTTTTATCTTTAACTAAGAACTTTGACTCTGTTTCAGGCTTATTTCAAACCATTAACAAAGAAAATAATAAATGCCACTGATCCATTTTTTTAAAAACTACTTGACCATCTGAACAAATTTATAGTGCAGAAAAACTATATATCACATATCAGATAATTTTGAAAATAGAATCTGGAGTTGTCACCATAAGGGTACATTTATAAATAATAGCATCGTGCTGTGTTCTCTACACATGAGATAAAGTAGCTGGCTGAAACAATCATTCAGCCATATCAGGGCAAGTGTACACAATTTGGAGAAAAGTGAGAGCTGTTGGACCATTCATTTGAAGCAATCTATAAAATTCATATTTACTATTTTTTACTTTATTTTAACTTATTAACACTTTATTAATACAATCCAAGATAGTTACAACAAATTTTATGAGGATAGATCACCTGAGGACAGGGTCTAACTCTGGGAATCTCTTTCTTCCTTTTTCCTTCTTTCCATCTTTCTTCCCTTCCTTCTTTGTTCCTTCCTCCTTTTATTTCTTTATCATTTCTTCCTTTATTCCTTTGCTCCTCTCTTTCTATTAACCTCAGTGTATGGCATAGGCTTAGCTTATTGTAAATTCTCAGTAAATATTTGCCAAATTAAACAAAAATGAAATGTACTATTTTATTAGAAATGAATATAGTATAAAATAGGCCCCTGGACAGTGAACTGTCCCAACCTCCCAATAACTTCCTGGATATTTGCACTAATATCTACAGCATATACTTTCTAAAGCTATACTGTCTTTGTGTACTGGTAACCTAGATTGCTAATTCATTCATTCATTCATTCATTCCTCCACTACAAACCTTTTTCCAATCTATAGGCATATTGGAGGGAAAATAAATCTGCTCCACAACAGAATTATATTTCTCCCTTTCTTTCTTTTTAATTATATCTTTCTTACAGTCAAAGATTAGGCCCATAAAGTCCTCTCAGCCCCACTTCTGTCCTCTAATTCTGCCAGTTTTCCAGATGCAATTACATTTTATAATCACATAACCCATATTACAGTTCTGCCCAGGGTTTCTTGCATTCCCCTCTCTCCAATCCCCATACACACATTATGAGTTACTTGCTAAAAGTATTGTGGACCCTCCAGCAACTCAATCTATTGCATTATTTTGTGATCTTAGGACATTTTGGGTTTTGAAAGAAGTAGTGGCACAATTTGGTCAAGATTAAAACACCCACTGTAAAAAGAAAAAAAAAAGATTAATTGTATATTTTTAATGTTCCACAAAGAATGGCTCTCTAGGCCCTTGAACTGACAGGAAACTGAGCTCCAATGTTGTAGGAATTAGGAAAGAAAGTGACAACTAAACAACAATATACTCAATACCATCAGCAAAGCAAGAGAAAAGAAGGAACTGATCAGGGTAGAAACCCAGAGACAAAAAGAAATTTTGAGAGGAAAATAAGAAGTGATTCAAAATAGAAACTTCTTGGACATCTGGGGTGTGGATTCAGACTGAATAAGAAACTAGGGGTCCTGGCTGGTTGGCTCAGTGGTAGAGCATCGGCCTGGCGTGCAGGAGTCCCAGGTTTGATTCCCAGTCAGGGCACCCAGGAGAAGTGCCCATCTGCTTCTCCACCTTTCCCCCTCTCCTTCCTCTCTGTCTCTTCTTTCTCCTCCTGCAGGCAAGGCTCCATTGGAGCAAAGTTGATCCAGGCGCTGAGGATAATAGCTCCATGGCCTCCACCTCAGGCACTAGAATGGCTCCAGCCGTAATGGAGCAACACCCCAGATGGGCAGAGCATCAGCCCCTGGTGAGCATGTGGGGTGGATTCCAGTCAGATGCATGCAGGAGTCTGTTTGCTTCCCCACTTCTAACTTTGAAAAAATGCAAAAAAGAAAAAAGAAACTATAAAACATAAACCAAAGAGACTGTATAGAAAGAAGGCTCTGGAATCAAAGAGCGACATCTGAGTGTCCCAAGTGAGTCATAACGCAGTGACTTTTACCAAATGAGCTTTGCCCTCAGCCTATCTGACATTATATGACCCCAGTATCGATTTCTCTCTTCCACTTGGAGACCTTCAGTTGCCATTCTGTCCTTCCTTGTAGCCTCAGAAAACATCTTTGCAGGCTGGGATATCAACAGGTGCATTTTGTGATCATGAAACTACTGCTCCCACCAGTATTTGTCAAACATGTGTATTGTGCTAAGTACATCCTGGACCATCCATAGGACGGTGAGAAAAAAAAAATGAAACCAAAAAAATAAAAATAAAGTGTAATACACATAAAAATACAATTTAAAAAAAATAAAAACTGGTTTTAGAAAAGCTGAAAAAAGTGTATGGATTTTGGTAATGATGATTATGTGTGCCAAAACATTTTTTTTTCCTGGAAATAAATGGTATAATTACAAACAACTGTCCCCTGTCATTACAGCAAATAGCTTCCATTGTCGGTTAGTTCCATTGCTTCCTTATTCCAACATTATGAAAAAAAGAGAAAGGAAATGGCTAAAACTCCACAAAAGTAACATTTGGTTTTAAAGTTATAAAACCATTGAGTTGAAATATTTTTAGTGAAGTTAGGTCCATCACACCAAAGGTGCAAACCCAAGTTCTGGCACATTAGCAGATGTGTGTGGCTATGCAACAAATAATTAAAGAAAATTTTATTTCCTTACCTAAAAGGCCAAACTCTCATAACTCCTTAACCCCCTATACCTCTTTTCCTTAGGACTTCTTCATCAGGACTGAGGTAGAGGTTTGCATTTAAACTCTGGATTTTTATATCATTTTTCTTACAGACTTTAAACAAAGACTGACTTATCATAAAAATATCTAATTCTGAAATTTTATGAAACTTACTTGAGGATGTATAACTTTTTCTTAATATTAACAGGCTTCTCAAACATTTTGGGGAGGGTAGAGACAGGGAGAGTTAGAGAGAGGACAGATAGTGACAGAGAGACAGGAAATGAGAGAGGTGAGAAGCATCAATTCTTCATTGTGGCACCTAAGTTGTGTTCAAGCCAGATAAACCCACACTCAAGCCAGTGACCTCAGGGTTTTGAACCTGGGTCCTCCACATCCCAGTTCGGTCCTCTATCCACTGTGCCACTCCCTGGTCAGGCTCTTGTACTTATTTTTAAAGAAATCATGAAAAAGTAGTCATTCATTTAGTACCTGTTTACAAATCAGAAATATAATGCACAATTTTTATCTTCCGAGAGGTTTAATCAAGTTGGAAATACCAGACAAGTACATGCAATAAATCAGTTACTTTGTTAAACAATGAATTGCATGAGTAGAGGGTATGTACATTTTCTATGTTCACAAAAGAAGGCAAGGAAGGTTTACTGTAATGTTGGAAGCATTCATGTAGATATAAAATGTAAATTGAACTTCAAAAGTTGTATAAAATTTGTTATAGGCACATATGGTTAGGTATGTCTGTTTACATCATCTGTTTTATCAGAAAGGAATAAAATTAGGTTTCTTTGATGAGAGAAAGAAATATTATGAAGACAATTTGTGCCATTACCAAATAAATCTAGGAGCCATGACAACTGGGGTACATTAGGATACTATGCTCTTCCCACTACTTAATCTTCAGTCACTTAATATAAGGCTCTGTGAACCTACTCTCCACTCATTGAGAACGAACTTGTCAGAAAGAAAAGTTATCTATAAATTCCGTAAAGAAAAGAGATTACTATGCCAATATGGTCTAATGTAGGACTACTGTGCCAGTCAAAAAATATGAGAAATCTCAACTGATCATAAGAACTCCAATACTTAAGATGTTACATTTCCTCTGCAAACCTTGCCCTTAAAATTTCTGTACACCATGTTGTATAGCCATTCCAAACAAGTCTGCCTAATTTGGCACAATTCTGAAAGATTGAGCCTCTGTAATTTCAGCTAAGTGGAAAATTGAGGCTATTGTGAGGATAATTCAGCTGTGACTACGAGGTAGAAGTCACTCCAGGCAAGTCTGGGCGATGATGGGAACAAGTCGCAGGAGTATTCATTCTCTCCAAAGGAGATAATCAAGTTGTTATAACATAATACATTGCTTTTAGCATGAATTAGGGATTTATTATCTTTTAATTTTATGCAGAGGGCATTTTTATTCTACATTTAATGTTGTTATAAGTGCCTACACCAGAACTCACAATCAAATCTGTATTCTCACGTGCACAGAAGGAAACGAAAAAGAAAACATAATCTGTCTTGGTTACTAACCATCCTAAGGTTGGCCTAACCAAGAGGAAAACATTTGGGAGACCTTTTCAAAACTGACCTCAACACTTCTCAATTCAAATTAAAACAATTTTCTGCAATCCTTCTGAAAAATATGAACTACCCAGAAAAGTGAAGAGAGAGAGGGAGAGAGAAGGAGGGAGATGAAAGGAGAGGAAGAGAGGGAGAGAGGGGGAGAGAGGAAGAGAGAGGAAAAGAGAGAGAGAGAGAGAGAGAGAGAGAGAAGTTTAGGATTAAAGAAAAGAAGAGGTTGTTCTGCCTGATTGCAAACATTCTCTAATCCTAAGCAAAAATGCACATCATCTTCTATCTATCCTGGTGAGGTGAGCTATTCCTCCTATCTGTGCCCAACCTTATCACATACTCCTCAGGGCAGCATCTCATCAAATCCCTCCTCTCCCTCCCTTCTACTGGCCTCTTCCAATCAACATACAAATGGCTGCAGACAGCTCTAAGCTTTTATTAGTTTAATAAACTTGTTTACTGAAATTAGATATATAGAGAAAAGTGCACAAATCAAAAGAGGAATTTTTAGAGTGAACACACCTGTGTAAATGCCATCCAGATCAACAAGCAGAATATTACCAGCACCTAGAAGCTACCTCTGTCCCCATGTCACTAATTCTTCCTTTTTCTAAATGTAACCACTATCTTGAGCTCTAATACTATTGGTTAATTTTGCCTATTTTAAAATTTCCTTGAAATTAAGTTAATCCATATATTCTTTCTTGTGTCTGGCTTCTATGACCAATATTACATTTGTGAATTATATCTATGTTGTTGCATGCATGTAGTTTTGTCCATTAATTTCCATTGCTATATAGTATCTTATTGCATAAATAGACTACATTTTATTTCATGATTGATAGAGATTTGTTTTGTTTGCAGTGTAGATCTGTTATTAACAGGAATTATAAAACAGGGTTACCACAAACATTCTTAGATAAACATATGTTCATATCTCTGTTGGGTATATACCTAAGAGTGGCATTTCTATATCATATAGTCTATATCATACATACATATATTCAGCTTGAGTAGACAATGACCATTTTCTAAAGTAAAGGAATCCATTTATTCTCTCAGCAGCAATACATGGGAGCTCCAGTTGTTCTACTTCCTCTTCAAAACTTGGTATTTTCAACCTTATTGTTATTGGTGGTAGTCATTCTGATACAGGTATGGAGATGTCCAATTGAGGTTTTAATTTATATTTATCTGATGAGTAATGACAGTGACCACATCTTCCCATGTTCATTGGCCATTTAGATGTGAGATATCTATTCAAGTATTTTGCCCATGTTTCTATTTGGGGCATCTGTTTCCTGTTTCTCTTTATATAACATGGATATGTTTCTTTCTCTCTTTTTCTCTCTCTTTATCTCTCCCCCTCACTCTTTCTCCCCTCTCTTCCTCCTTCTTCCCTTTCTCTAAATATAGATATTTATAATATTTATATATCATATATATTTATCAACATAATATAATTATTTTATATATAAATTCTTATCTATCTTTATATCATTTTATAAGTAGATAATATATGCATACATGTATATATATTATACATATATAAACTATCTTCTGAACTGCAGCTTGCCTTTATTCTAAATAGTTTCCTTCAATAAACAGATGTGCTTACATTTAATGAAGTCCAATTTATTATATCTTTCCTTTATGATTAGTGATTTTTGTGTTCTATTTAAGATGCTTTTATAAACAAGATGTCAAGAAGATATTGTTTTCTGTTTTTTTCTAAAAACTTTAAGTGACTTTCCACCATCTCTCTAGTTATAATTACCACTCCTTCCTTTCACAGTAAAATTCATAAAATAGCTGTCTAATTAAACTATCTTCTTTTCTTCAAAAGTAATCTGATGTTTACTGCCCCTCTCAATCCCTACTATCCAAAGAAACTATTCTCTCCTACCCAATCTGAATCTTCCCAGTTGCCAAATGAGAATATTTCCATTCTTACCTGATTCACTTGACTTTAGCATTTGATGCTGTTGATTAAGCCCTCCTCCTTCTTTAAATTTTCTGCTTAGAGGAAATGGATAAATTCCAAGAACTATACAATTTTCCTAGACTGAGTCATGAAGAAGTACAAAGCCTAAATAGACCAATCGGCAGGTAGGAAATAGATACAACTATCAAAAACCTTCCAAAAATAAAAGTCCAGGACCAGATGGCTACCCTAGTGAATTCTACGAAACAGTCAAAGAAGATTTGGTTCCTATCCTTCTCAAAGTGTTCCGAGAAATAGAAGAAGAAGTAATACTCCCCAACACATTTTATGAGGCCAACATAACCCTCATACCAAAACCTGGCAAGGACAACACACACACACACACACACACACACACACACACACACACAAACTACAGACCAATATCTCCAAAGAATACAGATCCAAAATTCTAAACAAAACACTAGCAAATCGACCCTGGTTGGTTGGCTCAGCAGTAGAACATCAGCCTGGTGTGTGGAAGTCCCGGGTTTCATGCCCAGTCAGGGCACAGAGGAGAAGCACCCATCTGTTTCTCCACCCTTCCGCCTTCCCATCTCACTCTCTTCCCCTTCCACAGCCAAGGCTCGAATGGTTCGAACAAGTTGGCCACAGCACTGAGGATGGCTGCATGAAACAAGTAAATCAGAAAAAACTAAAAACTGTATGATTTCACACATAGGTGGGATATAAAACTGAGACTCATGGACATATATAAAAGTGAAGTGTTTACCAAGGGGATAGAGATGTGGGGGAACGGGTATGAGGGAGGGGAGTGAGGGAGGAGATGGGGGGAAGGGTGTAAAGAGGGACAAATATAAGGTGACGGAAAATGATTTGACTTTGGATGAAGATTATACAACATAATCGACAGTTCAAATGCTATAGAAATGTTTACCTGAAACCTATGTACTCTTACTAATCAATGGCACCATGTTAAAGTTTATTTTCTAAATAAAATTTAAAAATTTATAAAAAAAATTTTCAAATTTCATTTCATCTATATTTACAACAACCTCTTCCTTCTCCATCATTGTGGGCCCCTTCTCCTCTGTTTATGTTTTAAACACATAACTATAACATTCATAAAACTCGACTGTGTGTCAGGCAGCTTGCTAAATATTGGTGATATCGTGGTGAGCAAAAACACATGGTCCCTGCTGTCATGGAACTTAGTATCTGGTGGTAGACATAAATATTAATCAAATAATTAATATAATGAATATAGAATTACAAACTGGAATTAGCACTCTGAAAGAGGGAAAGGTCTACAAAAGGGCTCAGGAACCTACGGCATGTAGGCTAAATAGGGTCCAATAACTGCATTTGTAAATAAAGTTGCATGGAATACAGACATGCCCCTTCATTACTTACAGTCCATGGCTGCTTTCACCCTACAACAAGAGTCCAGCAGTTGTAATAAAGACCACATAGCATGGAAAACTTAAAATATTTACTATCTAGTCTTTTACAGAAAAACATTTCTCAACTCCTGGTCTATAACAAAGGAACATAACCCCAACTGGGAAGGTGGGTATCAGGAAAAGCTTTTATTTCTAAGGCTGTGTCTCTCAGATTTCAGGAATAGATGGTATATACTAGACGATGAGAGAAAAGTAAAACTCTAAACAGAGAAACAACATGTGCAAAGGTCCCATATGGGAAGGAACATGACACATTCCAAGAAAATGAGAGAAAGATGAGGCCTGAGAGAAAGTCAGGTTCAAGATCAAGCACCATCCTGTAGTTCACATATCTCCCCCGTACCTCCCACACACACACTCCGGCCATTTAAAATTATTCAAATGACTCTTGCCACCTCCAGAATAAGAAACCATCCTAGCAAGACATTCAGGATGCTTCACAAGGTCCCTGCTACCTCCAAGGAAACATTTCTGCACTCCTCCCTCATACATCTCATGGACAGACCTTTACTCCTCTGTTCCTTTGCTCATAATCTTCCCTCTTTTTAAACTGCCCCTTCTGCTTTCTTTACCTTCTTTATGCAGCCAACCCCCGTTGGCTATTCAAGAATAAGCTTAAACCTCATTTCCTTTAGGAAGTCCACCAGAATTACTTAGTAAAGTCCTTTCCTTATGTCCTCTCATAATAGCCATGTACACTCATGTCTGAATATCCATCAAACTATCATAGTCTGATTCCTCTCTTTTATAGTCTGTCTCTCCCTGAAGGCCAGGGACATGTCCTGTATCTTTATATCACTATGACCTACTATGTGCCAGGCAATAATAAACACCCCACAAATACTAGTTAGAGAATTCTACTCAGGGCCATTAGGAAAAAAAATTAAACATTTTGAAGAAAAATGCATTGATGGAAATAAAAGACTAAACATGGAAACTATTGTTACTGACAGGTTAAGTTAATCAAAGTTAATAGTTCATTAACGTGTTTTTAAAATCTCTTTTTGATATTCTGCTCCCTTCCTTGCAAGCAGATGGTGTCCATTCCCAGAGAAGCAGATGTTTAATAAAATATTTCAACCATAAAAGCTGTAGCTGAGAGCAACTTAATGATAAGGATGGTGTTTATCTTTTCCATAAAAATGCCTCACTTAATGCCCTGCACCCAAGGCATCCATTATTTGGTAATTAGTGACCACAATCTTCAGGCAAATTTAGAAATTAGTGACCACAATCTTCAGGCAAGTACAGGATCGTAAAACTATAGTAAGCATACTCTAGTGTTTACTGTTGCTGAGTAATATAAGGAAATAACAGAGAGCAGTTTTAAGAACCATCCAAGTTTAAAAAAATGTTAGTGGATGCCTGACCAGGCAGTGGCACAGTGGATAAAGCGTCGAACTGGGATACAGAAGACCCAGGTTCGAGACCCCAAGGTTGCCAGTTTGAGCGCAGGCTCATCTGGTTTGAGCAAAAGTTCACCAGCTTGGACCCAAGGTTGCTGGCTTGAGCGAGGGGTTACTCAGTCTGCTGAAGGCCCACGATCAAGGAACATATGAGAAAGCAATCAATGAATAACTAAGGTTTTGCAATGAAAACCTGATGATTGATGCTTTTCATCTCTCTCTGTTCCTGCCTGTCTGTCCCTCTCTCTGACTCTCTCTCTCTCTCTGTCTCTGTAAAAAAAAAGAAAGAAAGAAAGAAAGAAAGAAAGAAAGAAAGAAAGAAAGAAAGAAAGAAAGAAAGAAAGAAAGAAAGAAAGAAAGTGTTAGTGGAAGTAGTTCATGAAATTCCCCTTTAGTCTCAGGACATGTATGGGAGATAATTTCCACTCATAAAAAACATGTCTTCTCTATGTTATTTTTTATCTTTCTTTTTATTTTAGTCTCTTCTACCATTTAAATACAATTTCCCTTGGAATTTTCTCCTGCTTTATTCATTTAGCATATTCCTTTATGAATTGAGTATTTTTATTATGTGCCAGGCATCCTTTCCTCTACAGAATCACTGGAGAACAAAATCAACTCAAGCCCTGCTCTTAATAATGCTTATGGTCCAGGGGGGAAACAAAATCATTAAGCATGTAATCACACACATAAATTGAAAACCAGACAATTGTGATGTGTCTTTTTAAAAAGATACAGATGTCTGTAACAAACATCTGAGTTAATAGGGATGTAAGCAAAGGCTTCCCGGAAGACTGCATGCTGGACCTGGGATCTAAGGCAGTCAGTAAGCTAACAGGAAATGAGGCTGGGTCAAAGCAGAGAACAATCCAAGCAGGAAAATTTCATGTGCAAATAAGGCTTTGAGACAGGAAAGAAGCATGGCATATTAAAAAAACTGAGTTTTTAAATAAATCCTAAATTGCTACTAAGTACAATTTTTTTCAAAGATAGGAAGGAATAGGATTTAGTAGAAGAGACACTGAACTGAAAATCTATAATTATAAACTGAATTCTAGTTCTTCTTCTCAATTTGTTGTATGACTCTGGTAAAGCACAGCCTTTAAGAACTTGCCTTTCTGAAAATGTAAACTGGATTAAACTAATTTTTCTCTATAATGTTCAGAGTGCATTACAATTTAAAAATTAATGGGTAACTATCCTGGACCAGTGTCAACTACGATTATCGACTATATTTTTTCTTCAATGATTTTCCATTAAAAGTAGCCTAACAGAATTTTAACTTTCATATAACCTTCCTCATACCAGCAAATAAAAATTCACAAATAAATCTTAAACATCTAAGAAATTTTGTTAGTGACAGCCAATGTTTTCCTAATTTTATTTTAAATTGTGAACTGCTAACCTTATGATGTTAGTATGTAATCAACAACAAAACCTAAGAATGGATCATGAAAAATTTAATCTATTTTTAGTGATCAAAGCTGTAATTGGGTGAGAAACAAGGTTGAACAGCGGCTAGATACTTTGCTATTGAAAGAAACTGGGAAAATCAATTTCACTTAGGTGAAAAAGAGAGGTAGGAAATCAGGTTTGTGAGGGGACAATACAGTGAATATATTTTAATGCAGTATAATTGGGGACCAATGGAGAACAAAATAGAGCTCTCCAGTAGAAAGTTAGAGATGTAGAGCTGGAGCTGCTTAAGAAGATGAGACTGGAGTTATAAATTGGGACTCATCGGTCCATGGGTAAAGGTTACAACTTCAGGAGTGAAGATATCCTTCATTCATTTCAGAAATATGATGTAAGTTCTAATCTACTTTGGTTAATTTATGCAGGTGGAAAATTAAAAAAATAAATGAAATGCATTTAAAAAGCAAATACATGAATACAAGTTTTAAAAGAAACCAAGAAATATATTGTAAAGTGGATAAAATGTTCTTGAAAGAATTGGAGGACTTCTAGTTTGGGTGAGACTTTGTGTAAATGTCAAGTTAGTGGCAGCTACCACTCCACAGGACGGGGATGTTGGGGGCAAAAACACTGTCTGCTGTTCAGTTTATTGTCATTTTGCTAATGTCTAAGGCTTATAACTCAAACAGCATTTCTGGTAAAGAATGCAAGAAAATGTGGTCTCAAAAAGCAAATATGAGCAACATGCACTTAAAATTTTTTTGAACTATACTATCACTACCCCAGACTTGATTACTCTAAGCAGCCTCCATGTTTTACTTGCTTAACTATAGGCACATTTACTGGATAGTCCACAGACTGGCAAAACTGGTATGAGTGTGTTAATTTCACTAATATTTCTTGAATTCATCTAATGTACAATGGATTGTCCCAGATGTTGGTGTTGGAACTGGAGCTAATTTTGTGGCAGGCCAGGTTCTTGCCTCTATGAAGCATATATTCTACTGAATTAATTTTGTCTGTATGTAAATTGAGTTTTATATTCTGTATCTGAATAGCATTTATCTCAAGCTTCACCAGAGGGGTTTTTTTTTTCATTTTTTTCACCAGAGTTTTTTAAAAGCAAGATTTAAAAAATATTTAGTACACATTGATAATGATTAAGTAGAACAATCAAGAAATTAAAAACTCCCTTGCTCTTTAAGAGCTCTGTGGGGGGTGAGGAGGAGAAGAAGTCCCTTAATTTTATTTGGGAGAGCCAGGAAATTTGTAATACTCTGAGGATGAATAAGATTTAATCAAGTAATGTTTTCAGTCTTGACAACTACTCCTATTTCAAGAAACAGTGTTACAATACATTTCCTCTTAGTTATAGCTCTTCAACAGGACCTTGAAAAATCTATCATGTAGAATTACACTTAAATTTTCTCCTCTTTAGGTGTCTACTCAAGCTGACCTAAAGAACCTTGAAAAAATTTACACTTGAAAACAAGTATGATCTCTTAATGGAAAAAAGAAAAAAAGATTACTGTGATTGATTTTTTTAATTCATTGTTTTATATTTTCCTCTTTGACAAAGACATTAAATTTAAATTCCTATGCTATTAACAGTATCTTATTTGGTTCTAAAATCATAGGGATAACTTTTAGGACTCCTTGGTAACTTCAGTCATTTAATTATCTCAGTTGCCCAACTTACTTCACACATAAAGGAAGAGACAATGTCCTTGATGAATCAGGGTTCTATTGACACTTTAAATAATTCTTTTGTGGGGGTGTGGACTATACTGCGCATTGTAGAAGGTTTAGCAGCACCCTGGCTTCTACTCATTAAGTGCCAATAGCACACCCCCTCACAGATATGACAACCAAATATTCCTCCAGATATTGCTACGTGTCCTCTGGAGGGGTTAAAATTGCCTCTGATTATGATCCAATGTCCTAGATAATAGTATAGTTTGCAAAACCCTCAGTGACTAAAGACATAAGATTTTAGGGAAATATGAAAGGTTATACCCAGTTTTAAAATACTTTGAGTAATAAAACTTGTTTACTATTCTACTCATTTAAATTTACGTTGCTTGTTCATTATAGATGATAATATTGCAGAATAAGCTTGAAAACTATTTAATTATAATTTATGAAAAATATAATGTTCTACAAGGTATTAAGGTTGTGAAAATGGTACACCAACACAAGGTTAAAAGTGGACAATTTTTTTCCATTTTTAAGCAATGAAAGACACATTATTAGAAGGCATCTATGGCCATACCACTCTGAACATGCCCAATCCCATCTGAAAGAGACATTGGAGTGGAGATCCAACAATGTGATTGGAGAATTAACATTAGGTACATTTATTTGCTAACTAGTTATTTAAATTTTAATAGTTTTTTATTTTCACAGAACTAGAACAAAAATTCCAAAAATTTATGTAGAATCACAAAAGATCCTATACAGCCACAGCAATCCTGAGAAAGAAAAACAATGTTGGAAGAATCACAGTAGCTGACATCAAACTATACTATAAGACCATAGCAATCAAAATAGCATGGTACTGGCATAAAAATAAGCATATAGATCAATGAAACAAAATAAGGAGCTCAGAAATAAACCCATGTCTTTATGGTCAATTAATATTTGACAAAGAAGGGAAGAACACAATGGTTTAAAGGTACTCTATTCAATCATGGTGTTGGGAAAATTGGACAGATACATGCACAAAAATGAAACTAGACCACTTTTTTTTACACCATATACAAGAATAAGCTCAAAATGGGTTAAAGGCTTACTTGAAACCATAAAATCCTAGGAGAAAACATAGCAGTAAAATCTTGGACATTTCTCGTAGCAGTACTTTTTCTGATTTACCTTATGCAAGGGAAACAAAAGAAAAAATAAATGGGACTACATCAAACTAAAAAGTTTTACACATTAAAGGAGACCATCAACAAAATGAAAAGACAACCCACTGAATGGGAGAAGATATCCACCAATGATATATCTGATAAGGGGTAAATACCCAAAATATATAAAAAAAACCTTTTAAAACTCAACACCAAGAAAAGAAACAATACAATTAAAAATTGGGCAAAGGACCTAAATAGAAATTTCTTCAAAGAGGATATACAGATGGCCAATAGATATATGAAAAGATGCTCAATGTCACTAATTGTCAGAGAAATGCAAATTAAAGCCACAATATGATGTTGCCTCATGCCTGTCAGAATGGCTATTATCAATAATCAACAAACAAGTGTTGGCAAGGATATGAAGAAAAAGGAACCCTTGTGTACTATTGGAAATGCAGATTGGTGAGACCTCTGTGGAAAGCAGTATGAAGTTACCTCCAAATATTAAAAATGAAACTGCCTATGACCCAAATTTCACTTCTGGAAATATGTCTGAAGAAACCAAACACACTAATTCAAAAGAATATATGCACCCTTAAGTTCATTGCAGCATTATTTATAATAACCCAAATTTGGAAGCAGCCCAAGTGTCTATCTGTAGATGAGTGGATAAAAAAGCTTTGGTACATTTACATGAAGGAATTCTACTTGGTCATAAAAATAAGGAAATCTGACTTTTTGCAACAGCATGGATGGACTTGGAAAGTATTATGCTAAAGGAAATAAGCTACTTATAGAAAAATAAGTATCATATGATTTCACTTATATGTGGAATCTAATGAACAAAATAAACTAACAAATAAAATAGATACAGAGAATAGACTAATAGCTGTCAGAAGGGAGGTGGGTTGGAAGACTAGATGAAAAAGGTAAAGGGGATTAAGCAAAGAAAAAAATAATACAGTGTGTCCGTAAAGTCATGGTGCACTTTTGACCGGTCATAGGAAAGCAACAAAAGACGATAGAAATGTGAAATCTGCACCAAATAAAAGGAAAACTCTCCCAGTTTCATACCTATTCAGTGCAGTTCAATGTGGGCTCAAGCACAGATTTTTTTAGGGCTCCTTAGGTATCTATCCTATATAGTCTCTACAGACTCGTCACTGACTGATGGCCTACCAGAACAGGGTTTCTCCACCAAACTGCCGGTTTCCTTCAACTGCTTATCCCACTGAGTAATGTTATTCCTATGTGGTGGCACTTCGTTATAAATGCGCCGATATTCACGTTGCACTTTGGTCACGGATTCGAATTTAGCAAGCCACAGAACACACTGAACTTTCCTCTGTACCGTCCACATCTCGACTGGCATGGCCGTGGGCTGCTCCGCTGTATACACAGTGTTACGTCATCATCTGCACATGCGCACATGCTGCCACATCATCCTACAGAAACTGGGAGGGTTTCCTTTTATTTGGTGCAGATTTCACATTTCTATCATCTTTTGTTGCTTTCCTGTGACCGGTCAAAAGTGCACCATGACTTTACAGACACACTGTAACTCATAGACACAGACAAGAGTATAATAAGAATAGAGGGAAAGGGGGTGGAGGGAGGTAGAAGAGGGTAAGGGGAGATATATGGTAATGAAAGGAGACTTGATGTGGGGTGGTGAACACACAATAAAATATAGAGATGATGCATTATAGAATTATACACCTGAATCCTATATAATTTAATTAGACAAAATCAATCCAATCATTTCAAGGAAGTGTTTAAGCTTTCTAATGCGTTTTATTGTGAGTGGGAAGCAACATTACATGAACATTAATAAAAAACCAATTATCCTCCTTCTTGCTTAAGATCTTTACTCCTGTTAGATGTGGAAAGCATAATGAATAAATATAGAAACCTGCCATTTCCATCATAGAAATTTCTCTCATAAGAAGCAAAACTGATTAAACTTTTACTCTCTGAAAAGTTTCTAAATACCCTAAATAATAATAAATAGTATAAACTACTTACCCCACAAAACTGTTGACAAGCCCCTTTCCTAAGGCCAATTCTCTTCTCTGATTTTGTTGCACTAAACATTTTGCCAAGTAATTACTTCTTCCATCATCTTCTTCTCCGTATATATTAGTCAACATGACATTTTAGAATTATGTCAAAAATGACTATATTTGGTTGGCCATTTCCCCTCTTGTCCATATGAATGTGAAAACCCTAAAGATTTTTTTAAGTAATAAAAGGATATAATCAGCAATTTGTTATCATCAAAACACCCAAAGTATTTTTGTTAAAACAGACATGCCTTTGCTACAGTTTGTCTAAGGAGCTCAGTAGTTTAAAATTTTGGTAATAAAACAGAGATCTCCTGCAAATTCCCTAGGGATGCAGTTTATTAAGGACACTGGCAGTACCTGATTGTATTACAGACATAAGTACCAGGAAGTAATACAACTTCCCTGGGCACCAAGCTTTTCCCCAGCCAGCTAGTGCAATCTCCAAACTTCACACTGCAAATCAGAGCTGCTCAAAGATATTGCAAGAGCCCACGAGAAATGTCTTTTTGCCAATATCTAAAAGGAAATGAGAATGGACTAGCCCTAAATTATTGCATCAGTGTCTCCTCAGCAATACAAAGGCAAAATCTGTATTTTTCTCATCTTTCTTCAGAGAAGAGATCTCATATCACTGAATTCTTTGCTTCTTAGACAGTGTTGCAGTTTGTCAGAGAAGCAAAGGGAAATGAATGGCTATCTATGGAAGCCAACTCTGTCCTCTTTCTCTCCTTAATATATTAGGTGAAAGAATACCTATAAGTGCTACATCAGTTAAGGAAATAACAAAAAATGTTCTTACTGATATTTTTTTAATTTTTATTGAATGTATTGGGATGACATTGGTTAATAAAATGATATAGATTTCTGGTGTACAATTCTATAATGCATCACCTATAAAGTGTATTATGTGTTCACCAACCCAAGTCAAGTCTCCTTCCCTCATCATTTATCCTCCAATGTTCTAGAATGACATTCTGTAAATCTTATCGGAACAGAAGTCTTTTAAAAACAAATCCACTTTATATCCTTCACTATGATATGGAAATATTTTCCCCCTGTGTTCAGACCATAAAAAAATCTTTCTTGAAGGAAGGAAAGGGGAGTGCAAAATGTCTAATATCCTACATGATCTCAGTGTAGCATCGACTCTCAGATAAAATTCATCTGACCCCAGAGCAAGGAACCCCAGCATGACTGTGGAATGGAGAGCGAAGATTTTTTTCAAGATCATATTTAGAGCATGGCTTCAGGAAAACAGATGTCCAACCCTTCTTTCTGACCACCCCATTTCCCCAGGCATGTTAGGCAGGCTAGACACAGAGTCAGTAACGTGCTAAGTGAGCCTTTGTGTTTGCCCTTCAATACTGTTTAGGGGGACAGTAATTAAAGAAGACTGGTTTATATTTCTGAAGCAATCATAGAGACAGAAATGTTTAAACCCTGGAAATACATTCTTAAATATTCAGAACTTAATCATACTGGGATTAAATGTTGGCAGTAGATAAAAATCAGTTCATACCACTTTCCTTGGAGGGAATTAAAACATTGGCATCACCAGTCAAACTAATAGATCTTTGGACCTGACTCAGTGATTTACTTGAAGTCTGTAATATTTACATTGAATGTATAAACAAAATAAATGAAAAAGCAGCTGCACATATGGGACAACAACCATCAATAATTTAACTATTTTCCTCCTTGGCAGATAGAGAGAAATAACTTATAGGGCCAGCGGGAACATTAAAATAAGCTTTTGCCTCTTGGTTAATAAATCTGACAAAAATTCTTCACCTGTGCCAGGGCACTGTTCCTAGAAAAGCTTTCCTAAGCCCAAGTAAGTTTAACACTCCTTCAAATTTCATGGTCTAATCATGTGCAAAGATGCTTCTATAATTCTGTAATTCTCCAGTGAGGGGTAGGGAAAAGCAATTTTCTTTGATTTGTAAAGAATGAAGGTTTAACCAAACTTAAGGGTCAGTCATGGAGGATGTCTCCAAGTTTTTTTACTTAGCTATTTGTACATCACTGTACAAAGTTTGTAATACTATTCCCATCCTAAGGAACAGCTAAATGACTTTCCCAAAGTCATAAATACCAATTGGGCAAATTTGTGTTCAGGGAAATAAAAAAAAAAATGGATACAGATTTGAGAGGCATAATAACATCTGCTAGGTTTGGAAAATATTATTTTCCTCAAGCTATTGTGTGTAATTCATATCCAAGCTTAGAATAATGTTACAATTTATTAAGCTGTGTTGTGGTTCCATTTATATTTTATTTTTTACACTATAACCAGTTTTACAGATAATTTTACTAATCTATAAAGATCTTTCTATTTTTATAAAAATTAAATAATTGTACTTTGGTCCTTTTTTATGAAAAACTTCTAATTATATATAAGAGAGCAAGTAGCCATTAAGCAGCACAGAATTGAAATATGACTGAGGATCTCATGTGAGTTTGGAGCTAAGCACTGGAGATCAGGTCTTCAGTTTCCCACCCAAAAATACCCAGGAAGAACCTTAAATTATCACTGAAAAAATATATATACCATACACACGTGTGTGGTAAAAATAGTTAATGAGTGGTCTGCTCACATGGTTTCTGCCCTCCTAGACTGATCAGATGGATAATATTTGGACAATGTAATCAATTTCACTTTCAAGCTTTTCAGGGGAACCATGAAAAGCACTCATGGTATAGAGACCACATTGTTGGTTTCCAGTTTCAGCTCACTCATTTATGTGACCTTGAATAAGTCCTGGTCTCTCATCGATTTCCTCATCTGTGACATGTGAGTGATATCTCACTGGGCTGTGTAAGAATCAAGTGAACAAGCTATCATGAAGCTGAAATCTATCAAAACCAGTAAGCAAATCATTCACTATTCAAATAGATATGTGTCATGACAACTATGAACTACTCAGAGACCAGATGAAATGTTCCGAGGGACCTAGAGGAGACAACAGCCCCGGTCAGCAGACTGAAGGACTGAAGCCCCATCCCAAGCCTTACTCAGATATTTATTAGCAAGTGCAAACAACTCAAGGAAGCAGTCAGCAAAAGTTTTCAAGAGGTGAAGTAAAGTGCAAGGAACATGCTGAATCCTAATCTCTGTTCTGAGAGCCTAAACATTTCTGTTACTGAATCTTATCCTGCTGTTTTGCTGTTTTTATCCTGCACTGTTTCCAGTATGGGTCAGAGAGGCTCCTGGACTCCTGTCCACTAGGGCTTTTGCCCTAGGACATCTTGCTGTCTCTAATTCTTCAGAGCATATTCCTACAGATATGCAGAGATAATAACCATTATGCCTTAATCCAAAATATTAACAGAATGACAGAGAACTTTTCAAAAAATAATCAGTTACTGCTCCCTCCTTTCCTACTCTGCCTTTAGACATTTTTGCGTGATACGTCATCTGCATTGGTACAATGTCAGAGTTCTCAGAAATATAAATAACTCCCAAAAATCAATGGTGAGGAAACAATCAACCCAATTTAAGGTGGACAACAACTTGAATAAACACTTCACCAAGAAAGATATGTAAATGGTGACAAACAATAAAAAGATGTTCAACATCATTAGCCATTAGACAAATGCAAATTAAAATCAAAATGAGATATCATTATACACCTATGAATGGTTAATATATTGTTAATTGATATACCAAGTTTGGGGAGAATATAATTCTATATTCTCCCGGATTATAACAGAAACTGGAAGAAACTCTCATCCTCTGCTGATGAGATACAAAACAGAAAACCTATTCCGGAAAACAGGCAGTTCTTATTTTTATAAAATTATATGTACACTTAACAACAACCACACTCCTGCATTTACCCTAGAAAAATGAAAAACATGTTCACACAAAAATCTGTACATAAATGTTTTCTTTTCTTTTCTTTTTTTTTTTTTTTTTACAGAGACAGAGAGAAAGTCAGAGAGAGCAATAGATAGGGACAGGCAGACAGGAACGGAGAGAGATGAGAAGCATCAATCATCAGTTTTTTGTTGCGACACATTAGTTGTTCATTGATTGCTTTCTCATATGTGTCTTGACCGCGGGCCTCAGCAGACCGAGTGACCCCTTGCTTGAGCCAGTGACTTTGGGTCCAAGCTGGTAGCTGTGCTCAAACCAGATGAGCCTGTGCTCAAGCTGGTGACCTTTGGGTCTCAGACCTGGGTCCTCCGCATCCCAGTTCGATGCTCTATCCACTGTGCCACCACCTGGTCAGGCTGTACATAAATATTTCATAATAAAAACCAGAAACACTCCAATGTAATCAATAACTAAACACTGGTACATTCATAAAGTGGAATACTACTCAGCATTAACAAGAAACAAGCTGTTAATATACACAACAAAGGCATGCTCAGTGAAAGAAACTAGTTTCTAAAACTTATGTGCTGTATAATTCCATTTATATGACATTCTCAAAAAAAACCCCAAAACCCTAGCTTTAGGAACAAGTCAGAGATTGTTAGGGGTTAGCTGTGGGTAACTTTGTGACAGAAAATTTGGAGGTGATGAAATTGTTCTGCAGCCTGATTATGGTAAAAGTTATACTAATCTATATACATATATTAAGATAATAAAAGTGTATGCAATAAAAATGCAATTATACAGTAGGAAATACTTTAAAATAAAAAAAATTTAAAGTATACTGCATAACAAGCACTCTACTAGTAAAACCATCTTAAGTCTTTATTTTTGCTTTGGTTGAACAGCTTGGTTGGTTAGAGTTTCATCTTGAAGCATGGAGGTTGCCGGTTTGATCCTCAGTCAGGGCACATACAGGAACAGATTGGTGTTCCTCTCTCTCTCTCTCTCTCTTTCCCTTGTCTCTCTCTAAAGTCAATAAATATTTTTTTTAAAAAAAGATTATCGTATATAAAAGAAAATTCAAATTTCAAGGTAACCTTTCCTCTTTCAACATTTATTGCTGTTCTCAGCTTCCCTCAGCAAAAAACCATCAGCAGGCAGTTTATTCATATTTGTGTGACATAAGTCTTAGATTTCACATTTATATAATAATAAAATATATCTAACATAAAAATTCAAATATATGTCTACACAAATCTAAATATTCATATATTTCTATTTTTATTAATTTTAATGGGGTGACATTGATAAATCAGGGTATATATGTTCAGAGAAAACATCTCTAGGTTATTTTGACATTTGATTATGTTGCATACCCATCAACCAAAGTCAAACTGTCTTCTGTCACCTTCTATCTGGTTTTCTTTGTGCCTCTCCCTTCCTCCCCACTTCCCCTCCCTATAACCACCACCCTCTTGTCCATGTCTCTGAGTCTCATTTTTATGTTCCACCTATGTATGGAATCATATAGTTCTTAGTTCTTTCTAATTTACTTATTTCACTCAGTATAATGTTATCAAGGTCCATTTTTGTTGTTGCAAATGATCCAATGTCATCTTTTTTATGGCTGAGTAGTATTCCATAGTATATATGTACTAAAGCTTTTAAATCCACTTATCCACTGATGGACACTTGGGCTGTTTCCAGATCTTTGTTATTGTAAACAATGCTGCCATAAACATGGGTGTGCATTTCTCCTTTTGAAACAGTGCTATGGTATTCTTGGGGTATATTCCTAAAAGTAGGATAGCTGGGTCAAAAGGCAGTTCCATTTTTATTTTTTTGAGGAATCTCCATACTGTTTTCCACAGTGGCTGCACCAGTCTGCATTCCCACCAGCAGTGCAGGAGGGTTCCCTTTTCTCCACATCCTCGCCAGCACTTATTCTGTGCTGTTTTCTTGATGAGCGCCATTCTGACTGGTATGAGGTGATATCTCATTGTGGTTTCTATTTGCATTTCTTTAATGATTAGTGATGTTGAGCATTTTTTCATCTGCCTATTGGCCATCAGTATGTCCTCTTTGGAGAAGTGTCTATTCATTTCTTTAGCCCATTTTTTGATTGGATTGTACGTCTTCCTGGTGTTGAGTTTTATAACTTCTTTATGAATTTTGGTTATTAATCCCTTATCAGATGTATTGTCAAATATGTTCTCCCATTATGTAGTTTGTCTTTTTATTCTGTTCTTATTATTTTTAGCTGTGTAAAAACTTTTTAGTTTGATATAGTCCCATTTGTTTATCCTGTCTTTTATTTCACTTGCCCGTGGAGATAAATCGGCAAATATATTGCTGCAATAGATGTCGGAGAGCTTACTGCCTATGTTTTCTTCTAAGATACTTATAGTTTCACGGCTTACATTTAAGTCCTTCATCCATTTTGAGTTTATTTTTGTGAATGGTGTAAGTTGGTGGTCTGCTTTCATTTTTTTGCAGGTAGATGTCCAATTTTCCCAACACCATTTGTTAAAGAGGCTGACCTTATTCCATTTTATGTCTTACCTCCTTTGTCAAATAGTTGTCCATAAAGGTATGTGTTTATTTCTGGGTTCTCTGTTCTGTTCCATTGATCTATCTGCCTGTTCTTATGCCAGTACCAGGCTGTTTTTAGTACAATAGCCTTGTAGTATAACTTGATATCAGAAAGTGTGGTACCTTCTGCTTTATTCTTTCTTTTCAAGATTGCTGTGGCTATTCCTGTTCTTTTTTTGGTTCCATATAAGGAAAGGAGTTAGTTCTTCTTTGAATATTTGGTATAATTCACTTGTGAAGCCATTAGGATCAGGACTTTTATTTGTTGGGAGATTTTTGGTAACTGTTTCAATCTCATTTTTTGTAATCAGTCTGTTTAGGTTTTCTGATTCTTCAAGATTAATTTTTGGAAGGAATTTGTCCATTTCATCTAGGTTGGCTAGTTTTTTGGCATACAGTTCTTCATAGTATTATCCTACAATACTTTGTATTTCTGTGATGTCAGTTGTTATTTCTCCACTCTCATTTCTAATTTTATTTATTTGAGTCCTCTTTTTTTCTTGGTGAGTCTGGTTAAAGGTTCATCAATTTGTTTACCTTTAAAAGAACCAGCTCCTGGTTTCATTGATTATCTGTATTGTTTCTTTAGCCTCTATGTCATTTATTTCCACTCTGATCTTTATTATTTCCTTCCATCTACTACCTCTGGGCTTTACTTGCTGTTCTTTTCCTAGTTCTTTTAGATGCAGGATCAAGTTGTTATTTGAACTTTTTCTAGCTTCTTAAGGTATGCCTATAATGCTGTGAACTTCCCTCTCAGGACTGCTTTTGCTGTGTCCCATAAATTTTGAGTTGATGTATGCTCATTATCATTCATTTTTAGGAATTTTTTTATTTCTTCTTTGATCTCATTGTTAACCCATTTGTTATTTAATAACATGCTATTTTGTTTCCAAGTGTTTGAGTAATTTTCAGTTTTTCTGTTGTAGTTGATTTCTAGTTTCATGCCATTGTGATCAGAGAAAGTGCTTGATATGATTTCAATCTTGTTAAGTTTGTTGAGACCGCTTTAGTGCCATAACATGTGGTCTATCGTAGAGAATGTACTATGAGCACTTGAAAAGAACGTATATTCTGCTGCTTTAGGGTGAAAGGTTCTGAAGATATCCATTAATTCAAGTTAATCTAGTGTGTCCTTTAAGTCTGCTGTTTCTTTGTTAATTTTCTTTCTTGAGGATCTATCTGGTGATGATAGTGGGGTATTGAAATCCCCTACTATTATAGTATTGCTGTTGATCTCACCCTTTATATCCATCAAAGTCTGCTTTATATATTTAGGTGCTCCTATATTAGGTACGTAGATATTTATAATGGTTATATCTTCTGTTGGATTGCTCTCTTTATCATTATGTAGCGACTTTCTTTATCTCTTACTATAGCCTTTGTTTTAAAGTCCATTTTGTCTGATATAAGTATTGCTACCCCAGCTTCTATTCAATTCCATTTGCATGAAATTTTTTTTTCTATCCTTTTACCTTCAGTCTATGTGCATCTTTTGTTTTGAGGTGTGTCTCTTGTAGACAGCATATGTATGGGTCCTGTTTTCTTATTCACACAGCTACCCTATGTCTTTTGATCGGATAATTTAATCCATTTATATATAAGGTTATTATTGATATGTAGTTGTTTATTGCCATTTTATTCTTTAAAGCTGTATTCCTCTTTTGCTTTACTCTTTTTCCCCTTTGATCTGTTTACAACAGGCCCCTTAGCATTTCTTGCAGCATTGGTTTGGTTGTAGTGAATTCCTTGAGGTTTTTTTTCTCTAGGAAAGCTTTTTATTTCTTCTTCAATCTTAAACAATAGCCTTGCTGGATAATGTAGTCTTGGTTGTAGGTTCTTGTTCTGCATTACTTTGAATATTTCTTACCATTCCCTTCTGGCCTCAAGTGTTTCTGTTGAGAAGTTAGATGTCATCCTTATGGGGGCTCCTTTATAGATGATAGCTTTTGTTTCTCTAGCAGCTTTTAATATTTTCTCTTTATCACTTAGCTTTGGTATTTTAATTATGATGTGTCTTGGTGTAGATTTCTTTGGGTTTATCTTTAATAAAGTTCTCTGTGCTTCTTGAATGTGTGAGATTTTTTCCTCCGTTAATTTAGGGAAGTTTTCAGTATGATATGATTGAAAAAAGTCTCTATCCCTTGTTCTTTCTCTGCTTCTTCAGGAACTCCTAAGATGCGGATGTTATTTCTCTTCATGTTGTCACAGAACTATCTTAGAGTTTCCTCAGACTTTTTAAGTCCCTTTTCTTTTTTCTGCTCTGCTTCTGTGCTTTCATTTATCTTGTCCTCTAACTCACTGATTCAATTCTCAGCTTCATCCATCCTGCTTTTAATTCCTTCCATTTTTGTCTTCATTTCTGATATTGTATTTGTCATTTCTGACTGATTTTTTTTTATTATTTCAATGTCCTTTTTTTATATTTGCTATGTCTTTATTTAGGTATTCATAATGACCATCTATTGTTGTTCTAAGATCTTTGAGCATCCTAACAATCATTATTTTAAACTCTGCATCTAGTAATTTGGTTATAGCTGACTCATTCAGGTCCTTTCCTGGGTATTTCTCTTGATTCATTTGTGTTGCATTTCTCTGTCTTCCATTTTGTCTGTGTATAGAAAAGTTTTGGCCATTGGAGTCCAATGGGTGTGGCCTCTGTGATCCCTAGGTGTGGTCTGTCAGCTGGCCCACCACCCTTTCTGCTGCTGCTGCCTAGGGCATTCAGGTATGGGCATCGCAGGTGCCTACCCGCTGGTGCTGTCACTGTGGTTTCTGCCTCTCCTTCACGGGAGGGGCTGTGATCACGTGCCTGGGTCTACAAGCTTCAGCGACCTTGGCCTTCACCCCACCCTTACGTATGAGTTATATGCCACGCCCAGACCTCAAGCCTCAGTACCCCAGACAGAGGTGAGCACCTTTGCTCAGCTGCAGGTCTTCGCCTGTTTCCGGGTTTTTGCCCCGCCCCTGCAGGAGGAGCCTGTTTGCTGGTCAACTGCAAGCCTTGGCTCCGCTGGCCTGGTGGGGCTGCACACTCCCTCTCAGTCGTGGGTCCCCATCAGTTCTGGGCTTTTGCCCTACCCTCATGGGAGGTACCTGCTCCAGTCGTCTTCAAGCCTTGGTTCTGCAGGCCCGGTGGGGCTGCACACCTGCCCCCTTGTTCAGTGGTGGGTGTCCGCCCCTTCCTGGGCCCCTGCCCTTCCACCACAGGCAGGATTGCAGGCGGGACTGTAGCTGGGCCTGACCACTTTTGCATGTCCCCTCCACCCCCGCTGGGCAAGACTGAGCTCATACCTGGGCTTCAGTTGTGGCCCTCCGGCTTCTGTCCTTGTCAAGGGTACCACGCTTCTGCTACCCACTGCCCCCTGCCCTTTGGGGAACCCTCAGCCATGTGGGTGGGGTTGCTGAAGCTCAGACCCAAGCACTCCATACCGTAGTCCCTAAAGCTCCCTCCTTCTAAGCGACTCTGCTCTGAGTGCTGTGAGGAGCTTGTTTGGCTGGTGTCCTGCTTCCCTTTGCTGGTATTGCTGTTTCCAGGGGAAATATTCACTTCAGATTTGGGGAGTGACTCAGCCCAGGGGTTAGGGGCTGTCCCTCAAAGTGTTTCTCCCTGTGCCTCCTAGATTACACTCTCTTCTCACTGCTCTGGTCCTCTCCTCTCCCCACCCCCCACCCCCGGAGCTCCGGGTGGGTGGTTGTGATAGAGGTTTTCTGTACGTTCCCTTTAAGAAGAATCCTGGGTCTGAGAAATCTGTCTCTCTCACAAACAGTATCCTGACTTGTTTTGCAGTTAAATACTGTCCATATGCCTCTTCTAGGCTCTGGGGCTGCAGGCTGGGGCTTTGTTCCTGGGGCTCAGGACCCTTCCCTCTTCGTTAAACTCACTTTCCGCCATGTAAGTCTCTCCAGGCTACCGTTCGCTCCTGGGAGCTGGGCAGCCCTCTTCGCATTTCCGCTTTTCCTACCAGTCTCAGTGTGTCATCTTTGGTGTTCCTTGGTTAAAGAGTCCTCTTAGTTTGGTCCAAATTTGGTTTTTCCAGATAATGGTTCTTAAAATTAGGTTGTAGTTCACTTTGGTTCTAGGAGGTAAAAGTTGATACGTCCTCCTACTCCATCACCATCTTGCCGCTCCCTAAATATTCATATATTTCAAACATATGAATGGACAATTTTTTTCATTTTTCTGTAACACTAACTTTGAAGAGTTTGCATATTTCCAATTCCTAAAGGAAAACTAGTTTTCCATGTCTAATGAATTACTGAATTTATGTCTTTTAATGTCAATAAAGATTTGAGGAGTCAATTATTTTCAGTTCAATGTTTCTGAATTATTTATTTGAATGCTCAACTCCAGGAAAGTCACACTATTACTAGCTCATATTGATAACATGACCTCTTGCAATTTTTCTCTTATTCCTTTATTCTCTCTCTCTTTCTCTCTCTCTCTGTTCTTCTTTCACACACACATAAACACAAACATATACACTAAACTTAAGCTATTGAAGTCTGGTTTAAGTTAACATTGAGGGTTTGCCTAGCCTGTGCCTCCTCTGCCTCTGTGAACTATAACTTTCATCCATAGGTTTAAATTCTAGCAGATAGCCATCTTTATATCCTGTGATGTTTTTAAGGTTCTGTCAAAGAGATATAACTAGTAATGTATAGATTGAATGCATGAATGACCACCAAAGAACCTTGTCTAGGAAAACTGAGAACCGAACAAAAAATTGAGTACTTTCTAAACTCAATTTGTTAATAATTCACAATAATTTTGCTAAGAGCTGAACTATATTTTAAAACAACGTTGATTGGTTCAAGGATCAAAAGGGTAAATCTTTAAGCATAACAGCAGAGAATAGTAAATTAGATAGCACAGCAAGTGTCTCACTAGATATAGCAAGTAAGGAGTTTTCTCTATTGAAATCACACTCACTGCAGGTATTCGAGGAAACTAGGCAGATAGTCTGTCCTCAAATATCCATCCCATCAACTTTCCAAGGCCTAAAATACCACTACTAATTACCTGTCACTTTTAGTCTAGGGAAAATAACTACATAAAAAAGGCCTGGGGCTTGACTGCAATGCATGATGAGTTAAAAATAAAAACTTGTATATTTGAAACAATTCATGAAAAAATTAATACAAGATTCTATAAGAAAATATCTTTAAGCAGTAGGAAAACAAAGAGATGAGTGGAAGAGTATTGAAAGGTTTTTTAAAGAAACTGAGGCTTAGACTGAGCCCTCAACTCTAACATACTGAGAATAAAAGTAAGTCCCTTAAAAGTTGGAAATAGAGATTGAATGAATGACCATGACAGGTCTAAGAACAGAACTGTAAAGCGAGGCACATAACCCAGAAGAGCCAGGACATTGCTATAAATAAATGATGAAATTATCCTTGTTTCTTGTACCCTAAGTACTGGAATATGATGTTAGATATAACAGTATATTATCAGTGAAGGCTAAACAAATTTCTCACGTGAGTTTTAAAACTAAGCTAAATGGCTGCTTCCTGAAATACAGTTTGAATACCATTTAATAGACCAGAGATTATAGCTTTTTCTCAAGGCCTATGATGCTGGAAGGAATGCTTGCTATCTAATGTACTATTCTTGAACAATACACACACACACACACACACACACACACACACACACACACACACACACACACTTGGAATAAGACAATGGAAAAAGATGAAACCCTTTTATTTTAAAAGTAAATAAAAATATGCTGTCTGCTTCAGCTGTAAACTGTTTTAATTTTAAATATATATTTATAATATTTAGAGCAAAGAAAATAGATATAGCAAAATTAAAACTGGGAAAATTCTGCCTGACCTGTGGTGGCACAGTGGATAAAGCATTGACCTGGAAATGCTGAGGTCGCCGGTTCAAAACCCTGGGCTTGCCTGGTCAAGGCACATATGGGAGTTGATGCTTCCAGCTCCTCCCCTTCTCTCTCTCTCTGTCTCTCTCTCCTCTCTCTCTCCTCTCTATAAAAAAAAAGGGAAAATTCCCAGGAAACTCAATCTGATTCTTCCCTCCCCCCAAAAAAAATGACAGTATATTTTAGAACTCTCAAGGAAAAAGGTCAAATGAGTGCATGAGGTTAGGGAAAGGGGAAAATGCCTTCCCTTCTCACCGTCTCATCTTGTCCCTTTCTTGGATAGCATTAGAGAAAAGTAACTGAAAGTAGGTCTTAAATCCAAAGTAGATTGAGTTAAAGCCTGATATTCCTAATGACACTATTGACCTTTAAAGGAAAATAGAGTTTCCACAATGTAAAGCCAGAAGCCAAGGCTATCATCAGAGCAGCCCAGCTCATGCAGGTTCACATTGGATTCGGACAGTCGGTAAAGAAACAACGGAGCCAAGAACTGATGGGCTGTCATCTTTAATTCTAGCTTGCACCCGGCGGGCAAGTAAAAACACATACTGGGCTCCAAAACCCACTCACATTCAGTGCTCACAAAGCCACTGACTTATCCGAGTTTCCTAGAATCAAAGGTTTCTAGCTCACCAGCCTTATTCTCCTCAGTTCCCCATCTCCTTCCTTATCCCAGATACAAACACTACACAAACTGGCATCTCACTCAGCACTCTGCCATCTTGGCTGCTTCTCCTGGCCACATGGCCTCTTTCTGCTCTCTGCTCTGCTCCCTCTGCTCTCTCATGCTAATCATCCCAGGAACCAAGAGAGCAAGCTCTCGTTCTGCCCCCATTTTATAGTGTAGAAATCCAAACTCTTAATCCAATATACAAAATAGGGAAGTCTCTAATACAAAGTCACTTCTCTGAGGCATGATTGGATTGTACCACCCCACATCAAAAAGGGTGGGAAAGGCTTAATCCTAAAACCAAGCCCCAGGCTACAAGGATTCTCAACACACATTAATATCACCTGGGCAACGGTCTTACGTGGGCAGCACCATTTTTAACAAAGTGAGCATAATATATTTTATCTGCCCAACACACAACTCTAACTTTCATCATCTAGCAACCCACTAAGACTCAGGAGCTAAGAGACTCCTTCCCATCATGCCTGCCAGAAAGATAATTGAGATATCAGCTAGACAAGGAAACTGAGAATAAAAAAAAATTGCTGAAATAAATATGAGATTCCCTAAGAAATAAGTTTTATTAGACCACTGTGTTATAGAATAACTGATCAGATAGAACACATAAACACAATTGTCATTATAATCTAAACTATATGTATAGGCAGTCCCCAGGTTATGAAAGAGATAGGTTCCATAGACTTGTTTTTAAGTTGAATTTGTCTGTAATTTGGAACAGGTATATTTACCTATTAAATGCAACTTAGATGTTTGTCATAAGATAGTATTTATTTTTACTTTTCTGTGCAAATAAATAAATATTTTCAAACCTACAGAACCTACCTCATTTGTAACCAAGGGACTGCCAGTACTCCTTACTCAGTCAATACAGAATATATGAAGAGAAATAGCAGTATATAACAGTTATCTATTGCTATGTAACAAATAATCCCCTAAAATTTAGTAGCTTAAAACAACACTATTATCTCATGGAAATAAGGTGCAACTTAGGTAGTTCCTTTGTTTCACAGTATCTCTCAGGCTAGTCAAGATTTTGCCCAAGTGTTGACTGAGAAAGAATTCATTTCCCAGCTCACTTATGTGGCTGCTAGCAGAAATTACTTCTTCATATCTGTTGGCCAGAGGCTGCCCTCTATCTCTTGCCCTGTGAGCCTTTCCAGAGAGCATCTCACACTTGGCAACTGATTTTATTAAACCAGAAGGTGAGAAGAGTGCAAACAAGATGGAAGTTCCAGGTTCTTACAGCCTAACTCCTGAAGTGACATCCCATCACTGTGGCCATATGTCATCATCAGAAGGCAGTTACTAGGTCCAGTCTACACATAAAAAAAGGGTATTATACAGGGCATGAATATCATTAGGCAGAGATCATTGAGAGCTATTTTGGAAGCTGTCTATGGCACAGAATTTGGTAAGAATTTTTTAAAAGAAATCCATGGATTGGTGGTAGAAATCTACATATATACAGAAATTGAAGGTGGCACATTCCAGTTCTTAAAAACTCACATTATATATGTGTCAGGTCACCATATATCTGCCCATGAAATGAAGAATAATAAATGCAAATTAACAAATATTCTTCTCATAATCACTAATGTTTCTGTTATTAGCAATGTCATTTTTTAATGAATCTCATGAACTGTCAAATAGAATTCACCTCAGCAACTTAAAACTTACTTTTTTAAACAATGCTTCTTAGTTTGGACTATGGTTTTGTCTTACCCTGGAACTGTTTTTTGAATGATGCAGTTTATTAGACTATATTTTTTGGTCACAGTCCTTTGTTCCCTCTGCACCTTTGCCATGCTTCAATGTCAGTAGAGTGGTCTTCCCAACTCCACTGACATTGGGCATGGCCTTATCATAGCTTTTATCAGGGATATGATAGCATATCAGTTCTAAGCATAAGCTTTTAAAGGCGGTTTGTTTCTACTTATCTGTGAGTATCTGTCCTCTATCCTAAAAACAGCCTACTCTCTGCTCCTTGAGAACAGGTCTTAGAATGAGGGACATGGAGAGAGAAGAGACAGTGATGGCGCGGTAGGAAGCGATACCGAAAATCTCCCCAGAAACTCAACAAGTTCTTCAACCAGAAACAGAAAAACCTATCCTTGGAGTCTTCAGATGCTTCGCAACACACCCGAAGGTAGGATCGAGCGAAGGATTGGCTAAATATATGGTCAAACCCCGGGGGAAATAAGGAGTAAGAAATGCTCCGCCTTCCTCTCTAATCCAAACAGGATGGCTTTCACTGAGAACTGAGAATATAGAAGCTGAGGCGGGCATAGGGAGTAAATAGGTCCAGACTGCAGTACAGACAGCCAAACCAGGCTGTGGCACGGAGATCCAAGCCGTGGAAAAACCTGGGCAATTCAAGCTAACACGCGCGCCAAACCCAGACAAAGAAAGACAAGTGGGACAGCCATTTTCCACATCTCCTGGCTGGCGCGCGCGGGGTTGGTGGGCAAGAGATTCCCGCGAACACTTCGGGGGTGGGCACAGCCCGTGCTAACCCACAGAGAAGCAGAGTCAGAGACCTCTGTGAGAAAAAAAAGCAGCATCTCCTAGGAGCCCCAGCGCCCTGAGGGGACCGGGCACGGGGAGGGAGCTGGAGCCAACTCCAAAGGCGAAACTTTTCTGTGTGGGAGGAGGGATTTCTCCGTCCCGCCTGAGACTCAGAATCGGGTCAGCGCCCACGCACGGAGAGTGTGCAGGAGATTCCTCCGAACTCCTCAGGGGTGGGCGCCCGTGTTTTCCCTCAGAGGAGCAGTCAGAGGCCAGTAAGCGGGCCAGGAGCGGAAGCCCCAGCGCCTTGGGAAAGCCGCACGGGGACAGAGCGAAAACCAATTCCAACCCAGTAACTTTTCTGTGTGGGAGGAGGGCTTTCTCGGAGTGAAAGACGTCCCGTCTGAGACTCAGAATCGGGTCAGTGCCCACGCACGGAGAGTGTGCAGGAGATTCCTCCGAACTCCTCAGGGGTGGGCGCCCGTGTTTTCCCTCAGAGGAGCAGAGTCAGAGGTCTGTGAGCGGGCCAGGAACGGAATCTCAGGCAGCCCTAGCCCCCTGGGAAAGCCGCACGGGGATAGAGCGAAAGCCAATTCCAAAGCTCGATCTTCTCCCTGTGGGTAGGGATTTCACTCGAAGTATGACCTGTCTGGTCTGACATCCTGGTGGGTGCGCACGGAGAGTGGGCAAGAGATTCCACCGAACGCCTCAGAGTGGGCACTCAAGTTATCCCACAGAGGGGCAGAACCAGAGGTCTTTGAGTGGGAGGAAGCCACGCCTGATTATGCTAGCAGCTCTGACTGACTGAGCCTTACTCAGAGCCCTGTGCTGAGTGGGAATAGAGTGGGGAGTTGCCCGCTCTTTGAGACTCTTACTATCCAGGCAGAGGCAGCAGCAACCCCATAGCTGGAGTACCAGGCTTCTAATTGTGGAAGGAAAAGTCTAGAAGAGAGGCTCCAGGAACACTCTCACAGTGAGAGATCCTCTCACTGTTGGAGCCTATAAACACTAATAAGCCTCGACTGCCAACGAGACTGAAGCCCAATACATGACATCACCATAGAGAATTACCAACTGCAAACCTCTTCCAGAGCGTGCCACAGGGGCAGAACCCGGGGTACAAAGTCACCGACCAGAAAGACAGAAAAGAAAAAGCAAGACGACAACCTCTCAAAATCAAGAATAATCTGCAGACTTTATAACCTATCCCAGTTTATTATATTTGTTCGTCTGTGTCTCTTTTCTTTATACTTGATTTCTTTTTTTTTTATTCCAATTTGGTCATTTAATTCTCTTTCAGTCTTACTCTCGCCTCTCTTTGAACTACACTACCCATAAGTGTTACATCTCCCATTATCTTTTCTTTCCTTCTCCTTCCTCTCTATGAGGGTTGCAATCCAAAACCCCCAACTCTCTCTCTTTCTCTCTCCTCCTTTTTCTTTTTTCTTCTTTAAGTGGTTCCATCTTTTCTCTCTCTCTCTCTCTCTTTTCTCCCTCTATATTAGCCTCTTCCTCTCTCCTTTACATCTTCTCTCATTCAAACCTCAATAACGAACAAATTATCTTATCTGGGACTCAAACTTAAGTTTGTGACATTTTGGATGGTTTTTACTTCACCTTTTTAACACATTAGAAGTGCTACCATCCCTGGCTCTCCATTTTATCTAGTTCTTGTTCCACTAAATACAATAGTAATTTTTTAATTTTCCACCCCTTTTTCCTGTTTCACTCTTATTCCTCTCATCATAACTCTGAGTCAGCCAACACCTAAAAGCAAAGCATTTTATTCTTGACCCAAATTTTTTCCCAATTTGCTTTTTGTGGGTCTATACTGCTCCCCCCCTTTTTTATATATAAATATTTTTTTCTTTTATTTTATTTTTTTTTCTTTTTTGTCTTTTTCCTTTACCCCTATATTACTTCTCCCCAATTCAGGCCCTCCGCCACAGGTATTGTTTGTTCTATCTAGTACAATATAATTCACAGTTCATCACAAGATTTTCTCAAAAAAGAGGGGAGAGGAGAGGAGAGGAAAAAAAGGAGGGGAAGGAATTATTCCTTTTTTTTTTTTTCTTTCTTTTTTCCTCAAATTTTTATCTTATTTTATTTTTCTTTATTTAAAGATTAATTAAAAAAAAAAAAACACGCAATTTTTTATTTTTATTTTTATTTTTATTTTTTTATCCTTTTATTCCTTTTAAAATCTCATTAATACTATCAAGAAAACCACCCTCAGATGCCATTAAAGAAGAGAAAATCGATTATCATGGATACAAAAGAAAGAGAGGTAACACAGAGAGATGAAGAAAAATCTATGGAGAAAAAATTTAAGATATTGGAAACCTTGGAGTTAAACGACAGAGAATTTAAAATAGAAATCCTAAAAATACTCAGAGATATACAAGAAAACACAGAAAGGCAATTTAGGGAGCTCAGAAAACAACTCGATGAACACAAAGAGTATATATCCAAGGAAATTGAAACTATAAAAACAAATCAATCAGAGATGAAAAACTCAATTCATGAGCTGAAAAATGAGGTAACAAGCTTAGCTAATAGAACAGGCCAGACAGAAGAGAGGATTAGTGAAATAGAAGACAAGCAACTTGAGGCTCAACAAAGAGAAGAAGAAAGAGATTTAAAAATTAAAAAAAATGAGATAGCCCTACAGGAATTATCTGACTCCATCAAAAAGAATAACATAAGAATAATAGGTATATCAGAGGGAGAAGAGAGAGAAAATGGAATGGAGAACATACTCAAACAAATAATAGATGAGAACTTCCCAAGCCTGTGGAAAGAACTAAAACCTCAAATTCTAGAAGCAAACAGAACTCCAAGTTTTCTTAACCCCAACAAACCTACTTCAAGGCACATCATAATAAAATTGGCACAAACCAACTGCAAAGAAAAAATTCTCAAGGCAGCCAGGGAAAAGAAGAATACAACATATAAAGGAAGGCCCATTAGATTATCATCAGATTTCTCAACAGAAACTCTACAAGCTAGAAGAGAGTGGACCCCAATATTTAAAGTCTTGAAAGAGAGGAACTTTCAGCCACGAATACTATACCCATCAAAGTTATCCTTCAAATATGAAGGAGAAATAAAAACATTCACAGATATAGAAAAGATGAGAGAATTTATCACCAGAAAACCCCCACTCCAGGAAATACTAAAGGGGGTTCTCCAATCAGATACAAAGAATAAAAAAACAACAACAACAAAGCCACAAGTAAAAGCTCCAAGAAGAACATAACAAAACCAACTTTAAACTGTGACAACAATAAGAAAGGGGGGAGAGGATGAAGATTAACAGTAGCAAAGGGCGATGGAGCGCAAAAGTACTCACAAAATAGTGCACTACAATGAACAGGGTAGGAACCCTTTTCAGTACTTAAGGGTAACCATCATTGAAAAAACCACCACAGAAGCACATGATTTAAAAAAGATAGCAACAGAGGAAAGATGTATGGAACACAACCAAATAAAAACAAAAGATAAAAAAATGAAAGAGAAGAATCAAACAAGGCACAAAACTAACAGAAAGCAATCTATAAAATGGCAATGAGGAACTCACAAGTGTCAATAATTACACTAAATGTAAACGGATTAAACTCACCAATAAAAAGGCACAGAGTAGCCGAATGGATCAAAAAAGAAAATCCAACTGTATGCTGCCTACAAGAAACTCATCTAAGTAACAAGGATAAAAACAAATTCAAAGTGAAAGGCTGGAAAACAATACTCCAAGCAAATAACATCCACAAAAAAGCAGGCGTAGCAATACTCATATCTGATAAAGCTGACTACAAGACAGCAAAAGTACTCAGAGACAAAAATGGCCATTTCATAATGGCTAAGGGGACACTGAATCAAGAAGACATAACAATTCTTAATATATATGCACCAAACCAAGGAGCACCAAAATATATAAGACAGCTACTTATTGACCTTAAAACAAAAACTGACAAAAATACAATCATACTTGGAGACCTCAATACACCGCTGACGGCTCTAGATCGGTCATCCAAACAGAGAATCAACAAAGACATAGTGGCCTTAAACAAAACACTAGAGCACCTGGATATGATAGACATCTACAGGACATTTCATCCCAAAGTGACTGAGTATACATTTTTCTCCAGTGTACATGGATCATTCTCAAGAATTGACCATATGTTGGGCCACAAAAACAACATCAGCAAATTCAGAAAAATTGAAGTTGTACCAAGCATATTTTCTGATCATAAAGCCTTGAAACTAGAATTCAACAGCAAAAAAGAGGGAAAAAATCCCACAAAAATGTGGAAACTAAACAACATACTTTTAAAGAATGAATGGGTCAAAGAAGAAATAAGTGCAGAGATCAAAAGATATATACAGACAAATGAAAATGATAATACGACATATCAGAATCTATGGGACGCAGCAAAAGCTGTGATAAGAGGGAAGTTCATATCACTTCAGGCATACATGAACAAACAAGAGAGAGCCGAAGTAAACCACTTAACTTCACACCTTAAGGAACTAGAAAATGAAGAACAAAGACAACCCAAAACCAGCCGAAGAAAAGAGATAATAAAAATCAGAGCAGAAATAAATGAAATAGAGAACAGGAAAACTATTGAAAAAATTAATAGAACAAGGAGCTGGTTCTTTGAAAAAATCAACAAAATTGACAAACCCTTGGCAAGACTTACCAAGGAAAAAAGAGAAAGAACTCATATAAACAAAATCCAAAATGAAAGAGGAGAAATCACCACAGACATCGTAGATATACAAAGAATTATTGTAGAATACTATGAAAAACTTTATGCCACTAAATTCAACAACCTAGAAGAAATGGATAAATTCCTAGAACAATACAACCTTCCTAGACTGAGTCATGAAGAAGCAGAAAGCCTAAACAGACCTATTAGTAGAGAAGAAATAGAAAAAACCATTAAAAACCTCCCCAAAAATAAAAGTCCAGGCCCAGACGGCTATACCAGCGAATTTTATCAAACCTTCAAAGAAGACTTGGTTCCTATTCTACAGAAAGTCTTCCAAAAAATTGAAGAAGAAGCAATACTTCCAAACACATTTTATGAGGTAAACATAACCCTTATACCAAAACCAGGCAAGGATGGCACAAAAAAAGAAAACTACAGACCAATATCTCTAATGAATACAGATGCTAAAATACTAAACAAAATACTAGCAAATCGAATACAACAACATATTAAAAAAATAATACATCATGATCAAGTGGGATTCATCCCAGAATCTCAAGGATGGTTCAACATACGTAAAACGGTCAACATAATACACCATATCAACAAAACAAAGAACAAGAATCACATGATATTATCAATAGATGCAGAAAAGGCTTTTGATAAAATACAACACAATTTTATGTTTAAGACTCTCAACAAAATGGGTATAGAAGGAAAATATCTCAACATGATAAAGGCCATATATGATAAACCATCAGCTAACATCATACTAAATGGCACAAAACTGAAGGCTTTCCCCCTTAAATCAGGAACAAGACAGGGTTGTCCACTCTCTCCACTCTTATTTAATGTGGTACTAGAGGTTCTTGCCACAGCAATCAGACAAGACAAAGAAATAAAAGGCATCCATATCGGAAAAGAAGAAGTAAAGTTATCACTTTTTGCATATGATATGATCCTATACATCGAAAACCCCAAAGAATCCACAAAAATACTTCTAGAAAAAATAAGCCAATACAGTAAGGTCGCAGGATACAAAATCAACATACAGAAGTCAACAGCCTTTCTATATGCCAACAATGAAACATTTGAGAATGAACTCAAAAGAATAATCCCCTTCACGATTGCAACAAAAAAAATAAAATACCTAGGAATAAACATAACAAAGAATGTAAAAGACTTATACAATGAAAACTATAAACCATTGTTAAGGGAAATCGAAAAAGACATTATGAGATGGAAGAATATTCCTTGTTCTTGGTTAGGTAGAATAAATATAATTAAGATGGCCATATTACCCAAAGCGATATACAAATTTAATGCAATTCCCATCAAAATTCCAATGACATTTTTTAAAGAAATGGAGCAAAAAATCATCAGATTTATATGGAACTATAAAAAGCCCCGAATAGCCAAAGCAATCCTAAAGAAAAAGAACGAAGCTGGGGGCATTACAATACCTGACTTCAAACTCTATTATAGGGCCACGACAATCAAAACAGCATGGTATTGGCAGAAAAATAGACACTCGGACCAATGGAACAGAATAGAAAGCCCAGAAATAAAATCACATATATATAGTCAAATAATTTTTGACAAAGGGGCCAACAACACACAATGGAGAAAAGAAAGCCTCTTCAACAAATGGTGCTGGGAAAACTGGAAAGCCACATGCAAAAGAATGAAGCTGGACTACAGTTTGTCCCCCTGTACTAAAATTAACTCAAAATGGATCAAAGATCTAAACATAAGACCTGAAACAATAAAGTACATAGAAGAAGACATAGGTACCAAACTCATGGACCTGGGCTTTAAAGAGCATTTTATGAATTTGACTCCACAGGCAAGAGAAGTGAAAGCAAAAATTAATGAATGGGACTACATCAGACTAAGAAGTTTTTGTTCAGCAAGAGAAATTGATAACAAGATAAACAGACAGCCAACTAATTGGGAAATGATATTTTTAAACACCTGCTCAGATAAGGGCCTAATATCCAAAATATACAAAGAACTCATAAAACTCAACGACAAACAAACAAATAATCCAATAAAAAAATGGGAAGAGGATATGAACAGACACTTCTCCCAGGAAGAAATACAGATGGCCAACAGATATATGAAAAGATGCTCATCTTCTTTAGTTATTAGAGAAATGCAAATCAAAACTGCAATGAGATACCACCTCACACCTGTTAGATTAGCTATTATTAACAAGACAGGTAATAGCAAATGTTGGAGAGGCTGTGGAGAAAAAAGAACCCTCATCCACTGTTGGTGGGAATGTAAAGTAGTACAACCATTATGGAAGAAAGTATGGTGGTTCCTCAAAAAACTGAAAATAGAACTACCTTATGACCCAGCAATCCCTCTACTGGGTATATACCCCAAAAACTCAGAAACATTGACTTGTAAAGACACATGCAGCCCCATGTTCATTGCAGCATTGTTCACAGTGGCCAGGACATGGAAACAACCAAAAAGCCCATCAATAGATGACTGGATAAAGAAGATGTAGCACATATACACCATGGAATACTACTCAGCCATAAGAAATGATGACATCGGATCATTTATAGCAAAATGGTGGGACCTTGACAACATTATACGGAGTGAAATAAGTAAATCAGAAAAAACCAGGAACTGCATTTTTCCATACATAGATGGGACATAAAAGTGAAACCAAGAGACATTGATAAGAGTGTGGTGGTTACGGGGGGGAGGGAGGAGAGGGAGAGGGAAGGGGGAGGGGGAGGGGCACAGAGAGAACTAGATAGAGGGTGACAGGTCAATCTGACTTTGGGTGATGGGTATGCAACATAATTGAACTTTAAGATAACCTGGACATGTTGTCTTTGAATATATGTTTCTTGATTTACTGATGTCACCCCATTAAAAATAAATAAAATAAAAAATATAAAAAAAAAAAAAAAAAAAAAAAAAAAAGAATGAGGGACATGCTTAGAGTAAACTATTTCCATCCCTGAAGCCTGAAATAAACCAGCTGAGGCCAGAACAGCTCTGCATGGCCACAAGCAATAGCTGGACCGATATGCAAGAAATAAAGAATTCTTGTCATTAGACCATGAAATTTAAGGCTGTTTGTTTTACAGAAATAGCTTATTAAAACAGCTTATATAATAATTTTTAAATCATAAATTTTAAAAATAAACAAAGTAGACTTGATTATAGAAGCAGATTATAGAGGCAATAATCAGCAATTTTCATACCGTCCATACTGACAAACTGTTTTCTAAACTAAATGTTATTATTACAATAAGTGTGTGTGATCTTAAACAGTTTAGTTTTTTATTTCTCTGAATAAGTTTCCTTGTAAGAATTCAATGGGATAAGAGATCTGAAATTATCTAATGTTGTTTTAGAATATAGTAGGTACAAACTAATGTTGGTTTAATTTTCTGATAATTAAATCAATAGACTTAAAAATTGAGTTTTATAAACTTACAATTAAATAAATTACATTAAAAATAAAGATAATAAGCCCTCAAAATTCATCACTTTCTAATTACTTCATTATAAATGTAATTTTTACACTTTACTATAATATATGTTCTTAAGATTATTACATCTATTCTAGCTCTCCAGGGAAATACTACATAATGGTGTGTTGTTGCATATCTCTTCCCAATCCCAAGTACAACAACAGTATTTTAAAACTGGCCACAGAAATCAGCAAATGCTACAACATGAGCTTGACTTACTGTCTCCTTGATTGCCAAAAACGTAAGAAAGTGATGGAGAATATGCTAATAATTTTAATAACACTGTAATTTAAATGAGTCTCAGCAGATAACAGTAAGTGGCTACCAGATGAAAGGGGGTGGAGGGAAGTGAAGGGTAGAGGGGATTGAGTATATGGTGATGGAAGAAGATATGACTTTGGGTGGTGAACATACAATAAAATATAGAGATGATGTATTATAAAATTGTTCACTTGAAACCTATATAATTTTATTAACCAATGTAACCCCAATGAATTTAATGAAAACCAAAAAATAAAGTAAAATAATTAATGTATGTCAGGTTAATAGCCATTACCTTAGTGACCATGCAAAAGCTAGAAAACTTTGACATTGACAAACCAGCAAAATTAGCAATATCCTTGTATTACTATTTACACCATGAGCAATCATTTATTGACCTTCTATAAACTAGTAACTTTGCATATGCCATTTCTAATCAACAGAAACACTGAAAAACTAAATATTGTTGTGCCTAAATTTGCAAATGTTATTCTTAATCAATAGCAACATTGAAAAAATTGATATTGTTATGCCTAATTTACAAATGAGGAAATAGAGACACTGAAAATTTATATAAACTACCTAAGTTCACATAACTTGTCTATGGGCAGAGCCAGAATTCTTGATTTATTTATTTTTATTGAGTTTAGAGAGACAAAGAGAGGGAGAGAGACACACACAGAGAGAGAGAGAGAGAGAGAGAGAGAGAGAGATGCATTCATTTGGGAACAGGAGGAAGAGGCTACTTTTTCCACCTCCTACCCCATCCCCAGAGAACTCCACAAGTGGGAGGGAAGACTCCAAGGGACTTTCTGTAGAGATTAAGCTTACCTGCCAGAAGAGGTGATCACCATTCTATTCAGTAGTAGGACTATGGCCAAGAAAGAGAAGTTGCTGATCTACCCCAGTGCCCACAGAGAAGCAGAGGGAGCTGGACAGAGATGGCAGTCAGAGGGAGTGGGATGTCCAGCAGATGAGCAATTCTCGTTCTCTCCCTACCCCCACGTCAAAGAAATACAAATTACAAATGCCGTGAAAGCCCTATCCTTTTCCCTTCTTCTTCGTTCTCCTTCCTCAGAAACATGATGTGGAGTGTAAAAGCAAGTTGCAAAAGGATACCTATAGTTCATTAACATCTGTGTAAAAGAACACAGAGAACAATCATATGCATTGTTTGATTAAACATATTTTAGTAAGACTTCCCAAATAAACAAAAAAGGAAAAAATGGTTAATGAGGATTTACTATATCACAAACAAGAAACAACTTGCAACAAAAAATTAGGATATACAGAACTGACATATTCATTCAAGGACGTCTACATATTTAAACTATTAGTCAATAGTACTCTGGCTTGATATATTCAAACAGTAAGAATACTTTAGTACTATAGCTGGAACTATTTCCCTGTTTCATCAGTTACATAGTTCCTTTGAATATAAACCTAGAGCCTTATAAATGTGAAATATGCTACACAATAAAATGCATTCCTGGGTTGGACTTAGCTGGTAAATAAAGTAATTAAATGCCATGGCTTGGAGTCCCAGATGATTTACTTCAGTGGAAATGACCTCATAAAGTTCTCACCCAGTTGTGTAAGCTAAGTCTCCTTCCTATTGCATTTTGAATGGTTTATAGATATTGGGTGCAAGAAAATAGAAACAGCAGAAATATGTAATATACCAGGGAGAGTTTTTAAATTAATTGGTCAAGGTATAGGCACTTAATAAACTTAAAGATATTATCAACTATCTTAGCAAGTCTTAATTTTCTCTGTGAGCATGCCTGAACAGAAGACCTCCAATAAACTCTCCTTTGTACTTCTTAGCATTAGTTTACATTATTTTGGTTTTATTTTTGTTGCCTATTTCCTGTGTTTACTTTTACTTTTGTGTACCAAGGATTCCATTAGGCACATAGGAGGTGTAATAAATAATTATATTTTGCATGATTGGTTTTAAATATTTTTGAAATAAAATAAGAAATTTGTCTTTTGGCATAGGATTACATAAATAAAAAACAGAAAGTATATGGTCCTTTAAGAGAGTGAATTACTATTCCCTCCACCTGCTTCCTAATTCCCGGTGTTAAATGCACCAAAGCCTCAAATCCCATTAACTTCTTGTCACAGGAAGCCCAAAAATGTGTTCTTACAGCTAGTGAAAAAAGAAAACATGTAGCATAATCTTGAAAAAAACAAATATAACAGGAGGAGGCTGTGGGAGCAGGAGCTGTGGCCCAAATTCTGTTTCTTCTTCATCATTCAAATTGTGCCTTAGTGAGAAAGGCACTATTGCCAAGCCACGTATCTGCAAACAACTGCTCCCTTAACTACACAAAGGGAACCTTCAGAGATTTTTAGAAATGCTGAGTGAAAGGCACTGCTACTAAGAAGTTGTACTGATAAGCTGTGATCATTTATGCATACCCAGGGCGGTAGAGATCTGGATATAGAGAGAGCTCTACGCAGAGCTGAAGTTGAAAAAATTACAATTTATCTTCTGGACTGTCATTCTCCTGCCCAAATACATTCAAACACACTCAGGACTCATTCTCTTCAGGTGCACTCTTCATGCACTCTGTTCCAACTGCTTCCCCCTCATTCCATGCCTCCTCTTCCACCAACTTCTAGCATAGGTTATCTGATGATGTAACCACCTCTAGGGAAAAAAAACGTAATAGACACATTGTCATGTAAGGGTTAATAACTAATTGAAGCTTAAGTTTGTAGTCTCTCCCCAGTATCATTAATTCAAAGCCATGCAATATGAATGGTAGAATGTCATATATCAGTGATATGCTGATGGGAAAGAAATGTTAGTACCCCAAAATCTCACTAGAAGGTTCTTGCTCTTTCCCAGCATGTAAGCAATCCTGTTTTCTTCTCTGCAGTGACAAATCATTTTCATAAGATACTATTCATACATTCTCAATAGTCACTTATTTTTCAATCCAGTGCAGTATGGGGCTTAGAGAATCACTACTCTACTGAAATAGTTCTCAGCCAAAATTATCAATTTCTTTATTGATAAATTATTACAGAATTTTCTGACTTCAGGTTAACTTCCATGTAGCTCTTGACCCCTCTGGCCATTTTTTTCTTCTTAAAACTCCTTCTTTGGTCTCTGTGGCTTTCTTCATGCTCGTCCTCATTCTCTCCTCCATTTTTCTGTTTCTCTGTGGAATCTTCTCCTCTGCCCTTCCCTTAAATATCAGAGTTTTCCAGGGCTCTCTCTTTAGCTCTCATTTTTCTCTAAAACCATTCCTAGTATAACCTCACCCATTTCAATTACTTCAACCATTACATACATGGTACATATGTATGTGTGTATGCATGTATATAACAATAATTCTCAAATATCAACTATTTAATCTCTCTTATCTACAAATCATGGATCATGAAAAGAAAAATAGTAATTCACCTGATACGGCCACTGTGAGGATTAAATGAATTAATAAATTCAGAGTGCTTAGGGAGAGTGCCTGGCACACAGCGAGCACCCATTAAGTATGAGTTATTATTAGTAAACAACAGCCACCTGACTGGTTTCCCTTTCTCTCCTCACTGTTTTCCAAGCTATTCCTCAGTTAGCAGCCAGAGTATACATTTTAAAATGAAAATCAGATCACATCCCTCCCTAGCTTTAAATATTCAGTGTTTCATTCACCCATATACCCATATACATTCCTAAAATCTTCAAAACCAATGGTTCCCCTATGAGTTCCAACAGCATCTTATGTATATACATATTATAGAACTTGTAAGACTGAATTGCATTTTCCCACTTATATATTAATCTGTGTTGTAAGACTCTAAACAGCTCAAGATTTTGTTATTAAATCTATTTATCTTCACTGCCTAGCACACAATAGGTATTCAATACATATCCAATGACTGAATGAATGCAGCCCATCATCTGCTATAAACTGTGACTAAGAAAAAGATAAGAAAAATCTTGTATTTTTCCATGTGTAGTCAATCAGCTGGAACTATGGGAAACAAAGCTTCCATTTAAATTACCCATTTAACTGCAGTAGCATTTTCTCTAGGGTTAGTAAATTCATGTCAAGAATATTCACAAAAGTTCTATTCTCTTCTATTTAGCATCTCAGGAATTCAAAATTAGTTAGTACTATCTGGGTTTTGAAATTAAAAATATTGCTTTTCTCTGTTATTAAATTGATTTGGGATTTCCTGCTAAATATGGAGTTGAAGAGGGAGAAATCTTGATGTAGATTTTAGAGCTTAAAAATCCCTTCATTTTCCCCCAACAAAGGTAACACCCAAGTAAGTAAAAAGAATATGACTTACAAAACAAATGTTATTCCTCTTTCTAAATATCTGCATTAAAAAAATGGAATATGGCCCTGGCCGGTTGGCTCAGCAGTAGAGTGTCGGCCTGGCGTGCGGGGGACCCGGGTTCGATTCCCGGCCAGGGCACATAGGAGAAGCGCCCATTTGCTTCTCCACCCCCACCCCCTCCTTCCTCTCTGTCTCTCTCCTCCCCTCCCGCAGCCAAGGCTCCATTGGAGCAAAGATGGCCCCGGCGCTGGGGATGGCTCCTTGGCCTCTGCCCCAGGCGCTAGAGTGGCTCTGGTCACGGCAGAGCGACGCCCCAGAGGGGCAGAGCATCGCCCCCTGGTGGGCAGAGCGTCGCCCCTGGTGGGCGTGCCGGGTGGATCCCGGTGGGGCGCATGCAGGAGTCTGTCTGACTGTCTCTCCCCGTTTCCAGCTTCAGAAAAATACAAAAAAAAAAAAAAAAAAAATGGAATACATTTCTTTACCCTCAGGTAGCTCAAATTATTTTGAGTTGAAAGCAAGAATTTATGATTTTAACTTTATAGACAAACTAATAAAATTGAAGGTAAGAAATATAAAAGTTGAGTCCCAATAAATCATCCAAAATATGAATAGTTGTAAAGGTAAAGAGCAGTGCATGCTTCTGAGGGGCACTGAGAACATCAGCTGTGCGGGGCGCTGGGAAAGAGGCCACCTGCTTGGAAAGCAGGATTTGAGTCTGAACAGCAGGTTAGATAGAGACATGGTTTAAGCTCTTGAAAGCATTAAACAAGGGATTAAGGGAAGAAATTGTCTCTCATTAATAATAACAAGCATAATAATAACAGCCATACATAGTGCCAATAGGGTGTCAGGCAAGCTCATTCTAAACCTGACATATTAACTCACTTATTGCAAATAACAAACTCATGGTATAGGTTTATAGCCACTGTCCCATTGTAGATGGGGAATCCAGGCATGATGAGCATGGTAACTTGCCCAAAGTTGTAGTTTGTAAGCGGCTGAGCTACATTGGAACTCAGACTCATTTTGTAGAACACCATCTATGGAGTCTAGCCTCCCACTAAGCAAATGAGTCTCTTGACTAACACTCCCTGTCAACACATTGCACTATTGGTCTATTGCATGGAGATATAGTGGGGAATGGGATGTGGGGATGCCTTATTGGGTGGGATGACAAAATAACAAGTAACAAGAAAAGTGCCAAAAAGTGTTTTGACAACAGAGGTTTAGGGACCTGAAGGAGCAGAGCAGGACCCTAATCTGCTTCAGTAATAAGAAAAGGCTTCTCTCAAAAATGAAGATGAAACCAGAAAGATAAGTAGGAATTTGCCTGGTAAAGAAGGAGATGATAGATTCACATGCATGTAAGGACTAAGAGAGTCTTATAAAGCTAGAGCAGAGTAAGCAAGATAAAATAGCATATGGGGCTGGAGACAAAGCTGGCCACCTGAAAGCCTTTGGACTTTATAGAAAAGACAACGAGAAGGCATTGGAGGACTTTCTGCAAAGGAAACCTAGATACAGTATGGAGACTAGATTGAAGAGAGCCAAGAGTAGAAACACAAGAAGCAGTTAGAAGGAAACTATTGCAGTCCTGCAAATATAAGAGGACCCATAGCACTTTGTGATATATTAGATGTGGTGGGTAACAGGGAGAAGCCAAGAGTGACATTCAGAAGACAGCAAAGAGAGAGCAATGGAGGAGGACACAAGACATTGAACCTTTGCCATCAGCATCTGATGAAAAATTACAAACAAAAATATAAAATGTGCTCGTGTTCAATACCATCAATCAAATTGAATGTTGAAGGAACAGATTAATAAATCAGGAAAATATTAACATGTGAGATGTAGAATATTAAAAGATAAGAACAGAGAAACAACTGTCAAATTGTGAGTACATACACTGAGGAAGTGTCTCAGTATGCAAAGAGGATAGCACAGAAAACCAAAGCAGAGATTCAGAAATTGAAATGCAGAACGGAAATAAGAGCCATTATTAATGAGTCCTACAGAAGCATCTCTTTCCGTTTAACAGTGTTTTCAAATATGAAAGGAGGTGGGTGTTAGAATGAATGGGTAAGAATCAGCAAGTAACCAGAAGAGAATCAAGGGTCCACTACCCTAAAATTCTGAAAAATTCCACAAGAAATTAGAACCTATTTCTAATTAGTGGAATCATAAAAAATGACTATTCTAAGGAAGCTACTTTTTTTTCTATTCAGTGAGAGGAGGGGAGGCAGAAACAGACTCCCATATGCCCCCCCACACACACCGGGATACAACTGGCAAGCCCACTAGGGGGCGATGCTCTGCCTGTCTGGGGCCCTTGTTCTGTTGAGCCATCCTCAGTGCCCAGGGCCAACTTGCTCCAATCGAGGCATGGCTGCAGGAGAAAAAGGAGAAAGAGAGAAAGAAGTGAGAGGAACGTGGGGTCAGAAGCATATGAGCACCTCTCCTGTGTGCCCTGACCAGGAATTGAACCCAGAACATTCACAGGCTGGGCTGACGCTCTACCACTGAGCCAACTGGCCAAGGTCTTACTGAAGCTACTTTTTAAAGGAAATAAATTCAGGGAAAAAGTGATGTCAATTTTTGCTCCTATGATCCTCTTATTACCCTTAAAATATGATTTTTGGGGGAATTGGAACAGGCTATAAATGTCTTCACAGTAACTTACTATAATATTGACTATTTAAAATCATTTAAATATAATATTGAGCTCAGTGGTAAATATTGAGTATATTAATCTTTAATATAAAAATCTTAAAGATTCTATAGAGGTAAAACAGAAGTACAAAACCTAAGACCTATTATTTTGTGTATGGGACATAGTTTGTAGTATACTAAAATACAAATGAATTTTAAAATTTAAACTTGAGACTTCAACGTATTTTATTTTTATATCAAGCTAGTTTCTCTGCTTTATTTGTTGATTAACTTCTATTAGGGATACTTCAGTAGAATTTTTAGGGGATAAATGACTTACTATATTAGCAACTCCTTCTCCTATGCTTCCAATTCTTTGGGGCATTACTCATACTGCACTGTAATTATCTGATTGCATGCCAGGGCATAAAGCTAAAGTCCCTGACAGCAAATTCCCCTACTAACAAAATGAATTGCTGATATTTACAAAATGGGACTCAATCTAAGCTAATGTAGTGTCATTTTTACTAAATCAGCTCACTTTGACATGATATAGGATTATGAAATAGAATTTACATATATTGCCTAAGACTGTAGTGCCATCTTTTTCATGATCTGGTTCTATCAGGCAATATAGATATTAAATTTTTTAAAATACTGTGATCTTATACAGTATTGATGTTATGAAATTTCAAAATATTTTAATAAAAAAATTATTTCAGAAAAGCAAGCATGAATATAAAAGCAAAATTTTTAGTCAAGCAGTACAGTTGATAATAATCAACTTCAGAAAAATCTCTGATATAATTTCCAGTTCAAATAACTGCCCTGGGAAGAAATATTGAAATTCTTTTGTAGAGTCAAAAAAAAAATAAAATATACATTCGCATTGTGCCACTAGGAGGGGAGAAAAAGGAAATTTCCATTATCAAAGTGAAACTTCTTAAACAATGTAAACCATAGCATACAAATCAGAGCCGAATATTTTTACACAGCTTCTTCTCTTGATAGAAAAGGAGTGGAAAGCCGATATTTTGCCTTTCAAATGAATGTCCTTTGCAGATAGACTTACCCAACCCCTTGGTTACAGGAAGGATTTTTCAATTAGACAGACTAACCTGCTGCTACTTCTTTCTGCTTAGTGCATAACACTGGAGAATGCAAGTTAGATGGTAAGAAAAAAGCTTCCTAAGAATAGCCACTATTGGGTACTAAAATATATAACCAGGTGATCTCTCCAAGCCATGAGGTTTTGGGTCTAATCTGAATACAGAGGGATGGGCTGAGCTTTGTGGGGCCTCAAGTCTAACCAAGAGTTATGATCTAGTCATGTTTCATTTTTATATATTAGCGTTTTCTTAAACTTGGATATATTCTCAACCCACAAGAGTGCGTATCTGGCCAAATGCTCACTAGTTGTTTCTATAATATCTCTTATAACGATGATATTTTGGCAATGGGAACCAAAGAGTGTTTATTGTCCAAATATCACATTTTGATTACTATTGAATCTTTGTATTCTGATTTCTTCAAGGCCCAAACTAATAATATTTGATCCATAGTGAGATAACTAATAAATTCTTATTTTCATGGCTGCTTTTGTATTTGTTACTTCAAGAGTGGCCTTTAATGATGCCAAATTTATTATGTGCATGACAACTAAATAACCCAGATTATTCTTACTTACTTGCAAAGCTGAAGCAAGTACAGTACTGACTCTAAATGTCACATTTGACAGAGATGAATTTAGGTTATTTAAACTCGGAATCCCCTAAAGGTGAAAACTTACATCTATGGAAATTCTTTCTACACTTACACTGAAAAGGTATAACTGGTATATCAAGTTCATCAGTCTGTCATGATGCATTAGGAACATTCTACTCCCTTAGAAAGAATACAGTGATAACTTTATCAACTCATTCACCAGCCTAACTGGGACACAGGGTGGTGGAAGTGAAGTGAGAAGGGGGAGGCAATGGCCTTCTTATGGAACAAAACTGCTAGGCAGAGAGCAAGCAAGGGATTCCTTCCACAGAGAGGTTGCCAACTGCTAAAATTTTCAATTTCCTCTTTCTAGTCAGACTTATTTTAAAACACAAACCCAGTGTTCCTAGAGCAGAAAAAAAAATAGAAGTCGAATTGGCACCTGATAGAAAGCTTTTACAGTAAGATACTAAGGATATTAGTAACTAGTTTGAGGGGGGGGGGGGACTGAAAGCATAAGATGCCAACAGCAATTGGTATAAAGTGTACCATACAGGGAATATCTTCATATTATCTTGCCATAACTCTGTAGTTGCCCAAAGTAGACAATGAGACAGTGGATCAGAGCAAGACTGTTTGAACCTCCCAGCACAGCAGACAAGCAGGAGTACCAGCATGGTAGCAACACTTCCCTTGTCCCCATATCCCACAGAGTGATGCTGGGTCCTAGATTGCAACTACACTTACAGTGAGTTGCATCACGGTTGAACTCAGGGTTAAGGGCCCAGCAACTTTTATAGCAAGCAGTAAACAAGCTAATCCCTCTACCCAAGGAGACAGCCGTCCTCTGATAGTACTGGCATGGGGGTGGCTTTAACTGCATACTTAACTAGCTACAAAAATAGTTCAGGATTAAAGCACATTGTGCCTTATGTTTTAGCATACTCAGCAAGGAGGCCCACCAGGCTCCCTGGTGGACTGCCTCTCCCAACACACAGCAAGGGAGCAGCTGCATGTGTCCTTGAAACAAGGTCCCTGTCGTGGGTTGAAATGTGTCTTCTAAAAAAGATATGCAAAAGTCTTAACCTGTGGTTCCTCTGAATGTGACTTTATTTGAAAATAGGGTCTTTGCAGATGGAGTCAAGTTAAGACAAGGACATATTGAATTAGGATGAACCCTAATCTAAAGACTGGAATTCTTGTCTGCAGAGGGAAATTTGGGCACAGATATGGATACTCACCACGTGATGATACAGGCAGAGACTGGAGTGACGTATCTACAAACCAACAAATACCAAAGACTGTCAGCAACTGCAAAGCTAGGAGAGAAGCAAGGAAGAAATCTTCCTCCCTTCCTATGTTGGTCAGCTTGGGCTGCCATACAAAATGCCACAGGATGAATAGCTGAAACTGCAGAAATTCTTAATGGAATTTTCCCTGGCAGGCTGCAAGCTTTCATTAGGCCAATAACCCCTTTTTCCCCCTCCATTTCTTTTTCCTTTTCTATCTTATCCCTGTCCCTATATTATATTTTGGAAAAAAAATTTTTCCTGGCCCTAGCAGGTTTGCTCAGTGGTAGAGGGTCAACCCAGTGTGTGGATGTCTGGGATTTGATTCCCAGTCAGGGCATACAGGAGAAGCACCCATCTGCTTCTCCACCCCTCCCTCCCTCTCTTCTCTCTCTCCCCACCCTCTCTTCCCCTCTTATAGAGTTGGCCCCAGGCACTGAGGATGGCTCCATGGCCTCCACCTCAGGTGCTAAGAAGAGCTCAGTTGCTGAGCAATGGAGCAATGCCCCAGATGGGAAGACCATTGTCCCCTAGTAAACTTGACGGGTGGATCCTGGTCAAGGCACATGCAGGAATCTATCTCTCTGCCTCCTCTCCTCTCACTGAACTAAAGAAAGAAAGAAAGAAAAAGTTTGTTTCCTCAGTTTCACCAGTCCAAAGATGGAGAAAATTTTTGCCCCAGGACAGACCATACTTTAACCCTTTGAGTAGTGAGTTTTTTTCATGCCCACTGACCACCAGGAGTGAGTTGTTTTTTGTTTTGTTTTTCTTTCAAAAAATGAAATTAGTTCCAGCTATAGTTTTATTAACCTAAAATCATATTTGTTTGATAACCAATTTCTGGAAACAAAAAGAACATACATTTGCCTTTTTAATGTTGCCTTACACATTTTTAAAATGAAAATATTTGTTATCTCATACAATTCTCATGTACCTCCAGTTCAAAGTTTAAAGATGTACATGTACGATCGTACTCTGGATGGTCAGGAGGCACGAGGACGTACATGAGCATTCATACTACTCAAAGGGTTAAGTCTCATCTAAACCTGATACAGATGAATTAGAAGATGAGATTTGTGACCTTAAGTTAATAGTGTAATAAGTTAGTATTTGGGGAGATGTTGGAATGGGATTGGGGTCGATGTATTTTTCATGTCAGAAGAACATGAATATGGTAGGGGGGTAAATTATTATAGGTTCAGTGTGTCCCCCAGAAAAATATATTCAAATCCTAACCTCCAGCACCCATGAATGTGACTTTATTTATAAAGTCTTTGCAGATATAATCAAGTTAAGATGAAGTCATACTGGATTAGGGGAGTCCTTATCCATTGACTAGTACCTTTATAAGAGATGAATTTGGACACAGACACAAAGGGAATGAATGCCATATTTCAGCAGAATTAGACATTGGAGTAATGTTGTCTGTAAGCCAAAGAACACCAAGGTTTGCTGACAACTGTCCGAGCTGGGAGAGGAATGAACAGATTCTCCTTCAGCCTCCAGAGAGAAGCAACTCTGCTGACACCTTGATTTCAGACTTCTAGATTTCAGAACTATCATACAATACATTTCTGTTGTTTTAACCACCAGTTTGTAGTGCTTTGTTATAGCAGCCCTGGGAAATAAATACCATTTCCTTTGATATATTACTATTTTCAGGAGAAAATAGTAATTATAACTCTAGTATATTGAGATAAATAATCTGACACCAACAGACTTAATCTGAGTGTTTACTAGAATCCAGTTTGCATATTTACCACCCTGGCCTTAACTGAAAGTGTCCTTATACCCTATGAATTGAATTTCTGAAGAGAAATTTGAAAGCTGCTGTCAAGATCTCTTAATATCAAAGTAACAGGAAGATGAAAGTATCCTTGACTGATTAGGCACACTCTCTAAGGCCAAAGAAACTCCTTATATGAGTGTCCTGCTTTGAAATAAATGAGTTAACTAATGGGCACCAAGGATCAGAACACTAAATCGTATTTAGAGTGTACAGACACTTTTAGCAGCAGACCTGTCTATACCTTTTTTTTTTTTTTTTTCAATAGACCACCACTCCTACTGACAGCCTCAGATAATGAGGTTGCTTTTATCACATTTTACCAACTGGACCACACTGAATAAAGCTAAGGTTCAGACCTCTGGCCTATAGACTAAAACAAATTCTCTCTCAGGATTTTAAACTAAGACATATAAACTGAAAAGCAGTTAGAAACGGTCCCCAGTTCTAGGTGTTCTCATAAACTGAGATGTCGGGCCAACCATTCTCAGGCAATGATCAACAAGACTTCAACTGTAAAAATATGGGGTGTGGGAGGGAGGTTTCCTGGTTCTGCTTGGACTCCTGCTCTCACGTCTGATTTTCCTTCATATTCATTTGTACATTCTGCCTTTGTGTCTGTGAAATATCACTGTATCTTTATAATAAAACACTCTTACACTATTTTGAATGTAATTCCTATTTCTTCTTAATTGGCTATCTTATTTCCTTGATATATAGATATGCCTCCATAACAAAACTCAACTGTGTTTGAGTGAATTGTGTTTTAAGGAATGAATCCTCAAAAGAAACACCACTATCAATAACCTTCTAGTGGGAATGGTTGAGAGAACCATTCTGATTTGGCCAAGAGCAGAGGGACCACAGCACCAGTTTAGGAGGCTGTCAGGAAAGCCACTGCCAAAGGAAATAGGCTCCCCTTAGATGTGAAGCCCATTGCAAAGGATAGCCAATGAGAGATGCCATGAGTTATACTGATTCATTACAGCTTAGAGCTTATCACTAGGTACCTCGTATTATTTGAAACTTTTCCATCTCAGGGAAGGGACTTTTGGGAGAGAATAAGGACATGTCCCTTATTATTTTAAGAGCAGATGTTGAATGATTATTGCTCTTTGGTTATCTTTTTGCTGTAGAGAGAGAAATAGTACTGCATTGGAGCAGTTTAAGGGTGATAAAATACTGAGTGGGAACTTAAGCCACTAAATAATATTAAGTTCCCACATGTAAGGGGCTATAGACTGAACCCAATTTATAAGCTCCTTTCTTTCTCTTTAAGTGTAAATTAAAAATTAAAACATTAATTCACTCATGTTGTGATTGTTCTATCACAGATATGCAAGGTGATCCTACTATTGAAGGGTATCAAGGTCACTAGATTGACTAGGTATCATCAGGATAATGAACCAGATACCAAGATTAAGAAAATGTCCTAGTATTAGCACTTGAAAGATGGGATGGGCCACGGAGTAGAAAACCAGGACTCAGGAATTTCTAGTTCTACTATCTATGGAAGTGAGGACAGTTTGAAATAACTTGTGATTTATCAGGATTTTCAGTTTTTAGCAAGAATCTACTCATTCCCTTACTTCATGTCCCACAAATTGATAGAGCATGTAATTTTCTTTAAAAACTGAGCCCTGGCTGGGATCAGTACAAAGGGGCATGAAACCTGTTCGCTGTGTCGCTCTTTCAGTAGGAAGTAATGTTTACTTTCTGTTTTTCCTAGAAAAAGAAATATAAACCCTGAACTAACGTATTTTCCAGTTATTTATGTAAGAGATTTGCTGAACACAACATAAAGTCTGTTTTTCAAGCAATATTTCTTCAAGAGATGTTAGAAAATAAATATGCACAGTTTTCCACAATGCCAGTGATGGACTAAATCTAAAAATTAAGTGGTTCTATGGATCTTTATTTTTGAGCCTGTGTAACCTAAGAGCTTTAAATCAAACAAATAATTTTTCCCACCTCATAAGCCTTCATTAACCACATGCCATTAACAGTATTACTATTTGACATTTTCCTGCTATGACTCCATCTTGTGACAAGGGCATTTGTTTTTGAGATAAGGGAATAAGAAAGATTAAGAAATGGTGACTTGTCTCCACACCCTGTGGCCTTTAATTCTCCAAATAAAAGCCATCATCCAAATCACCAAACTAAACAGTCCATTTTAAGACTAAAAGGAGGCTTCAGAAGTAACCTACAAGCTTCAGTAAGCAGTCACTTTATAAAATTAAAGAGAAAATGAAATTACAGAAACCTTTGATTCTTTTAGGATAAAAAAGATGAATTACAGCTAGCAAAGATAGAATATCTGACCTTTTACATTTTTTCTCAATGCATCAAATTAATGCATGTTTCAAATTAAATTGAGTCTGTGAGTTCCATTTTTAAACTATCATTCTAAAAACATAAATCCTACTGAAATGGAAGAAATGTAGGTTGGAAAAATCTCAATTGCAACGGTTAAAAAAAAAGCAATGGAATACAAATGAAACTCAGCAATCCATAACTCTTAATACAGAATAACATTAGAGGTTTACCTACTCCCTAAGTAGCTTTTAGAGTCACCAAACCTAAATATATTAGAATGACAGTACCTGATATTAAGTTAAAATGCATTACTAAAATCATGATATGTCAAGAAGACAAAAAAAAAAAAAAGAATTGATGTTTCCCCTTTACAGTACAGACAATCAAAACATACCTGAGGAATTAATTGTCCTTTGTATTTTAGTTTAGATTTCAGTGATGTTGACATGCATACATATTAGTCACAAAACAATGTTATGCTCTATCAAATGCTCATTCCCGATTTTCATCTATTTTAAGGCGGCAATTTTTTAAAATGCAGTCTCATTTTTGTTAAAGCAAGTCTCTATACATTGGCCATTTTCTTTATTCCCTGTGAAGTCTACCGAATAAGATTGTTTTTATTTCCACAGTGAGTAAACATCAAATGAGATTTTCTACTGTTCTCTTCTAATAAAGAATTTTAATCTTTCCTGCAGGCTTGTATCATGAAAGAATGTAAGTGCCTCTGTTAGGTCATTTTGTGAAGTAAGAAGTAAAGAGACAGGGTAGGAAAGGCTGAGATCTCAGAACATCTACTGCAATGTTATTTCTATTTCCACTGGGGATACAGCAACCATCCACCTGCTTCTTTTACTGCTACCTTTCAAGGCTAGTGACAGCAAACTTGGAAACAAGGTTCTTTTTTTTTTCATTGATTACGTTCTCATATGTGCCTTGACCAGGAGAATCCAGCTGAGCCAGTGACCCCTTGCCCAAACCAGTGAATTTAGGCTCAAGCCAGCAACCTTGGGCTTCAAACCAGTGAGATTTGAGCTCAAGCCAATGACCATAGGGCCATGCCTATGATCCCATGCTCAAGAGGGTGACCACGCACTCAAGTCAGTGACCTTGGGGTTTTGAACCTGGGTCCTCAGCATTCCGAGCCTACGCTCTATCCACTGTACCATCACTTGGTCAGGCGGGTTCTTCTTAATTTCCTTCATCCATTTGCAGAATAAATCATCATGCAGCAACTTATGCCCAGGATAGCTATTTTCACTGAAGTAGTCTATATCTTACGAAGAACAGGCTTACTGTTTAAATTTAGACAGCTCCAACTCATATAATAGATTTAGAATCCACCTTCAAAAATAGTTCTTATTGATATATACTTGAAGATTTAGAAAATTATTATCATCATCAAATCCCACTTATCTAAATTAAGAACTGTGAGTCTTAAGAGTAATAAAATCTTTATTTGGATTCCTAATACAAGTTCATTTGCCTGATTTTCTGGGAGCCTCATCTAGGCCAATATCATGGATAGCAAAAGTAGGGTTTAAACTACTTAGAAACTGAATGCAGACAAGTATTCCCAACCTTATTTTGCAGCACTGGCCAGGGTGCCTACTCAGGGAAAGAGAAAACAAGCTTGAAATCTTCTGTTGACACAATTTGTGGCTTGTTCCCACTCATGTCATTAATAACTGAGGAAAGAATATATATTGCATATCTATGAATATAATGGTGATCAGTTCAAACCTCATCTGGGACTGTTTTCTATTTCTATGTTCTTTATTTCCACAAAATGTTTATTGATTGATTTTTAATTTTATTAAATATATTGGGGTGACATTGGTTAATAAAATTATATAGACTTCAAGTGCAGAATTCTATAATTCACTATCTGTATATCGCATTCTGCATACATCATTTATTTAAAAATATACTGAGTACCTGACCATGGGCCAGGCACCACTGTAGGCAGCATAAATGCAGCAGCAAACAACATGAACAAGTCCCTTATTATCATTGAGCTCACAGTCTGCAGGAAGAACAGTGATAATAAACACAAAGCGATCAATGCTGTGAAGAAAATAAAACAAAGAAATGTGCTAGAGAGTTAAGAATTACCATATTTCCCCATGTATAAGACACTCCCATGAATAAGACACACCTTAATTTTGGGGCCCAAAATTTGAAAAAAAATGTATTACATAAAGTTATTGAACTCAAGTTTTATAATCTGATTTACATTTTTATATTTCCTTCTAGCTTCTGGGACCAGAGTGGTGGTTCACACCAGGCTGTCTAATCCAATGGGCTGAGAGCCCAGAAGGAACTGGAACTTCCCTAGATGGAGGTGACCTAAGGTTACCTCACTCTGAATGGACCATCTGAGGATACTTCATTCAAACCTATACATTATAGGCAAGGCTAGCTATAGCTTATTCTCCTGGCATGAGGAGAAGTCACTCTTCCTGCCACTTAAAGCCATGCCATTTCTTGAAATAAAGTGCCAACACTGCAAGTAAATTCACCGATTGGGCAGGCTTTTGCTGGACTAAAACTGAAGTCACACTATAAGAGACATCTATGAAATGCTGAAGAAAGTCAGTGTGCAGAGAATAGAAAGATAATAAATCTTGGTCTGTAGCATTCAATGAGTGCACTAAGAAGGAGCAAGTCTCTCTGTACTGAATGTAAATGTGAAACATAATGGATTTTTACCTAGCAGAGGAGAAAATGCTTTGTCATACAATAATTCTGACTGTTGTTTGTTAGAACACAAAGTGATTGATATTTACTAATGTATATTGTTTAAAAGGCACATTTTTATGTGCTCTAGTCCTGTAAATGATTTTTTAAATGGTCATGAATTCTCAATAAGCGGAAGCAGGGAAGTAAAAACAAATCTCCAAGGTGAAATAAGCCTATAGAAGCCAACTGCAGAAGGGGAAAGGAAAACAGTAATAACTGTGTCTGGCACTTCTAGTGATATCATTTCACGCATCCCTACCAGTGAAGGGTGCCGTCCCTTTATTAATGATGAAGAAACTGAGGCTCAGAGGTATTGGAAAGCTTGATAAGTATCACAAAATGAGTAAAAAACAGACCTGTCTTTATAGTCAGAGCTATACCCAATTACAAAGCGTAAGTTCTTTTCATTGCACCATGCAAGGTCAAAGTCAACAATTAAGCAATTGGATGTTATATTCAGGTATGAAGCAGGTAAATCTCTGGAGAACCGAAGCATAAAAAGAACTCATGTGTCCTTCCAAGAAACCTTCTATCCCCACCACTGCTGACCTTTGCTGCCACCAAGGTCTCAGGACAGGACAACTCAGAAAGGCAATTTGCACGTGATCTCTCAGCCCTCTTTTTGGATCTTCCTGTTATCCAGCAAGTCCTTCCTCTTTTCTTTGTTTTCTTAGTCTACATAAATAAATATGAGCATCTGCTCTCAAATTCTTCATTCCTGTGAAAGTAGAAGTAACTCATACCAAGCAGACAAACCTAAAAGAGATTTTCATTTTGTAAGAATAAGAGGTTTAAACTATAAAAAGTTTGTCTCCATATTTTTCAGAAGTAAGTCAGTAGATGACGGGAACTTGTAGAAAGCCGGGACCTGACTCGGATCCTGAAATCGATGTGCACAGATGGTACCTCTACACGCCTAAGGTAAACTCTGGTCCAGGAATTTCTCCATCAAAGTTTCCCTGACTTATCTCCTACTTCTCTGCCCTCCAGCCAGCCCTTCCAAACACACTCTGTCATTCTGTTTCTGTAATTTAGCTACTGCCAGAAAGCTCTCCCAAAATTATCTTCTTCTTCCTCTTTGTCCATAACTTACTTATCCTTAAAGCTCTGGCTCGGGGCCAGTATTTTTAAAAATAATAGATTGTATTAGCATGGAATACTTTCAGTGTTAAAATCTTTAAAACACAAAAACATATAAAGAGGAAAATTTTTACATCAGTGTGATTCTATGACCAAGGTAACCTTTTTTTTTTTTTTTTTTTACAGAGGCAGAGATAGACAGGGACAGACAGACAGGAACGGAGAGAGATGAGAAGCATCAATCATCAGTTTCTCGTTGCGTGTTGCGACTTCTTAGTTGTTCATTGATTGCTTTCTCACATGAGCCTTGACCGCGGGCCTTCAGCAGACCGAGCAACCCCCTGCTGGAGCCAGCGACCTTGGGTCCAAGCTGGTGAGCTCTTTGCTCAAGCCAGATGAGCCCGCGCTCAAGCTGGCGACCTCGGGGTCTCGAACCTGGGTCCTTCCGCATCCCAGTCCGACGCTCTATCCACTGCGCCACCACCTGGTCAGGCATCTTTTTTTTTTTTAAATAAGCTTTACCTGTGCATAAGGCTTTTCTGACCTTCCAGGTCTCTACCCTCAATCTCTCCTCTCTCTCTTTCTCTCTCCATCTCTCTCTATTTTGAACTCCTTCAGTTGATTGATTGTAACAGGCCATTTTTCATTATTTATTTAATTACTCCTTCAAGAAATGTATATTAAGCCACCAACTCTGTGTCAGATATCATGCTAGATTCCACAGTGGTAAACAGGACAGATGCAGTTTCTGCCTGATGATATTTATAGCCTTGTGCTTATAATCATGACTTATTACTTAATATATCTAACTTTCTAACTTAATAACCAATGCATTTTATGAGTGAATATTTTCTCTCAGGATTCAGTGAATATTTCAGTGAACTGAAACTCCTTGAATTTGAATGTAATATTATTGCAATCAAACACATAGCCAATACTACTTATCATGATGCTCAAAGGATACAAAAAGTCATAAAACTGGTATTTTCTTCATATCAAAAACAGCTTCAATTATATGGGACAGAAGCCCTATTAGTGAGCACACTGTTGATTTATAAATCTTTTATTATAGTCTGTTCCATTCTATACTAGACCATTTGAGTTAAAAGTACAAGGTATGGCAAAAGTGTGTTTACAGCTGTTCATATGGAAAATAATGCAATAATGAATAAATAATAATACAAGAATAAACAGGCAGTGGTACAGTGGATAGAGCATTGAACTGGGATGCGGAGGACCCAGGTTTAAAACCTGAGTCACTGGCTTGATTGCGGGCTCACCAGCTTGAATGCAGGGTCGCTGGCTTGAGCGTGGGATTATAGACACAACCCTATGGTTGATGACTTCAGCCCCAAGGTCACTGGCTTGAAACCCAAGGTTGCTGGATTGAGTTCAAGGTCACTGACTTGAGCAAGGGGTCACTTCTCTGCTGTAGCCTCCCGGTCAAGGCACATATGAGAAAGCAATCAATGAACAACTAAGGTGCCACAATGAAGAACTGATGCACCTCTCTCCCTTCCTGCCTGTCTGTCCTTGTCCATCCCTTTCTCTGTCTCTCTCCCTAAAAAATAATAATAATAAAATAAACTGGTTTATGTACTCACAGCTATAAAACTACTTTTGCCTGATCATGTATGTCACATAGTAAAATTTTACTTTGAGGATTACAGTTTAAAATCTGATCAGGAAGAAATAAAGTCTGACATGGTTTGTGAACAGGATAAAATAAAAAACTGTTTTCTGGTCAGACTCATTAAACACATGGAAATGATAGTGACATTTAAAGTTTAAAGTCAGGTGTTTAAAGTTTGTAACATAATCACTGTCACTTGCACAGTATCTGATACATAGTAAATGCTTTAAAATATCTGCTAGATTAAACGAATGATGTTAAAAGTTCTTGGGTAAGAAGAGCAGGTGCATTGTGAATATGAAGGAGCACTGGACTATATATGTCAAGTGACCTGGATTTAATTCTGCCTATCCTCTTCAGAAAATCTCTTTATCTTCATGGACCTTAATTTCACATACAAAGAGACTGGGATCGTCTAGCATTCATTGCTTGAATAGTAAATACAAAGCAAGTATCACAAGTAATATATTTGTTGTGTCATATTTTGTTAGACTTCTCCTAACAACCAAACACTGATAAATATGCACTCTTTATATGACTTTTAATAGAAAACTCTTAACTGCAATAGTATATACAAATCAACTCTCAAGGTATAGGCATCCACCATATCCTATAAAATTATGATGCACAAAGTAGAACATTTTTGGGGGGAAACTTTGATTACTTGACTCTTCTCTTTTAACCTAAAGTTACTAATTTATTTCATAGACTAAAAAATAAATACTATGCAACTATCAAATAGAACATTCCTTCCTTGTTTTTCAGGTGGGCCTCCTTTTTCCTTTGAAAAGCATTTAGCTTTTATTTTCAATTTATCTCATCTTCCCTATGATCATCTACTACCAATTTTCTATAACTCATTATTGATACCAAAGAATTATAAACTCCTACCAGACACATCTTTGTCATTTGGCTTTTCTAGCTGTACTAGTGAGCAAACATTGAGAATAAGAAGGCCTGCCTCGAGAAAATCATATATCAGGTCACAGAAGTCATTCACCATTTTTTTTCTTTTTTTTTTAAACCAATACCTCTTGGTTCTGGTATCAGACTTACTCCCAGCCCAGATTCCTCTCCAGTCTTGTCTCTTATCAACCACCTTATGTACAGGAAGTTCCAGCCATAAAAAGATGCAGTTTCCCAAACCTTCCATGCACAGTTTTTTTTATATTATAAATACAGTTGACATTAAATATTATTTTGTATTAGTTTCAAGTATAAAGGATAGTGGTTAGATACTCAGATACTTTAAAAAGTGATTTCCCAATATGTCCAGTTCCCACCTGGCACCATACACAGTTATTAAAATTTTAGTGACTATCTTGCTTATCCTTGTGACTATTTTGTAACTACCAATTTGTCCTTCTTAATTCCTTCACCTTTTCTCAGTCCCCCAAACCATTTCAGCCCCAATAACCATCAGTCTGTTTTCTGTATCTATTTCAATTTTGTTTATTTTGTTCTTTAGATTTTACATGTAAAGTAAGATCATATGGTATTTGTCTTTTTCTGACTTTTTTCTTTTAGCATAATATCCACTAGATTCATCCATACTGTTACAAATGGTAAGATTTCACTCTTTTTATAGCCAAGTTATTTTTCATTATATTATATATATGTATCACCACTTTTTTATCTACTCATCTATTGATGGGCACTTGGGTTGCTTCCATATCTTGGCTATTATAAATAATGTTGCATTGAACATAAGGGTGCTTATATTCTTTTGAATTAGTGTCTCCATGCACATTCTTGTTTCAGAGCCTCTGCCCAAGGTGATACTTCTGCAAAAATTTCCTCCCAGCTTGGCCCCTTGTTTATATTGCTCCTGCTCATTCTTCAAGACATCACCATCTCTGAGAAGTGGTTCTTGACACCACCTCTCCTCATACTCTATTCCTAAGATCTCCTCTTCCCACAACCCTTGTGTAAACCTCTGTGATTATCTATCTTCTTTCATGTTCCTCTTTCACGTTTCTCACACTGATCATAAGCTCTTAGAAGATAAGAGCCATCACTTACTCATCTTCCTGGCCCCACTGAGAAAGCACACAGTAGGCACATAAGAAATGCTCATTGAGTAAATAAATGAATTAGTCAATAGTAAATGAAAAACTTTCTATATCAGATATGTAAAACACGTATTTAAATAAATAAACCAAATAGCATGTTCTGCAAATAGTAGTGGATTTTCTTGAGCGCATCTATTAAACTACAGGCTTTATGAGAGCAGAAACCAAGTTCTTTCGTTTGTCCTCTGATGTCCCATACAGAGGAAAGAGCTTAAAAACATTTAGGATGAAAATTAGATTCACTTTATATCCCTTACAACAGGGACACAGTAATTTTCATAGGGTCACCCTTGAACCACATGCGTAGGCCACTGAGAAGTTAACCTCGGGTGAAATCCCAGAGATGATAATTTACCTAAATACTTCATACAAATTTTATCACACCTGTAGAAACATGAATATAGATCATTTAAACAGAGGACCCTCAAAGAGCTTTGAGTCTGAGCACTTTATTACACTGATGAGAACAGTGAGACATAGTTTAGGTGAGATGTTCAGAGATACATAGCTAGTTAGATAAGGGCTCAAGTGGGTGGAGCCACAAGAGATTAGAAAATTTTCCCACTTTACTTTTGAATAGGCCCCTCAAGACTCCAAAAAACCTTGATAACACTTAATTCTCTAACTTGATGTTTATTTAATGGTTTCTTAATAAATTCTTGTTTGCCTCCAAATATTTTTCAGTTTAACATTTAGAGAAGAGGAATTAATAATGAAAATTCAGATGAGGACTAGATTTTAAGTATCGAGACCTTTAGATGGCACTTGAGCTTGATGAGTTGTTTGGCAATATTAAGTAATATATACTGCTCACAAAAATTAGGGGATATTTTATCACTTCATATTCATTTTGAAATATCCCCTACTTTTTGTGAGCAGTGTATATGAGTAGGGTTTGCAGAGAGGCTCTCGGAGCATTGGAGTTGGAGGAGGGTCAGTAGCACCCGCCATACTTAGAATGGCTACAGAAAACAAAATAGGAGTCCAAGTGCCTGAAGCTTCTTTTAATATGAGAATTAAAGTGATACTAAGACACTAATGTATTAGTTATTGCCTCAATAATGTTAATAAACAATCCACCTCCAAATTCAGCAGAAAATGACAATAAGCATTTGTTCTGATGCTCACAAGTCTGTAGGTTGACCATTAATGGGCTTACCTAGGCTGGATACAACTGAGCAGCTCAGTTTCAGGATGCAGACGTAGTTGGGCTTGGCTCTTCAATACGTGTGTGTGTATGTGTGTGTGTGTGTGTGTGTGTATGAATATATGTGTATATATATAATATATATATGAATGTATAGATAAATATATATATTTATTCTAGATCCTAAGTTGAAGAGGAAGCAACTACCTGGAGGAAGTTCTCATGTGATGGCAAAAGAGCAAGCTCCACCACACAGGCCTTTGACTTGCTTTATTACTAATATCATCAACTCTGGCCAGAGAAGCCACATTGCTCAGCCCAAAATTACTAAAAGAGGAAGTATACTCTACCCACAGAAGGATATGGAGGGGATTGAATATTTGCTAAATAAGAGACTATTTTATCATAACTACAAAGCTAGATTAAAATTTAAATTCTTCTGACCAATATAGTGTTTAACGTAAGCCTGACCAAGTATATTCTTTAACACAAGCCTCACATGAACATATTTAAATATTATCACTTGCCTTTCCCCTTCTGTTTAAAGCTATAGGGGATAAAGGCAAGTTGTGGCAAAGAGAGGACTTTAGAAACTCAACGGACTTATACAGTTAATAATGATCTATTGCCTTGGTTGACACTAAAAAACAGGACTCAGCCAAATTTAAACACTCCATATAGGTCATTTTAAATATAATCTGGGTGAAAGCTTTGGAGGAAATGTTATTTGTCACATGTAACAAGGAGATACATGTAGGGATGAAAGTTTTCTTTTTTTTTTTAATTTTTTTTTATTTATTCATTTTAGAGAGGAGAGAGAGAGGGAGAGAGAGAGACGGGGTGAGGAGCTGGAAGCATCAACTCCCATATGTGCCTTGACCAGGCAAGCCCAGGGTTTCGAACCAGCGACCTCAGCATTTCCAGGTCGATGCTTTATCCACAAGTTTTCATTCTAATACATTCTGGTTGTAGCAAGCCAATGGTAGAAAAATCTGTTTCCCTCTTCCTGGTTTAGTCCAACACTTGTACCAGCCTGCCTCTCAGCACTCCAACAGACATACCTGCTTAGACAATTCATGTCATTGACTATGAAATTAAATATGGTATTATCAGATTTTTGATCATTAAAGTTGATTTCTCACAAATAAATTTGGTTCTAAAATATCAACAGTATCACTGATTTTCAAAGTCATCACATTTATTTTTTACCCGTACAATTCAATTAAATGTTTGTCTGGGGATGTCCCAATGTATACTTGATGTCCTAACATAATTATTAATAATACCCTCTTTTACTGTCAAAATAAACTCGATTTGGCTAATAAATTAGATGGAGACCTAATTTTTTTTAAATGATTATCTAAAGACCATCACATTGGCTAATTAACCCCACCTAAGCTTTGGTAAAAAGAATTCATCTACCAGTGATTTCAATTTGGTAATATCATCAGACTTTTATTTGTATAATCTGGCTAATTATTATTTACATTTTTCCAGTTCTAATAACTACTTTCCCTATATCCGGTTATATATATTTAACTTTTTTTTAACCTAATCTACTATGATACATTATGTTTATTTTTATTAGCTTATTGAGCAGTTTTAAGAAATATAGGTGTAAGCTAAAATGAAAAACAATAATCTTTCAAGTGGATTAGGTCTGTAATCGGCAAGAGTATGAAATCCTGAAATTATGATTACTTCTCAGAGGACGGAGCCCATCTTCATTAACTTTACTAGAGCCAGAATTTATTATTGATGCATAGGTTCCACTGATTAATTGAGATATTTAGACATTTTATTTTCTGTACTGCAAGTTCTATATCTAAAATCTTCATTAATGTTTCTGGTAAAACAGTGATATTCAAGTCAACGTTATATAGAATAAGATCCACCACCATCCTCACTTTCCAAAGCTGATCTATTTGTTCGTTTGTTCATTTGTCTTTTTGATACTGTAATAAGTTCATGAGTAATCAATCCGTACATCAGTGTTTTCAATCAGCTAAAAACAATGATCAGACAATAATGCCTAAAAACTATGGATATAGTCTGCACTACAAAGAAAGTGTAAAATCAACACAGATATTGTAGAAATAGGTCATGAATACCTACAAATAAAAACTATTTTAAAATGCCCTATTTTGAAAACTATAACTGTTCAGTTAAAATTGTTCTTTCCCTGTTGGCCCTTTCAACAATAAGGATTGCTTCTAATCTCTTTCTGTTGCAATTTCCAGAATCCCTCTTCTATTTCTAACCCATTCTTTATTAGTGACCACATTTTAATTTTAAACATCAAATTGTATGGTACTCTTAGCCATGGTTTGTCTGGCTGCCTGATGTGTTTGCAGAACACCAGTCCAAAAAAATCATCAAATGCTATATCATGTGAGAAACTGGCTAAGCTGTAAAATGGCAAAACAAATTAACTCGTTATCTGAATAAGTCAACAATATATCTGTTTGACCAAAGGAAAAATCAGTCAAACCAATTTGTGGTTTCATGATTCAAGACAATAAATAAATGAACTAAACCCTGTCATTAGCAGGTGGTTCTGATGATTACGAAGGTGTTGTAAAGGACTCAAATATCAGACTCTAGGAGAACTCATTTTCAAATACCATTCATAAGGTTAGAAGCTGATGCTAACAATGATTAGACTAGCCCTTCTGATTTTCATTTAAAAATTAATTACTAATTTGGCTAGAACACACATTACATGGTCATGCATATGGCAGATGCTCAACTGAGTATTAACTGAAGACCAAAATTATGGCCCCAGTCATTTTATGCAACTAATAAACTTTAAATATACAGATAAGGCAGACTTTGGGGAGATAAGGAGGGCTATAATCCTAACAGACTATAATCAACAAAATTCAAATTGCAAAGATACAACTTACCTCTGGTTAACGAACACTCACACCTTCCTAAGTTTTATTCCATACCTGTTTGTTTTGTTCATTCCTAACAAACTATAATCAACAAAATTAAAACTGCAACGATACAACTTACCTCTGGTTAACGAACACTCACACCTTCCTAAGTTTTATTCCATACCTGTTTGTTTTGTTCATTCCTAACAAACTATAATCAACAAAATTAAAACTGCAAAGATACAACTTACCTCTGGCTAATGAACACTCACACCTTCCTAAGTTTTATTCCATACCTGTTTGTTTTGTTCTTGAATAACGCAGGGAACACCTACCATTGTATTTTGTACAGTGAGCACTGTTCTGATCCAAGATCTATTTAATGTCTATTGTCTTCTTTTATGTACAGCTATGATACTACATGGCAACTAAATTCTAAGTGTCACGCTGTTTCAGTTTTGAAAATACCACCTTCAATTCTAGACCATTTCATGTTTCAAACTATTTAGAATAGTAGTAAGTTCCCTTACAGGGTGACTGATCATTTCTTACCTGTCTAAATTCAGATATTTTTGACTCATCATTGGATGAGATAAATGCATACCTTTAGCCTCACTTATGGATAATAATTAAGGTGGGTAATTTATTTAAAAACCTATAAGAGGCCCTGGCAGGTTGGCTCAGCGGTAGAGCGTCGGCCTGGCGTGTGGGGACCCGGGTTCGATTCCCGGCCAGGGCACATAAGGAGAAGCGCCCATCTGCTTCTCCACCCCCCCCCTCCTTCCTCTCTGTCTCTCTCTCTTCCCCTCCCGCAGCCAAGGCTCCATTGGAGCAAAGATGGCCCGGGCGCTGGGGATGGCTCCTTGGCCGCTGCCCCAGGCACTAGAGTGGCTCTGGTCGCGGCAGAGCGACGCCCCGGAGGGGCAGAGCATCGCCCCCTGGTGGGCAGAGCGTCGCCCCCTGGTGGGCGTGCCGGGTGGATCCCGGTCGGGTGCATGCGGGAGTCTGTCTGACTGTCTCTCCCCATTTCCAGCTTCAGAAAAATACAAAAAAAACAAAACAAAAAAAAAAAAACAAAAAAAACTATAGGAATAGAGAGGCCCATGTATTGAAGGCTTCAAATGAGCCAGTTTAAAAAAAATTATCGGATTATTAAAACATTAAAGGATGAGTGAAGAGTCAGCTATTGGTCATCTTCCACTTCTCTAGCCACTCTTTCTTACCCATATCCCTATTCTTACCCTTAAAATGCTTGTTTTCCCAAAATTTTGACTCTCAGTGTTCTTTGTTTACCATGTATAAGCTCTTCCAATCGGTTCCTTTTTTCCCCATTAACAAACATCACATATGTCTCCAACCATTCTTGATCCTGAGCTCCTAATATGTAACTCACCTAACATCTGGACATCTCTAACTATATGTCAAACATGGCATGTCCAGATATAAACTTGTCATCTCAACCCCAATCAAATTCCCTTCCCTGTGTCACCTATCTCAGTGAACAACAAACCCTCTGTTCACATGCAGTTCAAGGGAGAAACTTGGGGGTCTTCACACAGGACCTTCACTCTCCACCATCTATCTGTCATTTTAGCTTGGCAATAAATTCTCTCCTTAGAACTCCCTAGAATCTGACTGCTTCCCCCTCCCTCCTACTCCTACCATCATCACTTCTCTCCTAGATTGCATCCTTATCTATTAGAACAAAAGATATTGAATCACATCGCTCCCTACTCAAAATCTTTCCCAGCCAACCATATTTGCTTAATCCAGTAAACAAACATAATATGGCATACAAACATCCATGTGCTCTAGCTTGTGCTTGTCTCTCCTGGTCACAATTATTTCAAGCATTAACTGCCCTCTCAGGAAGCTCTCTTTGACCTCCTAACCTGGTGCCAGCTTAGGCTTCTAGAAAATGCTGTGCTTAAAGCATGAACAGCACACTGTGTAACCAATGGTTTACTTGACTAGTCTTACAATCCAAAAACTGAGCTCCTTGAGGTCAGGGGTTATATTCTTATTAAATTTTAAATTCTCAACATTTAATATAATAATTGGCAGAGAATAGGCAACTAAAAAATGTTTGGTGAATAGACAAAGTGAATAAATGTTTAATAAACAAATAACAATTAAATAGCATTTTTTAGATAAAGAAAGAAAGTTTTGGGAGGTGAAAGGAAAATATAATAAGAGGGGGAAAAAGGCTCCTAAAATGAAAAAGGAAGTACACTAAAGTTGTGGAAAAAGACCAACATTCTCTTCCAGTCTGAAAACAATTTAAGTTGCCATAATGGTAACTAATACAAAGACTTTTATATTCATTATCTATTTTGGACTTGTTCCTGAATCAAGCACAGAATTATCAATTACAACACAGAATTATCTTTGAATTCTGAGCCTGGTAGTAGAATAAACTGGAAGAAACATAAAATCTTTTTTCTCTCCTTAAACACTAAGAATTGTTTGCATTATGCTTGGAAAGACAAAGTCATTTTGCAGCTCTACTATTCATAAATATGTGTCATAAAGACTTGCTGAACACAGCAAAAACAAATATCTCATTTCACTGGCTTTCTCCAGAGAAGAGAGAAGGCAAATTTAAAAAGAATTTTTAATAGCTGCAGAAATCTTCAGCTTAAAAAGAAAAAAAGTTGCAGAGAGTATGCATGAAATTAAATCCAGTTCAAAAGCCTAAGATTAAAAAGTTGCAGAGCAAAAAAAAAAAAAAAAAAGAAAGCCTGACCAGGCGGTGGCACAGTAGATAGAGCATTGAACTGGGATGCCAAGGACCCAGGTTCAAGACTCCGAAGTTGCCAACTTGAGCACGGGCTCATCTGGTTTGAGCAAAAAGCTCACAAGCTTGGACCCAAGGTCTCTGGCTAGAGCAAGGGGTTACTCGGTCTGCTGAAGGCCCGCGGTCAAGGCACATATGAGAAAGCAGTCAATGAACAACTAAGGTGTTACAATGCGCAACGAAAAACTGATGATTGATGCTTCTCATCTTTCCGTTCCTGTCTGTCTGTCCCTGTCTATCCCTCTCTCTGACTCTCTCTCTGTCTCTGTAAAAAAATAAATAAATAAATAAATAAGTTGCAGGGCTACTTTCATGGGCATGTAAATGATCAATTATGACATCTATGAACTTGGATCTAAAAGACCTTGATATCAAATCTTTGCCTCAGGCAAATATTTCAAACTCTCCAAGCCCTGGTCTCCACATTGTAAAATAGAGATATCTGTCCAGCCTACCTCGCAAGATTATTTTAAGAATCAAATGCATTTGAACATTTAATAAACACTTTAAAAAAAAAAAATAGGAAGCATCAACTCCCATATGTGCCTTGACCAGACAAGTGCAGGGTTTCGAACCGGCAACCTCAGTATTCCCAGGTCGACGCTTTATCCACTGCACCACTGGAGGTCAGGCCTAACAAACACTTTTTAAATGTCACTATTCTAGGCATGAGTGATACAGTTGTACATAAAGCAATACAAATACAAAGTTCCAGTCCTCTTTTAGCTTATGTTCCAGAGAGAAAGACAAACAGACATCAAATAAGTAGATGGATCTATCCCTGCAAGGAATAGTGAGTGCTCACAAGAAAAGTAGGCCAGGACGAGGGGCTAGAAAATGACACGGCAGTCATGCATTTGTTTCAGGAAGAGAGACATGTTCTCTCTGAGGGAAGATCTGAGTGAAGTGCCCAACCTTTTCTATATTGCATTCCTTACCCCTACCACACGCCACTCCTTCATGAGGAAGGGCCCACTGTCATCTGATCAGTTCATTGTACACTATTTCCCTGCTGCTTTGCCTGTGCCATATCCTACCCCAAATGTTTCTCTGTATCCACCTTTCAATATCCTCTTTCTGTTTTAAAGTCACTGTGGAAAACAGTATGGAGATTCCTCAAAAAATTAAAAATCGAACTGCCTTTTGACCCAGCTATCCCACTGTTAGGAATATACCCCAAGAACACCATAGCACTGTTTCAAAAGGAGAAATGCACCCCCATGATTATGGCAGCTTTGTTCACAATAGTGAAGATGTGGAAATAGCCCAAATGTCCATCAGTGGACGAGTAGATTAAAAAGCTGTGGTACATATACACAATGGAATACTATGGGGCCATGAAAAAGAAGAAAATCTTACCTTTTACGACAACATGGATGGACATGGAAACTATTATGTTAAGTGAAATAAGCCAGGCAGAAAAAGAAAAATATATGACCTCACTTATTTGAGGAATCCAATGAACAATGTGAACTGAGGAACGGAATTGAGACAGAGGACAGATCAAAGGGACCAGAGGAAAAGAGAACAGAGGGAAAGGGGATGATAGGATGGGATAAACCTGAAGGGAAGGGGGGAGGGTGCTTGGGGAGGGGGACAAGGGAGATGTTGAGGGGAATGGGGGGATGCATTCGGGGCAACACTAGAATCTATGTAAACACAATAAATTAAAATAAAAAAAGACCAATTCAAAATACTACCCCAGGAACTGACGTGATCTCTCCAGCCTCTGATACCTAATAGAACACTAATTGTATATGCATCCTTCTCACTCCTCCCGCAAGTATTCAGTGAGCACCTACACTGCATTTACTTCACCTTATGGCTAATTTTGTCCCTCTCTTTTCCTCCACTTTCCACCTTTCTCACACCCTACTAAATTGTAAGCTCACTAAAGGCAGCTATCGTTTTAGCTTTATAGCCTAATACCTACCACAATGATGGGCATCTAAGAGACAAAATAATATTATTTGAATAGAGAAATGTTTGATTATTGTACCCTACCACAATGATGGGCATCTAAGAGACAAAATAATATTATTTGAATAGAGAAATGTTTGATTATTGTACCCTAAATAGCAGGTGCTATTTCAGCTCTCTTTGAAAAGAGAGAAATCAGCTGATCAACAATCCTCCTCACTCATCTTAGAATCTCCTACCTATAGAAAAATTGTGGTCTTCCTTAAATTTGTTCTTACTTCCCTCTATTGGGGTCCATTAGAATGTAGTTAGGCAAGGGGCATGAGTCTACAGTGCATTCGTATCTAGTTTGCAGGTCTTGCCCAGGAACCAAGCCAAGCCAAGAAGATGCAGAACACATTCTGAATACCTGGTAGACTTAGTAGTGATAAGGCAATCAGAATAACAATCTTTGACTTTGAGCTCATTAGCACTGGAGCCCCATCCACTTCAAATCCAGTGAGGTCCCAGGGAAGCCACGGCTGGGGACCCAAATCCTGGCTTTGACTATGTAACTCCTGAATTTTGATATATGAAATCTGTGAGAAAAAAAGAAAGAACCCTGAGAGATATAAACAAAGTTAAAACAAAGAGACTTCAAAAACAATGTTCCTTGGAGGTTAAAGAAATTGTATGGCCACTTTGAGAAAACATCAATTTATTCTATTAGTAAGTCTACAACTACTCGAATCATGTGTCCAAGTGTACTAGAGATGGAAAAATATCAAAGGGGAAGCTGGTAAAGGAATTTGGACAAAATTAGAGACCTGTATCAATTTTCAGTGTTATGCACCACTCTAATACTTCACTACCTAAATTCTGAAAAAAAAATACAAAATTTAATAATTCTTGGTCTCCCGATTTATGAACATTTGATCTTGATGTGTACAAAAATGCTTTTTTCTACAAATCAACATGTTCTAAATATGCTACATTACCAGCCCCTGGTATAATAGAAGGTTATTTTTGTTTTGGTTGTTGTTCCCTGACTTCATGTAAGAACAAAGAGTTAAGCGTAGTGGCATATTCATTTAGAATTTTATGTGCATTCCACTGATGTCAGTATTGGAATTAGTTATACTGAAAAAGAATAGCTGATGTACCTGAAAAGAAAAAGTCAGTCATGTGGAACATTACACAACTTTTAGGTACAAATTCTGAATCTCAATTCAGAAGGCCTGAAACATAACCCCCACTGTACAGACTTCCTGACCTTCAGCTAAAGCTTCTGAAATGTTTAACATTTTTTCCATAAAACACTAGAACAAGAGAAAGCGCATGCTTCCTTTCCTGAGGCCTTCATCATTCTCCAGTGTTTTAAGAGGAAATTTATTTCAATTTCTGAGCTGTGGGGTCAAAATGGTATATAGCCAAAAGCTCTTGGTCATATTTTCTTGTACCTGAGAAGATCTGGATTGATCATCTTTTCATGTGCGGTATATATCAACGTGTCAGGGATGTTTTTCCATTGTCTAAAACTTCCCACAACAAACACTACTGGCAATATATTTTCTTATCATCTAACCAAATCGTAACTCACATAGATAATTTTCCTCAGAGTCTAACAATCTGTAAAATTCAAAGTTTTCTACAACTTTTCAGAACTATCGTCTGAAACTAGGATTCACATTGCATACTTGCACTGCATGCAAGTGCACACAGGTGTGCTTGAATGTAGACACACAAACACACACACACATTAAATACTCTTTCAGCCACTTCACGTGGATCCCGTAGGTAAGCAATCAGAATAACAATCTTTGACTTTGAGCTCATTAGCTTTGGAGCCTCATCCACTTCAAATTCAGTGAGGTCCCAGGGAAGCCATGGCTGGGGACCTAAATCCTGACTTTGACTATTTAACTCCTGATTTTTGATATATGAAATCTGTGAGAACTAAAGAAAGAACACTGAGAGATATAAACAAAGTTAAAACAAAGAGACTTCAAAAACAATGTTTCTGAGACCTAAGAGAGACAGGTGGAGTCAGGATAAATTTGTGGCTGTGAAATGAGCAAAGGAAATACAGAGAGAATATTCTAGAACAGCAGTAATTTGGGAGCCAAAGAGAGACTATCCAAAGAAGCATCCATTCAAGACAAGGGGTACCAGTTGAAAAAACCATGCCCCCCATAAAGAGATCTTTGCCTGAGTTAAATAAGTATGAGAGGCTGAAAGGAAGGCTCAGGCCTGAGTTCCCTGAACCACCAATATTTAAGCAGAACCACCTTCCACAGGAGTCTGGGCTTTGCCTGTTGGTAAGGAAGACATTCATATGGCCATAAATGCTATTCAGACACAAAATGTTTGCTATGACAGCTTGAATGTCCACTCTGGATAAAATGGTTAAAAAAATTGGCTTGTTTTGCCTGCACCAGTTCTTCATGCACTGGCCTCAAGTGAGATGTGCTGTACAACATCAGAGCAGAAACAGGCAGAGCCATGATAGCCAGGAACAAGGCTGCTGCTCCTGGCATGGCTCCTGCCCATGCAGATTTATTCAAGTCAAATAATTCCTGTAACTCCTGTAAATGACCCCTCCCACAATACCTCCACAGTTCCAAGTCCAGAGAATGCCACCACCAAGGCCAGCGGTTTCTGCTCTGCCATCAACAGCCAGTCTGTGATCTTGTTCTGTCTTCTACATGCCTACTATTAAAAGACTCAGGCCAAGAAGTGTCTATACTTCCATCTTCTAAACTCAATCTAAATGGCATCTAGACATCCAGTGTGACAAGAAAAAAAATGGGTCTTTACTGAATCTGCTAACTCCACACATAATTTTATTGACACAGAAAATGTTGAGACTCAAATTTGACTGGTTTGAAGAGCCTGGCAGGGTTTGAGTAGGAGGTGATGAAGGCCAATATTAAATCTGCTGGGCTTTATGTACAAGAAGAAGAGGGGCACATCCAAAATTAGTTCAGGGATCAATTCCCTCAACGTGGCTTAAGAAGTATGGACAGAAAAATTTGAAAATGAACATATTTTTTATCTTATCTAGAGATAAAAGATGGGATTTGGAACAGAGTCAGTTTTCACTTGGTTCATTGAACTTATAAGGCCATAAAACAGTTAGGTAATGCAAAAAGCTATGGTTCTATTTACATGTACAATAGAAGGAACTTCTAGGCATCCCTGTAAATCCTCACTGTATGGTTTCACATTACTAATTTAATGCCAGTGTGACTTTAGACCAGTGCTTAAAACATAGTAGGTACTCAGTAAATATTTGTTGAATGAACATACCTGCAGAGAAGACTGAACTCATGGCTTTGAGAATTCTGGCAACATTCTCAAATGTCACCATTCACCTGCAACCTTAAATTTCTTTGAAGTCTCAAATTTTAACTTAAAACTTTATGTGGGCTTCATAGTTGATATTTCATAAATACCACAGATGTGGCTTAAATAGTAATATCACAATATATAGTTTACCCTAAAAATTATTTTCAAACTATTCAACTCTTATGTAACTTTAAACCCTTTTCCCTCACTGAATAAGTAATATTGGTGATCTTATAAGTAATATTTATCTTATGGTTTCTTGTATGTTGTCACGCCCTGCCTACCACCATGGGTACATGCACTCAGGCTAAGGAACTTGGCTCTAAATGGTCTCTAATGTTCTTCTTACCAGCTCAAAAAATACTATGCTTTTGGAAAAGAGCAAAATTGCCAGATAAAATCGAACTAGTGACACATATAGGGGAACCTTTTTGTTCTGGATGTAAAGATTTTATGTCTATCATCTAAAATGGCATGAGGTTTTTGGCAGCTGAAATAAATTAGCTCATTTTAAGCTTGTAACAAATGAAAAGCCCTAGATCTTTCTTACAGGAACTATTGTAAACCAGAGATTCCCCATTTTATACTGGCAGATTTTTATTTTTTGAAACTCTGGGCAGGATTTTACACTTCCTCCCTAATAAAATTCACCATCAGGTTCAGGTCATCATTCCAGTCTGTTAATGGCTATATCCACTGTGTCATCTATCATAGTAGCCATCAAACAGAAAATTTTTACATATGCCTTCTGTGTCATCACCAACGCATTTACTAAAAAACAGAACAGTGCAAGACAGAGGTTTAGGGCATGCCACTAGACACCTTCAACTAGGTTAAAGATATTCATGATTGAGAAGGAACATTTGCCTGTTAAAGGACGTATCAAAATCCATGCGTGGGCATGAGATAATTTTATATTTTTATATTTATAAGGTAATTCCAATTTATTTTTAATTTTTATTTTATTTACTTATTTATTTATTATAATAAGTTTAATTTATTGGGATGACATGGTTCACCAAACCATACAGGGTTCAAGTGTACAACTCAATATAACACCATCTACACAAGGCATTGTGCACCCTCTGTCCCAAGCAAAGTCAAGAGAAATTAACTTTAAAGAACTGGACACACCAACCTAGGATGACAAAGAATAACTCATCAACACAATAGGTACTGCTACTCAATTACTTGTGAATTTGCCCATCTGAACTTTCATTCATTTTTTACTATAGGATATAGAAAAATAGTTGACCACAAGAGCTTCTAAATCAAGATTTCTGAATAATTTAGTTTCATTTCTTTTCCTCTGAGACTTTGAAAACAATACGCTTTTTTTTTCCTGGAAATTAACATCCATTTCACTGGTATAGATTCTGTAATTTTCCTTTTATCCAGCACTTCTATCCATCTGTAGCAGATGTTAACAGACTTCAGTCTTTCTTAGAGGCTACTGCACACTTCCTTTTTATCTACCACAGGGCATCCTCCATCAAAGGCACCCGCCCTAAACCAAGAGCAAGGCAAAAAGACTTTGCCAGAGCACTATGCTCCCAGGCACTCTAATGAGGGATAAAGTCTGATAGATAAATATCTCAGCTGATTCCCCCTTGGTGAGACAATTCTGAGGCACGTTCTGCAGTCTCTCAGAAGGATATAAAATGACATGTCATAATTTCCAACAGGAACAATTCACTTAGCAATACAACTTTGCTTCTTTTCCTCATCTCACTTCCCCAGTCCCACTCTGTATGTGCTTCCTGGAATCACTCCCCAAAAACCTTCTTGCTCCCCATATCCTTATTTCTAGGTATACTTTGGGGAGAATCAAAATGAAGACATATCCCTAATCTCCCAGAATTGACCCACTCATCTGTATAATTTTCCTAAAATTACTGAGTTTGTCCAATTGTGTCAAGTGTGATTTCACTACCCTTAGATGCAATGCTTCTGTGCACACGGACGAGAAATCATTGAAAACCTATGTATGGGGGCTTTCTTACCACCACGCCATCTCTCTTGTGCTTCAGTGGCTCTTATGTTTATTCCATTTTTTACAATATGAAAGTCATTCTTCTTGCTTGAAAAGAAAAAACAAAATAAAAGTTAGGTCATATTGCCTTTTTCTCTCTCAAAATACCTAAAGGTCATATTGAAAGTCTTCAAGAATGCAAGGTAATTTATATAGAGAGAGATATAGATGATAGATAGATAGATAGATAGATGATAGATAGATAGATAGATAGATAGATGATAGATAGATATAGATATATAGATAGATAGAGATAGATAGATATTTTTATATATAGATATATAGATACAGATATAGATACACACTTCGATACATGAAAATATTGTTTTTACCATTCAAGGATCTAAATTCCAAACTAGGCCTTTATTATTCTTTCAACAAACATGTCTTTAGTTTCCTGTATGTGCCATGCACTATACTAGAAAATGGAGAGCAACATGTGAGAACAAGATTTTCCCATCACTCTAAGGAGTTTACAGTTCAGTGAACAGTGTTGGGGCTCAGTATGGAGAGGAGCAATTCATTTGACCACTCCACACCATTCCTACAGCACCATTCAAGTTGGATGTTGAATTTCTAATGAAGCCATATTCCATCAGTATTAAATTATTCTCATATAAACAGATCTTTAATTCATATCCTAAAGCTTCCTGGTTCTTTTTAATAAGCTGATATATTCTTCCTCCACATTTTGTTTTTTTGCTTTTGTCACTTGTTTTTATTTTTAATTTTATTTCTCAATTACAGTTGACATTCACTATTATATTGTATTAGTTTCAGGTATACTACACTTGTTTACTCAGATGAAGAATACAGAGAGTATATCCCACAGCTCCTGGAATTCTTTGTGATGTTCTATTCCCTCTTAATTCTCTTCCACTGGGATATTTTATTTAACTGAAAGTGAATGGCCTCTTATTAAAGGCACAAGAGGACTATGCTATGCAGTAGGCAGTGGCATTGAAGGGAATATGCTGAGTCTGTGTAAAGTAACTGTTCTTCCTGGGAAACTGGCCAGCTTTGCATAGTATGCTCCATGACCACCTTGTAGTCAAGAACATCAGGCTGCCGGAAGGAATAAACCACCAAGGGCACCTTTTCTGAAACTGCCACAAAGCAGATCTATTCCCAGTGTGCCTGGCACTAAACTTCATTAAACCTTGATGAGAAACTGAGTTCCCACAACAGGGTTTCATGTGATAACTCTGAGGCAAGATTTAGAGATATGTCACTTCAAATTTTGCTAGTCTTTGCAAGAAGCTTTTTCAGGCTAAACACACACACACACACACACACACACAAGGTTGACTAAAGACATATTGCTTATGATTGCACATACTGTTTCCAATGATCTCTTTCCAATGCACTGTTTACAGGACTTCGTTTTTTATTTGTTTGTTTGTTTGTTTGTTTTTTAGTCTAACATAACAATCACTAGAAAACTCAGCTACTAAAAAACCTGACTTTAAAAGAAGAAATGCCACTTTCTATTACATTTCTTTCCCTAATGTGAGTCAGATGTATCATAGCTGTTTAAGTAGAATTGTTTAACAGACTTTTTTTTTCTGGAAGAAAATCACTTCAGGAAACTCAGTAAGAGGTTTTTAAGCCCTTGCTATGGAAAAAAAAAATGTCTGCTAATGTCCCATTTCCCCTCCTCCAACTGAATACTGAATATTCTGTGACATCGACTGCTGAGATAAGCTAAGAAGACAGAGACACTTTACTTTTCTGCTCTTTTACTAGCTTTGTGGCTTACAAGATTCACTTCATCTTTCTGAGACTCATTTTATTTTTTAAAAATAGACTCTTTAAGAATTAAAAGAGACAACATATATTGACAATGCTTGGCGTATAGCTATTATTCAGTAGAGTAACTGGTGGTGATGGATTAATAATTGCAATAGCAGAATAGCAGCAGTGTACCTTAAGACTTTTGACTCAGGACACTACTCTGGTGCTCTGACAAGTTGTATTCTCTAGTTCTGAGTGTCCATAGGTTTGGGAGACTTCCCATTAACTTTCTCTCCTCAATGTACTTTGGACAACTGAAGTTTTCATATACAGACAATGACTCAAGGTCTATGATAATAACAGCCCAATCCAATTTGTGAGGTTGTCATCCCAGTGACTATAACATGTCTACATGTACCTTACTGTTCATAGAGATTTTTCTCTCCTCATGATAGAGGATAAAGAAGATATCCTTGTCCATTCCAAAAAGGTCTCTTCAAAGGATGAGCCCGTCCAGCATGTTGTTTATATACATCAACTCTTATTAAATTTTATCATGTATTTATATTCTTATTAAAGTGGGAATTGCTTGGAACATTAACTCATTTAATATGGATATTTTCTAACAATATTAAAGAATAAAAACCTGTCCTGTTTTATATATAAAATGTTTGATATAGAGTACAGGTTAATGTCAAGATATGTAATACTTCTAACACTTCTAGACTAAGCACTTGGTGTTTGTCAAATTATTTTACCTTATTGCAAAATGCATTGTATTTACAATATAATAAAATACATTGTCAAAAAAGCATTTCTTTGAAAGGACATTTTTTTGTTGTTGGTTTGCCTGCTTTTGCTGAAGAGCTAATTAGCCATGACACTTAGCATAGGTTCAGGTCTTAAAAGAAATAGGATTAACTGAAATGAAACCATGCTACAGGCAAGCCATTATGATAAAAATGGAGCATGAGACATAACACAGGCAAAATGCTATAGTTCCTTGGGCTCATGAAAGCCAAATATGCTTGTCGGAGCAATGAACATTCTATGGGCTGGTAGGTTTTCTTTTGAAGAAAGCTTGCACAAATGGCATATTAATCCAGAAGACAATCCAAATTTATAAATTTTATGCATTTCAAGGTAAACATTCAGATAATAAAAGAATTTAGAGACTTGCCTGACCTGTGGTGGCGCAGTGGATAAAGCATCGACCTGGAAATGCTGAGGTCGCCGGTTCGAAACCCTGGGCTTACCTGGTCAAGGCACATATGGGAGTTGATGCTTCCAGCTCCTCCCCCCTTCTCTCTCTCTGTCTCTCCTCTCTCTCTCTCTCTCTCTCCCTCTCTCTGTCTCTCCCTCTCCTCTCTAAAATGAATAAATTAAAAAAAATAAAAAAAAAAAGAATTTAGAGACAAAAAACTTTCAATATGAAAAATTAAAAATTTAAGACAAGAAAATCAACATGAAACCCTATGTTTGGATCATGAGATATTGCGGTACCACCTTTAAAACAAATCAGAATTCTTCCTTGATTGTTCAAATCTATAAACTCTAAACATGAAGCAGAAACACTTCTACAAAATGGGTTTCCATGGTCTAGTCTATGTAGAAATGTCCCACGCAATACAAAAAGCACAAGAAGTCACCATTTTTCATTTGGTGGCACCTTAGACTTCTACAGTTCTTTAACAGGCTTTCATTGTTGTTTAATTGTCATATGATGTGGGGGTACATTGGGGCCCACAAGTTCCTGAAATTATAGATTTCTTTTCTGATCAATGAACACTTTGGATTTTTGAAGGGAATAAATATCAAAGATGAGACTCTACTTCCTATGAAGGTTGTGATCACCACCAATAGAATAAGTTCTTTTGGGTCAGGAATTAGAATGAGTTCATGATGACCTCAGGTAGAATGTCACGTTGTATAGATGAGGCTAAGCTGGAGAAAGATGTCAATGCTCAAGGAAGGGCCATTTTACCAATACTCCACAACCCACACTGGTACTTTATGGTCCAATAATTTGTTCTCCTTTCAAGAAAAAAAAAATCTATTGTTTTGAGCTCTCTGTTTTTTTAAAAGCTGCATAAAAATAAGAAATTCAGTTAGCTTTTTGCCTTTGTGGCAGAGAGATGTTAACAAATTACCATTAAGTTTAATACATGTAAATCTTACTTTTCCTAAAGGGGAAAAATGTTAATAATGTTCTTGCAACTACAAACTTTTCTTCACCTAAAAAGGTTATTTTAAGAAGAATTACTTGTTATTCAAAATGAACATAGATTTAATGCAGAATCATCTACAGTGTTTCTTGAACATATTACTCTAATGATAAGTGAATTTTGAAAACTTATTGAGAAAAATTTATTCCAGAAATTTCAATGATCTGTTCTACTGAGTCCTCAATGCCCTAATTATCAAAGTCACACTGGCTACCCCCCCATTTCTATTAGAAATAATCTCTGCCACCAATTGGTGAGTGGTTTCATTATTTTAATACATCTTAAAAATAAGAATATTTATAGAACCATTATATTTCAGAGAGACTTTTACCAGTTTCAAAGAGTTTTGAAAAAGAAAAAGCAGAATTTAGGGAATAGGCATAAATTCTAGACCACCAATACATCACTTTCTTATCTACATTCTTGAAAACTCTTAATAATACACTGGAATATTTCTGGATTGTTTTGTTTTGTTTTTTATTTGATGGTTGATTGAGAAAGCACAAGTCAATAAAATCTAAGAAACTTATCAAATCACAGGCCTGGGCAGCAAGAGACAGTGAATGTGCCATTAACTACATGGATGATGGGCATCAACATTTAATCCCTCGAGACCTCAATGCCTCCTATGGCAAAGACACGGTTAAACCCCCCCCCTTCCCTTTTGTAATCCCCACACTGTTATTTGTGTCTATGAGGGTTTTTTATTATTATTCAGTGAGGGGGGGAAGGCAGAGACAGACTCCTGCATGCACCCCAATGGGGATCCTCCCAGCAAGCCCACCAGGGGGTGATGCTCTGCCTATCTAGGGCGCTGCTCTGTTGCTCAGCAATCAAACTCTTCTTAGTGTCCAAGGCAAAGGCCATGGAACTATCCTTAGCATCCAGGGCTAACTTGCTCCAATTGAGCCATGGCTGCAGGAGAGAAAGAGAGAGAGAGAGAAGCAAGAGGAGGGAGGAGTGTAGAAGTGGATGGGTGCTTCTCCAGTGTGCCCTGACCAGGAATTGAACTCGGGACATCCACACTCCAGGCTGACACTCTACCACTGAGCCAACGGGCCAGGCTGAGGGGTTTTTTCTTTGCTTAATTCTTTCACCTTTTTACCCAGCCCTCCAACCCTCATGCCTCTGACAGCTGTCAGTTTGTTTTCTGTATCTATAAATCTTTTTCTGTTTCTTTGCAGTTTATTTTGTTAATTAGATTCCACATATAGCTTTCAAGTCCTGTTCACATATCAACATTGGTTCCTCCTTCCTTGGCTTTTCATAAGCAACACCACTCCAGGACTTGCATAGTAATGGAATCAAGTTCATGTGTCTCTCTCTGTTTAGACCCCAAAGGCAGAGACTTGTTTTACTTTTTATTTCCTCCCAAATTCTTAGCACAGTGCCTGGCACTGGGTGGTGTGGCTCTGTGTATTTTATCCTTACAACACACTGTGATGGAATCTGATACCTAATAAATTATATTTAATATTTTAATGCTATTAAAAACATAAGGAGAAAGAAAAAGAAAATTATATTGCATACTATAAACATATGTACCTTATGAAAGTAACAATTTGAGCTAAATATTAGTAGAAGTACATTAACAAAAAAAAAAAGCTAATTCTTTAGGCTGGGTTTGCTTGGGCTTACTGTAGACTCAGATTCATTGACAATGTCCAAAGAATTCCAACATCTAGACTTAAAACTTTATTTCTAATCCAAAATTTTGAAGTAACAGAAATTAAATTTAATGAAGGCTAATATAAGTGTTGGAGTGGGTGAAAATAGTAAGAATAAGAATTGTGAATTATGTCTTTTTTATACCATCACTAAGGTTAGCATCAACAAGTAGCCTATTTCTCAAAAGAGGAAGCTGAGACCCAGGATTGAATCAAAGAGGCAGCTCATTTGTAATGGACAGTAACTACAAACTGGTCCAGGAATTGGAAACATGAAATTAAAGTTTCCCTTTTAACACCCACTCTCTGTTTAATTTCCTTATATATAAAGTAATATTTTTTATGTCTGCCTCTAAGGTCATTGGAAAGATTAGATGCTATAGTATATATAAAAGCAACCCATAAAATATTTATTGTATATGGATAGTATTTTGTTTATTATAGGGATTTCTTTACTAACTCCCTAGCCTCCATAGATTGGGTGGAAGTGCCATGGTAGAGTGGGAATGTGCCAATGCATGGGACCCACAAGATCTGTCTTCCAGTCCTTCCTCCCCCTACCTTTTCTAAGTGGATAACTTAAGACAGTGCCTTCACCTGTTCTGCTCCAGTTCCCACTGGGGAAAAACAAACAAACAAACAAACAAAAAACAATATTTTATTTACATAGCCTAGAGATATTTGAAATAAAACAGAAAAATGGTTGCAAAGTGCAAAGCATAATGTTTTCCATTAAAACTGCATATTTGTTACTTGAAAAATGGGTGACAGGTGAAATGATTCATGCTAAAATGTGCAACTTATTATTAGTCTAGCAACTAATTTCAAATTTCTTCCACTAATCTATCTATTTGAATAAGTAGATCACTTATACAAAATATTGGTCAGGAAAATATATAACAGAAATAAATGCTCTATTTTCTAAATTTAAAAAAGCCAAAATATTTATATGCATGAAAAGATTAAAATAATTCTCATGCATTGAGGCATTACTATTCAATTGAATTTATTATTAAATACATTTACTTTATGTGTTTCACAAAAACTTCACTGACTACTATTTCATAACTGTTGGTTTCCAGCCTTTTGTTTACTTTCCATAAAAAACAAAAACCCTTTAGTTCCAAATCTAATGCTTAGGTATAGCCACTGCTTATCCAGTTCGTGCAACCAAGATTTTATTTAAAAACTGATCTTTTAGTCTTGCCCAAAACATTTTGAGCATTACACAACTAAGAAAAGCAACCTGTTTCTTCTGATTAGAGTTTCTAATGAATCTTATCATTAAGATATAAGGAATTGCTATTGCTTACTTATTTTTGGTTTTGATGTGTTTTGTTTTTAAATTATATCAGCTTACTACAGGACATACTTCCTGATAATTTTGGAAGTTTTTACTGAATTTAGATTTAAAATATTTCTCTTAATTATTTCAATGCTTTGAAAGAATAATGAAAAGATGACTTTTTCACACATTGGTTAACTGAGCAAGGTTACATTGTGTCTTTGAAACTCATTTCTCTCCCCAGAGATAATCTTTAATCATCATCCAAATTTACTGTTAGAACATACAAAAATGGCTCCAAACAAAACTGCTAATTCTTGTTTATATACACAAAGGGGTTCAAAATATAAATCTTCATATTAGCAGTTTGTGAAATGTCATTCCATTATATGATCACTTCCTATTCTATAATTTTTGTCAACATCTGAAAAAAAAGATACTGAAAAAGTACCCTCTTTCAAAAAAAAATCGTCTTTGACCAGATTTGAGAAAAACACAATCTTAGAAACTCAGCCCTGCTCTTTTTTTAAGGCACTATTATACTACTAGGTTGTAGTTATTTATTCACATTCTTCTCCACATTGGATCATAGCCTCTTAGGACAGGGCCTAAGGCATAACTGATCTTTCTAATTTGAAGAGCTTGGCACCTAGAAAGTGCATCAAAAGTGTTACATTGGTGGAATTGAGTTAAATAACAAGTGATGTATGCTGTGATTTTATAACCTTATCCTCTGTACTAACCTCCCGTGAAGACTGAGAAGATACCCCAAAGAACATGACTTTCACCAGCCATAAGCACCTGCACAGCCTGCCTCCTTATAAAGACCAAGACACACCTGCTACTCCATATCTTCACACCAGCACAACTGTGTACAAGCATGCCAGAAAGAACCCCACATCCAAGGGATCAATAGCTGCAATGATCATATTAACATGCATTGTCCTAGCATCCCATTTGGCCTAGTGAATCCCTCTCACCTTCAAAATGTTGTCTTTGGATGGTAAATTACATGGTCCTCTTATTAATAGCTACATTTCAGCTATGTCCTTTTATTTTCTACTTGGAGACTTTGAGGGTAGATTCTGAAAAAAATAGGCAAAGTTTTGCATAAAATAGAAATGGTATAATAGGAGTTTGATTAGGACATTTTCTTTTGCCCCTGAATTAACATCTAAGGCCCAAAGCTGAAAATAAAGAGGCACAGAACATGCCACAATTTAAACAGAATGACCAACATCAAAAGTCAGAAACCTGTGTCAAAGCTAATTAGCGAGTAACCAGACTTGTCCCAATATTCTCAAGTCATCAATCCAGCCCCCTCCCGATCTCCAGCCATACCACTCCTTTTAGTTTCTAAACCGGATTGGACAGAAGAAAGAAACTATGGGAGTCTTAAGTTATTGGCCTAGAGGGTGGTGCAGAAACCTAAATGGGATGTAGTCATTCCCCCCAATGAAGAGGGCGACAGGACCTCAGGGAATCCTTCAAAGAGACAGGGCAATTTGAAAGGAGGAGAACATAATTTCATTTCTCAAGGATGTGTGCTTATGCCTAGAACTTAGAAATCTTCTCCCCATTTCTAAAGAACCAAGGGAAGACACTGACAAGAAAAAACAGGATGGTGAGAAGAAAAAACTGTGGAAAGCCCGAACATCCTTCACTAGGAGTGGCAAAAAGTTGTGTTCCTTAGGGTCACGTGAATACAACAGAGAAAAGTTGGACTTCGGCTGTCCTGATGGTACCAGACCCAGGAAGGCTGACTGCCAAGGAAGGTACATTCAGAGAAGTTGAGTTTAAACCAGAGCCTGAGTTCCTCTAAGAACAATTGTATAAGGAGACACCAAGTCCCTACTCACACACCTTCCATAAAGGGTCATCCCAAATACACATGCATTTCCAGAGAGCCAGCCTTAGGACACCTGTGGCCCAGAGGTCTTCAATGGCTAAAACACATTATTCAGACCAACATAATAATGAAGGAGACACACAACAGCTAGTTTTTTAAAAAAAGACACTAGTACCTTTCTCCTAGCTGCTTACCAGTGTAGAAGGAACTAGAAAGACAAAATGTCTCAAAAGGAATATAAACCTTCCTACTCTGGGTCATCAGAGCTATAAGATTTAAGTTAGATAGGAGATTAGAATTTTAAACTGGATTTTTTTAAGGTAAAAGTGACTGGGAAATTTTAGATATGATCCAATATGTCACTTAGGATGTTATTGGGCAAGAAGAGAAAGTCAAAATCAGTAGTTAAGAGCAAAAATTAGAGCAAAGCAAAATCATTTCAAATTTGCACCTAACCAAGTTGAGGTTAATAATCCAGACTCAAATTGTACTATATTTTCCAAGTTTGACCTTTGGAAATTAAGCAAGTGCTCAGAAACAAGTGATCAAAGTTTCATGAGCCTGGAATAGTTTAGTGTCCAGCAAGGAGTGACTTCTAGTTTGCACGTTCATGACCTTTGCATTAAATGGCTGCTCGTGGATTCACTAATTCATATGAATAATTTATTTTATCAGTGTCTGACCCATTGATTAGAACTTGGTTGTAGACCTCAAAGCTTTGCCTGTTTATTTACCTAAGCAGTTTCCAAGATCATGCTTTTTCTCCTCCAAATCCATTCCTAAAAGCCTGAAAAGACTCCCAGTAAGGGGGAGGACCCAACCAAGGAACTCCTTTACCAGGTAAACTGCCTCCCACACAGCAGTCCATTCTGCCTTCATCTTCTGCATTGGCTTCCCCTATAATCTGGTGACACAAGATCCGACAAAAGGAAAACTTTCCTCGTAAAAATGTTGAGGAACCCTCTCAGAAAAGATAGTTTAACGGCCATATTTGAACTTCCAAAGGGTGTTCTATTGAAAACATTCTGAAACATTGCATTACATCTATTGGTCTCAGAAATGGTTTTGATAAGAAAAAAAAAATCTTCTTTCCCATTTCTACCTATTTAATAAGAAGTTAATCTTAGCACTAATATGTCTCCAAATCAGACTTAGCAGAATTGGCTCCCCCTAGGCCAGAGGAACATAAAGGCAGCTGAGCTCGATCAAAAACTGGTTAAGTACAAAATCTGATCCTAGATGAGGGTGTCATGAACCCTCTGCTGTCTTCATTGTACTTTGGTCCCTATGAGCCTTATAGGAAGGTCTTTATGGGATAGAGTCAAAATAACAGTCAGGGTCACAGATTTCCTGGCTTCTGACTTTATCAGGGACTAAACCCAACTAGTTCTGCTCTGGAGAATGGAGTCCTGTTTCCTATCTTTCCTGGCTTTTAACTCCCCAGTGTTTAATTTAGTGTATACCACTGTGCCCATCTTTCTGGTCCATACCTCCCTATGACTCCCATTATGGGAGAAAGATTAATAATAACAAGTCTTCATAAGTACTAGCCTAGATTTAAAAGAAAATATTCATTTGCACACATTTCTTTTCAAAACTGCTCACATTACACAGGTAGCCATAAACTCTACTTATATGTAGTCCCAAACCTTTAAGTTTCAGGAGAAATGCAACCTTAACCATGACCCAACACACACACACACACACACACACACACACACACACACACACACACACAGCTCACCATCACCATAACCACCACTATCACTAGGCCAAGAGTACAACTTGGAAAACAAAATAGCAAATTCTGTTATTGGTAAGGCAGCTAAGAAACAGATTAGAAAGAAACTCATTTAGCAGACTAAACCTCAGTGAACAACAACAAATCATTGCATAAGGTTTCAATAGGATTAACACCATAAAACAAACTGGTATACTTAATTTTGTTTTTGGAAATGTTATTTGTTCAGTCTAAAAACTTACAGTGTTTAAAGAGGCAAGAAGGGAAGCTGAAAGTATTATACTGTCCCCTGTACACGCCCAGTCCGAAATATAGAAAATAGAACCAGCTTCTCGCTAGCACTCTTCTCTCTGTCTTTCCCATCACTTTACCACCCTACATAATCATTCAGTCAAGGGATTTTTCAGAAAGCCCCTAACATTCTTAGAAATTCACGGTATGCATTTGGTATGAAGGGAGCCATGCTTACCCAAAGATAGGCTGTTTTGATATCCTGCGAAGAGCATGGGTTTTGTATTGAAGGCAGACCTGGGGCTAGCTCCTGGCTCTAGCTATGAAAATTTAGGTTTATTGCCTCTCTAAGCCTTCTGCAAGTTATGGTAATTTGATCCCATCTCTGAGTGTTATATACTATGAGTAATATATATGGAAAACTAGCGCTTAACAATTTTCTGATAAATGCTTTGCATATGGTTCTGTAGCTCTTAATCAAGCTGAAATGGAAAAGCAATATCTGAACATTTTAATTATATATAGTTTATATCATTCAAATCTATTATATAAGTGGTTTGGTTAAGTAGGCCTCATAAAACTGCTAAATGAAAACATCATCAGCTTTTCCTCTTTTCTTATTAATTTTCAATTATTTACCCTTTACCCTTTTGGTTTTGACTAGCAACTAATAGATTGTTATTCGCCCTCTAAAGTCACCTGAGGAAACAACAAGCATATTTGTTTTTACATCCTTAAGTTCAAAACGTAATCAAGATTCTAATCATTGCTACGCTGGCAACCCTGAGAGATCATAAGGGGGAAAGATGATGAATCGGGCATTGTTTCAGTTTGATCACATTTTCATCAAAACAGCAAAACTTAGCAGCTTACAACTTTTAACAGTTTATACTGTAATAGAAACAGGAAACTACTTCCAAGAGCGCTTTTTTTCTTTGTTTAAACAGTTGGCATTTCTAATCAGCTACCCAGAAAATCACATTTAGGCATCAGATAGTAAGTGATTGAGATCTCCCCTGCATGAGGGGGGGAAGGGAACAAACATTTCTCAAACCTTATAATGGCCCTCTCCTTGCAAACCCCATTCCAGAGATAAACCTCTTCTGGGCCAGTTGTAAATATGCTAGACAGATACAAGCCTGGTTAAAACCAAACCCTTCAAGGGATAAGCATTATCTGCTTTGAACCATACGAATAATGACTGTAATAAAATTGTTGACATTTTAATGAAAAATTTACCTCCAGCATCTGAACCAGGAAAAAATCTAGACTTTACCAACCAGTTACAGGGCCCAGGTCTTATTCATCTTAGTGTTCCCCAATGTCCAGAGCAGTGCACAGAGGAGGCCCTTGGCAAACATTAGCTAACCTAAGAAAAAGGCTGAAATGTATTCAGGGACTACTAACCTTCAAAAGTATTTCTTCATGTTTGGGACTATCAGACTCACAGGGTCCTCTGCAAAGTTTTTCCACATCTGCAGTAAGATTTCTGTGCCCAATGATTTGGAGAAGGCAAGCCTGAAGAGAGATTCCAATCTAAGGCGTTTAAAAATAGAAGAAACATGCATGAGAGAAAAAAAAAAAAACAAACAAAAAAAAAAAAACGCTGTCTTTGGCATCTGTTCACTTGATGTGTGTGAGACAGAACTTTTCATGTTTATATAATATCTAGGCAATTGCTGAAGCAGGATCTAGGTAATAGAAGCAGGATTTCTTACTGAAGCTCCACTTGGACAGTTGTGGAACTTGGCTAAAATTTACCTCTCATTCTCGCCTTTTCTTAAGCCAAGTTGAAACAATATGACTTAAACAAAAAACAAGGGAAATCTTCATGCAGGTGACTAAGAAGGGAATAATGGGTTCTTAGGATCATTTATCCCCCACCCCAGGTGGGTATATCAGAAACACTCCAGTAGGGTGTGTGTGTGTGTGTGTGTGTGTGTGTGTGTGTGTGTGTGTGTGTGTGTGTGTATGTTTGTGTGTGGTGGGGTGAGGATGGGGGGAGGTAGAACTCAGAGGGTTAGGGGCAAGACAATTTTTAAAACAAAACAAAATGAAAAAATTGGAGACCTTGCTATCATCTAGTGTACATTCCACATACATGTAAGGATATACAGTAACATCACTGATTGGGTGAAGCTAAGGAGTTGTTGATAACTAAAAGAGAATCCCTAACACCAACCTTATTGCTGCTAACTTGATTAAACAAGCTCTAACTAGAAGCTCTGAGTTCTCCCACTGCTGGTATCATATGGATGATTTTATATGAACCAGTTTTGCACAGGTAGATTCTAGCTTGTTTGGGGAAAAGTCTGCCTTAGAGATCTTTCTGACCTAAATATGATCCCTTTGCAATATCTGGCACACAGTAACTACTCAACAAGTTTATAAACATTTCTCTGAATGAGATAACTTTTTGCTTTAAAATCTACTTCCAGATGGACTGGTTTCCCATTCCTTTTCATTTATTCTCCTACACTATTCTTTCTTGTGTGTTTTCATCTACTATCTTATATTCACTTTCATGCTTTTTTGTATATCTGAAGGCTCCTGTCCAGATCTTATCATCTTGAATCATCATAAAAGAACAAAAGCAGGGAATACAGCTCCTTTTTCTTTTTATAAACCCTTAGTTTGGGTAAGGCCCTCCTCTTAAAAGATAATAAAGTCTGCAGAATATAAAACTGGCAAAAAAGCCCCTTCCCATATTCTGACCATACAATAGGACTTCTACATTCTACATGATTCTACCTGTCATGGCTAATTGTTCTAATAGTAGGCACTGGCTTCTCGCTGGGCTAGTCAGAACATTTTCCTTTACACTTTTGATTCCAATAGTACAGAAGGATTTTGTCTAATGCAAATCCTGCAAGATGTAAACATAAATGTTCCAAGGGACCAGGTTTCCAGCCACAAGAATGACCTGGCATAAAAGAATAAAGCCAATACAAAAAGAGGCAGATAATAGAAATTTTAAGAAAGAGGACCCTGAGGGCATTCATATCCTTAGCTGCCGTCCTGTCTAATGTCTAGCTATACCCTAACATTTCTGTGGTTGGTTTCTTTTATTCATTCAGTAACTATTTAGTAAGCACCTACTATATGCCAAGCATTTTGCTAGGCACTAGAGATGCAATAATGGTCATAATCATTTGGTCTCTGACCTGGCAGGTCTTGTGAGCCATTAAAGCCACATTCCTCCACCAATATCCACTTTGCTTAAATTAGTTTGAACAACATCCAAAAAAAAAATTCTAACTTCTTTCTTCATTTTGACTTTGCGGTATATCATGTTTATTGATCTGAGGCTATTGTACCAACCTTGCTTCCCTGGAGTAAATCCCACTTGATCATGGTGTATGAACTTTTTAATGTATTGCTGAATTCAGTTTGCTAATATTTTGTTGAGGATTTTAGCATCTATGTTCATCAAGATATAGGTCTATAATTTCTTTCTTTGTAGTGTTTTAATCTGGCTTTGGAATTAGGATAAAGCTGGCCTTGTAAAACAAGCTTGGGAGTATTTTCTCTTGAATTGTTTGAAATGGTTTGAAAAGGATAGGTGTTAGTTTTTCTTTAATGCTTGGTAAAATTCACCTGTGAAGCCATCCAGTCCAGGATTTCCGCTTTTTGGGGAGTTTTTTTGATTACTGTTTTAATTTTACTAGTTGTAATCTGTCCATTACGATTCTCTGATTCTTCCTTATTCAGTTTTAGAAGAGTGTATATATCTAGGAATTTATCCATTTTATCCAGATTGTCCAATTAGTTACATTAGTTACTCATAATATTTTCTTACAACCTTTTGTATTTCTTTGGCGTTGGTGTTACTTCTCCTTTTTCATTTCTGGTTTTATTTGGGCCCTCTCTTTTTCCCCTGATGAATCTGGTTAAAGGTTTGTCAGTCATGTTTATCTTTTCATACAACCAGCTCTTGGTTTCATTGATCTTTTGTACTATTGTTTATACTTTACTTTGTTTATTTCTGCTCTGATTTTTATTATTCCCTTCCTTCTACTTCCTTTGGGCTTTTGTTGTTCTTTGTCAAGTTCCTTTATGTGTAAAGTTAAATTGTTTGAGTTTTTCTTGTTTCATGGTAGGCCTGTAATGTTATGAATTTCCCTCTTAAAACTGCATTGACTGTGTCCCATAGATTTGGGGTTTTTGTGTTTTAATTTTTATTTCTTTTAAGATATATTTTTATTTCTTCCTTGATCTCATTGTTAACCCATTCGTTGATTAGTAACATGTTTATTAGCCTCCACATCTTGGTGTGTTTTTCAGTTTTGTTCCCATGATTTATTTCTAGTTTAATAGCATTATGGTCAGGGGAGATGTTTGATATGATTTCAATCTTCTTAAATTTATTGAGATTTGTTTTGTGGCTTATCATGCAATCTAGCCTAGAAAATATTCCATGTGCACTTAACAAGAATGGACATTCTGCTGTTTTCAGTGAAACGCTCTAAAGAAATCGATTAAATCCACCAGATCTAGTGTGTCATTTAAGCCTGCCGTTTCCTTACTAATTTTCTTTCTAGAGAATTTATCCATTTATGTCAATGGTGTAAAAATTCTGACTTAACACCTAAGAAATCTCAAAATCTTTCTTTTATTAATAATTTTAAAACATCCTGAATTTAAGTATAATGTGATACAAGACAAAGTTTTGCTTCAAGCAATATTATTTTATTGCCATACAGCAACTTCTCAGGGGGCTGATATAGTACTTTACCTCTATTTCCTAACTTTGGTTCTTTTAAGATAAAAAATAAAACTCTAAGCCTATATATAGGTGGTGTTAGACCACATCTCCAAGGCCTGCCTTGTACTAATATTCGAATGTGATAATAAGAATGACATTTTTTTTCTGAAGTGAGAAGCAGGGAGGCAGAGAGACAGACTCCCACATGTGCCCAACCAGGATCCACCTGGCAAGCCAACAAGGGGGTGATGCTCTGCCCATCTGAGCTATTTCTCATTTGCATATGGAGCCATTCTAGTGCCTGAAGCAGAGGCCATGGAGCCATCTTCAGCACCCAGGCCAACTTTGCTCCAATTAAACCTTGGCTGTGGGAGAGGAAGAGAGAGACAGAGAGAAAAGAGAGGTGGAAGTATGGAGAAGCAGATGGGCACTTCTCCTGTGTGCCTGGGCTAGGAATTGAATCTGGGACTTACACATACTGGGCCAACTGGCCAGGGTCATGACAACTATTTTTAATGTACCAGAATGTTAGGCAAAGAAAACTGGTTCAATTTCTACAATATAATCATTCCAAAGAGTGATAGGTGGTCACTATCTTGCTTAAGGTCCACAACGAGATTTGCAAAGGATGTAAAAAAAATGTCCCTTCTTCTGGACACCAGGCTAGACCACCTTGTTGCCTGCTGTTACTTCTCATGCCTGTACTGCCAGCACACACCCATATGAGCAACTTCAATAGGGAATTCACAACAGAGGTGCCCACAGTGAGCCCATGCCTAGGTATGCAACCTCACAACCCTCTCCCTCTCTCTTACCATGACAGAAATCTTAGCAGTTCTTTTAAAAGGCCTTTGGGGACTATCACATCCATTAAAATAAAAATTGTTTTAAGGTAGAGGGTGGGGTAAAAGCTTGGGAACAGGTGAACACCCGCAGCTGAGCAAAGGTGCTCACACCTGGCTGCAGTGCCAAGTCTAGCTGCCCAGGCATAGCGTGCAATGCCACCTGAGAGGGTGGAGGAAAGGACGAAGCCGGCCAAGGCTTGTAGCCCCGGGCACATGAACATAGCCCCTCCCATGAAAGAGACGTGGAAACCACAGTGACAGCCACAGAAGGCTGGCACCGGCAACACCCATACCCAAACACCAAGACAGCAGCAGAAGGTGTGGTAGGCCTGCAGACAGACCACACCTAGGCAACACAGAGACCATATCCTTGGACTCCAGAGGCCAAACGTTTCTTATACATGGACAAAATGGGAAGGCAGAGAAATGCAACACAAATGAATCAAGAGAAATCCCTTAAAAAGAATATGAAATAGTAAGATATAACCAAATTTCCAGATGCAGAGTTTAAAACAATGATCTTTAGGAAGTTCAAATATCTTAGAACAACAATAGATAGTAATTATGATCACCTAAATAAAGAGATAGCAAATATAAAAAAGGACATTGAAATAATAAAAAAGAATCTGTCAGAAATGACAAATACAATATCAGAAATGAAGACCAAAATGGAAGGAATTAAAAGCAGGATGGATGAAGCTGAGAATTGAATCAGTGAGTTAGAGGAAAAGATAAATGAAGTCACAGAAGCAGAGCAGAAAACAGAAAAGAGACTCAAAAATTCCAAGGAAACTCTAAGAGAGCTCCATGACAACATGAAGAGGAATAACATCCGCATCATAGGGGTTCCTGAAGAAGAAGAGAAAGAACAAGGGATATAGACTTTGTTCAATCAAATCTTAGCTGAAAACTTCCCTAAATTGAGGCAGGAAAAAGTCCCACAACTTCAAGAAACACAGAGAATTCCATTTAAGAGAAAACCAAAGAAATCTACACCAAGACTCATCATAATTAAAATACCGAAGCTAATTGATAAAAAATATATATATTACAAGCTGCTAGAGAAAAAAAGGCTATCACCTACAAAGGAGCCCCCATAAAAATAACATCCGACTTCTCAACAGAAACACTTGAGGCCAGAAGGGAATGGTAAGAATATTCAAAGTAATGCAGAACAAGAGCCTACAATTAAGACTACTTTACCCAGCAAGTTTATTGTTTAAAATTGAAAAAGAAATAAAAAGCTTCCAAGACAAAAAAAAAATCAAAGAATTTACTACAACCAAACCAATGCTGCAAGAAATGCTAAGGGGCCTGTTGTAAAAAGATCAAAGGAAAAAAAGAATATAGCAAAAGAGAAATACAGCTTTAAAGAATAAAACGGCAATAAACAACTACATATCAATAATAACCTTAAATGTAAATGGCTTAAATAATCTGATCAAAAAACACAGATTAGCTGCTTGAATAAGAAAACAGAACCCTTACATATGCTGTCTACAAGAGACACACCTTAAAACAAAAGATGTACATTGACTGAATGTAAAAAGATGAAAAAATATTTTATGCAAATAGAAATAAAAAGCTGGGGTAGCAATACTTAGACAAAATGGACTGTAAAACAAAAACTATAGTAAGATATAAAGAAGGTCACTACATAATGATAAAGAAAACAATCCAACATGAAGATATAACCATTATAAATATCTAAGCACCTAATACAGGAGCACCTAAATATATAAAGCAGACTTTGATGAATATAAAGGGTGAGATCAACAGCAATATTATAATAGTAGAGATTTCAATACCACTAACATCACTAAATAGATCCTCAAGAAATAAAATTAACAAAGAAACCTCATACTTAAAGGACACACTAGATCAGGGGTCTCAAACTCGCGGCCTGCGGGCTGCATGCAGCCTGCCGAACAATTTTGTGCGGCCCGCAGACTAATCCACGAAGTTCAAAATATTTTGGATAAAATTAAGTAAGCCTAGGGGCCTACTTGTATTTTTCATTTCTCTAGCATCCTAGCTAGATATTAGCTTAGTTAACAGCAGTTGTGATGCGAACTACAATTTCTGGTCGTTTTGTGACACTGAAAAACGTAACAGTTGCGTAACAGTTGCCTTTTGTAGACCTAGTGCGGCCCCCCGAATGGCTGTGATCTTGCTCTGCGGCCCACATGCTGAGTTGAGTTTGAGACCCCTGCACTAGATCAACTTGATTCAATAGATATCTTCAGAACCTTGCACCCTAAAGTAGTGGAATACACATTCTTTCCAAGTGCTCATGGTACATTCTCTAGGATAGACCACATGTTAGGGCACAAAAGCGGTCTCAACAAATTTAAGAAGACTGAAATCATATCATGCATTTTCTCTGATCACAATGGCATGATAGTAGAAATCAACCACAACAGAAAAACTGAAAAATATTCAAACATTTGGAAACTAAATAGCATGTTATTAAATAACAAATGGGTTAAAAATGAGATCAAAGAAAAAATTTAAAAATTCCTAGAAACAAATAATGAGCATATATCAACTCAAAATTTATGGGACACAGCATAAGCAATCCTGAGTGGGAAGTTCATAGCATTACAGGCATACCTTAAGAAGCTAGAAAAAGCTCATATAAACAATTTGACTCTGTATCTAAAAGAACTAGAAAAAGAACAGCAAGTAAAGCCCAGAGCAAGTAGAAGGAAGGAAATAATAAATATCAGAGTGGAAATAAATGACATAGAGACTATAAAAAAATACAGAGGTTCAATGAAGCCAGGAGCTGGTTCTTTGAAAAGGTAAACAAGAGGCCCTGGCCAGTTGGCTCAGCGGTAGAGCGTCGGCCTGGCGTGCGGGGGACCTGGGTTTGATTCCTGGCCAGGGCACATAGGAGAAGCACCCATTTGCTTCTCCACCCCCCCTCCTTCCTCTCTGTCTCTCTCTTCCCCTCCCACAGCCAAGGCTCCATTGGAGCAAAGATGGCCCGGGCGCTGGGGATGGCTCCTTGGCCTCTGCCCCAGGCGCTAGAGTGGCTCTGGTCGCAGCAGAGCGATGCCCCGGAGGGGCAGAGCATCGCCCCCTGGGGGACAGAGCATTGCCCCTGGTGGGCGTGCCGAGTGGATCCCGGTCGGGTGCATGTGGGAGTCTGTCTGACTGTCTCTCCCCGTTTCCAGTTTCAGAAAAAAAAAAAAGAAAAAGAAAAGGTAAACAAGATTGATAAACGTTTTACCAGACTCACCAAGAAAAAAAGAGAGAGGACTCAAATAAATAAAATTAGAAATGAGTCTGGAGAAATAACAACTGACACAACAGAAATACAAAATATTGTAAGATAATACTATGAAGAACTGTATGCCAAAAAATTAGACAACCTAGATGAAATGGACAAATTCCTTGAAACATAAATCTTCCAAAAATCAATCTGGAAGAATCAGAAAACCAAAACAGACCAATTACAACAAATAAGATTAAAACAGTTATCACAAAACTTCCAACATAGAAAAGTTCTGGGCCTGATGGCTTCACAAGTGAATTCTATCAAATATTCAAAGAAGAATTAACTCCTATCCTTCTCAAGCTATTTCAAGAAATTCAAGAGAAAGAAAGACTTCCAAGCTCTTTTTTTGAGATGAACATAATCTGATTCCAAAACCAGGCAAAGACAAACACAAAGAAAGAAAATTATAGGCTAATATCCCTGATGCATAAAGATATTAAAATCCTCAACAAAATATTAGCAAACTTGATCCAGCAATATATGAAAAAAATCATACACCATGATCAAGTGGGATTTATTCTGGGGAGGCAAGGCTGGTACAATATTTGCATATAAATTAATGTGATTCATCACATAAAAAAAAGGAATGAGGAAAACCACATGACAATTTCAATAGATGCAGGAAAAGCATTTAATACATTCCAGCACCCATTCATGGTCAAAACTCTCAGCAAAGTGGGAATACAGGGAACATATCTCAACATGATAAAGGCCATCTATGACAAACCCACAGCCAACATCATACTCAATGGGCAAAAATTAAAAGAAATCCCCTTAAGATCAGAAACAAGGCAGGGGTGCTCCCTTTCACAACTCTTATTCAACATAGTTCTGGAAGTCCTAGCCACAGCAATCAGACAAGAAGAAGAAATAAAAGGCATCCAAATTGGAAAAGAAGAAGTAAAACTATCATTGTTTGCAGATGATATTATATTGTATATAGAAAACCCTAAAATCTCAGTCAAAAAACTACTGGACCTGATAAATCAATTTAGTAAGGCAGCAGGATTTAAAATTAATACTCAGAAATCAGAGACATTTTTATACACCAACAATGAATTGTCAGAAAGAGAAATTAAGGAAACAATCCCCTTCACTATTGCAAACAAAAAAATTAAGTACCTAGGAGCAAATTTAACCAAGAAGATTAAAAACTTGTACTCAGAAAATTATAAAACATAGATAAAAGAAATCAAGGAAGATACAAACAAGTGGAAGCATATAACATGCTCATGGTTAGGAAGAATAAACATTATTAAAATGTTTATATTACCCAACGCAACTTATATATTCAATGCAATATCAATGAAAATACAAATAACATACTTCAAAGATATAGAACACATATTCCAAAAATTTATATGGAACCAAAAAAGAACATGAATAGACTCAGCAATCTTGAAAGGGAAGAATAAAGTGGGAGGTATCACACTTCCTGATATCAAGTTATACTATAAGACCATTGTACTCAAAACAGCCTGGTACTGGCATAAGAACAGGTATATAGATCAATGAAACAGAACAGAGAACCCAGAAATAAACCCACACCTTTATGAACAACTGATATTTGACAAAGGAGGTAAGAGCATACAATGGAGTAAAGATAACCTCTTCAACAAATGGTGTTGGAAAAATTGGACAGCTACCTGTCGAAAAATGAAACTAGACCACCAACTTACACCATTCACAAAAATAAACTCAAAATGGATAAAAAGACTTAAATGTAAGCCATGAAACCATGAAATGTAAGCATCTTAGAAGAAACATAGGCAGTAAGCTCTCTGACATCTCTCGCAGCACTATATTTGCCGATTTATCTCCACCAGCAAGTAAAATAAAAGACAGGATAAACAAATGGGACTATATCAAACTAAAAAGCTTTTGCACAGCTAAAGACAATAAGAACAGAATAAGAAGACAAACTACACTATGGGAGAACATATTCAACAATACATCTGATAAGGCATTAATAACCAAAATTTATAAAGAACTTGTAAAACTGAACACCAGAAAAACAAACAATCCAATCAAAAAATGAGCAAAAGTGCCTGACCAGGTGGTGGTGCAGTGGATAGAGCATTGGACTGGGATGCGGAGGACCGAGGTTCGAGACTCTGAGGTCACCAGCTTGAGCACAGGCTCATCTGGTTTGAGCAAAGGCTTACCAGCTTGGACCCAAGGTCACTGGCTTGAGCAGGGGGTTGCTCGGTCTGCTGGGGGCCCACAGTCAAGGCACATGTGAGAGGGCAGTCAATGAACAACTAAGATGTCGCAATGCACAATGAGAGGCTGATGATTGATGCTTCTCATCTCTCCCTTCTTGTCTGTCTGTCCCTGTCTGTCCCTGTAAAAAAAAAAAAAAAAAAAGAAGAAGAAGAAAGAAAAAAACTGAAAAAAAAATGAGCAAAAGAGCCCTGGCCGGTTGGCTCAGTGGTAGAGTGTCAGCCTGGCGTGCAGGCATCCCAGTTTTGATTCCTGGCCAGGGCACACAGGAGAAGCTCCCATCTGCTTCTCCACCCCTCCCCCTCTCCTTCCTCTCTGTCTCTCTCTTCTCCTCCCGCAGCCAAGTCTCCATTGGAGCAAAGTTGGCCCGATCACTGAGGATGGCTCCATGGCCTCTGCCTCAGGTGCTAGAATGGCTCTGGTTGTAACAGAGCAATGCCCCAGATAGGCAGAGCATTGCCCCCTGGTGGGTATGCCGGGTGGATCCTGGTTGGGCACATGCGGGAATCTGTCTGACTGTCTCCTCGTTTCCAACTTCAGAAAAAAGAAAAATGGGCAAAAGAAATGAATAGGCACTTCTCCAAAGAGGACATACAGATGGCCAATAGGCATATGAAAAAATGCTCAACATCACTAATCATTAAAGAAATGTAAACTAAAACCACAATGAGATACCACCTCACACCTGTCAGAATGGCCTCGTCAACAAAACAACACAGAATAAGTGCTGGCAAGGATGTGGAGAAAAGGGACCCTCCTGCACTGCTAGTGGGAATGCAAACTGGTGCAGCCACTGTAAAAAACAGTGTTGAGATTCCACAAAAAAATCGAACTGCCTTTACCCAGCTATCTCACTTTTAGGAATATACCCCAAGAACACCATAGCACTATTTCACAAGGAGAAATGCACCCCCATGTTTATGGCAGCATTGTTCACAATAGTGAAGATCTGGAAACAGCCTAATTTTCCATCAGTGGACAAGTGGATTTTAAAGCTTTGGGGCCCTGGCCGTTGGCTCAGTGGTAGAGCATTGGCCTGGCGTGCAGAAGTCCTGGGTTCGATTCCCAGCCAGGGCACACAGGAGAAGCGCCCATCTGCTTCTCCACCCCTCCCCCTCTCCTTCCTCTCTGTCTCTCTCTTCCCCTCCCGCAGCTGAGGCTCCCTTGGAGCAAAGATGGCCCAGGCGCTGGGGATGGTTCCTTGGCCTCTACCCCAGGTGCTAGAGTGGCTCTGGTCGCAACAGAGCGACGCCTCAGAGGGGCAGAGCATCGCCCCCTGGTGGGCAGAGCGTTGCCCCCTGGTGGGCATGCCGGGTGGATCCCGGTTGGGCACATGCGGGAGTCTGTCTGACTGTCTCTCCCCGTTTCTAGCTTCAGAAAAATACAAAAAAAATAAATAAAAATAAAAATAATAAAGCTTTGGTACATAAATACTATAGAATACTACTCAGCCATACAAAATAATGACATCAGATCATTTACAACAACATTGATGGACCTGGATAACATTATACTGAGTGAAATAAGTAAATAAAAAAAAAACTAAAAACTATATGATTCCATACATAGGTGGGACATAAAATGAGACTCAGAGACATGTAAAAGAGGGTGGTGGTTACCGGGGGGGAGAAGGAGGAGGAGGGGGGACAGAAGGGGCACAGAGCAAAGCAGAAGAAGGTAACAGAAGACAATTTGACTTTGGGTGATGGGTATGCAACATAATCAATGTGAAATTATTATTTTCAAATGTGAAAATAACCTGGAGATGTTTTCTCTGAACCTATGTACCCTGATTTATCAATGTCACCCCATTAAAACTAATAAAAAAATAAATCCTATGCACCTGTGGACATTCCAGAGTACTGAGGTTATAAAACAGGAAGAGAAGAGAGTCAACAAGTTCTTGAAGGAAGCTATTTACAAGATGTATACAACCCGAAAACTCTTCACTTCCCTTCTCACCTACTTATGGCATTAGCCCAGATCAGAGAGAGAAAACACAGATTCTTGGGGCAGATGTTGAGTACTGACTTTGCATCAGCATTGTGCTTGGACCTGCAGATACATACAGCAGTGAACAAGCAAACATTTTCCTTTCTCATACAGCGCTTCTAGAAGTTGTTTCTGTGCTATGTATAGAAGACAAATTTTAAAGTCTGAACTTGATTTGACTTGGGGTGATGGGTGTGTAATATAATCAACAGTTCAAATGCTATAGAAACGCTCACTTGAAACCTATATACTCTTATTGATCAATGTCACCCTGTTAATTTAATTTTCTAAATAAAATTTTTTAATTAAAAAAATTGTTTTAAAACGTACCATTTCTCACCAGCATGAGGCACACATCAATTAAACGTATTCCCACATTCTTTATATTCATTGCATTTCTCTACTGTGTAATTTCTCTTGATTAAAATTCCTTCTGATGCCTTTTTCATACTCTTAGGGCTTGTCTTTATATTGACTGGTGCCTGTAGACAAGAAAAAAGCAATAGCTAAAGGTTTCCTCACTTTCACTGGATCACAGGAACGGACCTTCATAAAAAGTCTGCAGCTTTACTGCCATTAAATGGTTTCCTCAATCTTCATTCTGCTTCACAATCATCCCTTTGGTATTCAGTTGAAACTACTGGTCTGCATAGGTGTCCTGGGGAAATCTTCCCTCCTCAGTCCTCTGCTGTTCCTGCTCTGCCAGGTGAGCAGCTGGGCCCACTGAGACCATGTTCCAAAAGTTTTCCAGCATATTGTCTCTCTCTCAGGATGTCCTGAGCAGGTCCAGCAATGCTCACACATCCTGGAGGAAGTCCACCACCACTTCCTCAAAGATCACAGGGACCTTTAACCAGGTTGTGAGCAACCAGGAAGCCATTGCTATCTACTTCACATTCCTCTCTTGGAGACAGGTTGGTTCTTGGAAAAGTCCTCTGAAAGAAACAAGGACAGCAGCTGTCACCTCTTTATGTGGTGATGGTACTGGAGATCCTAGCGGGGGTGGGGGGGGGGGGGTGGAGCTGCTCTTGGGTGCCAGGTAACCAGGAAAATGACATGCTGGTACAGAGAGGACAGGGCTGCTCTTGCGTGCCCTTTAATTGCAGGTTGGGACTTGGAAAAGTGAAAGCTCACGAGGAGGACAGAGTACCACTACCTACATGATAAACTTTCAGACCCTTACCTTAGTTTAAAGTCTTTTTACTTAACCACAGTCTTTCTTTCCGGCTGACCTCTTCTCATTGTACTCACCCCTCTCCACCCTACACTCTACTCACCACTTGCCAGCTTCACCTGACCACACCAAGCCTGTTAGTTTCCCAGACTTGCAATACTAACCCTTTCACATCCAGGCAAATTGACAGAAGATTCCCTCTGCTGCAACAGCCTCTGTCCATTCTTGAACACCTGGAGAACTTGCACTTAAATGTCCTTTCTTCTATGAAACTTCTAAAAGTCATCCCATTGTTACACCAAGAAGATTAGTCCATCCTATTCTATTATCATTGAATCTTGTTAATAATCCTTATGGAATGTATTCTACAATATTAGTTTTTGTCTGTCTCACTAGGCTGAGGCTTCTTGAGGACAAGAACTGTGCTTCATTAATCTTGAAATACTATTATCTAATCCAATGTCAGGTATACTGGCACCCCATAAACAGGAGGAAGAAAACCTGAAGAATCCTTGGTGATTTTAAATAAGATAATATCTGGCTGATTTATGCTATTATGGATAAAAGCAGAGAACAAAATAAGATTCAACCAGTTATGATATAAAGTAGATGAGGTGTGACAAGCTATTTCCACAGGCCCAGATAATAGGGCCATTATTCTGTCTGTCCTAGAACTATAATTATGAAAGCTGGAAGGAACCTCCATGAGCCTCAAAGAGGGAGCATATCATAGAGATTGAAAACAGACTCTGCAGTCAGTTCAAGTACAAACCCTAGCTCTCTCCTCAAATAGTGCCATAACCTTAGGTAAGTTATGTGATTTCTCCATTCCTCAGTACCCTCACTTATAAAATGGTAGTGATTTTGGTACCTAATAGATGCCCTTGCAACTAGTTAGAAAAATATTTTTTTCTTTTATGTATAAGTAGGGGTTTATTATTAAAGGGGCCATTAATATATGTAACTATCCAATAAGTATCAGGTGAGAATGACCTATGTGAGGATGCAGAAGAAATATAACCCTATTATATTTCTATAACTCTTTCTGTGGTTATTGTCCTTTAAAATTATAATTTACCCACAATCTAATGAAACTCAGTTATCATTCCTGTATTTCACTATTACACAGCTGTTTCAAATGTTGCTGTGCTTGTTTGCTTTGCTGTTGTTTGCTTGCTTGCTTAAATTGGGCTTCATTAAGGAAAAGGTGCATAAAAAATAAATTTTAAAATTCCAGAAAATTTTAAATTCTCCAAACTTTATCATAACCAATGTTTATACCCAAACAATGATGTTACTGCATATCCTTACATGTATGTTGAACATACACTATATAATAACAAAGTCTCAAATATTTTTGTTTTGTTTTGTTGTGAAAATTTTCTTACCTCTAACCCTCTGAGTTCTATCTCACCCTTCGCCTCACCACACACAAACATACACACGCTTGCATGCACATATACACACACATACCCTGAAGTGTTTCTGATATACCCATCTGGGGTGGGGGCTAAATAATCCCTAAGAAACCATTATTCCCTTCTTAGTCACCTGCATAACCCAAGGTTATGAACTCTTCAAATGGGAGCTGACTTCTGGTAGTGATCTTTACCATGAAGATAAGGATCTAATGATGAGTAATTTTTCATTTTCTCTCTGTAACAAAGCACTTTCTCCATTTACAAAAAAAATAGTACTAAATGTCTCCTAATGGATGATCAGATGAAGGAAATGAGTTAGACAGAAAAGCAGCCAGTTCCAGTCTACAGAATTTTTAGAGAGCAGCAATTAATTTCCTTCATAGTTCTCATCCCACACTCTGATTCAATCAGAAATATTTCTATTAGATTTGTTATTGATCCAACAGGCATTTAATTTTAACTGTGAGATGAAAAAAAAACAGGTGTAATGTTTTTATGTTAACCTAAATGATACTAGTATTGTTTGAACAAGATACTTATTTCCAAGAGTCCTTAAACTCTGTGATTTTAATCATTTGACTAAAAGTTCTCTGAACTAGAAGCTATTCTGTGACATTTTTTTCAGGGAAAACAATGTGACCAACATAGTTCTGCATAGCTCTGTTTTGGGCAAGTATGCATACTCTTACTCATTTTAAATGGTTACTTGTTTTAATACCTTTCCTTGGCTTGAGACTTAGGAATCAATAAGCATGTGATGAGAAAATATTAGGATGACATCAGAGTAATGGCATCATGAAAGAGATACCCTTGATCTCTCTCCTTGAAATTTCAACAAATTGAACATCTACAACTCAGCAAAAATACCCCAACTGCTCTCGCAGGCATGTCTGAAAGATCCATGCACTGAATGGACTAAAGGTGGGAGGGTTGAGAAGAGGGGCAAAAGACAAGACACACTTGCAGTTGGCTCCAGAGAGGGAAGAAACTTGGACTGTCTGAATTGTTGTCTGTTGGAGCTCTGGAGAGGGGAGAAACCTGGAGTTACTGGATCTCCTTCTGCCTGAAGGAGCAAAGAGATTTGGGGAAATTTGGAGAGATAATGAACCAAAGCACTAGCAGAGTGTGATGGGTCACCGCTAGTGTTCTCATGGTCTACCAGCAACTCACACTTGGATAAAGACACAAAAATACAATGTGTGGCTCCCAAGCCTCCCATATCCCACCTTCCTGCCTTTGTGGGTATGAAGAATGGCAGAGATATACCCCACAACTAGTTCTACAGAGCCACTCTCCCCTGAAGAGCAGAGGTGTTCTTTGTCTGCTGCCCTGCTCTGCTGAGATGTAGATAAGAGCACTGAGAGGTCTGAGATTGCCATTTCTAAAACCATAATCCTCACAGCAACCCATATCCTACAGTGCAACCCATCATTGCACTGCAGGCCTTCCCCCACCACCAAGGGAGCAACTTCTTAGCAAAGGCCAGCCAGGGAATTTCACAGAGCTAAAATTTGTAATCCAGTACCACCTACTGGAACAAAATAGAAAAAGTTCTTTTTGCTTGGGAGTTTTGGGAAAATTTTTCTTTCATTCTATTTTGTCTTTTTTTTCTTTAGTTTTTCTTAGTTGTTATTTGTTTTTAGTTATTTCTTTTTGGTTTTTGTTCTTTGTTTATTTTGTACTTTTCCTCTATTTTTATTTTATTTTCAGTTTTATCTTTTTAATCTGTTTCTTTATTTTTATTTTTTTATTGTTGTTTTTTGCTTTATTTCTTAATAATACCACTCTTAAATGCCCTCAAGGCAGAAAAACAAAAACAATGTGATTGATGGCTACCCAAAAAAGAGATGCAGTTCAGAAAGAAAATAAAAAATCTCCAGAAAGCAATCTCAATCACATGGAAACCTTAGAGTTAAACAACAGAGAATTTAAAATTAAAGTTCTGAAAATACTCAATGAGATGTGAGAAAACACTGATAGGCAACTTAATCGGCTCAGAAAATAAAAATGATAACCTAACCAAAGAGATTGAAACTTTAAAAACAGAGATGAAGCCTGACCAGGCGGTGGCGCAGTGGATAGAGCATTGGACTGGGATGCGGAGGACCCAGGTTTGAGACCCCGAGGTCACCGGCTTGAGCGTGGGCTCATCTGGTTTGAGCAAAGCTCACCAGCTTGGACCCAAGATTGCTGGCTTGAGCAAGGGGTTACTCAGTCTGCTGAAGCCCCATGGTCAAGGCACATATGAGAAAGCAATCAATGAACAACTAAGGTGTCGCAATGAGAAACTAATGATTGATGCTTCTCATCTCTTTCCATTCCTGTCTGTCCCTATCTATCCCTCTCTCTGATTCTCTCTCTGTCTCTGTAAAAAAAAAAATTTTTTTTTAATTTAAAAAATAAATAAATAAAAACAGAGATGGAGAAATTAATACATGAATTGAAAATTGAGGTAGCAAGTTTAGCTAATGGAATAAGCCAGATAGAGGAGAGAATCAATGACATTGGAGACAGGCAACTAGAAATAATACAGAAGAAAAAGAGAGAGACTAAAGAACATAAAAAAAAATGAGAGAGCTCTAAGAGAACTGTCTGACTCCACCAGAAAAAGCAATATAACAATAATGAATATTTCAGAAGAAGAGAGAGAAAAGGGAATGGAAAGACTATTCAAACAAATAATTCTGAGGAAAAGAGAATGGAGCCAGAAGTATCACACTACCTGACTTCAAATTATGCTATAGAGCTATGATTATCAAAACAGCATGAACCCTCATTCACTGCTGGTGGGAATGTAAAATATATTGGCAGAAAAATAGGTCATACAGACCAATGGAACAGAATTAAAAGCCCAGAAATAAAACCACATATATATGGACTAATAATCTTTGACAAAGGAGTGAAAAACACTCAATGGAGAAAAGAAAGCCCCTTCAATAAATGATGCTGGGAAAACTGGAAAGACACATGCAAAAAAATGAAACTTGACTATGCCTTGTCCTCATACACAAAAAATAATTTGAAATGGATCAAAGACCTAAATATAAGATCTGAAACAATAAATAAATTACAGAGAAGAAAACATAGACACTAAACTTATGGACCTTGGCTGTAGAGAACCCCAAAGGCAAGAAAAGTAAAGACAACAATAAATGAATGAGACTATATCAAACTAAAAAGCTTCTGTACAGCAAAAGAAACCAACAACAAAACAAAGACAGCCAACTAAATGCGACATATTTACAAACAGCTCTGAGAAAGGGTTACTATCCAAAATATATAAAGAACTCACAAAAATCAACATCAAACAAGCAAACAATTCAATCAAAAATGGGGAGAGGACCTAAACAGACACTTCTCCCAAGAAGAAATATAAATGGCCAACAGACATATGAAAATATATTCATCTTTGCTAGCTATTAGAGAAATTCAAATCAAAACTACAATGAGATACCACCTCACACCTGTTAGATTGGCTATTATCAACAAGATAGGTAATAACAAGTGTTGAAGAGGCTGTGGAGAAAAAGGAACCCTCATTCACTGCTGGTGGGAATATAAACTGGTACAGTCACCATGGATGAAATCATGGAGGTTCCTCAAAAAATTAAGAATAGAACTACCGTATGACTCAGCAACCCCACAAAATTTGAAAATATTGGGACACAAAGACACATACACTCCCATGTTCATCACAGCATTACTCACAGTGGCCAAGACATGGAAACAACCAAAGTGTCCCTCAATAGATGACTAAATAAAGAAGATGTGGTACATATATCCAATAAAATACTACTCAGCCATAAGAAATGATGATATATTGTCATTTACAACAAAATGAATGGATCTTGAGAACATTATACTAAATGAAATAAGTAAATTTTAAAAAGCTAAGAACTAGATGATTTCACACATAGGTGGGATATAAAACTGAGACATGTGGACATAGATAAATGTGTAGTGATTACCAGGGGAAAGGGAGTAGGAGGTAGGGAAGTAAAGAGGAACAAATATAAGGTGATGGTGACAGAAAGTGATTTGACATGGGGTGATGGGCACACAACACAATCAACAGTTCAAATGCTATAGAGATGTTCACGTGAAACCAATGTACTTTTATTGATCAATATCACCCATTACATTTAATTTCTAAATAAAAAATATAAATAAAAAGAAAATATTATAGATATAAGGACTAGAACTGATACTGCTATCAGGCAACCCAATAATAATCAAACTAATGTTTTGGTTCTTTAATTTAAATGCACCCAGGTGGCAAGATGGCAATGGAGTAGATGGATGTATCAACTTCCAACTCCTAGAACCAAAGTGGATTACAACTTAATTTTAAGAGCCATCATCTGAAAAAACCAACTTTGAACTAAACTAAGAGGACTCTTCAACTAAGGAAAACTGAAGAAGCCATACAGACTGGTAGGAAAAGCAGAATCGCGGAGAGGGCTGCCCAGCTCCCTGGAGTAAACAGCAGCCCAGAGAGACTCTTGTGGTGGGAGGAGAGTTTAGCAGAGAGGAGAGGGACTTGGGCTGCAGGAACAAAGCCCCAGCCTGCAGCCCCAGAGCCTAGAAGAGGCATATGGACAATATTTAGCTGTGAAACAAGTCAGGATACTGTTTGTAAGAAAGAGACAGATTTCTCAGACCCAGGATTCTTCTTAAAGGGACTGCACAGAAAACCTCTTTCACAACCACCCACCTGGGGCTCCAGGGTACAGGAAGAGAGAAGAGGACCAGAGTAGCAGAAAGAGAGTGTAATTTAGGAGGCACAGGGAGAAACACTTTGAGGGACAGCCACCCAAACCCCTGGACTGAGTCACTCCCCAAATCTGAAGCGAATATTTCCCCTGGAACCAGCTATACCTGCAAAAGGAAGCAGGACACCAGCCAAACAAGTTCTCCCACGGCACTCAGAGCAGAGCCACTTAGAAGGAGAAAGCTTTCAAGACTACAGTATGGAGTGTTTGGGTCTGACCTGCAGCACCCCCACACACACTGCCAAGGGCTTGCTGGAGGTCAGAAGGCAGTGGGGGCAGAAGCTAGGCCGGTTATGCCTGAGGCCATGAGTGAGCTCAGTCTAGCCTGGTGAGGGGAGAGGGGACATGTGAAAGCGGTCAGCCCAGCTGCCGGCCACCTGTAACCCCACCTGCAGGGAAAAAGCAGGAGCACGGAAATGGGCAAAGATCTGCTACTGAGCAAGGGCCCGCAGGCACGCAGCCTTGCCCAACCTGTGAAGCTGAGGCTTGCAGCCCTACAAGCAAGCCAATTCCACCTGCAGGAGCGAGACAAAAGCCTGGAAAAAGGCGAAGATCTGTAGCTGAGCGCATGCCCGCAGCCCTGCCTGGTTTGTGGAGCCAAAGATTGTGGCCCCACACATGAGCAGGTTCTTACCACGGGAGGCAGGGCGGAGCCTGGGAACAGTCAAAGACCCGTAGCTGAGCAAAGGTGCTCACCCCTGCCTGCGGTGCCAAGTCTTGTGGCTCGTGTGCGGCACACAACCTCACCAGCGGGAGCAGGGAGAAGGCCAACAACAGTTGAGGCTTGTACAACTGGGCAAGTGAACACAGCCACTCCTGTGGAGGAGAGGCAGAGACCACAGCAACAGCTGCAGCAGGCCAGCGCTGGCAACACAAATACCCCAAAGCCCTAGGCAGCAGCAGAAGAGGGAAAGGTGGACCTGCAAACAGACCACACCTAAGGAAAACAGAGGCAACTTCCATTGGACTCCAGTGGCCAAATCCTTCTTATACACAGACAAAAAGGGCAGGCAGAGAAATGCAACACAAATGAATCAAGAGAAATCCCCAGAGAAAGACAAAATGAGTCAGATATAACGAAATTACCAGATGCAGAGTTCAAAATAATGATTGTTAGAATGTTCAAAGAGCTTAGAACAACAATAGATGATCATTACAAATACCTAAATAAAGAGTAAATATAAAAAAACATTGAAATAATAAAAAAAATCAGTCAGAAATGACAAATACAATATCAGAATTGAAGACCATATTGGAAGAAATTAAAAGCAGGATGGATGAAGCTGAGGATCAAATCAGTGAGTTAGAGGACAAGATAAACAAAGGCATGAAAGCAGAGCAGCAAAAAAAAAAAGGGACTCAAAAAAAGCTAAAAAAAAACTCTAAGAGAGCTCTGTGACAACATGAAGAGAAACAACATCTGCATCATAGGGGTTCCTGAAGAAAAAGAGAAAGAACAAGGGATTGAAACATAGTTCAAGCAAATCATAGCTGAAAACTTTCCTAAATTGAGGCAGGAAAAAGTCTCACATGTCCAAGAAGAAGAGAGAACTCCATTAAAGAGAAACCCAAAGAAATCTACACCAAGACATATCATAATTAAAATACCAAAGCTAAGCGATAAAGAGAAAATATTAAAACCTGCTAGATAAAAAAAGGCTATCACCTACAAAGGAGCCCCCATAAAGATAATATCTGACTTCTCAACAGAAACATTTGAGGCCAGAAGGGAATGGCAAAAATATTCAAAATAATGCAGAACAAGAACCTACAACCAAGACTACTTTATCCAGCAAGGCTATTGTTTAAAATTGAAGGAGAAATAAAAAGCCTCCAAGACAAAAAAAAAATAAAACTCAAGGAATATACTACAACCAAACTAATGCTACAAGAAATGCTAAGGGGCCTGTAGTTAACAAATCAAAGGAGGACAAGAATATAGCAAAGGAGGAATACAGCTTTAAAGAATAAAATGGCAATAAATAACTACATATCAATAATAACCTTAAATGTAAATAGATTAAATAATCCATTCAAAAGACATAGGGTAGATGATGTCAGAGTAATGGCGTGGTAGGAAGCGATACTGATACATCTCCCCAAAAACTCATCATGATCTTCAGCCAGAAACAGAAAAACCTATCCTTGGAGCCTCTAAATGTTCCGCAATACACCCAAAGGTATGGTCGAGTGAAAAATTGGCTAAATATATCATCAAACCCCGAAGTAAATAGGAAGTAAGAAATACTCTCCCTTCCTCACTAACCTAAATAGGGCTGCTTTCTTTGGGAACTGAGAGTATAGAAACTAAGGCGGGCAAAGAGGGTGAATAGATCCAGGCCGCGGTACAAACGGCCGAACCAGGCTGTGGCACGGAGATCCAAGCCGAGGAAAAACTGTGCCTGTGGCAACCCAGTCAATACAAGCTAACACTCACGCCAAACCTACACAAAGAAAGACAAGTGAGGCAGCCATCTGCCCCAATCTCCTGGTCAACACGCACAGATAGTGGGCGAGAGATTCTTCTGAAAGCCCCGGGAGTGGGAGCTCGTGTTATCCCACAGACAGGCAGAGTCAGAGGCCTTTGTGTGGGCTTTAAAGAAGAATCTCGGGACCACCCCAGCACCCTGGAAAAGCCAAGCATGGGGAGGTAGTGAGAGCTAATTCCAACACTGGAACTTCTTCGTGCGGGCAAAGGTATCTCTCGGAGTGAGAGACAAAAGGCCTGATATCCTGTTCGATGTGCACGGAGACTGGGCAAGAGATTCCTCCAAGTGCCTCGGGAGTGGGCGCCCGTGTTACCCCACAGAGAGGCAGAGTCAGGGGCCTTTGTGTGGGCCAAAAGCAGAATCTTGGGCCGCCCCAGTGCCCTGAAAAAGCCACGCACAGGGAGGGAGCGAGAGCTAATTTCACGCTGGAACTTTTCTGTGCGGGCGGAGGTTTCACTCAGAGTGTGAGACAGCCGGCCTGATATCCTGGTCTGCGCACGCAGATAGTGAGCGAGAGATTCCTCCGAGCACCTCAGGAGTGGGTGCCCGCCGATGTTATCAGACAGAGTGGCAGAGTCAGAGGTCTTTGTGTGGGCGGAAGCCCCGCCTGATTATGCTAGCAGCTCTGACTGACTGAGCCTTACCCAGAGCCCTGTGCTGAGTGGGAATAGAGTGGGGAATTGCCAGCTCTTTGAGCCTCTTACTTTCCAGGCAGAGGCAGCAGCAACCCCATAGCTGGATTACCAGGTTACTAATTGAGGAAGGAAAGACTAGGAGAGAAGCTCCGGGAACACGGACTCTCACTGTCAGAGCCTACAAATGCTAATGAGCCTCGACTGCCAACAAGACTGAAGCCCAATACATGACATCGCCATAGAGACTTATCAATTGCAAACCTCTACCTGAGCGTGCCACAGGGGCAGAACCTGGGGTACAGAGTCACAGACAAGAAAGAGGAAGAGAAAAGGAAAAGCAAGAAGATAACCTCTCAAAATAAAGAATAATCCACAGACTTTATAACCTATCCCATTTTATTATATTTGTTCATTTGTTTCTCTTATCTTCATGTCCTGATTTTTTTTTCCTCTTCCAATTTGGTCATTTAATTCTCTGCCAGTCTTACTCTCTCCTCTCCTTGAACTACACTACCAATAAAGGTTACATCTCTCATTATCTTTTCTTTCCTATTCCTTTCTCTCTATGAGGGTTGCACTACAAAACCCTTAACTCTCTCTCTCTCTCCTTCTTTCTCTTTTTCCTTCTTCTAGTGGTTCCCTCTTTTTTTTTCTTTTTTTCTCTTTCTTTTCTTCCTCTATATTAGTTTCTTCCTTTCTCCTTTACATCTCCTCCCATTCAATCCTCAATAACGAACAAATTATCTTATCTGGGACTCAAACTTACGTTTGTGGCATTTTGGGGGGGTTTTACTTCACTTTTTTAACTCAGTAGCAGTGCTCCCAACCCTGGCTCTCCATTTTATCTAGTTCTTGTTCCACTAAATACAATAGTAATTTTTTAATTTGTCCCCCCATTTTCCTGTATCCCTCTAATTCCTCTCATCATATCTCTTAGTCAACTAACACCTAAAAGCAAATAATTTTATTCTTGACCCAAATTTTTTCCTTATTTGCTTTTTGTGGGTCCATATCCCCTTATTTTTCCCCTTGATTACTTCTCCCCAAATCAGGCCCTCCATTATAGGCATTGTTTCTTCTATTTAGTACAATATAATTCACAGTTCACCACAAGATTTTCTCAAGAAAGAGGGGAGAGGAGAGGAGAGGAAAAAAGGAGGGGGGAAATAATTTTCTTTTTTTTTAATTTTTAATTTTTTTAAAAAAAACTTTTCTATTTTTAATTTTTATTTTTTAACTTTTTATTCTTTATTAAATCTCATTAATACTATCAAGAAAACTACCCTCAGATGCCAATAAGGAAGAGAAAATCGAATATCATGGATACAAAAGAAAGAGAGGTAACACAGATAGATGAGTAAAAATCTATGGAGAAAAAAATTTAATATATTGGAAACCTTGGAGTTAAATGACAGAGAATTTAAAATAGAAATCCTAAAAATACACAAAGATATACAAAAAAAACACAGAAAGGCAATTTAGGGAGTTCAGAAAACAACTCAATGACCTGAAGAAGACAGTGGAATAGGCGGATGCACAGACACCCAGATCTCACCACCAAACTGGAATACAAATCAATTTAGAAAAAAATCAGCATGAAAAACCAACTCTGGACTATAAGAACAGCTCTCAAAAACCAAGGAGCAAAGAAGAGGCCACAACAAACTTGGTAGAGAGCACCTGAATCTCCCCTGCTTACAGGAATGGGGGGGTAGGAAGGGGGGAGGCTGAGAGCCCAGAGGGGATCTCACCCCAGGGAAAAGAGCAGAAAATACTGCTCACAGCCACTTGCCTGGTGACTAGGGAGTGAGGTGTGTTGAAAGGACAGGCTTATCTCCCAAGTGCAAAGGAGATAGAGAGGGACAGACTGTGAGGGGCAAAGGAATGCAGGAGACAACCTAAAAAGCTGACTCATCCATGCTGGAGGCAGCCAAAGCTGGGGAAGGGACTGATCCTTCCACAAAACAGAACTGAATTACTTCTGGATCCCATATCTCCAGATATCTCTCCAGCTCCAATCAGCACAAGACACAGCTGAAAACAAGAAGTGGGGCGGAAGGGCAGTAACTCAGGTCTCCATGGAGATCTGAGATACAACTCCCCCTACTGAAGGTGAGAAAACACCCTACCCCCAGAGAGATTAGTTGGTGGAAGAGGCCTTCAGAATCTCAGGTTACATCAACCGGATTCCTAGATACAGTTGCAAGGAAGACCCTGCTGAGATCAGTAAACAAGACTATCACCTGTTAAGAAAACAAACAAATCAAGATTTCAAAGCTACCCAAATCCAAAAGTGGATTACAAATAATAGCTGATACCAACGGAAGAAAACCTAGAAATAACACAACTAAAAACTGGAGGCAGAGAACACCAAGCCTAGACTCACCCAACTCTACAAACAAAACACAAACAATGAGAAGACAAATAAAGTGCAATCCAAATAAAACCTTCAGGATATACACTGAGTGATATGGAAAGAATCAAACTTCCAGATGCAGAGTTCAAAATAATGATTGTAAGGATGCTTAGAAATCTTAGAACAACAATGGATGGTCATTATGAACACCTAAATAAAGAAATAACAAGTATAAAAAAGAATCAGAAAAAGATCACAAATACAATATCAGAAATAAAGACCAAAATGGAAGAAATTAAAAACAGAAGAGATAGAGCTGAGGACTGAATCAGTAAGTTGAAGGAAAACTGGCATGAAGGCAAGAAAGCAGAGAACAAAAAAGAAAAGAGACTCAAAAAGTCTGAGGAAATTCTTAGAGTTCTGTGACAACATGAAGAGAAATAACATCCGCATCATAGGGGTTCCTGAAAAAGAAGAAAAAGAACAAGGGATAGAGACTTTGTTCAATCATATCATAGCTGAAAACTTCCCTAAATTAATGCAGGAGAAATGCTCACAAGTTTAAGAAGCACAGAGAACTCCACTAAAAAGAAACCCAAAGAAATCTACACCAAGACACATCATAATTAAAATACCAAAGCTAAGCAATAAAGAGAAAATATTAAAAGCTGCAAGAGAAAAAAAAAGCTATCACCTACAAAGGAGCCCCCACAAGGATGACATCCGACTTCTCAACAGAAACACTTGAGGCCAGAAGGGAATGGCAAGAAATATTCAAAGTAATGCAGAACAAGAACCTACAACCAAGATTACTTTATCCAGCAAGGCTATTGTTTAAAATCAAAGGAAAAATAAAAAGCTTTCCAGATAAAAAACAACTCAAGGAATTCATTACAACCAAACCAATGCTACAGAAAATGTTCAGGGACCTGTTGTAAACAAATCAAAGTGGGAAAAAATATAGCAATAAAGAAATACAGCATTAAAGAATAAAATGGCAATAAACAAATACATATGAATAATAACCTTAAATGTAAATGAATTAAATGATCCAATCAAAAGACATAGGGTAGCTGTGTGGATAAGAAAACAGGACCTGTACATGTGCTGTCTACAAGAGACACAACTTAAAACAAAAGATACACAAAAATTGAAGGTAAAAGGATGAAAAAAAACATTTTATGCAAATGGAAATGAAAAAAAAGCTGGGGTAGCAATACTTATATCAGACAAATTGGACTTTAAAACAAAGGATATAGTAAGAGATAAAGAAAGCCACTACATAATGATAAAGGGAGTAATCCAACAGGAAGATATAACTATTATAAATATCTATGCACCTAATATAGGAGCCCCTAAATATATAAAGCAGACTTTGATGGATTTAAAGAGTGAGATCAACAGAAATACTATAATAGTACGAGATTTCAATACTCCACTAACATCACTACATAGATCCTCAAGAAAGAAAATTAACAAAGAAACAGTAGACTTATTAGACACACTAGATCAACTTGGGTTAATAGATATCTTCAGAACCTTTCACCCTAAAGCAGCAGAATATACATTCTTTTCAAGTGCTCAGAGTACATTCTCTACGATAGACCACATGTTAGGGCACAAAAGTGCTCTCCACAAATTTAAGAAGATTGAAATCATATCAAGCACTTTCTCTGATCACAACGGCATAAAACTAAAAATCAACCACAACAGGAAAGCTCGAAAATTCTGAAACACATGGAAACTAAATAGCAGGTTGTTAAATAACAAATGGATTAAGAATGAGATAAAAAAAGAAATAAAAAAAATTCTAGAAACGAATGACAATGAGCATAGAACTACTCAAAATTTATGGGACACAGCAAAAGCAGTACTGAGAGGAAAGTTCACAGCACTACAGGCACACTTTAAGAAGCTAGAAAAAGCTCAAATAAACAACCTAACCCTGCATCTAAAAGAACTAGAAAAAGAACATCAAGTAAAGCCCAAATGTAGTAGAACGAAGGAAATAATAAAGATCAGAGCAGAAATAAATGACATAGAGGTTAAAGAAACAATACAGAGGATCAATGAAACTAGGAGCTGGTTCTTTGAAAAGGTAAAAAAGATTGATGAACCTTTAACTAGACTCACCAAGAAAAAGAGTGAGAGGACTCAAATAAATAAAATTAGAAATGAGAGAGGAGAAATAACAACTGACACAACAGAAATACAAAATATTGTAAGAAAATACTATGAAGAACTGTATGCCAAAAAACTAGACAACCTAGATGAATTGGACAAATTCCTTGAAACATACAATCTTCCAAAAATCAATCTGGAAGAATCAGAAAACGTAAACAGACCGATTACAACAAATGGGATAGAAACAGTTATCAAAAAACTCCCAACAAAGAAAAGTTCAGGGCCTGATGGCTTCACAACTGAATGCTACCAAATATTCAAAAAAGAACTAACTTCTATCTTTCTCAAACTATTTCAAAAAATTCAAGAGGAAGGAAAACTTCCAAGCTCCTTTTATGAGGCGAGCATTCTGACTCCAAAAACAAGCAAAGACAACACAAAGAAAGAAAATTATAGGCCAATATCTCTGATGAATATAGATGCTAAAATCCTCATCAAAATATCAGTAAACCGGATCCAACAATATATGGAAAAAATCATATACCATGATCAAGTGGGATTTATTCTGGGAAGGCAAGGCTGGTACAATATTCGTAAATCAATCAATGTGATTCATCACATAAACAAAAAGAAGGAGAAAAACCATATGATAATTTCAATAGATGAAGAAAAAGAATTTAATAAAATCTAGCACCCATTTATTATCAAAACTCTCAGCCAAGTGGGAATATAGGAAACATACCTCAAAATGATAAAAGCCATCTATGACAGACCCACAGTCAACATCATACTCTATAGGCAAAAATTAAAAACAATGCCCTTAAGATCAGGAATAAGGCAGGGGTGCCCCCTTTCACCACTCTATTTAACCTAGTCCTGGAAGTCCTAGCCACAGCAATCAGACAAGAAGAAGAAATAAAAGGCATTCAAATTGGAAAAGAAGCAAAACTATCATTATTTCTAGATGATATGATATTGTATATAGAAAATCCTAAATTCTCAGTCAAAGAACTACTGGACCTGATAAATAATTCAGCAAAGTGGCAGGATATAAAATCAATACTCAGAAATCAGAGGCATTTTTATACGCCAACAAAAAACAGTCAGGAAGAGAAATTAAGGAAACAATCCCCTTCACTATTACAACCAAAAAAAATAAAGTACCTAGGAGTAAACTTAACCAAGGAGACTAAAGACTTGTACTTGGAAAATTACAAAGCATTGATAAAAGAAATCAAGGAAGATACAAATAAGTGGAAGCATATACCGTGCTCATGCTTAGAAAGAATAAACATCATTAAAATGTCTATATTACCCAAAGCAATCTATAAATTCAATGCAATACCAATTAAAATACTAATGACATATTTCAAAGATATAGATCACATATTCCAAAAATTTATATGGAACCAAAAAAAAAAACATGAATAGCCTCAGCAATCTTAAAAAAGAAGAATAAAGTGGGAGGTATCACACTCCCTGATACCAAGTTATACTACAAGGCATTTTACTCAAAACAGCCTAGTACTGGCATAAGAAAAGGCATACAGATCAATGCAAGACAACAGAGAACCCAGAAATAAAGCCACACCTTTATGAACAACTGATATTTGACAAAGGAGGTATGGAAATACAATGGAGTAAAGACAGCCTATTTAATAAATGGTGTTGGGAAAACTGGACAGCTACCTGCAAAAAAATGAAACTAGATCACCAGCTTACAACACTCACAAAAATAAACTCAAAATGTATAATAGACTTAAATGTAGGCCGTGAAACCATAAGCATCTTAGAAGAAAACATAGGCAGTAAGCTCTCCGACATCTCTCAGAGCAATATATTTGCTGATTTATCTCCACGGGCAAGGGAAATAAAAGACAGGATAAACAAATGGGACTATATCAAACTAAAAAGCTTTTGCACAGCTAAAGACAATAAGAACAGAATAAAAAGACAAAATACACAATGGGAGAACATATTTGACAATATGTTTGATAAGGAGTTAATAACCAAAATTTATAAAGTACATGTAAATCTCAACATCAGGAAGACAAACAATCCAATCAAAAAATGGAAAAAAGAAATGAATAGACACTTTTCTAAAGAGGATATACAGATGGCCAATAGGCATATGAAAAAATGCTCAACATCACTAATCATTAGAGAAATACAAATTAAAACCACAATGAGATATCACCTCACACAAGCCAGAATGGCGCTCATCAACAAACAACACAGAATAAGTGCTGGCGAGGATGTGGAGAAAAGGGAACCCTCCTGCACTGCTGGTGGGAATGCAGACTGGTGCAGCCACTGTGGAAAACAGTATGGAGATTCCACGAAGAACTGAAAATCAAACTACCTTTTGACCCAGCTATCCTACTTTTAGGAATATACCCCAAGAACATCATAGAACAGCTCCAAAAGGAGAAATGCACCCCCATAATTGTGACAGCATTGTTCATAATAGCGAAGATCTGGAAACAGCCCAAGTGTCCATCAGACGATGAGTGGATTAAAAAGCTTTGGTACATATATACTATGGAATAGTACTCAGACATAAGAAATGATTACATTGGATCATTTACAATAACATGGATGGACCTTGATAACATTATATGGAGTGAAATAAGTAAATCAGAAAAAACTAAGAGCTATATGAATCCATACATAGATGGGACATAAAAATGAGACTCAGAGACATGAACAAGAATGTGATGGCAACAGGGGTGGGAGGTTGGGGGAGGGGAAATGGGGCGAGGAAGGAAAGAGGAGGTGGGGGAGGGGAGGAGCACAAAGAAAACCAGATAGAAGGTGAGAGAAGACAATTTGACTTTGGGGGAGGGGTATACAGCACAATCAAATGTCAAAATAATCTGGAAATGTTTTCTCTCAACATATGTACCACGATTTATCAATGTCACTGCATTAAATTTAATAATAATAAAAAAAATACAACTCAATGAACACAAGGAATATATTACCCAGGAAATCAAAACTATAAAAACAAATCAAACAGAGATGAAAAACTCAATTCACAAGCTGAAAAACGAGGTAACAAGCTAAGCTAATAGAACAGGCCAGGTAGAAGAGAGAATTAGTGAAATATAAGACAAGCAACTTGAGGCACAAAACAGAGAAGAAAAAAGAGACTCAAAAATTTTAAAAAAATGAGATACCCCTATTGGAATTACCTGACTCTATCAAAAAGAATAACATAAGAATAATAGGTATATCACAGGGAGAAAAGAGAGAAAATGGAATAGAGAATATACTCAAACAAATAATGGATGAGAACTTCCCAAGCCTGTGGAAAGAACTAAAACCTCAAATTCAAGAAGCAAACAGAACTCCAAGTTTTCTTAACTCCAACAAACCTACTCCAAGGCACATCATAATGAAATGGGCCCAAACCAACACCAAAGAAAAAATTCTCAAGGCAGACAGGGAAAAGAAGAATTCAATATATAAAGGAAGGCCCATTAGATTATCATCCGATTTCTCAACAGAAACTCTACAAGCTAGAAGAGAGTGGACACCAATATTTAAAGTCCTGAAAGAGAGGAACTTTCAGCCATGAATACAATACACATCAAAGCTATCCTTCAAATATGAAGGAGAAATAAAAACATTCACAGATATAGAAAAGATGAGGAAATTTATCATTAGAAAACCCCTACTCCAGGAATTACTAAACGGGGTTCTCCAATCAGATACAAAGAAAAAAAAAAAACAAAGCCACAAGTAAAAGCTCCAAGAAGAACACAATAAAACAAAATTTAAACTGTGACAACAACAAAAAAAGGGGGGGAAGAGGATGGAGATTAACAGTAGCAAAGGACAATGTAGTGCAAAAGTACTAACAAGATAGTGCACTACAATGAACAGGGTAGGAACCCTTTTCATTACTTAATGGTAACCACCATTGAAAAAACCACCACAGAGGCACATGATTTTAAAAAGATAGCAACAGAGGAAAGATGTATGGAATACAACCAAATAAAAACAAAAGATAGAAAAACGAAAGAGAAGGATCAAACAAGACACAAAACTAACAGAAAGCAAGATATAAAATGGCAATAGGGAACTCACAAGTGTCAATAATTACACTAATGTAAATGGATTAAACTCACCAATAAAAAGACACAGAGTAGCAGAATGGATTAAAAAAGAATCCAACTGTATGCTGCCTAGAAAAAACTCATCTAAGCAACAAAAATTAGAACAAATTCAAAGTGAAAGGCTAGAAAACAATACTCCAAGCAAATAACATCCAAAAAAAAAAGCAGGCATAGCAATACTCATATCTGATAATGCTGACTACAAGACAGAAAAAGTACTCAGAGATAAAAATGGCCATTTCATAATGGCTAAGAGGACACTGAATCAAGAAGACATAACAATTCTTAATATATATGCACCAAACCAAGGAGCACCAAAATATATAAGACAGCTACTTATTGACCTTAAAACAAAAACTGACAAAAATACAATCATACTTGGAGACCTCAATACACCGCAGACAGCTCTAGATCGCTCATCCGAACAGAGAATCAACAAAGATATATTGGCCTTAAACAAAACACTAGAGCACCTGGATATGATAGACATCTACAAGACATTTCATCCCAAAGTGACTGAGTATATATTTTTCTCCAGTGCACATGGATCATTCTCAAGAATTGACCATATGTTGGGCCACAAAAACAACATCAGCAAATTCAGAAAAATAGAAGTTGTAGCAAGCATATTTTCTGATCGTAAAGACTTGAAACTAGAATTCAAATGCAAAAAAGAAAAAAAAATCCCACAAAAATGTGGAAACTAAACAACATACTTTTAAAAAATGAATGGGTCAAAGAAGAAATAAGTGCAGAGATCAAAAGATATATACAGACAAATGAAAATGACAATACGACATATCAGAATCTATGAAATGCAGCAAAAGCAGTGATAAGAAGGAAGTTCATATCATTTCAGGCCTATATGAACAAACAAGAGAGATCCCAAGTGAACCACTTAACTTAACACCTTAAGGAACTGGAAAAAGAAGAACAAAGACAACCCAAAACCAGCCAAAGAAAGGAGATAATAAAAATCAGAGCAGAAATAAATGAAATAGAGAACAGAAAAACTATAGAAAAAATTAATAGAAAAAGGAGCTGGTTCTTTGAAAAGATCAACAAAATTGACAAACCCTTGGCAAGACTTACCAAGGAAAAAAGAGAAGAACTTATATAAACAAAATCCAAAATGAAAGAGGAAAAATCACCACAGACACCGTAGATATATAAAAAATTATTATAGAATACTATGAAAAATTTTATGCCACTAAATTCAACAACCTAGAAGAAATTAATAAATTCCTAGAACAACACAACCTTCCTAGACTGAGTCAAGAAGAAGCAGAAAGCCTAAACAGACCTATTAGTAGAGAAGAAATAGAAAAAACCATTAAAAACCTCCTCAAAAATGAAAGTCCAGGACCAGACGGTTATACCAGCGAATTTTATCCAACATTCAAGGAAGACTTGGTTCCTATTCTACTCAAAGTCTTCCAAAAAATTGATGAAGAAGCAATACTTCCAAACACATTTTATGAGGCCAACATAACCCTCATACCAAAACCAGGCAAGGATGGCACAAAAAAAGAAAACTACAGACCAATATCTCTAATGAATACAGATGCTAAAATACTAAACAAAATACTAGCAAATCGAATACAACATATTAAAAAAATAATACATCCTGATCAAGTGGAATTCATCTCAGAATCTCAAGGATGGTTCAACATATGTAAAACGGTTAACGTAATACACCATATCAACAAAACAAAGAAGAAAAACCACATGATCTTATCAATAGACGCAGAAAAGGCTTTCGATAAAATACAACACAATTTTATGTTTAAGACTCTCAACAAAATGGGTATAGAAGGAAAATATCTCAACATGATAAAGGCCATATATGATAAACCATCAGCTAACATCATATTAAATGGCACTAAACTGAAGGCTTTCCCCCTTAAATCAGGAACAAGACAGGGTTGTCCATTCTCTCCACTCTTATTTAATGTGTTATTAGAGGTTCTAGCCACAGCAATCAGACAAGACAAAGAAATAAAAGGCATCCATATCGGAAAAGAAAAAGTAAAGGTATCACTCTTTGCAGATGATATGATCCTATACATAGAAAACTTCAAAGAATCTACAAAAAGACTACTAGAAACAAGCCAATAGAGTAAGGTCTCAGGATACAAAATTAACATACAGAAGTCCATACTCTTTCTATATGCCAACAATGAAACATTTGAGAACTCAAAAAAATAATCCTCAACACGATTGCAACAAAAAAAATAAAATACCTAGGAATAAATATAACAAAGAATGTAAAAAACTTATATAATGAAAACTACAAACCATTGTTAAGAGAAATCAAAAAAATGGAGCAAAAAAATCATCAGATTTATATGGAACTATAAAAAACCCCGAATAGCCAAAGCAATCCTAAAGAAAAAGAATGAAGCTGGGGGCATTACAATACCTGACTTCAAACTATATTATAGTGCCACAACAATCAAAACAGCACAGTATTGGCAGAAAAATAGACACTCAGATCAATGGAACAGAATAGAAAGCCCAGAAATAAAACCACATATATATATAGTCAAATAATTTTTGATAAAGAGGCCAACAACACACAATGGAGAAAAGAAAGCCTCTTCAACAAATGGTGCTGGGAAAACTGGAAAGCCACATGCAAAAGAATGGAACTGGACTACAGTTTGTCCCCCTTGTACTAAAATTAACTCAAAATTCATCAAAGATCTAAACATAAGACCTGAAAGAATAAAGTACATAGAAGAAGACATAGGTACTAAACTCATGGACCTGGGTTTTAAAGAGCATTTTATGAATTTGACTCCAAAGGCAAGAGAAGTGAAAGCAAAAATTAATGAATGGGACTACATCAGACTAAGAAGTTTTTACTCAGCAAGAGAAACTGATAACAAAAGAAACAGACAGCCAACTAAATGGGAAATGATATTTTCAAACAACAGTTCAGATAAGGGCCTAATATCCAAAATATACAAAGAACTCATAAAACTCAACAACAAACAAAGAATCCAATAAAAAAATGGGAAGAGAACATGAACAGACACTTCTCCCAGGAAGAAATACAAATGGCGAACAGATATATGAAAAGTTGCTCATCTTCTTTAGTTATTAGAGAAATGCAAATCAAAACAGCAATGAGATACCACCTCACACCTGTTAGATTAGCTATTATTAACAAGACAGGTAATAGAAAATGCTGGAGAGGCTGTGGAGAAAAAGGAACCCTCATACACTGTTGGTGGGAATGTAAAGTAGTACAACCATTATGGAAGAAAGTATGGTGGTTCCTCAAAAACCTGAAAATAGAACTACCTTATGACCCAGCAATCCCTCTACTGGGTATATACCCCAAAAACTCAGAAACATTGATTCGTAAAGACACATGCAGCCCCATGTTCACTGCAGCATTGGTCACAGTGGCCAGGACATGGAAACAACCAAAAAGCCCGTCAATAGAAGACTGGATAAAGAAGATGTGGCACATACACACTATGAAATACTACTCAGCCATAAGAAATGATGACATCGGATCATTTACAGCAAAATGGTGGGATCTTGATAACATTATACGAAGTGAAATAAGTAAATCAGAAAAAACCAGGAACTGCATTAATCCATATGTAGGTGGGATATAAAAGCGAGACTAAGAGACATTGATAAGAGTGTGGTGGTTACAGGGTGTGGGGGGAAAGAGAGAGGGAAAGGGGGAGGGGGATGGGCACAAAAAAACTAGATAAAAGGTGACAGAGGATAATCTGACTTTGGGTGATGGGTATTCAACATAATTGAATGACAAGATAACCTGGACATATTTTCTTTGAATATATATACCCTGATTTATTGATGTCACCCCATTAAAAAATAAAATTATAAAAATAAAAAAAAAGACATAGGGTAGCTGCATGGATAAGAAAACAGGACCCTTACATAGGCTGTCTACAAGAGACACACCTAAAAACAAAAGATGCACATAGACTGAAGTAAAAAGATTTAAAAAAAAATATTTCATGTGAATGGAAATGAAAGGAATGCTGGGGTAGCAATACTTATATCAGACAAATTGGACTTTAAAATAAAGGCTATAGTAAGAGATGAAGAAGGACACTACATAATGATAAAGGGAGCAATCCAAAAGGAAGATATAACCGTTATAAATATCTACGCACGTAATATAAGAGCGCCTAAATATATAAATCAAACTTTGATGGATATAAAGGGTGAAATCAACAGCAATACTATAATAGTAGGGATTTCAATACCCCACTAACATCACTAGATAGATCCTCAAGAAGGGAAATTAACAGAAAAAAATAGCACACTTAAAGGACACACTGATCAACTTGATTTAATAGATATCTTCAGAATCTTTCATCCTAAAGCAGCAAAATATACATTCTTTTCAAGTGCTTATGGTACATTCTCTAGGATAGACCACATGTTAGGGCACAAAAGCGGTCTCAAAAATTTAAGAAGATTGAAATTATATCAAGTATTTTCTCTGAACACAATGGCATGAAAGTAGAAATCAACCACAACAGAAAAACTGAAAAATACTCAAACACTTGGAACCTAAATAGCATGTTATTAAATAACAAATGGGTTAACAACGAGATCCAAGGAGAAATTAAAAAATGCCTAGACAAAAATGATAATGAGCATACATCAACTCAAAATTTATGAGACACAGCAAAAGCAGTACTGAGAGGGAAGTTTATAGCATTACAGGCATACCTTAAGAAGCTAGAAAAAGCTCAGATAAACAACTTAACCCTGCATCTAAGGGAACTAGAAAAAGAACAGCAAGTAAAGCCCAGGGGTAGTAGAAGGAGGGAAATAATAAAGATCAGAGCAGAAATAAATGTCATAGAGGCTAAAGAAACAATACAGAGTATAAATAAAACCAGGAGCTGTTTCTTTGAAAAGGTAAACAAGATTGATGAATCTTTAACTAGATTCACCAAGAAAAAAAAGAAGAGGACTCAAATAAATAAAATTAGAAATGAGAGTGCAGAAATAACAACTGACACAACAGAAATAAAAAATATTGTAAGAAAATACTATGAAGAACTGTATGCCAAAAAACTAGACAACCTAGATGAAATGGAAAAATTCCTTGAAACATACAATCTTCCAAAAATCAATCTGGGAGAATCAGAAAACCTATACAGACCGAATATAACAAATAAAATTGAAACAGTTATCAAAAAATTCCCAACAAAGGAAAGTCCTGGGCCTGATGGCTTCACAAGTGAATCTATCAAATATTCAAAGAAGAATTAACTCCTATCCTTCTCAAGTTATTTCAAAAAAATTCAAGAGGATGAAAGTCTTCCAAGCTTCTTTTATGAGGCGAGCATAATTCTGATTCCAAAACCAGGCAAAGACAACACAAAGATGAAAAATATAGGCCAATATCTGTGATGAATTTACATGCTAAAATCCTTAACAAAATATTAGCAAACTGGATCCAGCAATATATGAAAGAAATTATACACAATGATCAGGTGGGATTTATTCTGGGAGGCAAGGCTGGTACAATAGTTGTAAATCAATTAATGTGATTGATCACATAAACAAAAGAAGGAGAAAAACCACATGATAATTTCAATAAATGCAGAAAAAGTATTTGATAAAATCCAGCACCCATTCATGATCAAAACTCTCAGCAAAGTGGGAATATAGGAAACATACTTCAACATGATAAAGGCCATCTATGAAAAACCCACAGCCAACATCATACTCAATGAGCAAAAATTAAAAGCAATCCTCTTAAGATCAGGAACAAGGCAGGGGTGCCCCCTTTCACAACTCTTATTCAACATAGTTCTGGAAGTCCTAGCCACAGCAATCAGACAGAAGAAGAAATAAAGAGCATCCAAATTGGAAAAGAAGAAGTAAACTATCATTATTTGCAGATGATATGATATTGTATATAGAAAACCCTAAAGTCTCAGTCAAAAAACTACTGGACCTGATAAATGAATTCAGCAAGGCGGCAGGATGTAAAATTAATACTTAGAAATCAGAGGCATTTTTATACACCAACAAGGAACTGTCAGATAGAGAAATTAAGGACACAATCCCCTTCACTATTGCAACCAAAAAATTAAGTACTTAGGAGTAAATTTAACCAAGGAGATTAAAACCTTGTACTCAGAAAATTATAAAACATTGATAAAAGAAATCAAAGAAGATACATACAAGTGGAAGCATATACCATGCTCACAGTTAGGAAGAATAAACATCATTAAAATGCCTATATTACCCAAAGCAATTAAAAAATTCAATGCAATACCAATGGAAATACCAATGACATACTTCAAAGATATAGATCACATATTACAAAAATTTATATGAAACCAAAAAAAAAAAAAACATAAATAGCCTCAGCAATCTTAAAAAGGAAGAATAAAGCAGGAGGTATCACACTTCCCCATATCAAGTTATACTACAAGGCCATTGTACTCAAAACAGCCTGGTACTGGCATAAGAACAGGCATACAGATCAATGCAACAAACAGAGAACCCAGAAATAAACTCACACCTTTATGGACAACTGATATTTGACAAAGGAGGTAAGAGCATACAATGGAGTAAAGACAGCCTCTTTAACAAACGGTGTTGGGAAAGTTGGACATCTACCTGCAAAAAAATGAAACTAGACCACCAACTTACACCATTCACAAAAATAAACTCAAAATGGATAAAAGACTTAAATGTAAGCCATGAAATCATAAGCATCTTAGAAGAAAACAGGCAGTATGCTCTCCGACAACTCTCACAGCAATATATTTGCCAATTTATCTCCATGGGCAAGTGAAATAAAAGACAGGATAAACAAATGGGATTATATCGACTAAAAAGCTTTTGCACAGCTAAAGACAACAAGAACAGAATAAAAAGACAAACTACACCATGGGAGAACAGATTTGACAATACGTCTGATAAGGCGTTAATAACCAAAATTTGTAAAGAACTTATAAAACTCAACACCAGGAAGACAAACAATCCAATCAAAAAATGGAAAAAAGAAATGAATAGACACTTTTCTAAAGAGGATATACAGATGGCCAATAGGCATATGAAAAAATGCTCAACATCACTAATCATTAGAGAAATGCAAATTAAAACCACAATGAGATATCACCTCACACCAATCAGAATGGCGCTCATCAACAAAACAACCAGAATAAGTGCTGGCAAGGGTGTGGAGAAAAGGGAACCCTTCTGCACTGCTGATGGAAATGCAGACTGGTGCAGCCATGGTGGAAAACAGTATGGAAGTTCCTCAAGAAATTAAAAATCGAACTGCCTTTTGACCCAGCTATCCCACTTTTAGGAATATACCCCAAGAACACCATAGCACTGTTCCAAAAGGAGAAATGCACCCCCATGTTTATGGCAGTATTGTTCACAATAGCAAAGATCTGGAAACAGCCCAAGTGTCCATCAGAGGACAAGTGGATTAAAAAGCTTTTGTACATATACACTATGGAATACTACTCAGCCATAAGAAATTATGGCATCGGATCATTTACAACATGAGTGAAACTTGATAACATTATACTGAGTGAAATAAGTAAATCAGAAAAAACTAAGAGCTATATGAATCCATACATAGATGGGACATAAAAATGAGACTCAGAGACATGGACAAGAGTGTGATGGTTACTGGGGTTATGATGGGGGACTGGAGGAAGGAGAAAGAGAGGGTGGGGGGAGGGGAGGGGCACAAAGAAACCAAATAGAAGATGACAGAAGACAATTTGACTTTGGGTGATGGATATGCAACATAATCAAATGTCAAAATAACCTGAAGATGTTTTTTTCTGAACATATGTACCCTGATTTATCAATTTTACCCCATTACATTAATAATAAAAATTAAAAAAATAATTCAAATGCACCCTTCACCCTCTAGTTTATGATTGAAATGTTCCTTTGAAACTTAATTTATTTTTCCATTCTTTTCAGGATGATTAGGAGTTTATTTGTAGTCTGCCAAGATTATCTGAAGTTCAATTTTCTATTAAGAACTAAGAGTGAATTATTATGTACATAAGTCAGAAAATAAAAGATACAAGTGACTGTGATGGAATAATCTAAACAAAAACAAAATTTTTAAGAGCAGGATGAGAGAGCATCCCTTTCTGACACCAGTATAATGGAGCTGGCTTATACCCATCAGACAGAACAGAGAGTTCATACAGATGTATCACATCTTCCTTTTGTTCCCCAAATTTGTCTAAGTTAGTTCCCACTTCCCTGTTTTACTACTCCTTATTCTGAGCTTTCCTAGATCCTCAGTTCCCTGTGGTCCTTCACCCCAACCCCCACACTCCTACACATCACGCCCTTTCTTGACTCTATACCTCAGGCCTCATTTCCCAACCAACCCTTTCATCAACTATCCAGTGGGGACTCACTGATTGGACTCTGACAGGATACAACTTGCATTCATTCTGCGGCTCTGAGTGTTGCTACAAATGAGTGTTCCCCAGCCCCAGGCGATACACAGGTTGAATCATCCCACCTCACTCATTCAACTTAGAGAGATGGGGGTTGAAGGTTTATTATCTAAGTTTGTAAAGAACCATAATTGCAAAGATCAGGCTGATGCAATAAGGAAGAAATACAAGCTTAGGAAAGGAAAAAATAAATTATCAACACATACTATTTACTGCTTACAGACTCACGATGTCATGTCTAATACTTACTGTAAAAAAAAAAAACCAAAAAAAAAAAAAACACAGGACATAAAGAATTTAGAGAAGATCCAGAGGCCTGCTGATATTTTGTTGTCTTTTGACATTTTCTGAATCTGTGTTACATCTGGAAAATAAATTATGTTACTAATATATTTGATTTTTTTTACTCCAGAACTCCCCAGACACTCTCAAAGTAAAATCATGTAAGAATTCTAATAGTCCTACTTTGCTCAGTCTTATTTATATTATTTTATATCATGTTAAATTTTTACCTTGATTATTGAATACATGCAAAAGAACACTTATAATATATGCAGAATATACAATGAACAGTCATGCAGGCACTTGCCCCTACCTGAAAAGATAAAACATAGCCAGTTGTTTCAATGCACCTGTGTATTCCCATGCAATCCCCTATTCCCTGCTGTGAGCCTCACAACTTTGCTCCCAAGAATTTTGTGTTTATTAATCCCATTCTGCTTTCTCTCTATGGTTGTGTCACAACCATGTACTATTTCCTTTTGCACTACTCCACTTTACACAAATAGCATAATTCTTCTAAAAATTGTTTTTACTTCAAAATGATGACAGATACAGTTTGACTTATGTAGCTGAAATTCATTAACTTTCAGCCCTCTACTTTGGTCTACTGTATAACTACACCAACTGTCAGCTGAGCTGGACATTTGCATTGCTTAAATTTTCACAATTACAAACATTGCAGGTACAAACTTTCTTGGATCACACTAGTGAGAGTTTCTCTTAGACATCTGCCTATGAGTGGCACAAGTCTTTAAATATACAAAATAATATCAACTGGTTTTCCAAAAGGGTTTTATAACATGGTCTGTCAATCACTGAGAGATATGTGTTAATATAATCTACAATTATAGTAGATTTGACAAATCTATCTGCAGTTTTAATAGGTGGGTATGCCTGTGGTGTGTGTGTGTGTGTGTGTGTGTGTGTGTGTATCTTTAAATCACAGAAGTTTTGAATTATTACAACCTTACTAGCCACTTAAAATTTTATTGTTAAGCGGTGATTTTTTTTTATGTTTGTGCATTATTTTAACTTTTATTTGGTGTGATATTATAAATTCTTTATCATTCTTTTTGTTAGTATTAGCCTCCTATATCATTTTTTAAACCCTTTACTTCCAATCGTTAATGCCCTTATGTTTTGGTTGTATTTGAATGCTTTCATATCATCTAAAATATTTACTTTATTTCCTCCTTTCTCTAAACCTTATTCCTTTATTTTTTAAATATTTAAATATGCTATTTTTTTTCTCCTCCTCCCCTTTTTGTCTTGTTTTCAGATTCTTTGTTGGTTATCTCTGTTATGTCTTTGCTTTCTATTTCACTGATTTTTTGCTCTTATTTCTGTTATTTTCTTCCTCCTTTCTTTAAATTAATATTCTTATTCTTTTGTTAATATCTTATGTTGTTTACTTAGCTCATTTATTTTTAATTTTTATTTTTCTCTACTATAAACATCTAAGGCTAAAAATTTTTCCCCAAAAGGTTTTTCTATTGCCTCCCTCAAGTTATATATAAAAATGTTTTATTTTTTCTTTTTGATGTATGACTAATTTGGAATTTTTATTTTAATTTTTATTTATTATCCTTCTGTTTGTAAGCTCTGACTTACAATCATATTTTGTGGTCAGAGGTTTTGGCCCGAACAGTAATTTTGCAATTTGATAAAATCTTGCTTCATTGTTCAGTACATAACCATTTTTTATAAATGCCACATTTATAAAAACTTGAGAAAAATGTGTGTTCTTTCATGTAGAATTTCGGTACATAATATAGTATAGTCCATTAAGTCAAGTTGGCACTTATCTGATCTAATCTTGCATACAGTTTGCTTTCTTCATGTTTGTTTTCTCTCTCCATAATGGTGAGGGTTATGTAATCCCTCACTATGCTAGTGGTGGATTTATAGAGCACCTATATTTTGAGACTATTTTATGAGTCGTATACATATAATTGTCATATTTTCCTAATAAAACCAAACTTTTTTTATTGTGTTGTGTCATTCTGTATATGGTAGACTTTTGCCTTAAGACCTATTTTTTCTGAGATTAAGATAGCCACACCAAATTTCTTTCATTAGTAGTTTACCTGATGAACTTTTCTCCACTTTTACTTTCAACCTTTATGTGTCCTTAAGCTATAGATGTACCTTTTGTAAATAACATTTATCTGAATGAGATATCAATTTGCAATCTGTCATTCAACTAGTGAGTTAGGTTTGCTATATTTATTATATTAGTGACATATTTAAAATGCTTTCTACTATATTATTTTTTGTTTGTTCTGTTTCTTTTTTCATTTTCTATTATTTTCTTGATTTTTTATTAAGTTTTGTTTCTTTTATCTTACTGTACTTTTTATATATTTATTTGTAATTTATACACTCTTTCTGTTCTTTTTGTGATTATCCTGTCTCTTTTGTCCCTATCCCCCACCACTTCCCACCTCTACCTATCCCTTAGTCCCCTTTCTCTCTGGCTATCACCACACGGTAGTCTGTGTCTATGTGTTATGTGTATATGTTTTTTTATTAATCCCTTCACCTTCTATTATCAATCCCTCAATCCCCCTCTCTTCTTTCTATATGTTTAATCTTCAAATGTCTTTATTAGAACATATTTTATGTCATTTACATCACTTTTATTTGTAAAAATATTTATGTTGTTTTAATTGCTTTAAACAGTATTATTTAGGGTAGCTGGTTCTTAATCCCTGCCACAAATAAAAGAGCAAGTCACAAAATTTTTAAATTATCAAATGTGACCTAAAAAAGTAAACTGGAAAAAACTAAATTTTTATAATAATAATTGTCATCTTTCATATAAAAACCATCTTAATAGAGCTCATGTTTCGAGTTAGAAAAATTTGAATAGCTCTAGCCCCATTACATGCCCTGTTTCCCAGGTGGCTACTGGCAACATATTCCTGAACTGGCAAAGAAATATAATACCCATGGCCTTGAAACAACACATAGGTAATTGGCCCCCTATGAACACTGAAGTATGTCCTTGGCTTCCTCAGCAGCATGTGCTAATCAACTCAGCCAACCAAGTTGACCATCCTAATGGGCTATTTCCACTGGAAAAAAAGGCTGATTTATATTCTTAAATTTAACTGTAAAAATGATTCATATGCAGATATATAGCTGATAAATATAGATAGAAAGGTTAAATCAGAAAAACTCCATTTCTATCATCAATGTAATAACTTACCCAGACAAGGATCATCATTAGATACAAAAATTATTGGGTGAAAGGCTTAAAGGTAACAAGACATTCACACAGTTTCTCATATCATCCAAATTAAATGCAAAGAGAAAACTATATTTTATAATGTAGAGATCTCACATTCAAACTCTTAATAAAGTAAATCTGCCAGCCAATTATGGGCCAATATGATGTCAGTTGCTTCAGTGCAATGCAGTAAGAAATACCAACATCATCTATGCAGTATCTTGCCAAAAACACTCAGCCTGACTCCAATCTTGAGGAAAAAAATTCAAATATTAGAAGGTCTTTAGAAGACCATAAGTTTATGCTCTTCAAAAAAAGTCAATGTCATTAAACACAAACAGGAGAGACTCAAGCAGAGTGTTCTGGATTAAAAGACTGAAGTGACATAACAACCAAATATAATGCGTGGATCTTGAATTTTAAAAGTTATCGTATGATTTCACTTATATATAGAATCTAACACAAAACGAAAAACAGACTTATAGTTACAGAGAAAAAACTGATGATTGCCAGAAGAGAAGGGTTGAACAATGAGTAAAAAAGGTGAAGGGGATAAAAGCTACAAACTTCAGATTATAAAATAAATGAGCCAATGGACATAGTGTACAGCATAGGAAATATAGTCAATAATATCAAAATTGCAATTATTAGACTTACAGTAGTGAACACATTGTCAGATATATAAAAGTCAAATCACTATGTTGTATGCCAACTATGCTTTAATTTAAAATTTTTTAAGTATCTATACATTTCTACAGTATGGCCAGTAGTATACTAGGAAGTGTTTTGAATTAGTATTTTAGGTGCAAGATTGGCATTGTAGTTACATATAAGTAAATCCTTATTCTCAGGATATACAAACTAAAGTAGTTCAGGGTGAAGTGTTGGGATGGTTTCAACTTAGATTAAGAGGGTGGGCAAGGAAGCAGGAGAAAGAAAGGGGGAGAGATAACAAATCTGGCAAATATTTACAATTGAATGAAGGATATATGTGTACATTTTTGTTAGTCTTTTTTTTTTTTTTTTCAAAATAAAACATTGGGGGAATATAATGTAGAAGATGATTCATTTATTCTCCTTCTTTCACTAAAAAAAAAAAAAATCTGATTCTGAAATGTAGCCAAAGAGACTTAGTTGGAGTAAATTTCATAGCAAAGTATGATAAACATTAAAACATTTGTCAAGTTGGGGCATCCCTTTGTGGGAAGATCTTAAAACTTAGACTGGGTGTGTGCTTGTCTAGAATGACTTGGTGTTATAATCACTCAAGCTGAATGTCTAGCTGAAAACTACGACCTCAATGTCCCATCTTGCTTAGGATTTTCTGATAATTAATTTACTTCAAGGACACTAATTAGCTTATACTTAGCTGAGAATTCAATCGACTAATACAAAATAATGTATGCATTTTTGAGGGTTTTTGAAATGATATTTAGGTTTCAAAAATGTGAGTCAGCACACTGATGCAATAGACTTCCAACAGTTACGTTAAATTTCAATATCTCTCAGAGTAGTTTAAAATAGGAGCCAATTGTAACAACAATGGATTATGGAAGTAAAATTTTCCACAAGCCTAAAATTAACTTTTGGCCAATCTGGACTGTTCAATCATTTTATGCTAAACGTATTATTAGCTAAGAATGTTTTTTAGCATGTTTATTGTACCCTCTTTCAATAACCTGAGAATTTTAAGGTTGATTATAGGTTTTATTTTTACCCTTATTATTGGCAATATGTTAGGGATCATGAAAGCTCTTGAGGCAAACAAATATTTTACAACAAATAATATTGTGAAAGAATGAGATGGTTACAGGGAAATTATGAAACAATGAAAATTTAAATGTATATCAATTTCTAATTGTGTGTAAGTTCTTTCTCATTTGCATTAAACACAAACATAAAATAAGTTTTTTTATAACTACCAAAATAGCTGTCGTGATTAAACAGCAAATGCTCTAAACAATCCACAAAAATATAACAATAGGGTGCATAGCTTAAAAATATGAAATGTTGAACAAGTACTCTTGCCTAGATATTGAACTATTTACATCACAAAGAAAACACAGCCAACCAGGCAGTGGTGCAGTGAATAGGGCATCAGACTGGGATGTGGAGGATCCAGGTTCGAAATCCTGAGGTCGCCAGCTTGAGTGTGGGCTCATCTGATTTGCGCAAGGCTCACCAGCTTGAGCCCAAGGTTACTGGCTTCAGCAGGGGCCACTCGGTCTGCTATAGACTACTGGTCAAGGCACATATGAGAAAGCAATCAATGAACAACTAAGGTGCTGCAACAAAGAATTGATGCTTCTCATCTCTCCCTTCCTATCTGTCTGTCCCTATCTGTCCCTCTCTCTGTCACACACACAAACACACACACACACACAAAGAGAAAACATAATTACTTTACTAAGTGATAATTTATCTGTCACACTTCTTAAATGGTCTATGGAGAGATATTTGCTCAAGGCTCAAGCAAGCATTCTATCCAGCAAATGCCTAAATCACTTAAAAAACACTAGATGTTGTTTTTAAAGATCTCTAGGGCTGGCCCTGGCCAGTTGGCTCAGTGATGGAATGAAGGCCCATTGTGTAGATATCCCAGGTTTGATTCCTTGTTAGGGCACACAAGAAAGGCAACTATATGCTTCTTTACCCCTCCCACTTTCCCTTCTCTCTCTCTCTCTCTCTCTCTCTCTTTCTCTTTTCCTCCCACAGCCATAGCTCAATTGGTTCAAGAACATCAGCCTGAGCGCTGAGGATGGCTCTGTGGAGCCTCCCACTCAGGCATTAACAATAGCTGGGTTGTGAACACAGCCTCAGATGGACAAAGCATCCACCTCAGAAAGGGGTTGCCTGGTGGATCCCAGTCAGGGCACATGCAGGAATCTGTCTCTCTATCTCCCATCCTCTCACTTGGAAAAAAAAAGAAAGATTTCTAGGGTTGAAGATTAATCTTGTCAATTAACACTTTTTATCCTAAAGAGCTTTCTTCTGTTTAAAAATGTTATCCCTTCTTATGTTTACTACCATTTTTCTTGTTTAAAGTGAGAGTGTCAAAAAATTAAAATTAAAATGAGCAAGTCAAAGTCCATACTGAGGATGGGAAGATAGCAGCGGAGTAGGCAGACACACAGACGCCCAGCTCTCACCACCAAACAGGAATACAAATCAATTTAGAAAAAATCAGCATGAAAAACCAACTCTGGACTACAAGAACAGCTCTCAAAAACCAAGGAGCAAAGAAGAAGCCACAACAAACCTGGTAGAGAGCACCTGAATCTCCTCTGCTTACAGGAACGGAGGGGAAAGGGAGGCTGAGAGCCCAGAGGGGATCTCACCCAAGGGAAAAGAGCAGAAAATACTGCTCACAGCCACTTGCCTGGCAACCAGGGAGCAAGGTGGGTTGAAAAGACCAGCTTATCTCCCAAGTGGAAAGGACAGGAAGAGAGACAGACTGTGAGGGGCTAAGGAATGCAGGAAACGAACTAAAAAAGCTGACTCATCCATGCTGGAGGCCGGCATAGCTGGGGGAGGGACTGAACCTTTCACAAAACAGTACTGAATTGCTTCCGGATCAGAGATCTCCGAACATCTCTCCAGCTCCAATCAGCGCAACAAGACACAGCTGAAAATAAAAGTAGGGAGGTGGGGCAGTAACTCAGGTCTCCATGGAGATCTGAGATACACCTTCCCCTACTGAAGCTGAGAAAACACCCTGCCCCCAGAGAGATTAGTTGGTGGAAGAGGCCTTCAGAGTCTTAGGTTACATCCATCACATTCCTGGATACACTTTCAAGGAAGCCCCCTGCTGAGATCAGTAAACAAGACTATCACCTGTTAAGAAAACACAAATCAAGACTTCAAAGCTGCCCAAATACGAAAGTGGATTACAAATAAAAGCTGATACCAACCCAAGAAGACCTAGAAATAACAAAACTGAAAACTGGAGGCAGACAACACCAAGACTAGACTCAACCAACTTTACAAATAAAACACCCAAACACAGACAATGAGAAGACAAAAAATTGCAATCCAAAAGAAACCACAAGAGATACCTTCAGGAGATGAACTGAGTGATATGAAAATAATCAAACTTCCAGATGCAGAGTTCAAAATAATGAATGTGAGGATGCTTAGGGATCTTAGAACAACAATGGATGGTCATTATGAACACATAAATAAAGAAATAGCAAGTATAAAAAAGAATCAGACGGAGATGACAAATACAATATCAGAAATAAAGACCACAATGGAAGAAATTAAAAACAGGATAGATAGAGCTGAGGATCAAATCAGCGAGTTGGAGGACAACTGGAATGAAGGTATGAAAGCAGAGAAGAAAAAAGAAAAGAGACTCAAAAAGTCTGAGGAAACTCTGAGAGATCTGTGACAACATGAAGAGAAATAACATCCGCAACATATGGGTTCCTGAAGAAGAAGAAAAAGAACAAGGGATAGAGACTTTGTTCAATCATATCATAGCTGAAAACTTCCCTAAATTAATGCAGGAGAAACTCTCACAAGTTCAAGAAGCACAGAGGACTCCATTAAAAAGAAACCCAAAGAAACCTACACCAAGACACATCATAATTAAAATACCAAAGATAAGCGATAAAGAGAAAATATTAAAAGCTGCAAGAGAAAAAAAACTATCACCTACAAAGGAGCCCCTATAAGGATGACATCCTACTTCTCAACAGAAACACTTGTGGCCAGAAGGGAATGGCAAGAAATATTCAAAGTAATGCAGAACAAGAACCTACAACCAAGACTACTTTATCCAGCAAGGCTATCGTTTAAAATTGAAGGAAACTAAAAAGCTTCCCAGACAAAAACAACTCAAGGAATTCATTATAACCAAACCAATGCTGCAGGAAATGTTAATGGGCCTGTTTTAAACAGATCAAAGTGGGAAAAGAATATAGCAAAAAAGGAATACAGCTTTAAAGATAAAAAGGCAATAAGCAACTACATATCAATAATAACCATAAATGTAAATGGATTAAATGATCCAATCAAAAGACATAGGGTAGCTGCGTGGATAAGAAAACAGGACCTGTACATATACTGTCTACAAGACACACACCTTAGAACAAAAGATACATATAGATTGAAGGTAAAAGGATGGAAAAAAACATTTCATGCAAATGAAAATGAAAAAAAAGCTGGGGTAGCAATACTTATATCAGACAAATTGGATTTTAAAACAAAGAATATAGTAAGAGATAAAGAAGGCCACTACATAATGATAAAGGGAGTAATCCAACAGGAAGATATAACTATTATAAATATCTACGTACCTAATATAGGAGCACCTAAATATATAAAGCAGACTTTGGTGGATTTAAAGGGTGAAATCAACAGCAATACTATAATAGTAGGGGATTTCAATACTCCACTAACATCACCGGATAGATCCTCAAAAAAGAAAATTAACAAAGAAACAGCAGAATTATTGGACACACTAGATCAACTTGATTTAATAGATATCTTCAGAACCTTTTATCCTAAAGCAGCAGAATATACATTCTTTTCAAGTGCTCAGAGTACATTCTCTAGGATAGACCACATGTTAGGGCACAAAAGTGCTCTCCACAAATTTAAGAAGATTGAAATCATATCAAGCACTTTCTCTGATCACAACGGCATGAAACTAGAAATGAACCACAACAGAAAAGCTCAAAAATTCTCAAACACATGGAAACTAAATAGCACATTGTTAAATAATGAATGGATTAAGAATGAGATCAAAGAAGAAATAAAAAAATTCCTAGAAATGAATGACAATGAGCATACAACTCAAAATTTATGGGACACAGCAAAAGCAGTACTGAGAGGGAAGTTCACAGCAGTACAGGCACACTTTAAGAAGCTAGAAAAAGCTGAAATAAACAACCTAATCCTGCATCTAAAAGAACTAGAAATAAAACAGCAAGTAAAGCCCAAATGTAGTAGAAGGAAGAAAACAATAAAGATTAGAGCAGAAATAAATGACATAGAGGCTAAAGAAACAATACAGAGGATCAATGAAACTAAGAGCTGGTTTTTGAAAAGGTAAACAAGATTGATGAACCTTTAACTAGACTCACTAAGAAAAAGAGAGAGAGGACTCAAATAAATAAAATTAGAAATGAGAGTGGAGAAATAACAACTGACACAACAGAAATACAAAATATTGTAAGAAAATACTATGAAGGACTGTATGCCAAAAAACTAGACAACCTAGATGAAATGGACAAATTCCTTAAAACATACAATCTTCCAAAAATCAATCTGGAAGAATCAGAAAACCTAAACAGACCGATTACACTAAATGAGATTGAAACAGTTATCAAAAAACTCCCAACAAAGAAAAGTCCAGGGCCTGAGGCTTCACAACTGAATGCTACCAAATATTCAAAGAAGAACTAACTCCTATCCTTTTCAAACTATTTCAGAAAATTCAAAAGGAAGGAAGACTTACAAGCTCCTTTTATTTTATTTTTTTTTATTAAAATTTTTTTTTATTAATTCATTTTAGAGAGGAGAGAGAGAGAGTCAGAGAGAGAGAGAGGAGAGAGAGACAGGGGGTAGGAGCTGGAAGCATCAACTCCCATATATGCCTTGACCAGGTAAGCCCAGGGTTTCGAACCGGCAACCTCAGCATTTCCAGGTCGAAGCTTTATCCACTGCGCCACCACAGGTCAGGCCCAAGCTCCTTTTATGAGGCGAGCATTATTCTGATTCGAAAACCAGACAAAGACAACACAAAGAAAGAAAATTATAGGCCAATATCTCTGATGAATACAGATGCTAAAATCCTCAACAAAATATTAGCAAACCAGATCCAACAATATATGGAAAAAATCATACACCATGATCAAGTGATATTTATTCTGGGGAGGCAAGGTTGGTACAATATTCATAAATCAATGTGATTCATCACATAAACAAAAAGAAGGAGAAAAACCATATGATAATTTCAATAGATGCAGAAAAAGCATTTGATAAATCCAGCACCCTTTCATGATCAAAACTCTCAGCAAAGTGGGAATACAGGGAACATACCTCAACATGATAAAAGCCTTCTATGAGAAACTCACAGCCAACATCATACTCAATGGGCAAAAATTAAAAGCAATACCCTTAAGATTAGGAACAAGGCAGGGGTGCCCCCTTTCACGACTCTTATTCAACATAGTTCTGGAAGTCCTAGCCACAGCAATCAGACAAATAGAAGAAATAAAAGGCATCCAAATTGGAAAAGAAGAAGTAAAACTATCATTATTTGCAGATGACATGATATTGTATATAGAAAACCCTAAAGTCTCAGTCAAAAAACTACTAGACCTGATAAATGAATTCAGCAAAGTGGCAGGATATAAATCAATACTCAGAAATCAGAGGCATTTTTATACGCCAACAATGAACAGTCAGAAAGAGAAATTAAGGAAACAATCCCCATCACAATTACAACCAAAAAAATAAAGAACCTAGGAGTAAACTTAACCAAGGAGACTAAAGACTTTTACTCGGAAAATTACAAAGCATTGATAAAAGAAATCAAGGAAGATACAAACAAGTGGAAGCATATACCGTGCTCATGGTTAGGAAGAAGAAACATCATTAAAATGTCTATATTACCCAAAGCAATCTATAAATTCAATGCAATACCAATTAAAATACCAATGACATACTTCAAAGATATAGAACACATATTCCAAAAATTTATATGGAACCAAAAAAGAACACGAATAGCCTCAGCAATCTTAAAAAAGAAGAATAAAGTGGGAGGCATCACACTTCCTGATATCAAGTTATACTACAAAGCCATTGTACTCAAAACAGCCTGGTACTGGCATAAGAACAGGCATATAGATCAATGGAACAGAACAGAGAACCCAGAAATAAACCCACAGCTCTATGGACAACTGATATTTGACAAAGGAGGTAGGGAAATACAATGGAGTAAAGACAGCCTCTTTAACAAATGGTGTTGGGAAAATTGGACAACTACCTTCAAAAAATGAAACTAGATCACCAGCTTACACCACTCACAAATAAACTCAAAATGGATAAAAGACTTAAATGTAAGCCTTAAAACTATAGGCATATTAGAAGAAAACATAGGCAGTAAGCTCTCTGACATCTCTCGGAGCAATATATTTGCTGATTTATCTCCACGGGCAAGGGAAATAAAAGACAGGATAAACAAATGGGACTATATCAAACTAAAAAGCTTTTGCACAGCTAAAGACAACAAGAACAGAATAAAAAGACAAACTACACAGTGGGAGAACATATTTAACAATACATCTGATAAGGGGTTAATAACTAAAATATATAAAGAACTTGTAAAACTTAATACCAGGAAGACAAACAATCCAATCCAAAAATGGGCAAAAGAAACGAATAGACACTTCTCCAAAGAGGACATACAGATGCCCAATAGGTATATGAAAAAATGCTCAACATCACTAATCATTAGAGAAATGCAAATTAAAACCACAATGAGATATCACCTCACACCAGTCAGAATGGCGCTCATCAACAAAACAACACAAAATAAGTGCTGGCGAGGATGTGGAGAAAAGGGAACCTTCTTGCACTGCTGGTAGGAATGCAGACTGGTGCAGCCACTGTGGAAAACAGTATGGAGATTCCTCAAAAAATTAAAAATCAAACTGCCCTTTGACCCAGCTATCCCACTGTTAGGAATATACCCCAAGAACACCATAGCACTGTATGAAAAGAAGAAATGCACCCCCATGTTTATGGCAGCATTGTTCACAATAGCGAAGATCTGGAAACAGCCCAATTGTCTGTCAGAGGACGAGTAAATAAAAAAGCTTTGGTACATATATACTATGGAATACTACTGAGCCATAAGAAATGATGACATTGGATCATTTACAATAACATGGATGGACCCAGATAACATTATAAGTAGTGAAATAAGTAAATCAGAAAAAACTAAGAACTATATGAATCCATACATAGATGGGACATAAAAATGAGACTCAGAGACATGGACAAGAATGTGATGGCAACGGGGGTGTGGGGGTGGGGGGAGGGGGGATGATGCAAGGAAGGAGAGAGGGGTTGGGGAGGGGAGAGGTACAAAGAGAACCAGATAGAAGGTGACAGAAGATAATTTGACTTTGGGGGAGGGGTATACAGCACAATCAAATGTCAAAATAATCTAGAGATGTTTTCTCTCAACATATGTACCCTGATTTATCAATGTCACTGCATTAAATATAATAAATATTTTTTTTTAAAGTCCATACTGATAAACTACAATTATACTCATCACCTCCAAGTTATTTCAAAAAGATTTGTCTTGAGTTTTGTTTTCCTGCTTTATATGTCTCTTGCAATAGAGTGATTGATGGAGCTGGAAAAGACTATTAAACCTTACAAGTCAGTGGTTTTTATTATGGGCTCTGAGATGTCTTCATGATTTTCTTAGACACTTCTGTCTCCTAATGAGTAATACAGAAAGCATCTGAGAAAGCTGACATTTATAGTAAAAACTTAAAGTACACATTTGAGGCTCATGTACTTGGTTATTTCCTTTTACTTAGTTCTTAAACTTTTCAATATTTTTTTTTCCTCTGTGGACCATTAACATCAAAGTTTCTGAATAAACCATCAAACTTATGGACAATAAAATTGAACCTATGGATATTCCTACAAAACTTATAGTTTTCAAGTGAAATGCTGACCAAAAGTAATTCAAGTACAATTTATTTGTAATTTATATTCCAGATGATGCAATTTGGTTATTTATAATGCAACAGGTAAAAAGTACAGATTAAACTTAAAATATATCAAAAAGAAGAAACTTATAGCTCTGTTGCTTATAAGAAAGATGTCATAGGAATAATGATTCATTTTAAAAAATATATAATTGTCTTATTAATGTTGAATAAATAATAGTCAAAAGTTCAAAAATCAGTGAAGAATGAAAATGTCCACAGTGACATCCTTAGTCCTTTTTTATACAGTCCCCCACCCCTTCCGCAACGTCAAACAGGGCACTTGCCATTATTGTGCCTCTGTGTGCTTCTTCAAAAATTATATACATACAAAAATCAAATATTATAGGTATTTATTTATCCCCCTCCATTTTGCACAAAATGTAAATATTCCATACATGCTGCTCAGAAACTTTGCTTTTGTTTGTTTGTTTGTTTGTTTAACATACCTTGGACTATTTATTGAACCTTGTACCTGGTATGTGTCTGGCAACCTTACAGGAAGCAATAAAAAAATACACAAATATCCTACTTCTAATTTTCATCATGATATATCAATATTTCTAAATTAATAAAACTATATTTCTCCACATGAACAACTTTGTAATTAGGGGATTACATCCCTGACCAAGGACCAACATCAAATATAATAGGACCAAATGTATTATTAAGTCAAAGATAAACAAGAAATCTTTAAATGAGTGTTAAATAGTAAACATAATTATTTCCTGAACATTATTATTTATACACATATAGATACAAATTTCCATGATTATATAAAACCTAATGCTTTCAAACAGCTATATACATACTTTTGCTATAAATTTTACCTATCTAAAAAGATGTTTACAACAAATGCATTTGGTATTTTTCTTGTCTTCTTAGAATTTTTAAGGGTGTTGGGGTTTGGGTGGTATACTTTTGATAACCAAATTCTTCTTTTTCAAAAATTCACATGCTTTTTATTCCCCTTGGTAAATGTCTTGTGACATTCAGAAGAATTAAAAATAACTTATTGATATCATTCTTTTCAAAAATGATCATTGAAGCATATACATATTTGAAATCTTTTTAATGAGGACTTTAGTGCCCATCAGTGATGAGCAGATAGAAAATCTGTAGAACATTTATATAACAGCCATTAAAAAGGAAGTCTTGTAACAGCATGATGGACCTGAAGAGTATTATGCTGAGTGAAATAAGCCAGTCAGAGAAAGACAAGTACCATATGATTTCACTCATATGTGAACAAAATAAACCAATAAGCAAAAGAGAGAGATTCATACACAGAGAGCAGGCTGACAGCTTGCAGTGGTGTGTGTGATGGGGGGGGGGGGGGTCTCTGGGTGAGGAGGGTGGAGGGATTAAGCAAATAAGAACAAAGGAAAATGAAAAAACTCATGGACACAGACAACAGTGTGGTGAGGAACATATGAGAGGATAAATGATAATGAACAAAGTCTTGCCTTAGGGATTGAATACACAAATCTCATGTACAGAGATTTGTTGTAGAATTGGGCACTTGCAACCTGTATAATTGTGTTAACCAGTGTCACTCCAATAAATCCAATTTTTTTAAAAAGAGAGTTTATAGAATACTCTCTAAAACCAATTCTTGGCTACAAATTACTTAAAGTTTAGAATTATTTTTGTCCTTTGTTAAAAAATAATCCAAAAATACAATCTCTAAAAACCTAACAACATTAGTGTTCACTCAGAAATCACTATTTTGATTCAGAGATACTAAATGTGGCATGAGGTGATTGTTAGTACTATATAGATGTTCACCATAACAAAAGGCTTCAGAAAAATTTCTCTTTTGATGTACTTCCATCTACCTACTGCTCCTCTGACCTGTGACCCATCAGTTCTCAGAACTTGCCCCCCAAAAGGCTTGGCATCTTCACATTCCTTCTGGCCTTCCCTAGCTCTTTTTACCCAAGATCAGCCTTTCCCTAAAAGTTAAAAACCTCCAAAATGGCCAGCCTTTTCCCCAATATTCAATCATAACCCCTTGCTCCTGGGAAATCTCATGATTTGAGGGTAATGCGTATTAATTGGATAACTCAGAGTGGTCAGGAATGCAGAACATGAAACAAGTGGATGAGTCAAAAGTAAGAATGTTAACAGTATTACACTTGTGTTATTTCCACAGTTATATACTACCACTGATTATAAACCACACCAATAAAGTTGAGTCCAAGGCTGCATTCCTGACAACAAAGTTGAATGGGGTACTGATGTCTGTGATAGTGGCAGTAAACTTGAGCTCCTGAAACTTCACTTCATTGACACAGTGTCAAAAGGCAAGCTCTTCACTGTGCCAGAAAAGTGCTGGGTGGTGTTTCTAGATGCATAACCTTAAGTCTGGTCCTTAGACCCTTCAAAGATATTTTCTAATGCTATTTAATAATCTGTGGTTTTGGTAAAAATGTCCAAGTTGAATTCTATTGTTTACAACTAAAACCTCAGTCTAATAAACTCTTTCACAGAATTGTGAAGCTCAAATGAGATACTGTAAATCATTAATTAATGTAAGTTGGTATTATCATCAACTTTTGAGCTTATGTTCAGAAGAAAGGATGATATTTAGTTGTATTGAGCACAGTTGACTCTATAACTTATTTCACTTTCATTGTATGGCCTCTCTGAACAGCACTTTACACAATTTGTGGCCATTTGAGAATAATGAAAAGAAGCTAATCTTATATTACATTATTGAGTATGATGAAGATCTTGACCTAAAAATTATTTAAAACCTTTCATTAAAGCAAATTCCTAATCAAAGTAATTTTTATCATGGATTTATTAGTACTTGGCAATCCTTGCAATGTTATCCATATGAGTTTCTGAGGCATAAAACTGTGAGGATATTAAGAATAGGCACCATAGATCATTCATTATTGTACCAGCAATGGGCCTGACATAATAGATAGTCAATAAATGTCCATTTAAATAAACTAAAGTATAACCAGAAGGGCAGTAACACAAAAGTTGTACCAATTCTATTCACTTTTAGTAGAGGCAGACCATGTGTATGTGAAGACTTGCATTGGTCAGTTAGTATTTCACTTTATTTCCTTTTAGACATTTTTAAAATTCTAAACTGATGAGTAAATCTCTAATCTTTTACTAAAATAATTATAGTAAAAATATTTTATTAAAAAATATTTATTTTAAGCCAAACAAAACTTAACCTCATGTCTCTTTCTTAGAGCTAATTAAGAGATTAATATACATGAGTAATGCACAGAAACTAAAGAACAAGGTCTTTATGTGTGAAATATTATTGTTTGCATCTACCTGGACAAGACCATCAAGAAAGTAGAAACTCCCTTGAGATCATTTCCAAGGAATTAAGTTTATTGTTCCTGGGTTGTTGCATGGTATTGCATGCAACAAAGCCAACAGAGTACAGGGAGAGGACTGCTGACTTATCTGTGAAATGACCATCCTTACATAATAACCCTTGTTCCAGGGAGGAAAAATGGCAATGAACTAGGCGGACGTTACAACTCCCACCTCCCAGAACCAAAGTGGATTACAACTTAACTTAGGAACAATCATCTTGAAAAACCAAGTTTGGAATAAACTAAGAGGAATCTATAACCAAGTATCACCAAAGGAACCAAACTGAGCTGGTAGGAAAGGCGGAGACGCAGAACGAGCTGCCCCACTCCTAGGAATGAGAGGAGGCCTGGAGGGTCTCTCACAGTGAGGTGGGTTTCCCACAGAGTTATGAGTCCTCAGCTATAGGACCAGAATGCCAGCCTGGAGCCCCAGAGACTAGAGGAGGCATATGGACAGTATTTAGCTGGAAGAAGAGTTAGATTACTGTTTGCAAGAGGGAGACAGAACTCTCAGACCCAGGCTCTGTCTTAACGGGACCACACAGAAAACCTCATTCACAGCCACTTACCCGGGGCTCTAGGAGTGGGAGCACTGAGAGGGCTGGAGTTGTGATATGAGAGTGTAGTATCAGGGGCACAAGGGGAGACTGTGGGGGACAGCCACCCTGACCCCTGTACTGGGTCATTCCCCAGACCTGAAGTGGCCATTCTTTCTGGGAGAATCAAGCCAGCAAAGGGAAGCAATTACCTCACCAACCAGAGACTTGCCTGCTCCAGTCAGTGCAGAGACACTTAGAAACAGAGGACACATCAGGTACACAGGTTTTGAGTGCTGAGGTCTGGGTTACACGGCCCTTCTAACTTGATGAGTACCCACTGAAGGGCAGGAGGGCTTGGCTGCAGTGGCACTTGGCCCATGCAGCAGATGAGGGCAGAGCCCAGTGAGGCAGCCCATGCAGTGGTAGCCAGGGCTGGAGCCTGGAGAGGCCTCTGGAGAGGCCTCCTGCATGGCAAGGTGGAGGAGGGGCCCAAAGGGAGCGGAGCCTGACAAAGGGTCCTGCACGCCCACAGGGGGCAGAGCCATGTGGCCCACATGGCAATGGCGAGGGGCACACCCCAGAGAGGCAGCATGCCCACAGGGGGCAGAGCCCAGCAAGGCAAGGAGTCCCCCACACCCATGGAGCAGCCTGAGCTGTGACCACGAGCCCATGTCAGTTGGGGACCGAAATATAAACAGGGTATTTTTGAAATTTGGATATATCTAGGGGACAGAGATGCTGGGCCCAACCCCCACCTCACCTGCCTAGTTAACAAAGAGCTATACCTGATTCTTGCTTGTCCCATCCATGTTCTCTGGAAGAGGCGGGAAGCTAGTTTCTTATTGGTGTAAAGTTAGATTTGAATGGTATGGTGGGGGTTATATTTAAGTTGTCTTGGAAACAATTGAATTGCTAATGGATCACGTTTTTTCCCTGAATAAAGACGAATGTCCTAGTGGGAGCAGCCATGTTATGGTTCAGGAACAGTAGAGACTGTTCACTGTGCCATCCTCCTGAACCCATCTGTATGTATGTATCTTTAATTATCTATCATTTATCAAATTCCTTACCTTTTCCCATTCAAGACCCCAGAATAGATTTGTTGTGGCTGGTCTGCAACAGGTGCCAGAGTCCCCAAGGAGGTGGAGGCAGCAGGGGGCTGGCAGAAAGACCACACTTCAGGAATAGAAAGGCCACACACACTGGCCAAGAGTAGATAAAAGATAGCCTAGGAGTGCAGCTGATATTTACAATGGCATCAGGGCCCAGCAGAGGCAGCCACAAATTCTGGATCACCTGTAGCTCCAAGAAGGTTGCTAAGGGCCAGTCAAAAGCAATGACTCCCACTGGTCTGCACCAGGTTCCAGCCAGAAAGGTCCAGGGCTGGTACATCCAGTGGACAGATATGGAGAGCATCAGCTCAGGACCTAACAACCCTAGTTAGAGTGGTATCTTAAGGAAAGGATCCTCACACCTGACCCAGCTAAGGCATAAAAAGTGCTGTCACAAACAGCAAAAAGAGCAGTAGCAGCAGACAAGTAGCACACAGCAGATTACAAACAGCTGAAGCCAACCCAAGAAGATCTAGAAACAACACAGCTGAAAACTGGAGGCAGACAACACTAACCCTATACTCAGCTAGCTACACAAACAACACATCCAAAGGAGCAGTCTATACAGAGACAAAATGGGAAGACAGAAATGCAATTCAAATAAATCAACAAGAGAAATCCCCTGAAAAAGAACTGAATGAGATGGAAATAAGCAACTTACTAGATGCAGAGTTTAGAATAATTATTGTTAGGATGCTGAAGGATCTTAGAGTAACAATAGATGGACAAAATGAGCACCTAAACAAAGAGATAGCAGGCATCGAAAAGGACATTTAAATCATAAAAAAGAATCAGACAGAAATGACAAATGCAATATCAGAAATGAAGACTACTCTAGAAGGAATTAAAAGCAGGCTGGATAAAGCAGAGGATCGAATCAGCAATTTGAGGAAAAGATTAGCAAAAGCACGGAAGCAGAACAGCAAAAAGAAAAGAGGATCAAAAAGTCTGATGAACCTGTAAGAGAGCTCTGTGACAACATGAAGAGAAACAACATCCACATAAAGGGGTTCCTGAAGATAAAAAGAAAGAACAAGGGATAGAGAACCTGATTGAAAAAAATCATAGCTGAACACTTCCTTAAATTGATGCAGGAAAAAGTCACACAAGTTCAAGAAGCATAGAGAATCCCATTAAAGAGAAACCCAAAGAGACCTACACCAAGAGACATCATAATTAAAATACCAAAGCTAAGAGATAAAGAAAGAATATTTAAAGCTGCAAGAGAAAAGCATTCAATCACCTACAAAGGAGCCCCCATAAGGATGACATCCAACTTTTTAACAGAAACACTTGAGGCCAGAAGGGAATGGCAAGAAATATTCAAAGTAATGCAGAACAAGAGCCCACAACCAAGACTTCTTTATCCAGCAAGGCTACCATTTAAAATTGAAGGTGAAATAAAAAGCTTCCCAGACAAAAAAAAAAAAAAAACAAAACAAAACAAAAAAACTCAAGGAATTTATTACAACCAAACCAATACTGCAAGAAATGTTAAGGGGCCTGTTGTAAACAGAACAAAGGGGGGAAGAATCTAGTAAAAGAGGAATGTAGATTTAAAGTATAAAATGGCAATAAACAACTACATATCAATAATAACCTTAAATGTAAATGGATTAAATGTTCCAATCAAAAAACATAGGGTAGCTGCGTGGATAAGAAAACAGGACCCGTACATATGCTGTTTTCTTTTTTTTTTTTTTTTTTTTTTCATTTTTCTGAAGCTGGAAACAGGGAGAGACAGTCTGACAGACTCCCGCATGCGCCCGACCGGGATCCACCCGGCACGCCCACCAGGGGCGACGCTCTGCCCACCAGGGGGCGACATATGCTGTTTTCAAGAGACCAACCTCAAAACAAAAGATACACATAGACTGAAAGTAAAAGGATGGAAAAAAATATTTCATGCAAATGGAAAAGAAAAAAAAAGCTGGGGTAGCAATACTTATATCTGACAAAATAGACTTTAAAACAAAGGCTATAGAAAGTGATAAAGAAGGTCACTACATAATGATAAAGGGAGCAATCCAACAGGAAGACATAACTATTATAAATATCTATGCTCCTAATATGGGAGCACCTAAATATATAAAGCAGATTTTGGTGGACATACAGGACAAAATCAAGAGCAATACTATAAGAGTAGGGGATTTTAATACTCCACTAACATCACTGGATAGATCTTCAAGAAAGAAAATTAACAAAGAAACAGTAAACTTAAAGGACACATTAGATCAACTAGATTTAATATCTTCAGAACCTTTCCCCTTAAAACAGCAGAATATACATTCTTTTCAAGTGCTGTGGTACATTCTCTAGGATAGACCATATGTTAGGACACAAAATGAGTCTCAATAAATTTAAGAAGAATGAAATCATATCAAACATCTTCTCTGATCACAAAGGCATGAAACTAGAAATCAACTACCATAGAAAAACTGAAAAACACTTGGAAACTAAAGAGCATGTTATTAAATAATGAATGGGTTAACAATGAGATCAAGGAAGCAATCAATAATTCTTGTTCCAAGAACTCTTGTGTGCAGATATTACAGAATTATTTGAATGAAATTTTAACTAGATGAAAAGTATTTCTGACTAAACTCATCAAAGAATGAAATACTTTATATATAAGTACTGATTAGAGATTAGGTTTTCTCTTTGTAAAGATAAAGGCTAAAAGAAAGTTTATTTAAAGTGAATAAAATTATGTAAGTGAACATAGATTAGGTCTCCAAATGTGACAATAATAACTGCTATATACTGAATGTGCACCACTCCCCTTCAAACTCACACATTGAAATGTAATCCTCACGTGATATTTGGAAGTGGGGTCTTTGGGGTGGTTATATTATGAAGGCAGAGCCCGTGTGAATGAAATAGACACTTCTCCAAAGAGGACATATAATTTATATGTAATTTTAATAAGTAGAGATTTTCCTTCAACACCCAGATGCTTCAACTGCCATTTCTACTAGCTATATTTAAAAAGCATCAAACTCTTTCCATTACTCATAACTGAAGCATAGGCTCCCATGATGCATGTGACTAGTGAAGCCCCTATCCTAGGAGCAAGGGACAATTTTGAGTTCTGGGAATTTGAGTTCTGACTTCTATAATAATAAGGCTACCTTCTTAACTTGGAGATTTTCCAAAAGATAGGAAGACTAAGCAAAAGATGACGGTTAAGCACAACCATGACAAATGTCCAATATAAATAGTGATAGGGCAGAACTCACTATACTAATCATTCAGAGAGATTATGTGAAATAACTAAAATCACAGCCAGGATACGGTAGACTTCCCAGGACATTCACTTTCGACTGAATGTCAAAGTCTTCCAAAATGATAATTTAAAGAGACTAGCCACACAGTAAATAGGTGATGGGCAAATTTTAACACATCGAGGCAAAACTGCTTTGAGATCCAGTAAGCTGAGTGCTCTCACCCACAGGCAGAGGAAACTATCAGTGTTTGAGGATGTCATCACATTTACACATGACACTAATGACATCTCAGCTGCTACTGAAGCTTCAAAACAGGGTGTCTAAGGACTTGGATAAAGGAAGGATTTTGAACTACGGTCCACTGGATGTTTCAGAGAGCTTGGGGCATATTTGATACTTGTGGACAATCAAAACCTTGATATTCATGTCTGTGGGAATTTTAGGTGAGCTCCCTAAATTGTGAATTGCAAATGGACAGGAATCTCATGTTCACACTATTCCAATGGGCATTGGCTATAATTCCTCCTTGGCAGAGAAGAAAACAGCAAAGCCTTTCCCAGCTTTCGTTTATTCTCCTTTTCTTTCCTTTTTTCCAATGTCCCAGTTTGCAGGTCTGTTCTTGCAGAACTATTTTTAAAACTGACAACAATGACAGCAAAGCTTGCCAATGACTTATATGTCCATAGAATATTTTCATCCTGTTGCCAGCTTGGGTGATGCCCTGACACAGGCAGGACAGGCACCATTTATGCATTAATATTGAATCAAAGATCTCAGAGGTAGAATAGTCATCAAAACAATGGAACTCTGTTATGTTCTGTCATAGAAATAAAACTTAGAAAATATAAAAGTAGATTTGGGGTCTTGTTGAGCCAGTAGTCATGGCCATCACCGTCGTGGCCATGCAGGTGCAGTTTCCCATTAGATTCAGACAGATGGTAAAGAAACAGTGAAGCCAAAAAATGGTGGGACATTCCTTCATTAAAGTCTTGCACTGGCCAAGAAGAAACATACAGGGAAAACACGTCCCTCTTTATTCAGTCAGAGCTCACAAAGCCACTGACACATTATCTGGTTCCACAACCAGGAGAATCTTCTCCAGTTCCTCCTAGAATCAAAGGCCTCACCAGCCCCAAAGTCCCTCATCTCTGGTTCCCCAGCTTCTCCTTCAGCACTCTGCATTCTCTCTCTTTCCCTGCCATCTTGGCTTCTTTCTCTAAAAAACTGGCTTCTCTCTCTTTTAAAACTTTTCTGGCACCAAAATCTCTCCTCCAGCACACATTAGCATAACAATGGTCCTTTCCAAGCAGGAAGATAGTTAGCAATATCACAGATCACATACCTGGCGCTGCCGAGCACCATTTTTAACAATAAAGTGAGCAAATTCAAATTACAAATTTTATAAGCTCATTTGCCCAACAGGTCTCTTCATCAAATGTAGCTACCATGGTTCTCCAAATGACTTACATGCCAAATTGCATTTTTCATCCATTCAAAAGCACTGAAAATACAATACAAATTGCATATTTTAAATCTCTCTCTAATAAATATTGGCATAGCTAGGAAAGGGTACTTTGGGGTATGTATTAATTAAAGGGCACAAAGATTTTAAAGGACTTTTATGCTGAGGTTCTAAATGCAGACATATGGACATCTAAATCTTTCCTAATATCATAATGAAGAGGCTTGGTTCATGTTATTCAGAATAGCTGTTTTGTTCACTTATAGTGGCTGTGCCCTGCTGAAGTAAAATTATATTGGAAGCTAAGACACAGCCTAGAAAAATCATTTAGATAACTATCTGTAACTATCAATGTCAAATCTTCTGCAAAAGTTACTCCTTATTGCATCAGCAGGTGCATCTAAAAGTATAAAAATTGTAAAGTGAGCAAGCACTAAAGATTCTAAAAGAGAAAAGTATTTAATTATTGGTGGTTTAAATAACTAGGGCTTATTTAACAGTTATCTAAAACAATTGGATTTTTTCCAATATAATACATTTTTTATAAAAACAAAATTAATAGAATTCAGATTTTTTCATATAAGTTTTATAAGTTAACTGAATTGGCATCAAGGCATTGAACTTGACCTCCTTATTCTGACTCCATGAAAAACAGTTCTAGATAGATTAAACTAGAATATTAAAACTGCCACAGAGAAGTTAGTGCTCCTGGGCATCGTTCTGTATTTTATGTTAAAAAGTCTATTGTGCCCTCCACTTCTGTCCTTTTCCATTCTATCCTAGATTTTAATTTCATTATAGGCATTCCACTCAGAAGAGTAACAGTGGCAATGATTTATTGAAAATTTTATGAAGTTCAAAAGTTAAATAAAATAGTAGGTTAGAAAGGAAAGTGCTGTCTTGATCTACCAATAGGCAATTGGTTTTAATCTCTGTTTTATTGAGGGGAGGCAGTTGGCAGGGAGAGTCCCAAAAAAATTGTACCAGGCGGCTGGAAAAAGTTTATTATTTACAGTGTCTTTAAAATCTGGAATTATTCTGCAATCCATGCAGCCTTGCCATGAGTCCTGAAATTTGAGGTAGCACAGCTGATTTTTGGCCATTACCACCTTCTTTGACTTCATTGGCAAAGAAGTTGATTGTAAATGTCTTGAGGTTAGGGAACCCCTTTTATTATCAGTTTTTAGTGTTAGTTGAAGAAAACTCCCTAGACTTCACAGAGGATTCTGGATGGAGACTTGGGCTGGCTAAGGAACACAGATTATGTCTTTTATCACCGACTTATTAAAATAGAATAACACTGAGACCTAAGCCAAAGAAGCAAAGAATCCCCACTCATCATTGATGTTCTTTTTTTCTGCAGTTTCTAATGTTCTTACATTTCATTTTTGTGTCCTTATTTTACTTTTTGGTCCTAAAAACATTGGGCTAATTCCCACTGGTAAACCACAGTCTAGGCTTCACGCCACTCAAGAAATTTATGAGTGGGGAAGAAATGTCTTACTCATAGTAGAAAAGAAAATAGTCTTTACTCTTATTTATTCTATGGAAACATTGTCAGTGCGTAGCAAAGATTATATAACCAAGGAAGAACAATAATTGCTCTAGATGAAATTCAGAAAATAAACAGCAGAAAAATTATACAACCAAGGAGTTTAGAGTAGGTAAACTGAGTAAATAGAGTATGTATTTTTACTTCCTTTTTATTAGGAAGCAATAGATTAGTAATATTTCTAATATAACAAATACATATTACTTCTGTAAAAAGCTAGACAATAAAATTTATGTTAAATTTTAAAAACATATAGCAGACCTTAGTCCACAACAAAATTATAGTGGTTCCTATTATTTTATTCAACCTTGTCATCTTGCTGGATGATCAGTATTTAGAAGAAACTCTTCACAAATATAAAATAAAAATTTAATAAAAGTAATCATTTAATAGTAGTAACAATAAACACCACAATATTATCTAAAATTTATAGTCCACACTGTATGTCAAGGACTATTCTAAATGCATCCACATTATTGAGTTGTTATCAACAACTCTGTATAAAGTAGATTATGCTATTTTCTTATTTTACATTTGAGGCACCTGAAATAAAGGCCCAAGTACATAAATTCCCAAGTTCATAACCACTCAGCTACATAGTGTCTCATAAGGTTTTTATTTTTGGTAGTGAATAATAATAAATTGTATTTGTTTATTTTCTTCATAGGAATCATTTTGGATAGTGTTTATTTTAGAAGCTCAGAAATTTAGAAATCCCCTGGCTCTAAATTTTATGTTAATTGAAACATACTTCAAAGGCTATCAATGAAGGGTAATAAAAAGGAAGTTAATTGGAAAGTCTGAAACTGTGATTGATCCCCTAGAGCATATGTTGGCTTTTCTTCCAAGAGCATTTGGGAGTGGATTTTGTCCTAATTAAGTAAAGTAGCATCTTAGGAGCTATTCCACAGCCCTTCCATATGGCATGGTGGGAAACCAGCATTGTTTAAGTCTTGGTCCCCTAAACAATTTTTCTTCTCTTTCGAGTCCCACAATGCTTTGAAGTGTTTTTTTTTTATATGAGACCTAATGAGAAAGATGGATAATAAGCGTCTACAAAAAAAATTGTTTTTCTTGAGAATAAATGACAATATTCTGTTTTCTTTAGAATTTTCACTCACTCTTCTAAGAATTAATAGCCCTTCAAATAATATTTTAAATTAAGATTCCTGAGCTTTCTTATTTAGATTCTTGTGGAATATTAAAGAAAATAACCCTATCACCAAAGAAAGACTCAAACTATTTTTATTGTGAATATAGAATACTAGTTTATTTTTTCTTGGATGGTATGAGGACTGCCATCGTCCTTTGTATCAAGTGGGTGTGTTTACCTGCTGCTTCTCCCTATATGCAGAACCTAATTTCACATTTTCTGAAAGTATGTATAATTTATTTACAAGGGCCTCAAGACTATTTGTATCCACATCAGAGAGCAGTATAATAATGATAATCATTTATGGCAAGAGGTTATTTTATAAATTGCAAAACATTAATGCGTTGTTTTAATTTACTCCTCTCTCTTGGGATCTGATAGTGATTGAATTCATAAGCTTATTCTGGCCTCTGGGCAAGCTCCATGCTGATTTATTAGGTGTGGAACTTTTAGTCAGTTCTGTTCTTTAGGATATTATTAATCAAAATCTAGAAGGAGATGGCTTAGACTGAGGCCAGAATTCCTGGATTCTAGTTGCAGCCCTGACACAGTCAAGGTCATTAGCCTTGGATGAGTTTATATTTCTCGGCCTCAGTTTTCTTGACTATAAATTAAAAACTTCAACACAATATTTTTCTTGGGCCATTTACAGTTCTAAAATTCTGTGGTTTTTAAGAGCTGGTCAGTTGTATATATGATAAAATTAGAAAGCCATCCTGACTTATCAAAGGGATGTAAACATTAAATTTCAACTGTTCAAGACATAGTAGTTACACATCATCAGTCATGATTATTTGCTTTTTCATCATATCACCATATGTATAGCACCTAGAAAATACTATTTATATAATTGCCTTTGGGCACCATAATATTCAACTAGATACACACCAAAGTTTTTTTATTTACAGTGTGTAAATTGTAGAAGGAAACAGCTTCTTAGCCTCTGCTCCTACCAATGTTTTATTTTAATTAATCAGTCATTCAGTAAACTTTCAATAATCATTTCTTGAACATTTTTGTCTCATGTGATGGAGTAGACATGTTTCTGTTTACATTATCTTCTCCCAGAAATTCTGAAGGGTATAAAACTGAGTATTAGAGAAGTTAAAACTGGTTCAAAAATGAGGAGTTAATAAATGAGGGTGGGGGCACAATTTGAACCCAATTTGTTGGATCTGTGCGAAATATTTCTGTTTGCCCTCCAGATCCATTCTTCATTCTTCTTTACTCTACCTCCATCCAGGAAGCTGACCTGTATGATTACATCAATCTGCCATTAAGGAAGCCCAGAAAGAGATACCAAGGAAAGAAGGGAGTGAGGATACATGAGGTCTTTATGCCCCTGCCTCCATCCCTTCAGGTTCTAGGACTGGCTGTGTCCCTTCACCATAGCCCAGTGTTCCATTCAAGTTGGCCCACCCTACACAATTCTTTCCTTTCAGGCATGGTCACATTCCTTATTCTAGTGGGTCCAGTAATGGTGACAACTCTAGGTGACAATACTTCATTTACTATTTTCTACATTCAGCCCTTGCTTTGGGAAATGGTCCCTTTTTAAGTCCTTCTAAGATTATCCTAATTTGAATATGCTGTCTCTTTATTGCCAGGACCCTAACTAAAACAGTCACTAAATTTCTTGCTACCATGCCATGCCAAGCTGTTTTATAAGTCAGGATACAACTACCTGATTTAATCAAGTATTTGGGATCAGATGTCCTCCAATTGCGACAAGAGCTACTATTTTTAAAACATTACTGTTGTTCTGTTCCTATATTTCTCTTATTAATTAAAACCTGAAATCAGCAAACATGTAGAACTCAAGGATGATCACAGTTCTGTTATTGCTTCAGAATAATTCAAACAAATAAATTTAACCCACAATAGAACTGAATAGCTGACCCACTATCAGTTCCCATCAGTAGAGGTAAATATTCTTGACATGCTATCCCTCACCTGCCCACACTTCAAACAAGGGTCTAAGATTAAGTTTGAACGATACAACAAAGGAGGGAAATATGACATCACAAAAGAAGCGCACTAACTTATAATGTTGTTATTTATGTTGCCTGAGAATTGACATTAATTTCTTTTTGTCTAAGAACTTCCTCCATCTGAAAAAAATAGTGGGAGGAATTTCTATTGATTCTACCAACTAAGCAGAATTCTTAGACTCTCAGTGTTCTTATATCATGACTGAAAGATACCCACACATCAACCTCTTTGTTTGAGTCCTTTGTTAGGTAATAAGCCACAAGATGACAGAATTTCTTGGTCGGAAATAAGCAAAAGCTGATTAACCTAAATGTTGGTGCACCAAGGAAAAAGACTTGCTTAAGTATTGGAAAAGAAATCTCTAGACTGTGCATCCCTAACCTGGGATCTTCTGACCTGGGATTTTATGTCTAGTTTCTAGGAGTCTTTAGAACCACTGAAGTAGGTGAAAAACCTTGTGTGAATGTGCTTTTGACTAAAGAGAGATTCCATAGCATTAACTATAATCTCAAATGGGTCTAAGAACTAAAAGTAATAAGAGGAAATGGGCAATATCTGCTTCATAGGCTAGACCAAGAAATACAGATTACTAGACAAGACACCAATATTTCATATACTCATCAGGCAACTTTCTCTTTTTGCTTTAATTCTCCACATAGGATTTTAGAAAGATCTTAACATCAGTTATTGTATTAGTTGAAAGTCAGTTTTATGGATTTGAAATAGATCCTATGTCCTTTTTCTCAAGTCCTGAAATCCCCTGAACAAGTTATTGATTGAATTTGTAGACCTATTGAACTAGAGAATTGGACCCAGAAATAGCAACAACAAAATAAATCTCTGGTATTTATGAGATCTTTTCTGACCACCAACCATAAACCACAACTAGGCAGCCTCTCACTACCACAGCTTTAACCTAGAGTTTTAATATCAAAAATGCTCTCATATTCTTGTACTACTTTTTCTTACATGTGTATAACCTTGTTTCTCACCAGGGAACTAGTAATGTACAATTTAGTGACTATAAAAAACTTTTTTTCATTTGAAAAACTAGAGATCTTAAGGATATAATCAAGAATAACTTTTGTTTAGAGGGAACAGGTAATAATTGCCCCCTTTCTATCCAGATCAGTAGATTTCATTTTGGGTCCCATGTGGTAGAATATAATAATGTATTTCATCATCATTTTCCCCAAAGAGTTATTGATGTGATTTTTTTAAGGTTATATTTTTCTATTATTGTGCTCACATAAAGGAGAACTCTCCTCAAAGAAACTATGCTAAAAAGAAATCCATTATGATACTGTAATGAATGTCCTTCACCAAATGCAGGATAGGGAATTAAGGCTATAACTCCAAGTCTCTTATCTATCTTGGAAAAGACTTTGTATCTCTAGCTCCCATCATAAGATACTGCCTTTCAGCACCATTTATCCTCTATAGGGGCACTCTTCCTATAGTCTACCCCCCTACAGCCCTCAAGCTTTAAATTCTCTCAAACCATCTCTCATGTTTTACTATAGGTCAAAGTCAGTGGTCACTTATTGATACTTATTATCCTTGAGCATCTACCATTTGACAAGATCACTCCCTTCTCTATACACTCTAACTCAGGTTGCTGTTTAACTGCTGAGATTGTCCTCCTTTGGTCCTCATATCTCTCTGCTCATTCTCTCTCATCTCTATTAGGATAAATTCATTTTTTAGCCCTTCTCTTAAATGTTCTGTTCAGCATATAATTTTCTCATTGAGAAATCTCATCCACACTTCCATGTGGAAACAGTATCTTCATGCTGGGCCACTCTGCTAAATATCTAGATCCAGTGCATCTAAATACCAACCAAGCATCTCTGCACAAATACTTCAGACTTGCCTGTGCCGGATGGAATCCATTACCCTTGTTAACTTTCCCCCAGCCAAACTAATTTCTCCTTCTATAATCTCTCCTTAGCTTAGTATTATCACCGTCTACCTAGGCATTTCAGTTAAAGATGATTAATTCTCTCTGAGACCTTCACACAAGTAATAATCTTTGAGCTTCATCCTCATGAATAAATAGAAATATAATAGTTTTCTAAAGCATAAAAGAACATTCCAAGAATAAAACAAAATTTTCAAAAAGTCAATGAGTTGAGTCCTTGTACATGTTCTTTAATTTAAAGTTCATCTTAAAAAAATAAAAAAGATGAGGGGAAAGTCATTGAGTCATGAAACAGTGTGTGAGTGTGTGTGTGTAGTCATGATGAGTGGAATCTAAAGGAGGGGAAAACATATAAAATGAAGATTCCAAGGAGAGTTGCTTTGAACTTAACCTAAGACAGGGGTCCCCAAACTTTTTACACAGGGGTCAGTTCACTGTCCCTCAGACCGTTGGAGGGCTAGACTATTAAAAAAAACTATGAACAAATCCTTATGCACACTGCACATATCTTATTTTAAAGTAAAAAAAAAAAAAAAGGAACAAATACAATATTTAAAATAAAGAACAAGTAAATTTAAATCAACAAACTGACCAGTATTTCAATGGAACTATGGGCCTGCTTTTGGCTAATGAGATGGTCAATGTCCAGTTCCATATTTGTCACTGCTAGCCATAACAAGTGATATGACACGATTCCGGAGCCATGATGTGTGTGTCCCGTGTCACCGGACGTAGTACTGTACTTGAGTGACGCGCGCTTTGCGTCCTCTCACTGACCACCAATGAACGAGGTGCCCCTTCTGGAAGTGTGGCAGGGTCCAGATAAATGGCCTCAGGGGGCCGCATGCAGCCTAGGGACCATAGTTTGGGGACCCTTGACCTAAGAAATAGACCTGATACCAAAGTACAGCAAGAAGTGTTTAAAGACTGATAAGAAGCTATTGGGTTGGACTATAGAAGATACAGTAGAAACTGGCAGGAGTTGAAATAGAATTAAAAAGTGGTCAGATTGCAAAAGATCTTGTGTTTCAGGGTACGGCTTTGTATTTCACTCTGTAAGGAATAGGAGGTATCCTATGATCCTCAGAGAACAGACTTTGTTTTAGCAATACCTTATGGTTTTCACATGGCTGCTACTGGCTTTCAAATTCTCATAAAGTCTATCGTGAGCCATCCTTAGGAAACTTGTAGCTCTCAAAGAGTAATTCATTATTTGTTTCTCAGGGTTTATGGGAACTACAACAGTGTAGTACTACTCTTATAATCTTAATAAGAAAACTATAGTGAATATTTATTGTGTTAGATAATCACAATCTAATTTCTCATCTTTTGGAAACAGAAACTCAATTTTCTTTTGAGTGCTACCCCTTTTGCTGAAGTTTGTGTGTTTCAACTGGAGATGACCCTTTATCCAGCCCCTGCATCCTTTTCTCCACCAACTGGGCCATTTTATCACTTTGGCCACAGTAACTCTTCAAGGATAGACATCAGTCATTTCAAGCAAATGGTTGTCTAGTACAGATATTTTGTTTGAACTGTTTAGGGAGATGTTATCTTCTCTATTGAATTTGAATTTAAGAAGATGCAAAAGTGAACCAACTGGCAACCAACTTGTCCTCACCAAGAGCCTGTAGGTGAAATCAACATTGAATAAAACAGAAGCAAGAGTTGCCTCTAACTGACTACAGAAAATCAAAAGGGAGTGTTTATCTCTTTGCTATTGAGACAAGCAAGAGAGTGCCACACTGCCCAAATTTGGAAAGAGAAATTTGAAAAATTATAAATTAGGCATTTAGGTTTTCATTTGTCTCTCAATTTTTTTCTCCCTTCTTCTCATCAACTCACACTCTTAAATATTAATGACTAAAAATATTCTTACACCCTCCCTGCCCTAGCATTGTGAATTGTCTTATAGCCTTGTTTATCTGTAAAAAAGAAGAGGTGTTTATATACTAATTTAAAAAATAAATTGACAGACAACAAAAAGTTAGATTAAGAAATGCTCACAAGACCCAAGTGCAATCCAGAGATGGTGATGGAAGAAAGATGTTTAAGAAAACTGACAATCAGGAGATAGGCTGATTGAGCGAGATAATGACATGAAAAATAGAAAAAGAACGTAAGGGAATCTGGTCAAACTAGGGTGAAAACACCTGGAAGTAAAACTATGCAGGCACAGAAAAAGCACCTAGAGGAGAGACTTTATATATAAAAGAAAGAATATATATAGATAGATCATTTATATTATATTAATACTTATATAACATATTATATTTAATATGTTTATATTTATATAAAATATTTATTTATATATTTATATTTATGTATAAAATATATTTATATATTTATATAAAACATATAAATATATATATATATAAATTCATGCTGAGTGAAATACAAAGGATGGAAAAATATATAAAATAGAGGTTCCAAAAAGAGTTGTTTTGAACTGAACTGAAGGAGTAGACCTAAGACCAAAGTCCAGAACTGAAAATCACAGAACCATAGCTGCCTCATGGTGTAAAGGCCCCAGCACTGTTCCTATCTGGCTCATGCTGCACCTAGTAATGAGGCCATCTGCTCCTAACGCTTGCTCTGTGTGTGGCTTATGCCCAGAAATCTCCACGCCTTCCAGCAAAGTCATTTTTACACTGTACTTGACAGACAGAGCATGTGTTTGTGCTAAAAACACTGCAGGAAAGGGGTATAGGGAGGAATGAGAAAAGCCTCGACCTTGTAAAAAGACAGCCATGAGCTCTAAGGAGGTGGTATTAAAAAGTTACTGGCAGTATAATGCTGAAGAACCTTCTAGAAGCAATTCCTTAAACCCATATCATACCATGATAGGCAAAAACCTCTGTCTGGAGTTGCTATGGGGAGAAGGCAAAGTATGGGGACCTCATTCTTTGCTTATGAAAAAATTTTATTTTCCTCAGTATTTAGTTAAAATGAAGAAAGCCATAAATGACTTTCAAAATCTTAGCGGGAACCACATGGCCAACTGGATAAAGCCCCAATTACTTATCATGATCCTTTACAACTTGACCCCAACATACTTTATCACCAATATAATCTCATCCTATTTACCATCTTATGCACTCAAAAATTTGACCATTTACAAATGTGGCATACCATATAATGCCTCCACATCATTGAAAGTTGAGCTGTCTAAAATACAATTTTCACTCTTCTCAGAATAATGAAGAGAAAGTGAATTTTCCCAAGATCAGAAAATTTTGAGTGTATGACATGATAATACAACAAGAGAGATGAGAAAAGAATCAAAAGGAATGGTCGTAAAGCTTGAATTGGAGATGCTCAGGCAAGAGATCACATGCCGCGGTGCCCTGCAGTATTTCCTATGTTTAGAGAACTGAAATTTGGTATGAAGACATCAACAGATATGAGGGACTACCTTCAGAAATATCTCAGTGTAATTTGTCTTTCATCATAGTTAGTCTGAGGCTCTTATAAAAGATCTTATAAAAGATTATTCAAGGTCCTATTGACAAGAAATGTCAGCAGAAAGTTCTTTCTGGAATTCAGTATCAGGTAATTTTTCTCACCTGGAAAGCTGAATTTATTTGTTCTATTGAAACTGGACTCTCATGACTAGACATAGTCAGGTCTTTGCATTAACAACTGGAAAGGTAAGAAACAAATTTGGGGCCCATTCTTTATGAGTGTATAGGACTCTATGGCAAGAATCAGCAAATGTTTTATAAAAGGTCAGACAGTAAATATTTTCATCTCTGTGGACCATATTAAGTCTACCACAACTAGTCAACTCTACCATTGTAGTGTGAAAGCAGCCATAGACAATGCACAAACAATGGATACAACTGTGTTCCAATAAAATTTTATTTACAGAAACAGGCAACATGCTGGATTCAGCTCACTGGTTATAGTTTACTGACCCTGATCTATGGCAAGCTTCTATAACAAAGACTCAATCATGATTTTGTTTAATTCATTTAACTTACTTTTCTCCTTTTCTTTTCTTACTCTTGCATGTATGTTATATGGCTATGGCTTATGTGATTGTGCTGCCTTTCTGATATTTTCTAAAATAATAAATACTTAAAGGTTTAAAAATTAACTGGTTATAGGCTTGCTTTGCAGTTATATTCAAGCAAGCAAGGACACTTGCCAAAGTTAACAGGGGTATGAAACATGTCAGATTGGAATAGATTACATTAAGAAATCTAAAAATTAGAAATTAATATTTTTTCAACTTTTTCCTCTGGTATAAATCTAAAGAAAAAAGCAGGGAGGGTCCAAATATAAAAGGAGGTCAAGAAAAGAAAAGTAATGACTAAGTAAGAAAGTAGGGAAGCACTGGAGGTTGATAGTAGACCATTTCTCTTCTTTAGTTCCAAGGTAGTGATATTTTTAGCTTTCTGGCTTTCACTAGTGTATTTTTATATTTCATGAAATCTATTTATAATAGTGCTGTGCTCCACATGTTTATTACCACTGTGTTATTCTTCCCACATCTGTGTTCTAAATCCCTTAAATTTAATTCACTTAATATATACTAAATACACTACTCACAAAAATAGGGGATATTTTATCACTTCATATTTATTTTGAAATAGCCCCTAAATTTTGTGAGCAGCATATTAATAAATAATAATAACACTATATACCAGGAGCTGTTCCAGGAACTATGTATATAACAGTGAAGAAAAGAGACAAGGTCCCTATCTTATGGCATTTTCCCCAGTGGAGAGGAACAATAAATTAATACATAAACAATAAATAACTAAGTCTGGTGGGGACAAGAAGTCTAGAGAGATAAAAGCAGAGCAAGAGGATAGAAAGTGATGAAACTGCTATTTTATTTTGGAGTCAATATCTAAATGAAGCACTGGACCAAGCCAGGTACCTGAGGGAAAAGAATTCTAAGGCAGGAAACAGAAAGTACAAAGCTTAAAAACTCTGAGGTAAAAATATGCTTGGCACGGCTGGAGTACAGTGAGCAAAGGACAGAGTTGTAGACAACAAAGTCTAAGAGAAGAACTTGAGTATTGGTTCTTATAGGTACTCAAAAGCCCCCACAAGAACGCTGGATTTTATTTTATGAATTATGAAAACCAGTGGAAGTTTTGACCAGAAGAGTAACATGATCTGACTTAAATTTCAGAAAGAGCTCCATGACTGCTCCATAGTGACAAACGTGAAAACAAAATGGGTTGAGACGCTTGAAATTATTCAGTCAAAAGAGGATGGTGGCCTAGAAGTGATAGTGGAAGAAGTCATTTGTATTTAGCTGAAAGAAATGTTCTGACAGAGTTTGTGACTAATTAGATGTTAGGGGTATGAGAAAAAGAAAGAAGTTAACAATAGCTTCAAGTTTTTTGGTCAGGGAAAACAGAAGAATGAATTTACCATTATCGAGATGTGGAATTTTAAGAAGTAAACAGTTTGGAAAGAAAAATTAGATGTTTATTTTGAAATTGTTAAGCATGAGGTGGCTAATCAGACATACAAGTAGAGATTTTAACTATACATTTGATTATCTCAATCCAGAGTTCAGGGAACAGTTGTAGACTAGAAATATAAATTTGGGCATGGTCAACATATAGAAGATATTCAAAGCCATGGGGTGGAGGAGATCATCATGGAGGTGAGTGCCATGAGAGAAATTAAGAAGTCTCAACACAACTCTGGGTGCACCAACTTTAGGTTTGGGGTGAATATGAGGAATTAAGCAGGAGAGAATAAAACATAGTAGCCACTTGTATATGGGGGAAATGAGGAAAGAGTAGACTCCTGGAAATCAAATGTAGAAAATGTTTTAAAAAATAAACATTCAAATGCCTAGCCTGCAGTGGCATAGTGGATAGAGCACTGACCTGGAGCACTGAGGTTGCCAGTTTGAAACCCTGGGCCGGCCTGGTCAAGGCACATATGACAAGTAACAAGCAAGCAATGAATAACTAAAGTGAAGCAACTATGAGTTGGTACTTCTCACTCACCACAAACCACACCCCCATCCATATAATCAATAAATAAAATCTTTTTAAAAAGAAAAAAAAGGAGCAATCACAGCATGGATGGAAGCTGGAGATCAAAATAAATAAATAAATAATCACCTGTGTCAAATGAAGCTGATAGATCAAGAAGATAAAAACTGAGAGAGTATCGTTGAAACTGGCCATAGAAAAGTCACTGATCTGTTTCATTAAAGTAGTGAGGGACAGAAGCCCATTTGAAATCTATTCAGTGGGATATCAGATAAATGGGAAAAGGTAAATTGTACATAATGGCCATGGAAATTCTTTTTGGAAGTTCTGCTGCTCAAAAGGGAAGCAGAGAAATTGATGAAAGATATTGAACTCAATATAAAGATGTTATATAGAGTAAATATCAAGGTAGGTTTTATAAGAAAAAAAAAATGTTTGCCATCCTATGTGCTCAGCCTCCTCTTGTTTCATTCTTCTCTCTATCGGTCTCTCTCTCTCTCTCTATGACATAAGTCCTACCCTCCTCTGTACCTGCCTGGACATCCAGGATCCTAAGGGCCTCCCTATGCTCCACTTATCAAAGCCCTCAGGAATAAGAGATGAACCCACCCCACTAAGTGGATAATGAGGCTGCACAGGTTCTCACTGGCAGGTGCTTTGCATTTTTAACACTGATCAATAATCCTCAGCAAAAATGATGTATTCAAAATAGATCATCCTCAAACACTATTATAGCTTTACTGCCACTTCTATCTTCCCCCTCAACCCTACTGAAAAATGCTACAATACAATGAATAACATCACTAATTTGGAAAACAAACAAAAGATAAAAAGCTATTTTGAATCACAGATATTCTCTTTTACACTATTGTAACATGTTGGGCTTTGTTCTGAAAAGCACATCAATCTTGGAAACAACCAAGATGTTCTTTAGGGGGCAAATTAATAAATAAACTGTGGTTCATCCAGACAATAAAATAGTATTCAGCACTAAAAGGAAATGAGTTATCAAGCCATAAAAAGACATGCAGGAATCTTACATGCACATTACTAAGTGAAAAAAAAAATCTGAAAAGGCTACAGATTATATAATTCCAACCATATGACATTCTGGAAAAAGCAAAACTATAAAGGCACTAAAAAGATCAGTAGTTTCTAGGGGTGCAAGGGTTGAGGGAGAGATCAATAAGCACAGAGAATGTTTAGTGTAATGAAAAATACTGTGTCTGGCCCTGGCCGGTTGGCTCAGTGGTAGAGCGTTGGCTTGGTGTGCAGAAGTCCCGGGTTCGATTCCCGGCCAGGGCACATAGGAGAAGCGCCCATCTGCTTCTCCACCCCTCCCCCTCTCCTTCCTCTCTGTCTCTCTCTTCCCCTACCACAGCGAGGCTCCATTGGAGCAAAGATGGCCCGGGCGCTGGAGATGGCTCCTTGGCCTCTGCCCCAGGCGCTCGAGTGGCTCTGGTCGCAACAGAGCGATGCCCCAGAGGGGCAGAGCATCGCCCCCTGGTGGGCAGAGCGTCGCCCCCTGGTGGGCGTGCCGGGTGGATCCCGGTTGGGCACATGCGGGAGTCTGTCTGACTGTCTCTCCCCGTTTCCAGCTTCAGAAAAATACAAAAAAAAAAAAAAAAAATACTCTGATATTATAATGATGTGTTATTCAAACCCATAGAATGTACAACAGCAGAACTGAATCCTAAGGTAAACTATGAACTCCAGGTGATAATGATGTGTTACTATAGGTTCATCCTAAGTAAAAGAAAAAAAGAACTGCCATTCTGGTGAATGATGCTGGTAATTGGGGAGGCTTGGAGAGGCTATGCATGTGTGGGGACAATAGAAATATCAGATATCTCTGTACCTTCCTCTCAGTTCTTTTGTAAACCGAAAACTGCTTTATACATTGTCTCTAAAAAAAATAAAAGTATACCAATAATGAGTGACACAAGAGAATTGCTGTTGACTTAGAGTGTAAGTTTTAAACTTTATGTTTATTTATTTAGTTAACATTGCCAGCACGAACTATATGTAGACAATAAAGAATGAATGAGATAAGAGTGACTATACTCAAAAGAGATTCTTTTACTCTCTTTTATCTCTGCCGATAGCTAATTTAGAGCTTTAGATATTCCTAAATCATAATTATTTGCTTCAACTGTTTTTAAAATAAGCCACTTTGACAAACTTCCGAATTCAGAAAAACAGAGGAAAATTCTCTACAGTTACTTTTCCATCAAATTAGGCATGGCATCAAGAAATAGATGTTCAGAAGTAATTTTGAAATTTTTTTTAACTACTGCTATTCCATTATACTGCTTTTGTGGTAATACTTGAATTTGTATAGCAGTGTTTAAACATCAACTCTGATAAAAGTTAATGATTCAGAGGAAAATGTAAGTGGAATGCACCTCTGCAATAGCTATTATATGACAATAGGCAGATTCTCCCAAGATCAAATTAACCTCTTAAGATGAAGTGAAATGCTAAAACTACTCTGAACTGAACCAAAATCAAAACATTCCACCACTTTTATTTTTCAATGGCAAGTTTCCTATAATGCCAAAAATAAAAATAAAAACCAACAGAGTTATTTGCAAACTTTTAAAGTGTCTTATTTTTATTATTATTAATTTTTTTTTTTTTTTAGAGAGGAGAGAGAGTGAGAAAGAGAGAGAGAGAAGGGGGAGGGAGGAGCAGGAAGCATCAACTCCCATATGTGCCTTGACCAGGCAAGCCCAGGGTTTTGAACTGGCAACCTCAGCATTTCCAGGTCGACGACGCTTTATCCACTGTGCCACCACAGGTCAGGCTTATTCGCAAGCTTTTAATGTGAGTTTTTATTACTTTCTCTTTTGATTATGATTATTTTCTCTATTGTATTTTTATCTGTGAAAATCAAGGCATTTTATAAGCTTGACTTATGTAATCTCACACAAGTCCCTTTTCCACAGTCAAAATTAGAGTACTCCAATATACAGTAAAATGTAAGAAAGAATCAAAAATGACAAAGTCCTGAAGAATAAATAAAACTTTATCAGTTATACAGGAAAAGCCTACCTCAAACCAAAGTGTCTATCATCCATTTAAAAATACATTAATAGAATATACAAAGAAAAAGCATTAAATAAGCTCTGTTTAATTTTTTGTCTGAAGTTACCTTTTCAAAGATCAAAAATAAAAATGGGAAATCTCAGAAACATTGATACGTAAAGACACATGCAGCCCCATGTTCATTGCAGCATTGTTCACAGTGGCCAGGACATGGAAACAACCAAAAAGCCCGTCAATAGATGACTGGATAAAGAAGATGTGGTACATATACACTATGGAATACTACTCAGCCATAAGAAATGATGACATCGGATCATTTACAATGTGGATGGACTTTGATAACATTACACTATGTGAAATAAGTAAATCAGAAAAAAACAGGAACTGCATTATTCCATACGTAGGTGGGACATAAAAGTGAGACTAAGAGACATTGATAAGAGTGTGGTAGTTACGGGGGAGGGGGGAGAGGGAGAGGGAAAGGGGGAGGGGCACAAAGAAAACTAGATAGAAGGTGACAGAGGACAATCTGACTTTGGGTGATGGGTATGCAACATGATTGAACGACAAGATAACCTGGATATGTTGTCTTTGAATATATGTATCCTGATTTATTGATGTCGCCCCGTTAAAAAAATAAAATTATTTAAAAAAATGGGAAATCTATTATAAAATAATTTCACGACAAACAAAATTATTCCACAATAGATCATTTAAGAACTGCCTCACTCTCAGTCTCAGGCCTCCTATGAGACCCCTGATGGCATAGGAAGAGCTCTGCCCTCAAGGAGCTTACATTCTGCTCCAGGGGACAAAACCTTCCTACCCGTGTGCTGCTCCTGAATACTAGACATTGTGATAGAATGATATTCATCATATCACTTTTCTGCTCAGCGTCTTTCAGTAACTATTTTCCCCTTTCTCACCAAACCCAGATGTCCTTTCTTGTCCATTTAAAATATGTACAACTGTTCTCCCACTTTTATCTCACAACACATAATCAACGTTGGCACTACTTTCTGAAGTAAACAAATATTTTTGGCCACACACACACACGCGCGCGCGCGCGCGCTTGGCCCTGGAAGGTGCTGAGCAGTGAGGATGGGACGGGATCATGCACGTCTGAGGTGTGAGTGAGGTCTAAGAAGCAACCACCCCAGTGTAGCTGGCAGAGAACAAGAACCAGAACCCTAAGCAACAACCAACAACAGAGAATCGAAAGGTCTAAACAAGTAGGTTTGAAAAGGATAAAACCTGTAAGGCATCCATGACAAGCTCATCTTATGGAAGGAGCCATGAAGGTTACCATGTTTTAAATGGGGAACACTGCCTCTAACCCACCAGCCCTCAACTCTTAGTTTTCATTTTCCCTGCCATTGCATGGGATGCCCAGAACTCACCACCTCCAGGAAACTCTCCAACTCCACTATGTCCCTTGCACTTCTATCTTTGTCAGCTACTTCAAGGTGTACATGTCTGCCTCTACAATGAGACTGTGGGCAACCAAAGAGCAACACACTATCCTACATACACTGTTCCACAACTGCCCCGACATACAGATATAGTTTTGCTTATAGAATGATCACTGATGCCTGATCAGGTGGTGGTGCAGTGGATAGAGCATTGGACTGGGATGCAGAGGACCCAGGTTTGAAACCCCAAGGTCACCAGCTTGAGCACAGGCTCGCTAGCTTGAGCATGGGGTCGCTGGCTTGAGCATAGGATCATGGACATGACCCCATGGTCGCTGGTTTGAGCCCAAAGGTCACTGACTTGAAGCCCAAGTTTGCTGGCTTGAAGCCCAAGGTTGCTGGCTTGATCCCAAGGTCACTGGCTTGGGCAAGGGGTCACTTGCTCTGCTATAGCCCCCTGGTCAAGGCACATATGAGAAAGCACTCAATGAACAACTAAGGGGCCACAATGAAGAATTGATGCTTCTCATCTCTCTCCCTTCCTGTCTGTCTGTCCCTATCTGCCCTTCTTTCTGTCTCTGTAAAAAAAAAAAAAAGACCATTGGATGTATGAATTAGAGGCATTTTAGCCCCCCAGGGCCCAAGTTATAATGGTTATAAATGTGAATTGCATGAATAATAGTTATTTTCTTTACCTCTACTGCTGTTGAAATATATAATTTATTTTCTTACATCATAACACCATCGAAGTTTTGTAAAACTGAATGCTGTGTCCCAACATTAAGGAGCTAATGTTGTTCTTTAGCTCCTTAAGGTATTTCATAGGGAAGAATATTAATCATGCCTGGCCAGCCATATTAAATACATGGGTTGCACAATTCCTATTTTGTAAGTAACTGCTTCTTAGCTGTTTGTCCATTTTCATTGTGGTGATAAATTATAATGTGAGAATAGTCTTTACATAGTCTTTACAAAGCACTTTGAAAAATGGTTCCTGATTTTACGCATTTTACATGTCCTGATTTTACCTGCAATGTAATATATTAATAGTCTATTCAAGTACAGTTTTCAAGAAATTTTTTTCAACGTGAAATTTTAATTCTACTAATTCCAAATCTACAATACTTAGGTCAAAGAGTGGGTGAAATTGTAACTTAATTTAATCTCAAGGTCAGATTATATCTATGTCTTCAAAGTTCTTAATAATCATCTACTCTATAATGAATATACAAAACAGTATATACTTCCTTTTCATTGTCAAAGCCAGTCAGTCACCGCACTGGCCACCAAGGGGAAAAAATTGTTTAACTTACTTAGATTAAGATACTTTATGCCATTTAGAAACAAAGGAAAGTTCATTTCAAAATCTCTGCCAATAAAATTTTTATTAAGTCAGGTTCATGTTTTTACTTATCAATTTTGCTAAAGTAATGAGCTTTTACTGTCATGTTAAATGTCATTTCAGTTGGAGGGGTATTTTTGGTTATTTAATTTTCTACTTTACTTTCAGTAGGTGCATTATTTTAGTCGTTTTTTCAAAATTGAATTTTTTGGTACCAGAGTTGAAGTCTCTAATTCCTTTAGAGACCTCCTAATTGTTTGCTTTTCAATGCATTGTTTATAATATAAACAGACTTTAGTTTTTTCCTCTCTCATGTCATACAACTAGAATCTCATTCTAAAAAACAAAGTGATTCTGATGATAGCCATTTTGCTCTTATTATCCTTTTTCCATTTGAAACCCCAAAATAGATGAGTTTTAATTTTGTTTTTTTCCTAATCTGGACAAGTTCAAAAAACATCATTTTTCTTTTCATTGTTTTTCTTATATGGTACTGCCATCTATGGGTTCTACTCAGAATAATTTTGGTTCAGGGTTTAAAGAAATTTGGAAGACCATCTAGTCCTCACCTTTTGTTTATAGACAAGAGACTCGAGATTCTAAGAGGCTAAAAACACTTCAATATAGGCTCATGGCTAGTCACTAAAGAGGCAGAAATGTCACCTATATTTAATATTTTATAACTATACAAGTACAAGTGACTCTAAATTTACTTTTCTTGCCTCATTTAAAACTTGAACAAGCAAAACTATTTCTGTTCCTAACATGTAAAGACCTATTGTTTTTTAAAGTGATGAATGAGCTATTTTAAATATATAAGTATCTAACCACCTAAGCATCCTTATTTTAATTAATTTGCATTCGGTAAGATCTCTGTAGCTAAGAAAGTTAAAAACTCACTATGTTAAGAACTATATTTGGGTATAAAATTTTAGTGTTATTTAGAAGTCAAAGAAATAAGAAACTAATGTAATTTTTCATTTCTTTGTAGTAATCTCCAAACACAAGGGAACCCCGGTGAGGCAGTGGGAAAGTTATTTCTGACAGTAACTGCAAAAAATATTTTAAAAGTTTAATGGCAAGATAATTTTAAAAGTTCAGATTTAATAAAACATATTGGAGTATAATGATTTTGAATCCTGTGTGTGCGTATGTGTGTGTGTTCAATATAACATGCCAACATTTTATTAATAATTTTTACAATACTCATGATTTTGCTTTTTATTCAGCCTGGGAAGGCTTTGGCATCAAACATTATGCCACCTTCTGAAAATGAACCGTGAAAGTTATATCATTTTCTATGCTGCACAACAGTTTAAATGATACCCAAGATATTATATTATATTATATTATATTATATTATATTATATTATATTATATTATATTATATATGTTATAATGTTATTCCAAAACCTGCACTCATTTTAGGTTGTCATGTTGCTTTTCTTCCCCAGCTTCTCAGGGGTTGCTGGAAATTGTTACTCTTCCTGTTCTGTTTCAGGTTCTGTGCAAGATGTTTTTTGTTTTGTTTTGTTTTGTTTAGTTTTGTTTTATAGCTTTATTGAGATCTACACTCTTAACAAAATGTTAAGTGTACATTCACTTCTTTTCTAACATTGATACTATTTTACTATTTTCCAATTGTATTAGTGCAATGACTCCCAGATATTAGCATTTTCAGAAATCATATCACATAATCACTATTTAGTAACAAACACTAGAAATGAAGGTCTGTATCTTAAAAATTGAAATTGATAGCAAATCAGGCTGCATTCTCTCACCTATATACTGATTCTCCCTGACCTACTTTTGAATGACTAAGTTTAATATGAAACAAAGCAATTATCTGGCAGGTAACTATGCATTTGGAAAGAAAAATAACTGAGGTAGGTTAAGCAGGTCATAGTAAAAAAGTACATTATTTCTTTCTATATTTAACTTCTAGGAAGATTCAGTTATTTTAATGATCTTTTTGCAAGATACAGAGTCAAGAAATGTTTTTGCTGTATAGGCAAGCCTAAAAAGCATATAGAGAAATTAACATAGGGCACAGAATGAGTCTTACCGCTGCCTCCAAAACAGTGAAAGGCTTATAATAGATGGCCATTGTAAATAGGAAAATAAATTATTTCTCAACTCTCCCTATCTCATGCGTTTCTTCTCATTTACTAATCACTATATAAACAAGGCAAGAAACGATGTAAAACCATTTCAAATGTAACCACGTTCTGCCAGCATTTACTTACTTACTGAAGGTTTAATAACAAGAATAACTGTAATTAACATTTACAGTGCCATAGAATTTGACTCCCAGCTTTAACTCTTAAAACAATATTATAAATTTACCATACACAGAATTCTATGTTAGATGTTACAGGAATTAAAAATATAAGTAACATCCAGTTGTGTCCCCTCGAAATTGTAAGTTCATTGGAAAATAATTTCATAAAGCACTGGAGTAAAGCAAATCTATGCACGAGAGATATAACTGCTATTACCAAAGGTTTTGGAAAGGTCTCTTTTAAGTCTGAACTTTGAAAGCGTAGGATGTAGCATCTGAATAAAAGTTGGGGTCAAGAGTATATACCAGGGGAAAAAATAGCATATAAAAGACAAGTAAGGGTGGTGAGAAGGCAGCAGCTGGTGGTGGGGCTGGGGCAGAAACTAATGATGGGGAATCAGGAGTTCCTGGATTCTTTATCCAGTAGTTTAAGTGCTGCTGGGGAATCGTCATTTCTGCAGTATTTAGGGGTGACTGGGGCAGCTGGGTCATGGCCACAGTGGTGCAGAGAGGAACTTCAGAAGCAAGGAGAGATGGCAGGTGTCAGTCCTGGAGATTTGGGCACAGGGATGATACGTGTTGTCAAAGTGCATGGTTGCAGCTCATTCAGCAACAGGAGGATAAGAAGCATAGTCAAGAGGAAGGAGGGAAAAAATGAGAACTTGGCTTTAATTCTTCCATGAGACTTAAGAAACTAACCCAAATTTCTCCAAAGCCTGGAATAGATAACCTCATATTTGATATATAGGAAAAAATTGCCTTAGGAAGTCTTCATTATGCTGTGGAAATACTAGAAATGGAAGACTTGTTTTCTTCCCTTAAACAATCCAACATACTTTGGTAGATTCTCAGAGCCACGAGGATGTTTCACTGCTTTTACATCTTGTATAAAAAAAGGGTTTCCAGAATGCATTTAAAACATACAACACTGTTCCTGACCAGGCAGTGGCACAGTGGATAGAGCGTCAAACTGGGACATGGAGGACTCAGGCTCAAAAACCCTGAGGTCACCAGCTTGAGCTGGGGTTCATCCAGCTTGAGTGTGGAGTCACTGGCTTTAGCATGGGATCATAGACATGATCCCATGGTTGCTGGCTTGAGCCCAAAGTCACTGGCTTGAGCCCAAGGTCACTGGCTTGAGCAAGGGGTCACTGGGTCTGCTGTAGCCCACCCTACCCTCGGTCAAGGCACATATGAGAAAGCAGTCAATGAACAACTAAGGTGTTACAATGAAGAAGTGATGCTTCTCATCTCTATTCCTTCCTTCTGTCTGTCCCTCTCTGTCCCTCTCTCTGACTCTCTCTGTCTCTATCAAAAAAAAAAAAAAAGGCACACAACACTGTCACAGTACACGTCCTCTTATCTGTGGTGCATGAGATCTTGCACAAGAGGTACAAACTATTTTTGAAGCCAATCCACCAGAAGGGAAGACAAGAGTTAACCAGTTTGCTGAATGCTCCACATATTCAGAGACTTTTACTGCCCCATGACAAGGTCACTAAGCAGGAAATGCAGCTAGAGCCCATAACAGAGGAGAGAGTTTATGAAAGCATTGGCCAGTACTGAGGAGAAACTGTAAATATATTTTGTTTAGAAAAGTTTTAGATATTCCATTGGGTGCTACGGTTCATAAAGAAATGGATTCTGTCATCTTTAGCCAGATAGTAAAAGGAGATACTGCAGAGAATAGTGGTCTCTTACATGAAGAAGATGAAGTTCAGAGACCAATGGCATTGGAATGCGGGGGAAAGATGTCACTGAGGTTTTTGACTTGTTGTCTGATCTGCATGGTACTTTGATATTTGTGTTTGATTCCCAGTCAACAGATCAAGACTTCTCCTGCCAAGGAAACTGTAATCCATGTAAAAGCTCATTTTGACTATGACCCTTCAGATGACCCTCATGTTCCATGTCGAGAGTTAGCTCTGTCTTTTCAAAAAGGGGACATACTTCATGTGATCAGTCAAGAAGATCCAAATGGTGGCAAGGCTCCGGGGAAGGGATGAAGATAACCAGCCTCTGGCGAGGCTTGTTCCAGGGAAATGCTTTCAGTAGCAAAGGGGAACCATGAAGCAAACCATAGAAGATAAAGAAATAGAAAAATCAGGAAAACTGTGGTGTGCAAAGAAGAATAAAAAGGAAAAAAGTTTTATATAATGCCAATAAAAATGATGACTGCTAACAAAGAAGAAATCTTAACTTATGAGGACATGTCCCTCTATCATCAGCCAGCAAATGGAAAAGGCTTATCATTCTGATTGGTCCACAGAAGGGTAGTTAGAATGAATTGTGTCAGAGGTTCATGAACAAAGAGAAAATTCACTTTTCACCTGCAGTTCCTCAAACAACCCACAGTAGGGGAAACTATGAAGTACCCAGTAGAGGTTACCACTTTGTTTCTCGACAAGTGTTCAAGGCAAACACAGCAGCCAGAAAGTTCACTGAGAATGGTGAATTTAAGAAAAAGTTGTATGGAGTCAGTAAAGATTCTCTACAGCCAGCAATCAACTCTGGGAAAATGTCTTTTAAGTCTTCGTACAGTCATTGAAGACTTCCTGGAATTCAGACTTGAAAACATATTATTTTATTGCACTCCTTTCACGAAAAAGATTTCAGGCATTATTGGCCAAAGAGAGCAAAAATCCAAAGCCAGATAGTTGAGAGAAATCATTAAGAAAACTTGAGAGATAGGGCGGAACAATGGTCATTAATTTGACATAGCCATTGTGAATTCAGATTTTGATAAAGGCTATCCAGGAATAGCTTCGGTTAATTAACAAATGATGCTGAACCTCTGTGGGTGTCAATCATTTGGCTAAGATGAAAGAAACACCCATTCTATGGCATGATTGGATTTGGTCTGGCAAACTCCCAGTACAAAGGTAACCAAATACTTCAGCAAGAGGCTGAGCTCAAGGTGGCAGGCAATGTCAACCTTAGATCTCAGACTAGTGAGAAGAAAATTCCCTTAGATAACTTGTGCATGGTAGCCTTCACTGTCTATGGCTTTATATTCTTGCCTCATTTGGGGTTTTAAATGGAACCTTTCAACAGAGCAGTTCCATTTTATGCATATAAAAATATTTTCTGGCCCTGGCCGTTGGTGCAGTGATAGAGCACCAGCCTGGCATGTGGTAGTCCCAGGTTTGATTCCCGGCCAGGGCACACAGAAGAGACACCCGTCTGCCTCTCCACTCTTCCCCTTCTTCTTTCTCTCTATCTCTTTCTTCCCCTCCCACAGCCAATGCTCCATTGGTTGGAGCAAAGTTGGTCCAGGAACTGAGGATGGCTCCATGGCCTCCGCCTCAGGTGCTAGAATGGCTCTGGTTGCAATGGAGCAATGCCCCAAATGGGCAGAGCATAGCCCCCTAGTGGGCATGCCAGGTGGATTACAGACAGGTGCATGCAAGAGTCTGTCTCTCTGCCTCCCTGCTTCTCATTTAGAAAATTAAATAAATAAAAAATAAATCTTTTTTTTCTCCCTAACGAAATCTTTTCTGCCTTATCATATTTCCATGAAAAACTGTGTGTATGTGTGTGTGTGTATACAATAGCATGTCTCACATAGTTATAAATATTGATATTATTTAATAGTTAACCTAAATGACTTTATGGGAATTGGGGGTGGGGCGCGGATGTTGGTACAGACTGTGCTTCTGTGTACTACACAAAACTTTATTTGGTTAGAAAACTGGTTTAGTGATCAGAAATACTTCCCTTAAAATTTCTTATGTGCTGAGAGTATAACATACACACCGGATTTTAAGAACTAACTATAAAAAGTACATTAAATAGTCTTTACAGTGTTAAAAAAAAATTTTCAGCTGCCACTTTGGTCTGGTGCTATTCTGTTAGGCTTGAATTCATTTGGATGACCTTTAATTCTTGAAAACATTCTGTTAGAAGCACCAAGTTTTAGCTCAAACTTTGTGAATCAGACTTTACTGCACACTCAGCAGACTCTGATCTGGTTAAGCATATGCAACATGCTGATCTTTTTAAAGACTAGAATTTTTTGAATTTTTTTCTTAAATTGTCACAATTGATTTGATAATCTTGCTTCCTTTCTCTCACATGCATAATACAACAGAATGTAAGTTACATTTTTATGAATGGCAGATGTTCATAAACTATGTTGACTGTTAAGAATTGCTCATGATGCAAAGTTTTTTACATACCTGAGAGGACATAGTACATTTGACAGTTTTGCATTTTTATATAGGGGCACAGTATAATTTGATGACTATGCTATATATAGATAAAACGCTAGAATTCTATGAATAATATAGCTACTGTGCTGTATACTGGTATTTCATAGATTGACAAATGGTTATCAATAACACTTGTTTAGCATTGGACTAAAATATATCTATTTAGAGAAATGCTATAACAATTTACTGAGATAGAAAGAAAGGATGACCTGAAAGTCACTTGAATATTTTAGGAAAAGAATATGGGGGAGGAGGGAAGTTAAGCATATATAAAAAGGTTTTTATCCTAACAAGTTCTCCCTCTTATGACCATAATGCAAGAGCTTGCTAAATCATAAATGTTTAAGCTAATGGCTTCTCACACTGGCATAGAACGTTAATTTGTAGTCTTTTCACGTCTTCAGGGATGGTATGATGCATGACAAACAACCTCAAATGTGAATGTCTTTGTTTTATTTCTATGATGACTTTAGCTACAGTATTTTCTATTCTTAAAGCTAAACACTGGAATAACGTCGAATTGTCACTTAATTGAACATAAGCAGTTGTTTTTAATGAGTAGTTTGTCTCAATGTCATGCATTATTTGATTTTTTCCTCTTCTACATAATTTTATTTGAACAAATGTAGACAGTTTGTAAGTTGCCTTTTTCTGTTTGTTTGCATGACCTTGAAGTTGTCCGTGGAGTGTGTCTTAAGTGGAAATACTTCCAAGATAATGTCCATTAGGAAGAAAGTAACCTTCCTGGGTTAAGGGAAGGACTGCCATATATACGGTCTCTTCAGGGGAAAGTGCAAAGCTCACCCTGATCTTCAGCATTGAAAAGCAAGAAATATAAGCACTTCATCTTTTTAGCCTTGCAGTTTACTTTTTCCTCAATGAAAGGTGGTTTGTGGTGGACAGTGGAGTTTCGTGAGCTGCTTATCATAACTGACAGCTAGGCTTGCATGGTTAGGCTCTGCCTCTCTTGTGTTCTGCCTGCTATGAATCTTGCATGACCCAGAGAGGGGCTGCTCCTCGGCTGGTGCCCTGGAGGGCGGGGACAGACGGCGCTAGTCCCAGCTGAGCCTAGCCAAGACTGCTCAGCCAGCTTGCAGCCCTCTTGCAGTATAACTTAAAAATAGGTATCTGTTCTTATAAACTATTGAGATATGGGAGTTGTTTGTTACCACAGCAAAAGCTGACTGATATACCACCTTTAGCAAACTGATAAACTGTTTACAAATTTTAGATTCTTTGGAAATGTTGCTGGGTGAAGTTCCTTCAGTCATACAAATTAAATATATTTACCTTAATCATTGTCATAAAACTAAATCAGAGTTTGAAATAAAAATAAAGCCTATTAGCCTTTCATCATTCATTTAAGTAATTTGTAGACATCCATGAATCTTTTTCAAGTACCTTTAATAATGTGATACACAAGGTATAAAGCGTGTTTTCATTTGTCTCCATGGGCCCTTTAACTGCCATGCAGCCCAACTCTCCTAGTGCTTGTATTTACCATGGAAAGTATTTTCTCCCCTGTTATTGTTGGCAAAAGCTGCACCACTCTGGTCCGCTCGGGACTCAACAATCTGTACTGCCAATGTACTATTACAGTGTCTCTTAAGATGTCCTCCACTGCTGCTTTATTCTCGTACCTCCTTTGTGACTTATGCGTTGCTTTATGGCATTGTAATGTAGCCCTTGACATACAGTACAACACACTGAATTACCCTAATTTAAATAACAACTTACCATGTGAGTATGTTCAGACATTTTTAAGTGTGGTAGTCTTCCTCCTTGATTTGGCCTGAAAAAGTCAATGGCATAAAAATTAAAACAGAGAGCCTCAGTTTACAGTCTACACATTTTTTCCTCTGCTATTCCAATTTGAGATATTACTAGAAAATAAAATTGTATGGTTTTGAAGAAAGAGAGGCTATTGCTTGACAATATAAAGGCTTCTTTCATTTATCATCAACATGTTACTAAAATTATATGATGCTTAGTTAACATATGTAAGAATATGGATCACTTTATGTTCCATATCAAATAATAAAGATGCATAAGATAGTATAAATAATGAACAGCTCTTCACTATTTTTTTCTTAAATATTATAAGGGCAGTGCTATCTGGTCAGAAGCAAGTGATTGATAGTAAATCAGTTACAACTAAAAAACTAATAATAAGATTAAAGACATGCCCCTGAATGTGCTATTATCTTGGATACAAAAGCCTCATCTGTCACCACTGTTGACTCACGTAGGAGGCAGCAGATGGCCCGATGGCAGCAAGGGCACTGTGAGGGCAGTTGGAAAGCCATGGAGGAAGCAAAGAGGCTGCTAAAGGAACATTCGTGAAAAGATGGGAGGAAATTTTTTTTAAGAAAGAAAACTCAACAGCTTCCAAGGCAAGGTAAACTGAGGAGGGAGAGCTCTCAATAGGAAATACATCAGGAGATTTGTTTCTAGAAATAGTTTTAATAAAAGAAAATGTGGATTCCAGAAAACAGTACTTGTCCAAAGGCTCTTTTTCCTCTTTTATTATGTAATATGGTTAGGTCTCATTAATCATTAAATAATAATACTGCCTGCCTAATAATCTTCTCAAAAGTATATTTACTTATAGCTTCTACATTCAGTGACTTGGCCATTGGATCAATCTGACATCATGATGCTTCTTTCTAGTGGAGCACACTCAAAAAGTGTAACCCACGCAGCCCTTGGATTTTCCTTTTTTTCCCCCATGAAGTGTTCCTTTTGATTACATATGGGAAAATATATGGCATTTCAATTCCACTGTAATTTCTTCCTTCAGCAATAAAGCCCCTGTAAGTTTCCCTTCAACTATGAGCTCCTCACCGTTTTTGAGAGCTTGAATCTCATATGATGAAATAGGACTGATGTTTCTTGAATATCTGTCTCAATTCAACCCCAAATACAGTTCTTAGTTTCAGTGTGGATGCTGAGGACAACAGGAAATCGTTGTTGTTAGGGGGTTTATTTTCTCAAATATTCTTACATATCATTAAAGTAAATGCCATATTTCTCCGAGGTTTTTTTTTCTTCAGGAAAACTTGTAGCCTAGATAACCTAAAAGACCAAAAATTAAATTTCTTAGTAGAAACTATGAAATGTAACAACAATTTATTTGTTGGTATGTTTCTCCAAAAAGTTTTTGGAAGCCACTAACAACAATAACACAAAAATTTTCATCTCATGAGATTCCCCAAGGACCTACCTACCTCAGGAAGTAATGAAGTATATAAAAGATCAAGATTATGATGCCAACCTATTTCATGACGTTAAACATGTATTCCTTAATTTCAACATACCATCCATAGTAAAAATGTCTATGAAGACAAAATGTACATTTTTTCTCTTCTTATTGAGTTTAAATGTTTAAACTCAAATATTAATTATAGATATACTTAAATAAGCAAGTTATCAGTACATACATATCAAGTTGAAAATTTTTATTTCTTTGTAAAAATTAGAGCAGTTCCAAAGATGCAGGTAAATTCTGGGCTTATTTAACATCAATATTTTATAAAATGTAGGAGCAGAAGACATAATTCAGCTGAACTTAAGGTTGCACATGTAGCTTGTGTGTTGGGTGCCATCACTACCATTTTAAAGATGAGAAATTATAACTCAGTGAGTCTTTGGGGGGGGCTGTTTTTAAGTTTGCATTAGGTTAAAAATTAGTAGGGGGGAGGACCACCTAGGTTTGGCTCTTTTTATAACATCACCTTTCCCTCCTGATCTGATTCTATCTAAAGACTGAATTTCAATCTCTGACCCTCCTACTCTCCCTGCCTGCCTCACCTCCCATCTCCAAGCACTTGACTACCAGGCCATGCCAAAGTGCTTTGCACTTCTGAGCCCTCCCCTCACTATTTCTGGAATTCCTTACTCTGCTTATGCCGGCCTTAAAAGTTCAAATTAATTTTGAGAAAAAAAAATCACAACTCAAAAGTTACCATCTCTCAGGAGAGCCTCCATGAACTCCCTCTTACACCAACCACACTGCATTAGAGTCTGTCCCTCCTCCTCCCTGTCCCTGAACCTCCTCCCAGATAGCGAAATCTTTAAGGACTGGAACTAAGATTACTATCTCTGAATCCTCAGGGCTGAAGTTTGTTAAACTGGGTCCTCAACTGTGGACAGCAATCATCAGTGGCTACACTAAGAGTCAGCCTTTACAACCAACTAGTGAGTCAGTGAGTCAGTCGTCCTTTTTTTTTTTTTTTTTGTATTTTTCTGAAGCTGGAAACGGGGAGGCAGTCAGACAGACTCCTGCATGCGCCCAACCGGGATCCACCCGGCACGCCCACCAGGGGGCGATGCTCTGCCCATCTGGGGCGTCACTCTGTCGCGACCACAGCCACTCTAGAGCCTGGGGCAGAAGCCAAGGAGCCATCCCCAGCGCCTAGGCCATCGTTTGCTCCAATGGAGCCTCAGCTGTGGGAGGGGAAGAGAGAGATAGAGAGGAAGGAGAGGGGGAGGGGTGGAGAAGCAGATGGGCGCCTCTCCTGTGTGCTCTGGCTAGGAATCGAACCTGGGACTTCCGCACGCCAGGCCAACGCTCTACCACTGAGCCTACCGGCCAGGGCCCAGTCTTCTTTTAAAGGAGGGTCTATATAAGCAGCAGGTGGATGTGCAAGAAGATGATGTTTTTAGGAGGGGCAAATTACACTTGTTTTCTCTGTCCTTAATGACTTTGTAGAAGATATTCCCAACCATAAATAAAAGTATGTATCTCTTTAAGCATTTCTAGTTTCACAAAATAAGAAGTGTCAGCAGATGACTAGCCCTGCTATCTAATAATTGTCAGAAAGAACGAGAACATCTATTATTTCAAAGTCATCATTTTAACCAGTTTATAGCATATACTCTTCTGTGGCATGAAATACTAATTATCTATGTGTTCATGTTTGTATTAATTACCTATTGCTGCATAACAGATTACCCCCAAATTAAGTGGCTTTAAAAAATAAAGATTCTCAGGATTGGGCCTCCAGGGGCAGTTGGCTTGAGTGGATATAATTTTCCATTAGGTACTGGTCAAGCTGTTAGCCAGGGTTGCAGTCATGTCACATCCTAACTAGAACTGGAGGATTAACTTCTAAACTGACTCACAGGGTGGTTGACAGGTCTCAGTACCTTGTTGGGCTCTTGGCTGGAAGCCTCAGTCCATTGACATGTGGGCCTATCCATAGGGCTGCTGCCAACAGGGTAGCTTCTTCCCCTCCGGAGCAAGAGAAATGAAAGAGAGAAAGAGAGCAAGAGTGAGTGAGCCAGAAAGAACTCAAAGTGAAAGCCACAGTGCTTTTTATAACCTAATCTTAAAAGAAACATCTTTTATTTCTGCCATTTTCAGTTTATTAGGATTGAGTAAATAAATGCATTCTGTATTCAGTAGGAGGGAATAAACAAGCACATGAATACATAGAAATAGGGATCCTTGGGAATCCCTATTATAATGTTTGTTATGTACATGGGAAGGAATTTGAACATTCACTCTAGTTGAATAAAAAACTAGAAAGGTTTCTAAATGGAAGAGTAACACAATCAGATTTGCACTTTGAAACACTGTTTTTGTAGCATTAGGAAGGATGATTAAGAGAGACAGCCATTTAAGACAGATAAACCATTCACAGGTCTGAACAAGTCCATGGTTTTAAAAATGCAGAGCCAAGGAAAAAAAGTAAGAAATATTTAAAGAAGACCAACTTGCCTCAGTGGCTACACAGTAGGGGGCAGGGTAGAAGGAAGGGGTGGGGGAAAGAAAACTGAATCTACAGTGACTTCAGTTTCTGGTTTAGGGTACTGGAATGACAGTGTTCCAAGTAACTGAAATAGAAAACACTCATTAAGAGTAGAAACAGGACCTAGAAATAACACAACTGAAAACTGGAGGCAGAAAACACCAAGCCAACTCTATAAATAAAACACCCAAACACAGACAATGAGAAGACAAAAAAGAGCAATCCAAATGAAACCACAAGAGAAACCTTCAGGAGATGAACTGAGTGATATGGAAATAATCAAACTTCCAGATGTGGAGTTCAAAATAATGATTGTAAGGATGCTTAGGGATCTTAGAACAACAATGGATGGTCATTATGAACACCTGAAAAAAAAATAGCAAGTATAAAAAAGAATCAGTTGGAAATGACAAATACAATATCAGAAATAAAGACCACAAAGGAAGGAATTAAAAACAGGATAGATAGAGCAGAGGATCAAATCAGCAAGTTGGAAGACAACTGGAATGAAGGTATGAAAGCAGAGAAGAAAAAAGAAAAGAGACTCAAAAAGTCTGAGGATTAGAGAGCTCTGTGACAACATGAAGAGAAATAACATCTGCATCATAGGGGTTCATGAAAGAAAAGAAAAAGAACAAGGGATAGAGACTTTGTTCAATCATGTCATAGCTGAAAACTTCCCAAAATTAATGCAGGAGAAACTCTCACAAGTTCAAGAAGCACAGAGGACTCCATTAAAGAGAAACCCAAAGACACCTACACCAAGACACATCATAATTAAAATACCAAAGCTAAGCAATAAAGAGAAAATATTAAAAGCTGCAAGAGAAAAAAAAAGCTATCAACTACAAAGGAGCCCCCATAAAGATGACATCCAACTTCTCAACAGAAACACTTGAGGCCAGAAGGGAATGGCAAGAATATTCAAAGTAATGCAGAACAAGAACCTACAACCAAGATTACTTTATCCAGCAAGGCGATCGTTTAAAATCGAAGGAGAAATAAAAAGCTTCTCAGACATGAAACAACTCAAGGAATTCACTACAACCAAACCAATGCTGCAGGAAATGTTAATAGGCCTGTTGTAAACAGATCAAACTGGGAAAAGAATATAGCAAAAAAGGAATACAGCTTTAAAGAATAAAAAGGCAAACAACTACATATCAATAATAACCATAAATGTAAATGGATTAAATTATCCAATCAAAAGACATAGGGTAGCTGCGTGGATAAGAAAACAGGACCCATACATATGCTGTCTACAAGAGACACACCTTAGAATAAAAGATACACATAGATTGAAGTAAAAGGATGGAAAAAACCATTTCATGCAAATGGAAAAGAAAAAAAAGCTGGGGTAGCAATACTTATATCGGACAAATTAAACTTTAAAACAAAGGATATAGTAAGAGATAAAGAAGGCCACTACATAATGATAAAGGGAGTAATCCAACAGGAAGATATAACTATTATAAATATCTATGCACCTAATAGAGTAGCACCTAAATATATAAAGCAGACTTTGATGGATTTAAAGGGTGAGATCAACAACAATATTATAATAGTAGGGGATTTCAATACCCCACTAACATTACTACATAGATCCTCAAGAAAGAAAATTAACAAAGAAACAGCAGACTTATTGGACACACTAGATCAACTTGGGTTAATACATATCTTCAGAATCTTTCACCCTAAAGCAGCAGAATATACATTCTTTTCAAGTGTTCATGGTACATTCTCTAGGATAGACCACATGTTAGGGCACAAAAGGGCTCTCCACAAATTTAAGAAGATTGAAATCATATCAAGCACTTTCTCTGATCACAACAGCATGAAACTAGAAATGAACCACAACAGAAAAGCTCAAAAATTCTCAAACACATGGAAACTAAATAGCAGGTTGTTAATTAATGAATGGATTAAAAATGAGATCAAAGAAGAAATAAAAAAATTTCTAGAAACAAATGACAATGAGCATAAAACAACTCAAAATTTATGGGACACAGCAAAAGCAGTGCTGAGAGGGAAGTTCATAGCACTACAGGCACACTTTAAGAAGCTAGAAAAAGCTCAAATAAACAACTTAACCCTGCATCTAAAAGAACTAGAAAAAGAACAGCAAGTAAAGCCCAAATGTAGTAGAAGGAAGGAAATAATAAAGATCAGAGCAGAAATAAATGACATAGAGGCTAAAGAAACAATACAGAGGATAAACAAAACTAGGAGCTGATTCTTTGAAAAGGTAAACAAGATTGATGAACCTTTAACTAGACTCACCAAGAAAAAGAGAGAGAGAACTCAAATAAATAAAATTAGAAATGAGAGTGGAGAAATAACAACTGACATAACAGAAATACAAAATATTGTAAGAAAATACTATGAAGAACTATATGCCAAAAAACTAGACAACCTAGATGAAATGGACAAATTCCTTGAAACATACAATCTTTTAAAAAATTAATCCTGAAGAATCAGAAAACCTAAACAGACCGATTACTTCAAATGAGATCGAAACAGATATCAAAAAACTCCCAACAGGCCCTGGCCGGTTGGCTCAGTGGTAGAGCGTCAGCCTGGCGTGCAAGGGGTCCCAGGTTCGATTCCTGGCCAGGGCACACAGGAGAAGCGCCCATCTGCTTCTCCACCCCTCCCCCTCTCCTTCCTCTCTGTCTCTCTCTTCCCCTCCCGCAGCCGAGGCTCCATTGGAGTAAAGATGGCCCGGGTGCTGGGGATGGCTCCTTGGCCTCTACCCCAGGCGCTAGAGTGGCTCTATTCGCAATAGAGCGATGCCCCGGAGGGGCAGAGCATCGCCCCCTGGTGGGAAAAGTGTCACCCCCTGGTGGGCGTGCTGGGTGGATCCCAGTCGGGCGCATGCGGGAGTCTGTCTGACTGTCTCTCCCCGTTTCCAGCTTCAGAAAAGTCCAGGGCCTGATGGCTTCACAACTGAATTCTACCAAATATTCAAAGATGAACTAACTCCTATCCTTCTCAAACTATTTCAAAAAATTCAAAAGGAAGGAAGACTTCCAAGCTCCTTTTATGAGGCAAGCATAATTCTGATTCCCAAACCAGGCAAAGACAACACAAAGAAAAAAAATTATAGGCCAATGTCTCTGATGAATATAGATGCTAAAATCCTCAACAAAATATTAGCAAACCGGATCCAACATTATATGGAAAAAATCATACACCATGATGAAGTGGGATTTATTCTGGGGAGGCAAGGCTGGTACAATATTCATAAATTAATCAATGTGATTCATCACATAAACAAAAAGAAGGAGAAAAACCATATGATAATTTCAATAGATGCAGAAAAAGCATTGATAAAATCCAGCACCCATTTACCAAAACTCTCAGCAAAGTGGGAATTCAGGGAACATACCTCAACATGATAAAAGCCATCTATGACAAACCCACTGCCAACATCATACTCAATGGGCAAAAATTAAAAGCAATACCCTTAAGATCAGGAACAAGGCAGGGGTGCCCCCTTTCACCACTCTTATTTAACATAGTCCTGGAAGTCCTAGCCACAGCAATCAGACAAGAAGAAAAAACAAAAGGCATTCAAGTTGGAAAAGAAAAAGTAAAACTATCATTATTTGCAGATGATATGATATTGTATACAGAAAACCCTAAAGTCTCAGTCAAAAACTACTGGACCTGATAAATGAATTCAGCAAAGTGGCAGGATATAAAATCAATACTCAGAAATCAGAGGCATTTTTATATGCCAACAATGAACAGTCAGAAAGAGAAATTAAGGAAACAATCCCCTTCACAATTACAACCAAAAAAAATAAAGAACCTAGGAGTAAACTTAACCAAGGAGACTAAAGACTCGTACTCGGAAAATTACAAAGCATTGATAAAAGAAATCAAGGAAGGTACAAACAAGTGGAAGCATATACCATGCTCATGGTTAGGAAGAATAAACATCATTAAAATGTCTATATTACACAAAGCAATCTATAAATTCAATGCAATACCAATTAAAATACCAATGACATACTTCAAAGATATAGATCACATATTACAAAAATTTATATGGAACAAAAAGGACCCCAATAGCCTCAGCAATCTTAAAAAAGAAGAATAAAGTGGGAGGTATCACACTTCCTGATATCAAGTTATACTACAAGGCCATTGTACTCAAAACAGCCTGGTACTGGCATAAGAACAGGCATATAGATCAATGGAACAGAACAGAGAACCCAGAAATAAACCCACAGTTCTATGGACAACTGATATTTGACAAAGGAGGTAAGGAAATACAATGGAGTAAAGACAGCCTCTTTTACAAATGGTACTGGGAAAATTTGACAGCTACCTGCAAAAAAATGAAACTAGATCACCAGCTTACACCACTCACAAAAATAAACTCAAAATGGATAAAAGACTTAAATGTAGGCCATGAAACCATAAGCATCTTAGAAGAAAACATAGGCAGTAAGCTCTCCGACATCTCTTGGAGCAATATATTTGCTGATTTATCTCCACAGGGAAGTGAAATAAAAGACAGGATAAACAAATGGGACTATATCAAACTAAAAAGCTTTTGCACAGCTAAAGACAATAAGAACAGAATAAAACGACAAACTACACAATGGGAGAACATATTTGACAATATGTCTGATAAGGGGTTAATAACCAAAATTTATAAAGACCTTGTAAATCTCAACATCAGGAAGACAAACAATCCAGTCAAAAAATGGGAAAAAGAAATGAAGAGACACTTCTCCAAAGAGGACATACAGATGGCCAATAAGCAGATGAAAAAAATGCTCAACATCACTAATCATTAGAGAAATGCAAATTAAAACCACAATGAGATATCACCTCACACCAGCCAGAATGGCGCTCATCAACAGAACAACACAGAATAAGTGCTGGCGAGGATGTGGAGAAAAGGGAACCCTCCTGCACTGCTGGTAGGAATGCAGACTGGTGCAGCCACTGTGGAAAAGAATATGGAGATTCCTCAAAAAATTAAAAATGCAACTGCCTTTTGACCCAGCTATCCCACTTTTAGGAATATACCCCAAGAACACCATAGAATGGCTCCAAAAGGAGAAATGCACCCCCATGTTTGTGGCAGCGTTGTTCACAATAGCGAAGATCTGAAAACAGCCCAAGTATCCATCAGATGATGAGTGGATTAAAATGGTTTGGTACATATATACTATGGAATACTACTCAGTCATAAGAAATGATGACATCGGATCATTTACAATAACATGGATGGACCTGGATAACATTATATGGAGTGAAATAAGTAAATCAGAAAAAACTAAGAACTATATGAATCTATACATAGATGGGACATAAAAATGAGACTCAGAGACATGAACAAGAATGTGATGGCAACGGGGGTTGGGGATGGGGGGAGGAGGGAGGGGGCGAGGGGCAAAAAGAAAACCAGATAGAAGGTGACAAAAGACAATTTGACTTTGGGGGAGGTGTATACAGCACAATCAAACGTCAAAATAATCTGGAGATGTTTTCTCTCAACATATGTACCCTGATTTATCAATGTCACTGCATTAAATTTAATAAATAAATAAAAATAAATAAATAAAAGAGTGGAAACAATTGTGGGGTGGGGCAGGGGAAAGTGGAAACTAGAGAGGAGATAAGAGTTCAGAGGGATGTGTCCTTTTTGAAGTACTCACATATCATAGAGACACAGCTCTTGTTGCTTTTGCATATGTACAGTTGGAAGAAATCTGGAGAAAGAGTTTTGGGAGCATTGCCTACACAGCAGGTAGTTAAAACCATGTGAGTAGATCTTTGTGAGGGCTGATTTAATGTGTCCCGGAGGGAATGGAAGGGAGGCAGTAAAAACCTGATGGAAATGGATGGAAAAGTTAATGTAGGACAAGAAGAGAACTAGCACAGACTGGACTTGAGATTTGGCTGTAGCTAGAGAGATGCACAGAGCTGAGGGAGAGACTTCTTTAGTTCAAGATGAGAGGCTTAAGTATGTTTTTAGTCCACAGAATATGTACGTACAGAGCAAACAAAGATGAGAGAAAGGAGAGAGGGATTAATTAATGGAATAAGGATATTGAGGGAAAATAAAAAGATAGGATCAAGAGACAAGTGCAGAAATTCACCTGGAACCGGGGATGGGGGGAGGATTCTTCTGCTAAGAGTAGAGGGAAGAAAGAAGACTAGCAGGGATAGAATTAATTAATTCTAGTGCAGGTATTGGGGGGAGGCATTTAACAGCCTTCGTGTTCATTAGCTTCTTGATGTTCTAGAGATAATGTCACATGCTGGCCATGTACAGGGAAGAAAAAGCTCTCAGAAAACTTGGGGAATGTGAGTAGAACTGCCATGAGGAATGGAAGAAAGCATATCCCAATGGCAAGGGAAGGAGAGCCCAGCATGGGCCATGCTCCACTGTGTATTACAATAGCAGTGAATTGGTTCCTGGTTGCTTCTAGCTGCATGTGGACAACAGAGTAAAGAAGCAGAGGATCCATACTGATGCACTGGTCCAGAGTTGGGGACTGGTTTTATTTTTGGTAGGAGAGGGGGCAGTACATTACAATCGTTAATGGTAAAGGGTAGGTTGCAGGAGGGACCAAAATGCAGGCAGTGCTAAGCAATGTGAGGCCTCGTCCTTCACCAAATATGTGCTCTCCATAGCTTTTCTCCAGATGTCTGCGTTAACAGAGAGAAGTAGAAACAAGTCTTGTACTAACAAAGAAACATCATTTTCTGTAAGGTATGAGTACATGCTGGGGCTCTCGAGAACACAGCAAGTCCCGTTTATCAGTCAATGTGTGTAACTCCTGAGGAAGACAGGAAGTTTGAGATTTTGAGATGGGAACTATGGTTGGAAGATCCCTCTGGTGGCCCAGGAACTAGACCCAGTAAGTATAAATAAAGACAAATTAGTTCAGAGGGGCTAAGGAATTTCTCATCTATTTTTACAAAAATCAGTATCATATGGTGGAAGGAGTACTTGATTGAGAATCAGATCAGCATAGATATAAACCCTGTACCATGACTTAATAGCTATGTGACTTTGATTAAGTTGCTTAAACTCTCTGATTATCAGTTTCCTCAGCTGTAAAATGGGAGAGCACAGTATGCCTCATGGATACGTTGAAGATTAAATAAAGTAATGTGTTTGGCTATGCATTGAAGTGTGCCTGGCATGCACTCATCTCTCAAACACTAGTAACTATTATTATGTAGAAAACAGCAAGGGTGGAATAAAGCAGGTTGGACTTCAGAGTCAGAAAAAAATGGTAAATTTAATCTCTGTCTTTGGCTGTACAACATTCAATGAGTTACTGAACATCTGTAGGTCTATTTCTTGATATGTATAATAAGTTGATGACACATAATTCATTCATCAAGTGGGACCTCCTTGAGAAGGATTAGGGTTTAAGGATCTTTTTCTTTCACTATTTTGTTTCATCTTCTCACAACAATGTGATGTTCATAAATCCACAACCCATGTGTTTTGGGTCATAAGTGATAAGCATGTAACAAAGCAATCCCCCAAAGTAATCCCAACCTTTATTTTCATCTTTCAAAGACATTCACCAAAATGACCCACCATCTCATATTTCCTGGCACCTTGTCATTGCTTGGAGCCTCAATTCTTTCCCTGTGGACATTTTCTGCCTCAAGACTGCCAGGTCCCTGCCATGTTGTCCCCTGCATCACATCTCCCCCTGTCCTCTCCACCCAGCACATCCTCTATTGCACACAGTTCCCCATGTGGCTGGCTATGTCCTTTGAATCTCCTCAAAGCTGGAAAGAAAAAAACCACGTGCTAATGTCTAAGTGCTCTCTGTTGTGTCATGTGGGGTACGGGAAAGACAATCCCCACATGCTAACAATTTATGTATCCTCTCCAAGAGATGATACAATCTGGTCTTCTCTACCCAGTGACTATGAATTTGATAATTTTGTGACTGCATAGACTCAAAGCTCAACATTTGTTAAAGAGCCCATACTCTGGTTCCCAGCCATATGTCATGGTATGCACTGAGAAACAGGTAACTTTTTATTAATTCTTCCGTTTATTGGGGAGTTTTTTAATAATCTTCCGAGTCGTTGCTTAACTTAGGGATGGCTCCGATGTTACTGAAGAATTCATTCTAGGGCAGTGGTTCTAAAACTTTGATTCACATTAAAATCACCCAGGGAACTTTGGTACACTTTGTATACCCAGACTGAGCCCTGTGCCAATTAAATCAGAATCTCTGTGGGTGAGACTCAGGCATGAGCATGAAAAATAAATAAATAAACAAACAAACAAATAAATAAAAACAAAACAACCTGTCCATGTAATTTCATTGCACACTTAGCTTTAAGGAACAGTATTCTAAGGCAGAGCTTCTCAAACTTGAATGACATAAAAATCCAGCCCCTGAGGAAGTTTTTATTCACGTGTTTTTCCTGGGGAGATTTTTTAAATTTCAGATTCTCTATCCCTACTCCAAATATATTATACTCTTTTAAAACTCTTTGGGTACTTCTATGTGGCCCATTTAGGGAGCACTATTTTGTCAAGAGAATGAGAAGACAAGCCACAGACTGGGATAAAATATTTACAAAGGATATGCCCAATAAAAGTTTACCCAAATATACAAAGAACTCTATAACTCAACAATAAGAAATCAAACTATCTAATTAAAAACTAAGCAAAAGATCTGAAGGGACATCTACTCCAAAAATATACAGATAGCAAACAAGCATATGAAAAGGTGCTCCACATCACATGTCATTTAGGGAAATGCAAATGAAACCAACAAGATACCACTACAAACTATTAGAAAGGCAAAAATCTTAAGCACCAACAATGCTAAATACTGGTGATAACACGGAGCAACAAAAATTTTCATCCATTGCTCATATTAATACAAAATGGCATAACCATATTGGAAGCTGGTTTGGCAGTTTCTTACAAAACCAAATATACTTTTACCATGTGATCCAACAATCACACACCTTGATATTTTCCCAAATGAAATGAAAGCTTATGTCTATACAAAACTGCACATGAAAGTTTATAGCAACTTCATTAATAACTACCAAAAGTTAGAAGCAATCAAAATGACTTTTAGCAGGTGAATGGGTAAATAAACTGTGGTACATCTAGATCAGTGGTAGTCAACCTGGTCCTTACTGCCCACTAGTGGGCATTCCAGCTTTCATGGTGGGCAGTAGCAGAGCAATCATAGTATAAATAAAAAGATAATTTAACTATAGTAACTTGTTTTATAAAGATTTATTCTGCTAAACTTAGCAAAAATCCGACAGAAAATACTTGGTAAGTAATTATTATTATATGCTTTAACTTGCTGTAACTCTGCTTTATAAATTTTATAAAGTAAAGTTACTTCCCTACTTCATAAATTACCATCAGTGTGGAACCAGTGGGTGGTTAGAAAATTTTACTACTAACAGAGATACAAATGTGGGCGGTAGGTATAAAAAGGTTGAATACCCCTGATCTAGATGATGGAACATTAGTCAGCTCTAAGGCCATGAAAAGACATGAAGAGAACTTAACTGTATATTACTAAGCAAAAGAAGCCAATCTGAAAGATTACATACAGTCTGATTCCAACTACATGACATTGAAGAAAAGGCAAAACTAAAGAGATAATAAAAAGATCAGTGGTTTCCAAGGATTAAGGGGGAGGGATGCAAAAATAGGCAGAGCACAGAGGATTTTTAAGCAGCAAAACTAGTATATGAAGCTGCCATGGTGGGTACATATCATTATATGTTTCACAAAACCCAGAGAATGTACAACATCAAGAGTTAACCCAAATGTAAACATTCCAGAATTTTAACATGCTCAAAATATGTTTGTAAAACATTAATTTAGAGGAAAGCTGAGTTCCAGGAAGTCTCATGATGCCAAGTTATAGTTTGCTTTTCAACCACCTGGAAATGTCTAACTTAAGTCCCTAATGGCAGAATGAGAAAGAGGCTCCAGCTACTCTGTGTGGGACTCAACACACCAGTGTCCTTCCCAGGACTAAGGAGAAGGCTTCACATCTTTCAGAGAGAACTTTTACTGACTTGCACCCAGGTGAGACCCAATCAGCTTGCAGAGAGAGACACTATCAGAAACAGTCCTATGAATTTGGTACTGTCTCCTGTAATGAAGTCTTTGAAAATGCTGATTTAGAAAATGTACTCTCGGGCCACAAAAACAACATCAGCAAATTCAGAAAAATTGAAGTTGTACCAAGCATATTTTCTGATCATAAAGCCTTGAAACTAGAATTCAACTGCAAAAAAGAGGAAAAAAATCCCACAAAAATGTGGAAACTAAACAACATACTTTTAAAAAATGAATGGGTCAAAGAAGAAATAAGTGCAGAGATCAAAAGATATATATAGACTAATGAAAATGACAATACGACATATCAGAATCTATGGGATGCAGCAAAAGCAGTGATAAGAGGGAAGTTCATATCACTTCAGAAAATGTACTCTCTTGATAAGATTCTCAGGAGATACTTCACTCTGTATTGTAAAGTGTGGCCCATTTTCTGAACAATAAGATGGTTTTTCATCTCTGAAGTAAGAGAATTGTTTAATTACATTTCCTTCCAGACACTGACCAACTGAATACTTAGAATCTAATCTGAGAGGAAGGCAGAAGATGGCAATGGAGTAGGCAGACATACAAACTGCCACCTCCCAGGACCAAACTGGATTACAAATTAATTTAAGAACGATCATCACAAAAAACCAACTTTGGACTAAAAGAACAGGACTTGAAAACCGAAGAGCACAAAGGAAACCACACTGAGACTGGTAGGAAGTACGGAAACATGGTAGGGGCTCCCTCGCTCCCAGGAGAGAGGGGCTGAAGGGTCCAGAGGGATTCTCATTGCAGGGAGAGAGACCCTGAGAGGTTGGGGTCCTCAGCCCCAGGACCAGAGCCTCAGCCTAGAGACCCAGAGACTGGAGGAGACAGCCTGCCAGCATTGAGTGGGGAGAAGAGCGGGATTTCTATCTGCAGGAAATGGCTTGCAAAGAAGTTGCAGCTTCCTTAAAGGATTAGTGCAGAAAATCTCACTTACAGACACTTATTTAGGGCTCCAGGGACAAGGAGAGCTGAGAAGACTGGTCTTGCAGAAGGAGAGTAGAGGGATGGAGGCACAAACATTGGGGTGATGGAGGCACAAACAATAATGAGAAGAATACTTGTGCTGAGTCATTCTCCAATACTGAAGTGGCCATAGGCAAGGGAAGGGGCACTCCCACCATCCTGCATGAGCCTAGCATAAGGCCAACTGAACCACCTCCAGAAAGCTCTCCAGCTCCAATCAGCACAAAAGGCCATTCAGAAAGGAAGAAGTAAAGGGGAGGGGCAGTGAGCCAGGTTTTCAGGGAGACCTGAGCTACACTTACTTCCCTCTTCTGATATGGAGAATGCGCCCTGCATCTGGAGAGTACCTGGTCAGACCAAACCTCTGGTTCTCAGAGGTCACACCCACCACATTCCTGTGGACTTACCATACAGAAAAGAAAAAAGAAAAAAAAGCCTGGATAGAGTTTCAACTCAGGCCAAAGAGCAAGATATGCCCACTACCCCTGTCCTAATCATAGAAGTTCCTTGCTGGGCTCAGCAAACAAACAGCAGGGAAATTAAGACTTTTATGCTGCTCAACTTGTTAGAGAGAATTAAAATCCAAGCAACAAGCAGAGGCAGAGAAATTAAGCCCTGGAGGAGGGGCCACATTCCATGTACCAACCTAAGCTGCCCTACCACAACAATCCTGCAAACTGCACACACACAAAAAATGGAAAGACAGAAAAATGTAATCCAAATAAATTAACAAGAGAAATCCCCAGAAAAAGATCTGAATGAGTTACCAAATTACTGAATGCAGAGTTTCAAATAATGATTGTTAGGATACTTAAGGATATTAGAGTACAATAGATGGACATAATGAACACCTAAATAAAGAAATAGTGATATCAAAAAGGACATTGAAATCATAAAAAAAAATCAATCAGAAATGACAATGACAATATCAGAAATGAAGATTACAGTAGTAGGAATCAAAAGCAAGCTGGATGAAGCAGAGAATCAAATCAGCAACTTAGAGGACAAGATAAATGAAAACAGAAACAGAGCAGAAAAAAGAAAAGAGGCTCAAAAAGTCTGAGGAAACTATGAGAGAACTCTGTGACAATATGAAGAGAAATAACATCCATATCATAGGGGTTCCTGAAGGAGAAAAGAAAGAACAAGGGATAGAGAACCCGACTGAAGAAATCATAGCTGTAAACTTTCCTAAATTGATGAAGGAAAAAGGACACAAGTTCAAGAAGCACATAGAGTCCCACTAGAGGAACCCAATGAGGCCTTCCTCAAGACACATCATAATTAAAATACTAAAGTTAAGAGATAAAGAAAAAATACTAAAAGCAGTAAGAGAAAAGAAGTCAATTACTTATAGAAGAGCCCCCATAAGGGTGACATCTGACTTTTCAACCAAAACACTTGAGGCCAGAAAAGAATGCCAGGAAATATTCAAAGTAATGCAAAACAAGAGCTTACAGTCAAGACTTCTTTATCCAGCAAAATAATCATTTAAAACTGAAGAAGAAATAAAAAGTTTCCCAGACAAAAAACAAAAAAACCAAAACTCATGGAATTCATTACAACCAAACCAGTACTGCAGGAAATGTTAAGGGCTTGCTATAAAAAGAGCAAAGAAAAAAAGAAATCGAGAAAAAGAGGATTATAGATTTAAAAAATAAAATGGCAATAAACAACTACATATCAATAATAACCATAAATGTAAATGGATTAAATGCTTCAATCAAAAGACATAGGATAGCTGAATGAATAAGGAAACAGGACCCATACATATACTGTCTACAAGAGAACCATCTCAGAACAAAAGATATACATAGACTGAGAGTAAAGGGATGAAAAAAAAATTTCATGCAAACGGAAAGGAAAAAAAGCTGGGGTAGCAATACTAATATCTGAATAAAAATAAACTTTAAAACAAAGGCTATAGTAAGAGATAAGGAAGGTCACTACATAATGATAAAAGGAGCATTACAACAGGAAGATATAATTATTATAAATATATACGTGCCTAATATAGGAGCACCTAAATATATAAAACAGATTTGATGGATAAAAAAGGCGAGATCAACAGAAATACTATAATAGTAGGGGATTTTAATACCACACTAACATCAATGGATAGAACCTCCAGACAGAAAATTATCAAAGAAACAGTGGCCTTAAATGACACACTAGATCAGTGGTAGTGAACCTGGTCCCTACCGACCACAAGTGGGCCTTCCAGCTTTCATGGTGGGCGGTAGCTGAGCAACCAAATGGTGCTGCGATTACATACTAACTGACTAACTGTTGACCAGTCAAGATCAGGACAGTGGTCAGACTCTGTTACAGGGCATTTGTATTGGGACCACACCCAACCTCTTTCGTGACCTCCTGGCCCACATCGAGTGGGCAGGTACCTGACCCCAGGTCCACACCCGTTGCCCAATCCATCGGGCAGTTTATGACTGCAACTGTCACCCAAAAACTAGCAGTTCATTGTTTTATTATCCCATAGACAAAGAACTCCATGGTTTGATGCTTCTTTCTATGATAGAAACTTCCGGACAATGGAGACACCAATTAATGCATGTTTTCGTCTCGATTCCCGGATTTTAGGGTAATAGGGTGACATTCTAGAAACCCTCCCTTGAACTGCCAGAATTAGCCAATGTCTCACTACTTCACCCCAATTGCAAAGAAGTGATGCCATTGGCCAACACATGCTACATAAAATTTATGAAATGTACAAACATAGATACTCAGTAACTTAATCTCGTCTCAACAAACTCTTGCTCAACCATGACACTTGTAACGTCGTGACCACGCAACAGACTTCAAGAACTTAAGCTTTGTTCACATACGTAAGTGAAGCTAAACCGTTATGTAGTTAAAACTAAAGTCAGTACCTAGTTAGATTAATGAGAGCAAGCACGTGCTTACAGCTTCAAACAAAATATTGTAAAATATCATGAGTCCATGTCTCAAAAAAAAAAAAATATGCATGCAGCTATTCGCCAGAGTATCTGAAGATGGGTTTTATAGAATCTGTTGCAAATAAACAACATCCAATGTGTTTATTGTGCTATAAAACATTATCCAATGAGGCAATGAAGCCAAGTCGATTGCAAGAACATCTTTCTACAAAGCATCCAAATGACAAGGACAAACCCATTGAATATTTTCAGGAAATATATAAAAAATTTCAAAATCGTTCAACTATCATTGCATTGTTTAAGAAACAACATACGCCTGACCAGGTGGTGGCGCAGTGGATAGAGCGTCAGACTGGGATGCGGAAGGACCCAGGTTCGAGACCCCGAGGTCGCCAGCTTGAGCGCGGGCTCATCTGGCTTGAGCAAAAAAGCTCACCAGCTTGGACTCAAGGTCGCTGGTTTCAGCAAGGGGTTACTCGGTCTGCTGAAGGCCCGCGGTCAAGGCACATATGAGAAAGCAATCAATGAACAACTAAGAAGTCGCAACGCGCAACGAATGATTGATGCTTCTCATCTCTCTCCGTTCCTGTCTGTCTGTCCCTGTCTATCTCTGCCTCTGTAAAAAAAAAAAAAGAAAAAAAAAAAAAGAAAAAAAGAAACAACATACAATGAACGAAGATGGATTAATTGCCACTTAACGCATTTCACAAATAATTGTAGAAAGTGGTAAAAGCTATAATATTGAAGAAACTGTAATAATACCCTCTATAAAAGAATTTATATAAGCAGTAATGCATCAGGATATACCTTAAATTTTAAAAACATTGCCCCTAAGTGATAGCACAGTAAAGCGACGAATTGATGAAATGGCAGTTAATGTTGAAAACAAACTTATAAGTATTCTCCAAAACTCTTCATTTTCCATGCAATTGGACGAATCTACCATTGCAGCAGATAATGATGCTTTATTGATGGCATATGTACACTATTTTGATGAAAACAATATATTACAAGAAGAAATGCTATTTGAAATAAATCTCATCACAGGTACAAAAGGATTATTTATATTTAATACTGTGAGAACATACTTTACAAAAAATAATATTCCTTTGAATAATATTGTTGCATGCGCTACTGATGGAGCACCATCAATGGTAGGTTGCTATAGTGGATTTGTTGCTTATTTGAAGCAAGAAGTGCCAAATGTTTTATGTATTCACTGTGTGGTGTACAGACAACATCTTATAGGAAAACATCTAAGTACAAGCCTCCATTCATCATTAACTATAATAATTTGAGCCATAAACAAGATCAAATCCAATGCAAAGAATAATGGAATGTTTTGGAAGCTTTGCCAGGACAATAATGAAGATTTTATTAAGTTAATTTTGCACACAGAAGTTTGGTGGCTGTCAAAGGGTATATCTTTGGCTAGATTTGTAGCATTATATGATAGTGTCATACAATTTTTTGAAAGTAATAATGAGACCAATCTGTGTCAACAGTTAAAAACAGTAAAGAATGTTACCTTTTACTTGGCAGATATTTTCAAGAGATTTAATGATGTGAATTTGCACCTTCACGGAGCTAATAAAACTCCTATAGGTTGCCAAAGTATTGTGCTATTATTTATTGACAAAGTTGTACTACTTCATCATAATCTATTGAAGAGAGAATTTCATCAGTTTCCTCAATTATCATCTATAAAATATGATGTAACTCCAGAAGATATTGATAGATTTAGTAGTCACCTCAACGAACTTAAATTGGACATGGAAAAAAGATTTGAAGATATTTTGAAATTGAAGGTATATGACTGATGAAAAATCCTTTTACTGCAATTAATGAAGAGGCTGATATAACTTGCCAAGAAGAACTGTTAGAAATTAGACATAATGAAGAAAGTAAACATAAATTTGATAGTGGTGGATATGAAAACCTAAGGCAAAATTTAAAAATGCTGGTCTTATATCCAAACATGTGGAAAATGGTATTCAGTTTATTGATACCTTTCCCTACCTCATATCTTGTGGAATCAGGATTTAGTGCTGTTAATCATATTATGACAAAAGAAAGAAACTTCCTGAATATTTCTGAAAGGGGAGACCTTCGTTTGTTCCTCACAAAAATTGAACTGGATATTCAATATTTAGTTTCCCACCATCAGTCGCAGGGATCCCGCTAATAATTCAATTAATTAATGTAATTTCTATGTGTACAAAGTATAAATAAAAAGATAAATTTAACTATAGTAAGTTGTTTTATACAGATTTATTCTGCCAAACTTAGCAAAAATCTGACAAAAAGTACTTGGTAAGTTATTATTATATGCTTTAACTTGCTGTAACTCTGCTTTATAAACTTTATAAAGTAAAGTTACTTCCCTACTTTATAAATCACCATTACTGTGGAACCGGTGGGTGGTTAAAAAATTTTACTACTAACAGAGATACAAAAGTGGGCAGTAGGTATAAAAAGGTTGAATACCCCTACACTAGGTCAACTGGATTTAATAGATATCTTCAGAACCTTTCACCCCAAAGCAGCAGAATATATATTCTTTTCAAGTGCTCACGGTACATTCTCTAGGATAAACCACATGTTAGGACACAAAATGAGTCTCAATAAATTTAAGAAGATTGAAATTATATCGAGCATCTTCTCTGATCACAACAACATGAAACTAAAAATCAACTACAATACAAAAACTGAAAAATATTTTAAAAAACTTGGAGATTAAATAGCATGCTATTAAATAATGAATTGGTTAACAATGAGATCAAGAAAGAAATCAAAAACTTCCTTAAAGCAAATGAAAATAAACATACAAAAGCTCAAAAGTTATAGGACATAGCAAAAGCAGTCCTGAAAAGGAAGTTCATAGTAAAACAGGCATAACTTAAGAAGCAAGAAAAAGCTCAAATTAACAACTTAACCCTTCAACTAAAAGAACTAGAAAAAGAACAGCAAGTAAAGCCCAGAGGATGTAGAAGGAAGAAAATAATAAAGAACAGAGCAGAAATAAATGACATAGAGACAAAATAAACAATACAGAAGATCAATAAAACCAAGAGCTGGTTCTCTGAAAAGGTAAACAAAATTGATGAACCCTTAACCCGAGTCACCAAAAACAAAAAAGAGAGGGTTCAAATAAATAAAATTAGAAATGAGAGTGGAGAAGTAACACAGCAGAAATACAAAGGATTGTAAGAAAATACTATGAAGAACTGTATGCCAAAAAATTAGACAACCTAGGTGAAATGGAAAATTCCTTGAAAAATATAATCTTTCAAAAATCATCTGGAAGAATCAGAAAACCTAAATAGACCAATGACAACAAATGAAATTGAAACAGTTATCAAAAACTCCCCCCCCCAAAAAAAAAAAGTCCTGGGCCCAGTGGATTCACAGGCATATTTTACCAAATATTTAAAAACGAACTAACTCTTATCCTTCTCAAGCTATTTCAAAAAATTCAAGGGGAGAGAAAACTTCCAAAATCCTTTTATGAGGCAAACATAATTCTCATTCCGAAAATAGGCAAAGACACTACAAAGAAAGAAAACTATAGGCCAACATTCCTGATGAATTCAGATGCTAAAATTATTAACAAAATATTAGCAAATTGAATCCAGCAATACATGAAAAAAAATCATACATCAAGATCAAGTGGGATTTATTCTGGAGAGGCAAGGCTGGAACAATATTTGCAAATAAATCAACATGATTCATCACATAAACAAAAGGAAGAAGAAAAATCACATGATAATATCAATAGATGCAGAAAAAGCATTTGATAAAATCCAGCACCCATTTATAATCAAAACTCTCAGCAAAGTGGGGATACGGGGTTCATACTTCAACATGATAAAGGCCATCTATGACAAACCCACAGCCAACATCATACTCAATGGGCAAAAATTAAAAGCAATCTCCCTAAGATCAAGAAAAACACAGGGGTGCCCCCTTTCACCACTCTTATTTAACATAACTCTGGAAGTCCTAGCCATAGCAATCAGACAAGCAGAAGAAATAAAAAGCATTCAAATTGGAAAAGAAGAAGTAAAACTCTCATTATTTGCAAATGATATGATACTGTATATAGAAAACCCTAAAATCTCAGTCAAAAAACTACTGAACCTGATAAATGAATTCAACAAGGTGACAGGATATAAAATCAATATTCAGAAATCATGGCATTTATTTACACTAACAATGAACTGTCTGAAAAACAAATTAAGGAAAAAATCTGCTTCATTATTGCAACAAATTACCTAGGAGTAAATTTAACCAAGGAGGTTAAAGACCTGTACTCGAAAAATTATAAAACATTGATAAAGAAAATCAAAGAAGATACAAAACAAGTAGAAGCATATATCGTATTCATGGATAGGGAGAATAAACATCATTAAAATATCCATACTACCCAAAGCAATCTATAAATTCAATGCAAATCTTATTAAAATACCAATGTCATACTTCTAGGATATAGAACAAATATTCCAAAAATTTATATAGAGCCAAAAAAAAAATACAAATAGTCCCAGCAATCTTGAAAAAGAAAAATAAAGCAGGGGGTATCACACTTCCTAATCTCAAGATATACTACAAGGCCATTGTACTCAAAACAGCTTGGTACTGGCATAAGAACAGGCATACAGATCAATGGAACAGAACAAGAACCCAGAAATAAACCCACACTTTTATGGCCTATTGATATTTGACAAAGGAGGTAAGAGCATACAATGGAGTAAAGACAGTCTCTTTAACAAATGGTGCTGGGAAAATTGGACAAGTACATGCAAAAAAAATGAAACTAGACCATCATCTTACACCATTTACAAAAATAAACTCAAAATGGATAAAAGACTTGAATGTAAATCGTGAAGCCATGATCATGTTAGAAGAAAATATAGGCAATAAGCTCTCTGAAATCTCTCACAGCAATATATTTGCTGATTTATCTCTACAGGCAAGTCAAATAAAGGACAGGTTGAACAAATGGGACTGTATCAAACTAAAAAGCTTTTGAAAAGCAAAAGACACCATTAACAAAATAAAAAGACAACCCACACAATGGGAGAACATATTTGCCAACACATCCAATAAGGGGTTAATAACCAAATTTATAAAGAACTTGTAAAACTCAACACCAGGAAGGTAAACAATTCAAAAATTGGGCAAAAGAACTGAATAGACACTTCTCCAAAGAGGACATACGGATGGCCAATGGACATATGAAAAAAATGTTCAACATCACTAAACACTAGAGAAATGCAAATTAAAACCACAATGAGATACCACCTCACACTTGTCAGAATGGTGCTTATTAACAAAACAACACATAACAAGTGCTAAAGAAGATGTGAAGAAAAGGGAACCCTCCTGCACTGCTGGTAGGAATGCAGACTGGTGCAGCCACTGTGGAAACAGTATGGAGATTCCTCAAAAAATTAAAAATGGAACTGCCTTTTGACCCAGCTATTCCACTTTTAGGAATATATTCTAATAACAAATCACTGATTTAAAAGAAGAAATATACCTCCATGTTTATTGCAGCATTGTTTACAATAGCCAAGATCTGAATACAGCCCAAGTGTCTATCAGTAGATGAGCGGATTAAAAAGCAATGGTACATATACACAATGGAATACTACGCAGCCATCAAAAAGAAGAAAATCTTACCCTTTGCGACAACAGGGACGAACGTGGAGTCTATTATGGTAAGCAAAATAAGCCAGGCAGAGAAAGAAAAATATCTATGACCTCACTCATATGAGGAATCCAATGAACAATGTGAACTGAAGAAGAAAAGAGAGGCTGAGAAGGGGTCAAAGTGTTCTGAGAGAAAATGGTCAGAGGGAAAAGGGATAAGAGGAGGGGATCAAACAAAGGAAAGACATTAGTGAAAGTATATACACATAACACAGAGAAATAGAGGGCAGGATAGTAAATCATGGAGGGAAGGGGGGATGGCGGTGGGGAGAGGGGACTAAGGGGGTATCAAGGAAACATGGGTGAGAAGGAGGGAGATATATTTGGGGGAACACTTGTAACTATATAAATACAACAAATTAAAATCAATTAAAAAAATAAAAGGGAAAAATAAATAAAAAGAATTTAATCTGAGACTTATGCCTATCAAATGCCTAGGATTTTTTTTTTAATATTCAAGTAAAAATTTATTGATGTTATTAAGACTCCTTACATATTTAATACTGCTTCTAATTTACCATAAGAGTTACTTCCCAAAAAATAATGTTAATCACACCTGGATTGACATATAGCTGGGACATATAGCTTTTACATAACTATACCACATTTTTTAAGTCTATTGAAAAACCAAAAAAAATTACTTTCATGGAATTTAAATCAAAAGAACAAGCAGTAAAACTATCGAAGCAGGTCCAGAATCTTTTAGAAGAAAATTCTTAATTTTCCTGAATCCTGTGCTCCTCCAGAAGGTTATGCCCAGGATTTGATGGTGTGCATTTCTGATTTAGTTTCAATCCTAACTCATTTTCTGATCCTCTTCTTTCTAGCCTTTCCCTTTGCCTTTTTATCTACTTTCAATTTAATATTTTTTAAATGTATCTTGCAAATGACTTCGAAGTATTTTCTGGAACAAAGCATGTTCTAGGCAAATAGATGGGTGCATAGAATGATAAATCCTTCTGGATCTCATTTTTCTTGGTTATAAAATGAGGAATTAGAGGGATGATCACTACTGGATAATCCAGGTCTAAAGTACAAAACTCTATGAGAAGTTTTAGTACAATGATGAAATCTCCTTTAAAATATATCACATTTCTGAAGTATTATTGCAAAAATTTTCTAACCAAGAGCATAGTCATAAAAGTAAAGAAATATCTATTTCAAAGGACATTTTTTATCTACAAAATGAGACTTCCTTTTTCTCCACAACCTTTCAACACTTATTATTGTTGATAATAACTATTCTAACAGGTGTGAGGTGATGTCCCATTGTAATTTTGATTTGCATTTCCCTAGTAACTAGTAGAGTTAAGCATCTTATCATATACCTTTTGTTACTTGTATGTTTTCTTGAAAGTAGTGTCTCTATTTTCTCCCATAATGTTGTTTGGCTTTCTGTTTTGTTGGCAGTTTCTTTCTGTATAGAAGCTTTCTAGTTTCCATTCATTTATTTTTGTTTTTACTTCCATTGCCTTTGGGGTCACTCCATCTGGTTTTAGAATAGTGTTTTATGGCTTTACAAAACTAATAGGAGGAGAAAAAATTTACAATGGCAGAAAATAACTTTCATCAACATTTTAATCAACTGTGTTTATTCTTCAGTCTTCCACCATTTTTTCTTTAATCCTGTTGTTCCATCTTTTCTTCTTACCAGTAGATAGAGACATGAAATTTTGATTTGGAAACAAGTTACAAACTTTTGATTTTCAAAATGTAACAACATAAAACATTGTAATTGTATTCACATTGAATGGTACACTTATAAATGGTTAAAACGATACATATTATATTATGTATATTTTACTACACTTATTTAAAAAACAAAAGTAAATACCAATCACAAAAGATTACAACCTTTCATCCTGACCCTGTACATTTATACTTTTGTACACTTTTTTCAATTTTATATGTATTATGTATATTCAGAACTGTATAATGATCTAAGTGAATTATAAAATCTAATCTCCTTTCAATAATGCTGTTATTTAAAGAAACATAAATAGCAGTTTACAGAAAGCTGCCACAGAATTACAAGGAAGATATCATTTTGTCCTAAAGAAATTATAAGGTTTCCTTTATTTATTATCATTAACTGATTTGGATAATGTTTTAGAGTGTTTCTTAAGGCAGTGGTTTTCAACCTTTTTACACTTGGGGACCAGTTACCTAGCCAGCTGGAAATGGAAACACACAATAAGTAGTATTATCTTCCATGTATAAAAGTGCAACATGATACAAGCTGGTGCTTGATTTCCAAGCTCCACATGCACGATGCACTGAACACTACATAAGTTTGTCCGAATGCTTTCTGTCTATTGTGCATAATTGTAAATGCTCTGCACAGTGCAAAAGGATGTTGGAACAAGCTTACAAGTTCCAAAGATATCTAAGACAATTTCAATATCATTTTCATCAGTGATACAGGCTGATAAGTGGCAATCACCCTGAGCATAAGCAAATTTGACTAAGATCAATGGGTCATAACCAACATACAACATCAGGGTGGTTGGTTAACTACTTTACAGACCTGCATGAAATTTCTGGCAGTTTGGCATCAGTCTGCAGACCAGCAGTTGAAAAACACTGTCTTAGGGTACACTTTCACCCCCAAAAGATTTTTTTGATACTTCCAGTAGAGTATCAGCCATGCCTAAATAACATACTAGGTCTGCTTAAAGTTCCTCTGTCCAAACAGAAGACTTAATCACATTTCCTAAACAAAGGCCTTCTTTATTTTACCTGGGGGGAAAGTAATATATATGTAAAGATAACGATGTAGCTAGAGATGGAGAGAGATATAAACATAGACATAGAATAACTGTCACTGCCAGACGGAAAATCTGCATTTAGTACGGATGGGAAACATTGAAAGGAAAACATAAAAGGGGGAAAGTAAGCAAGAGAGAATCTCCTGATCTTCATCAAACTTTCTGTGCTTTATAAGGTGTTTGGAATAGAAGGTCCCATTGAATTTTGATACTTCAGCCTCAAAAAAAAGTGCTAGCATTTGAGACAAAGACTTGCACAGCTCTCTCTCCTACCCTATTCACACCTACTTTAATACCGTCACCCTAACTTGAACCCTTGGCTCCATGTTATTGCTTTAAGATATGACATTGGGTCCTCCCCTATAACATAGAGAGATGTGAGCAGAATGCAGCTGCATCACCTGCTTTCTTTTTGACATGCAAAGGATGGCTACATCCCCGAGTCCACCCACCAAGCCTCTGAGGAAGACTTACTTCTTTGTGTGTATATGCTAACAGGAAGTTATACCCTGGCCCAGACAGCAACCTACCCTAATGGCAAAAGAAGAACCAGCCCTTTTCTGCACCTGCAAAACTTAGCCCGGTGGAATATTTTGGGAAACTATAGAACTGTGAGTAGCAGCCAGTAGTCTTCTAGTACACAACATAGGAAATTCAAGAATAATGTGAAGCTTGGCAGATTTGACCTTGGTCCAACCTCAAATGGTCCTATGTAAGTGCACAAAGTAGACAAAAGCTACTTCTAGAGGTCAGCAACCAAGAAACACGCTATACCAACTCTTTTCTTGACCTCTTGCCTCTCATGGTAGATCCCCGTGTATTAACTCTCATAGTAGATCCCCATGTATTACTATTGATGGAACATTCCTCACCCCTCATTTTATCCCTGGGTTCTCTCACTACACCAGATTCAAGATGCAAAAAACATGGGGTCACTTTTTAATATTCTCAACCTATACTTTAAATAAATTAAACTGGCTCTCAAAATTGATTTTATCAAGTATCATATCATGTTAGAGCCTGCATTTCCTAACAACTCATGGTTATAAACACATTTTATTAAAGCAAAAATCCTAATAGGAAAAAGGGCAGTAATAAGCAGCTTTTAAATATGTAGAATAGAGTCTGTAAAAACAGTCCCTTTTAAAAGAGACTCTTTTAAAAGTTCTTTTGAGGTAGTGTGCAAAACCAAGTGGGGGAGGGGACAAGATGGCCATGGAGTAGGCAGATGTTCCAACTCCCACATCCCAGAACCAAAGTGGATTACAACTTAATTTTGAGAACAGTCATCTTGAAAGACCAACTTTGGACTAAACTAAGAGGATTCTATAGCCAAGGACCACCAAAGAACCCACACTAAGACTGGTAGGAAAGGCAGAGACATGGAAAGGGCCGCCCTGCTCCCGGGAGCAGCGGCAGCCCGAAGGGACTCTCGCAGTGGGAAGGATTGCCCTGCGTGTTGTGGGTTGTGGGTCCTCAATCCCAGAACTAGAGTCCCAGACTAGAGCCTTTGAGCCTGGAAGGGGCAAATGAACTGTATTTGGCTGAGAAAGGAGCCTAGATACTGATAGAAGGAGACAGAAATCTCAGACCCAGGATCCGTATTAAAGGAGCCTTGCTCACAGCCACCTCCCAGGGATCGGGGAGCGGGGAGCTCTGGGAAGACTGGAGTTGCCAGGTGAGAGTGTGGTCTTGGAGGCACAAAGGAAGACACTTTGAGGGATAGACACCCTAACCTCTGGAATGAATGACTTTCCAAATTTAAAGTGAACATTTTTCCTCTGGGCAGCAACACCAGCAAAGGGAAGAAATTACCCCATGTACAGGACGCTCTGCTCCTCTGGTCAGAACAAAGAAGCGCTTAGAGGTAGGCAGCACATTAGTGACACAGGTATTGAGTGCTGAGGTCTGAGCTACACCACCCCCTCCCACACTGCTGAGTGCTCACTAGGAGCGGGTGGGCCGGCAGCGGCGGGGTGTGGCTGCAGGAGCAAGGGCAGTCTGAGAAAGCGTGCCCGGCCCGCCTGCAAAGGCAGGAGCCGCGGCAGCCGCAGCAAAGGTCAGAGCGAGCGGGCAAGCCCATCCACAGCGTGAGCTTGAGCGACTGAGGAGGCAGTCTGAACAGCTGCACACAGACCCACCCATGGAGATGGGAGCCACAGTGGCTGCTGTGGAGGACCAAGCTTGCATGCAACACTGCCCGCATCACCGTTGGAAGCAGAGGGGGCCCAAACGATAGCGGAGGTGGTCTGACGGCTGTGTGCACACGTGGAGACAGAGGATGCAGCCACTGCTGCAGAGGTCTGAGTTCACACACAATCCTGCCCCACAGTGTGAGCCCACTCTTGGCAGCAGCTGGGGCCCAAAGACCTCAGGGGTGGTTTGAGAGGGCATGAGTGGGCCCACCAGGGGCAGTGGAAGCCACTGCGGCTGCTGAAGTGGGCTGGCACCAACAGCGCCCAAACCCTAATGCCAGGTGGCAACAGGGGCGGGTAGGGGGCCAGTAGACAGACCACACATTGGGAGCACAGAGGCCACACCCCCTGGACCCTGAGACTATACCCTTTTGAGTGCCGAAAAGGAAGAAAAAAACAAAATTAAATTAAATTAAAAGTCTGGCTAGAAAGACATCTGAAGCTAAGGGGCAAGCCACATCCAATACTGTATCTAATCACTGAGTTAAAGTACTGAGCCCAACAAGTGCCAGCAATAAGAGGCAGCAGAAAGCGGATCTCAGAGGAACTTGAACTTTTAAAGGATCTTCCCACAGGCCAAGAGTAGATAAAAGCTAGCCTAGGAGTGCAGCTGATAGTTACAATGGCACCTGGGCCTACCAGAGGCAGCCACAAGATCACCTGTAGCTCCAAAAAGGTTGATAAGAGCCAATCACAGGCAGTGACCGCCAACGATCTGCGCCAGGTTCTGGCCAGGGAAGTCCAAAGCAGGCACATCCAGCAGACAGATATAGAGAGCATCAGTTCAGGACCTAACAACCCTTGTTAGAGTGGTAGCTTAAGGAAGTCTTCTCACACCTGACCCAGCTAAGACATAGAAAATGCTGACACAAATAGCAAAAGGAATAGTGATAGCAGACAAGTAGTCCACAGTAGATTATAAACAACAGCTGATGTCAACCCAAGAAGACCTATAAACAACACAACTGAAAATTGCAGGCAGACAATACCAACCCTAGACTTAGCTAGCTACACAAACAACACACCCAAAGGAAGAGTATATACATAGACAGAATGAAAAGACAAAGAAATGCAATCCAAATGAATCAACAAGAGAAATCCCCAAAAAAAGAATTGAGTGAGATTAAAATAACCAAATTACCAGATACAGTATTTAAAATAATGATTGTTAGGATGCTCAAAGATCTTAGAGCAACAATGAATGGACATAATGAACACATAAAGAGATAGCAAGCATCAAAAAGGACATTGATATCATAAAATAGAACCAGACAGAAAGGACAAACACAATATCAGAAATGAAGACTACATAAGAAGGAATTAAAGCAGACTGGATGAAGCAGAGGATTGGTTCAGTGACTTAAAGAATAAGATAAGCGAAAGCACAGAAGCAGAACAGCAAAAAGAAAAAGAATCAAAATGTATGGGGAACTCTAAGAAAGCTCTGTGACATGAAGAAAAACAATATTTGCATAATAGGAGTTCCTGAAGGAGAAGAGAAAGAACGAAGGATAGAGAACCTGATTAAAGAAATCATAGCTGAAAATTTCCCTAAACTGATGCAGGAAAGAGTCACACAGGTTGAAGAAGCAGAGAGAACCTCATTAAAAAAGAACCCAAAGAGACCCACACCAAGAAACATCATAATAAAAATACCAAAGCTAAGAGTTAAAGAAAGAATACTAAAAGCTGCGAGAAAAACAGTCAATCACCTACAAAGAAACCTCCATAAGGATGACATCAGATTTTTCTTTTTTTTTTTTTTTTTTTTTTTTTTTTTTTTTTTCTGAAGCTGGAAACAGGGAGAGACAGTCAGACAGACTCCCGCATGCGCCCGACCGGGATCCACCCGGCACGCCCACCAGGGGCGACGCTCTGCCCACCAGGGGGCGATGCTCTGCCCATCCTGGGCGTCGCCATGTTGCGACCAGAGCCACTCTAGCGCCTGGGGCAGAGGCCACAGAGCCATCCCCAGCGCCCGGGCCATCTTTGCTCCAATGGAGCCTTGGTTGCGGGAAGGGAAGAGAGAGACAGAGAGGAAAGCGCGGCGGAGGGGTGGAGAAGCAAATGGGCGCTTCTCCTGTGTGCCCTGGCCGGGAATCGAACCCGGGTCCTCCGCACGCTAGGCCGACGCTCTACCGCTGAGCCAACCGGCCAGGGCGACATCAGATTTTTCAACAGAAACCATTGTGGCCAGACGGGAATGGCAAGAAATATTTAAACTAATGCAAAACAAGAACCTACAACCAAACTTCTTTATCCAGCAAGGCTATCATTTAAGATTTAAGGAGAAATAAAAAGCTTACCATACAAATAAAAAACTCAAGGAATTCATCACAACCAAACCAATGCTGCTGCGAGAAATGTTAAGGGGCCTGCAGTAGACAGAACAAAGTGTGTGTGTGTGGGGGGGGAGGGATCTAGTAAAAGAGGAATGTAGATTTAAAGAATAAAATGGCAATAACAACTACATATCAACAATAACCTTAAATGTAAATGGATTAAATGCTCCAATCAAAAGACATAGGGTAGCTGAATGAATAAGAAAATAGGACCTGTACATATGCTGTCTACAAGAGACCCACATCAAAACAAAAGACACAAAGACAAAAAATAAAAGGACGGAAAAAAATATTTCATGCAAATGGAAATGAAAAAAAATCTGGGGTAGCAATACTTATATCTGATAAAATAAACTTTAAAATAAAGGCTATAGTAAGGGATAAAGAAGGTCACTACATAATGATAAAGGGAGCAATTCAATAGGAAGACATAACCATTATAAATATCTATGCACCTAATATTGGAGATTCTAAATATATAAAGCAGACTTTGATGGATATAAAGGGCAAGATCAACAGCTATACTATAATAGTAGAAGATTTAAATTTCCCACTAACATCACTGGATATATCCTTAAGAATGAAATTTAAGAAACAGCAGAATTAAGGAACACACTAGATCAACTGGATTTAATAAATATCTTCAGAACTTTTCACCCTAAAGCAGCAGAATATACATTCTTTTCAAGTGCTCATGGTACATTCTTCAGGATAGACCACATTTTAGGGCATAAAACAAGATTCAACAAATTTAAGAAAATTGAAATGATATCTAGTATCTTCTCTGACCAGAATGGCACAAAACTAGAAATCAACAATAGAAAAACTGAAAAACACTCAAACACTGAAAATTAAATAGCATGTTATTAAATAATGAATGGGATAACAATGAGATCAAGTAAGAAGTCAAAAATTTCCTTGAAACAAATGAAAATGAGCATACAACAACTCAAAATCTATGGGACACAGCAAAAGCAGTCCTGATAGGAAGTACATGGCTTTACAGGCATACCTTAAGAAGCTATTAAAAAAAAAAAAAAAAAAAAAAAAAAAAAAAAGCTCAAAGCTCAAATGAACATCCTAATCCTGCAACTAAAAGAACTAGAAAAAGAACAGCAAGTAAAGCCCAGAGCAAGTAGAAGAAAGGAAATAATAAAGATCAGAGTGGAAATAAAAGACATAGAGACTAAAAAAACAATACAGAGATCAATGAAACCAAGAGCGGTTCTTTGAAAAAGTAAACAAGATTGATGAACCCTTAGCCAGACTCACCAAGAAAAAAAGAGAGAGGACTTAAATAAATAAAATTAGAAATGAGAGTGGAGAAGTAACTATGGACAAAGCAGAAATACGAAGGATTGTAAGAAAATACTATGAGGAACCATATGCCAAAAAATTAGACAACCTAGGTGAAATAAAAAATTCCTTGAAAAATATAATCTTTCAAAAATTAATCTGGAAGAATCAGAAAACCTAAATAGATTGATTATAAAAAAAAATTGAAACAGTTATTATAAAACTCCCAAAAAACAAAAGCCCGGGGCCTGATGGCTTCACAGGCGATTTCTACCAAACATTCAATGAAGAACTAACTCCTATCCTTCTCAAGCTATTTCAAAAAATTCAAGAGGAGGAAAAACTTCCAAGCTCCTTTTATGAGGCAAGCATAATTCTGATTCCAAAGCCAGGCATAGACAACACAAAGAAAGAAAACTGTAGCCAATATCCCTGAAGAAATTAGATGCTAAAATTCTCAACAAAATATTAGCAAACCAGATCCAGCAATACATGAAAAAATCATGCATCAGGAACAAGTGGGATTTATTTTGGGGAGGCAAGGCTAGTATATTTGCAAATCAATCAATGTGATTCATCACATAAACAAAAAGGAGAAAACCCACATGATAATATCAATAGATGCAGGAAAAGCATTGATAAAATCCAGCACCCATTTACCAAAACTCTCAGCAAAGTGGGAATTCAGGGAACATACCTCAACATGATAAAGCCCATCTAAGACAGACCCACAGCCAACATCATACTCAATGTGCAAAAGTTAAAAGCAATGCCCTTAAGATCAGGAACAAGGCAGGGGTGCCCCCTTTCATCACTCTTATTCAACATAGTTCTGAAGTCCTAGCCACATTAATCAAACAAGAAGAAAAAATAAAAGGCATCCAAATTAGAAAAGAAGAAGTAAAACTATCATTATTTTCTGATGATATGATACTGCACATAGAAAACCTTAAAGTCACAGTCAAATAACAACTGGACCTGATAAATGAATTTAGTAAGGTGGCAGAATATAAAATTAATACTCAGAAATCAGAGGCACTTTTATAGACCAACACTGATCTGTCTGAAGAGAAATTAAGAAAACAATCCCCTCCACGATTGCAACAAAATAAATAAAGTGCCTAAGAGTAAGTTTAACCAAGAAGGTTAAAGACTTGTATTGGAAAATTATAAAACATTGATAAAAAAAAAAATCAAGGAAGATACAAACAAGTGGAAGTATATACCACGTTCATGGTTAGAAAAAATAAACATCATTAAAATGTCCATATTATCCAAAGCAATTTATAAATTCAATGCCATTCCTATTAAAATACCAATGACATACTTCAAAGATATACAACAAATATTCCAAAAATTCATATGGAACCAAAATATCTTCAGCAATCTTGCAAAAGAAGAATAAAGTGGGTGGTATGATACTTCCTGATGTCAAGTTATACTACAAGGCCATTGTACTCAAAACAGCATGGTACTAGAATAAGAACAGGCATATAGATTAATGGAACAGAACAGAGAACCCAGAAATAAACCCATACCTTTAGGGACAATTGATATTTGACAAAGGTAGTAATAGCATACAATGGAGTAAAGACAGTCTCGTTAACAAATGGTGTTGGAAAAATTGGACAACTACCTGCAAAAAAATGACACTAGACCACCAACTTATACCATTCACAAAAATAAACTCAAAATGGATAAAAGATTTAAATGTAAGTCGTGAAACCATAGCATCCTAAAGGAAAACATAGGCAAAAAGCTCTCCTACATCACTCGCAGCAATATATTTGCTTATTTATCTCCATAGGCAAGGAAAATAAAGGATAGGATAAACAAATGGGACTATATCAAACTAAAAAGCTTTTGCACAGCTAAAGACAATAAGATCAGAATAAAAAGACAAACCACACAATGGGTGGACATATTCGACAATACGTCTGATAAGGGGTTAATAACCAAAATTTATAAAGCACTTGTAAAACTCAACACCAGGAATATAAACAATCCAATCAAAAAATGGGCAAAAGAGATGAATAGACACTTCTCCAAAGAGGACATACAGATGGCCAATAGGCAGATGAAAAAATGCTCAACATCACTAATCATTAGAGAAATGCAAATTAAAACCACAATCAGATATTACCTCACACCAGTCAAAATGGCTCTCATTAACAAAACAGCACATAATAAGTACTGACGAAGATGTGAGGAAAGGGAACTCTCCTGCACTGCTGGTGGGAATGCAGACTGGTACAACCACTGTGGAAAAAAGTATGAAGATTTCTCAAAAAATTAAAAATGACCCAGCCATCCCACATTTAGGAATATATCTCAAAAACACCACATCACTGATTCAAAAGGAGAAATGCACCCTCATGTTTATTGCAGCATTGTTTACAATAGCAAAGATCTGATCTGGAAACAGCCCAAGTGTCCGTCAGTGGACGAGTGGATTAAAAAGCTGTGGTACATATACACAATGGAATACTATGAGACCATGAAAAAGAAGGAAATCTTACTTTTTGAAACAACATGGATCGACCTGGAAACTATTATGTTAAGTGAAATAAAACAGGAAGAGAAAGAAAAATACCATATGACCTCACTCATTTGAGGAATCCAACGAACAATATGAACTGGATCACAGGGTCCAGAGGGAAAGCAGAAAGAGGGGAAGGGGATGATAGGATGGAATGGAGAAGCAAATGATAACCTCTCCTATATGCCCTGGCCAGGAATCAAACCAGGGACTTCCACACTCCAGGCCAATGCTCTACCAATGAACCAACCAGCCAGGGCCTAATTCAAATGCCTTTTAAACTGTCACCTAAATATCATGTTCCCTTTTTAAATTACAATGCCTCTTAGTCTTAATGAGTCATAATTCATTATTGTAAAGTTCATGACTCTGATTTCAGGTTAAAGAGCACCACATAATTGATTTACATTTTTATACTCCATTAAATTGCTTTTGCTATGTTCTTTCAAACTTTTTAAAGTGTGTCTTTCACTTAACATACAGTAATTACATATACACACACATATAGTGTTGAAAAACAGAGACAATTTTTAAACTAAAATCTCAAGCTTTATTTCAGAATAAGTAGACTTCATCTTATTTGTCTTTATAAGACTGCTGCCTAGTATGAAACCTGGTATATTGCTGGCATCTGGTATGTGCTAATTAAAATAAAAATATAATTTTTCTACCATTAATTCCTCCATATATCTCAGCTAAAGTTGTACTGAGATCATGACACCATTCTCTATTCCTGCCCACATAGAACTTGATACTTCTTATAGGATTCATTGTTTTCGCTTGTTTGCTTTCTTCAGTCTGTTAGCTTCTTTATATTTTTAAGATGGGATACTTCTTCAATTTTAAGGTTCTATGGATTTTAAAAGAAACATCAATTTAATAATAGCTTTTCAGATATGAAAAAGGAACTATGGACGTGAATGTATATGTCAATTTTATGATGCATCTCAATCTTATAAATGATAAAATGTAAAAATGTAATTAATGCCTTGGGACCAAGTAGATAGAGCATAATGGTAGTAGTGACTTGTGTTGTTATTATGACTTGTCTTGGTTATATTTTCTGAAGTCATCCAGTAAACTTAGAATGGGATGTGTGGTGGGATTTTGTACTAACGATGCTGTTTGGAGGAAATCTATGGGCAATATTAGATAGGAGGCTTTGTTTTTCTATGGCCTTTTGATCACTGTCTATTGTATCATGGGTTCCTAACAAAAAGGAAATAGTGAGTATCTCATGTCACTTTTTACCAAGCATAGGTACTACGATTACCTTTAAAAGAAAGACTTCTGGAATGTCTACATTAAAATATACATAATGGAAATGTTTTCATCTAAGTAATTATGAGGAAATTATTTAAAATTTAAATTGTTTAGCTTTCTCCTTTCCTAAACCTTGGATAAATGGTTCTACTTTGAAAACTTGAAAGGTTTAAGCAATTATCAGGTTTACAATGGTAGGTAATAATAGCAAGAGAGAATAAGAAGAAGGAATGGAGAGGAGAAGAGAAGAAGAATCAAAGGTAAAACACAGGCCAAAAAAATTCTTGGGAACTCTGGGACTTTCTAACCCAAATCAGCAGTTGTTACTTGTCCGTTGCAAAATGCCTGCTCTGAGTTTACTTCTGGAATATTAAATGCTCTGAAATTAACATTTTAACAAGGCAAACAAAACAAAACACAATATTCTGTCACTGAATTGCCTAAACAAGATGCTTAATTATGCCTTGATGATTTTTAATTCAACTCTTAATTCTCCCCTGTTTAGCATGCTTCTAAAGTTGTTTGTTCCTAATTTATCCAGGAAATGAAAACTAATTCTAATTCTCCTCTAAGAAAATGAAAAATGGAGATAAACATAATATTGCAAGTAAAATAATTTTGTGTATTCCAAAATTTTCATCTAAATGATATAAGGCTGCCACTATTTTTTCTTGTTAATGTAGGTAACCAAAAGTTGATTAAACAGCAGTTGGGAAGAACAGTTATATTTTTAAATTCCCATCATTTATTTAATGTTATTCTTTATATTTCAAATTCATCAATTAGGATAATTTATAGAAATTATGTTTGTAGTAAAAATAATTCTCAAATGCTTTTCTTCTCTAAATAGAGAGAGACTATGTTTGAATAATTACCATAATCCCATAAGGACAATTCCTAATTTTTTACTCCAATTGATGCTAATTGCAATACAAAGGTGATGTTATTTATGGACAAAGCTCTGATTCAGTAATAAAAATATTCAGTGTACCAAAGGAGAAATTCCATATTTGTGTTCGTATAAACCACCTGAGGATCATATAATTCATTCTCCCTCATTTACATAGAACATCATTTACATAGAAAGCTGTTATTCTTTAAAATATCCAGTGGAGATTTTATTTTCTTGAACAATAGTTAGTTCTAGTGAAAATTCTACAGTGTGTTTGTAAAGTCATGGTGCACTTTTGACCGGTCACAGGAAAGCAACAAAAGATGATAGAAATGTGAAATCTGCACCACATAAAAGGAAAAACCTCCTAGTTTCTGTAGGATGATGTGGTAGCATGTGTGCATGCGCAGATGATGAAGTAGCACCATGTATATAGCGGAGCAGCCCACGGCCATGCCAGTCGAGATGTGGACAGTACAGAGGAAAGTTCAGTGTGGCTCGCTAAATTCAAATCTATGACCAAAGTGCAATGTGAATATCCACGCACTTATAACAAAGCGCCACCACATAGGAATAACATTACTGGGTGGGATAAGCAGTTGAAGGATACCGGCAGTTTGGTGGAGAAATCCCGTTCTGGTAGGCAATCAGTCAGTGACGAGTCTGTAGAGGCTATACAGGATAGCTACCTAAGGAGCCCTAAAAAATCTGTGTGTGAGCCCACATCAAACTGCACTGAATAATATGAAACTGGGAGAGTTTTCCTTTTATTTGGTGTAGATTTCACATTTCTATCATCTTTTGTTGCTTTCCTGGGACCGGTCAAAAGTGCATCATGACTTTATAGACACACTGTATTTGAAAATTCTTAAAGTAATTTTTATCCCTTGCTAATCTAAATCCCATCTGAAATGTTAATCCTGTTTTCTCTCTAGTGTCAAGAAGAGCCCAACTGATAAACCCTTTGAAAATGCATTTACAATGGTCCCTCCTCTCTCCCAGGAGTTAGGTTCTAGAACCCCCCCGCAATAGGCGAAAATCCGCGAAGTAGCGACCTTATATTTATTTTATTATTTATATATTTTAAGGCTTTATAAACCCTACCCACACTCTTATAAACCTTTCCCACCCTATTATTAACCTTTCCCACACTTATTTTACCACAAAAATAATTAAAATAATATATAAATAATTAAAATAATATCTGCAAAATCCCACAATATAACAAAAAAATCGGTGATACAAAATTAGATATACACAATTTAAAAATCCACGATATGGTGAGAGATGACTGTATCTTTTTCAATATCCACCAGAAATGACTATGACATAAGGGAGGAGGTAGCATTTCTTTCTCAGCTTCTAAATTATGAAAGGTATGGTGTCTAGTTATCTCCTCTATACCCCTACTTGATGCTATGTGTATGCAGATGTGTGTGTGCATTTGTATACAATGCTTACATCTTGTTTTTTTCTTTTCCCCATGAATTATTCACTTTGAAAATCCTTTTCTGAGTGCCTTGAATGTAGTTGTTAGGTAAACTAGGTATGAGCTACAAAACATTATTGTCAATTAAGTTAAACAAGAGTTAGGAGGATTTAGAGTGAATTTTTCCCAGAATTTCTATTATTAGAATTATTCTCAGAACTCAAAAAAATATATAGCTATAACTATAGAAAGAGTGATTCTAAAGGGATTTATTTTTACTTTCAGAAATTAGAGAATATATCACAACTTCTTTGGAATCAGTAAGCAAATTATTCCTTAAGGCAGCAATTTTCAATCAGTGGGCTGTAAGAATTTTTAAAACATGCAATATTGACCTCTTTTTCTTTATATTGTCAAATTTAAAAATGACAACAGCCAAAACAATAGTAGCCATCCAGTGTGAATAAGTCAAACTTATACCATTTTGTATTTTTTTGTCAGATCAGCAAAAAATATAGTTTTTGGTGTGCCATGCAGAATTTTAGTAATTAGTTTATGTGTGCCACGAGATGAAAAAGGTTGAAAATCACTGACTGAAGTATTACTGCAATTACATTTCCTAGTAGCTGTGGGGTTCTGAGCTAAAGTAGAGGGCAATAATTGGTCTGTCGGTATGATGAAGTCTAAGAGGTTCTGACTTGTGTACTTTTAGACATTCACCATGTTACACAATCCTCAACTCACTCACCTAAGAGCTGGAGGTGGGGGAAGGAGCTGGAGTTAAGATTATAATTATAATATTTCTCAAATTTTAGAAATGTGTGTCATCTAGAACAGTGATCCCCAACATATTTTGGGCCATGGACCGGTTTAATGTCAGAAAATATTTTCACGGATCGGCCTTTAGGGTGGGACGGATAAATGTATCACATGACCGAGACAAGCATTAAGAGTGAGTCTTACTGGATAAAGAAGATGTGGCACATATACACTATGGAATACTACTCAGCCATAAGAAATGATGACATCGGATCACTTACAACAAAATGGTGGAATCTTGATAACATTATACAGAGTGAAATAAGTAAATCAGAAAAAAAACAAGAACTGCATTATTCCATACGTAGGTGGGACATAAAAACGATACTAAGAGACATGGACAAGAGTGTGGTGGTTGGGGGGGGAGGGAAGGAGAGGGAGAGAGAGGGGAAGGGGGAGCGGGAGGGGCACAAAGAAAACTAGATAGAAGGTGATGGAGGACAATCTGACTTTGGGTGATGGGTATGCAACATAATTGATTGACAAGATAACCTGGATATGTTTTATTTGAACATATGTACCCTGATTTATTGATGTCACCCCATTAAAATTAATTTAAAAATTTTTTTTAAAAACAATAAAAGTGAGCAAACCAAAAAAAAAAAGAGTGAGTCTTAGACGGATGTAACAGAGGGAATCTGGTAATTTTCTAAAAATAAAACATTGTTCAGACTTAAATATAAATAAAATGGAAATAATGTAAGTTATTTATTCTTTCTCTGCGGACCAGTACCAAATGGCCCATGGACTGGTACCGGTCCGCGGCCTGGGGGTTGGGGACCACTGATCTAGAACACTATCTAATGATCGTAATGTCTTCTTTTGAGCCTTAGAAAGCTTGTGAACAGCTACTTTGCATGCTCCAGTTAGCACTGAAAAAGTTCCGAATGGATTTTGGATCTTCAATATCTTGCCACAAAGACAACTGCTTTGATATAAACATTTCTCCCCAACATCCAGCCAACACAAAGCCTATGTAAATTCTAAAACATGTAACATGATCTATATAAATCTATGCCAATCACAAAAGAAGACTATACAATGCATAGAAATAAAAGAGAGTGGAAGATTACACAAAGCATTACCTCACGTCATACAGGCACAATCTTCTAAACAGAAAAAGAGAAGGAAAATTATGCTTTCAGATCTCTGTCCAGTATAATTATCACATTCCATTTCTCAAACACAATGGACCTCTAATCGTTAGCATATAAGGAAGATTCTGTTCTTCAGCCAGTCATTACCTAGTCCATTGACATCTCCATGCTACAACACACGCCATGCTCGTGTAACCCACATCTACTCCAGTAGCTTATTCTCTTCTCTCTGCTCCAGTTACACCATATCAACTTTCAAAGCCATATAGAAGACCACCAGGAAAACAAAATGTTCCAGTTCATGGTGATAAACTGACAGAATAATTATTCTGTTAGACATCAGACTTTTAAGAATTCTAATCTTAGTTCTCTAATTTAGGCAAGGCACTTAATATTTCTGTTTCTTTTTCCTTTTTATTGAATTTATTGAGGTAACACTGGTTAACAAAATTATACAGGTTTCAGAAGCACAATTCTACATATTTTCATACCACATTGTGTGTTCACCCATCAAAGTCAAGTGTCCGTCCATCACCATTTTTCCCTCCTAAGTCCTCCTCTACCTCTTCCTCCCGCCCCCAGCAATGACCATACTTTTATCCTTTTTAATGTGCTTTGAAATAGGGATGTATGGTAGAAACTGCTAGATCTTGACCTTTTTCATTGCTGCCTGACTTCACACAGGGTAATAATTCACCAACTAAGTAACAGTGTTCACAGATTCCCTAACACCCAATATCATGAAAGGACTTAATGTTGAACACTAAGATATAAGATGTACTGCCTGACCAGGCAGTGGCACAGTGGATAGAGAGTCAGACTGGAATGCAGAAGACCCAGGTTCAAAGCCCTGAGGTCGCCACCTTGAGCGTGGGCTCATCTGGTTTGAGCAAAGCTAACCAGCTTGAGCCCAAGTTCACTGGCTTGAGCAAGGGTTCACTCGTTCTGCTCTAGACTCCGGTCAAGGCACATATGAGAAAGCAATCAATGAACACTAAGGTGTCACAATGAAGAATTGATGCTTTTCTTCTCTCTCCCTTCCTGTCTGTCTGTCTCTCTCTCTCTGTCTCTGTCACACACAAAAAAAAAATTAAAAAAATATATGTACTGTATGGACTGCCATGAAGGTTTCTTAACAGGTGTGATTGAACTGGGAAGTGCCTTTGGTCTTCCTCATTCTTTTGTGTTGCTTAGAAAACAAACATGATGACTGGCACAACTGTATCCAATTAAGCCATGAATAGAGGATGGAAGCCATAGTCCAAAATGGTAGAGCAGAAACATACCAGTTCCTGGCTCCCTAATGTGAAGGAGTGACCACCCCAGAGCTAGACATCATAACTCCAAACAGTTTTTACTGGACAATGAAACTTCTGTTGCTTTAGGTTTTCACCATATATAACTGATCTTAATCTCAAACGATGTTATGGTTTTTTCCTGACCTGAAATTTTTTAAGCCTCTAAGTGCTGACTCAATGACATATCCATTGTCCAGAAAAATTGTATTCACTATATAATTATAAAGTTATTAAATAAAAGATGGAGTAGTACTTTCTGCAAAATCATAACAGACTGGAGCACTGTTCTTTAGAACACTTCTAAGAGAATTATAAAATAAACAGACATTGAGATCTATAGCTCTGCATATGACATTGTTTCAGTGGAGCCCAAACCACAAGTACTCTGATAAAATATGAGGTTAGCTCATTTGCTGATACATAGTCAGCATCTCACTAGTTTAACACATTTTTATTCATTTTAATAGTTACCTTTTAAATTTTGATCTCTCTTTTCTTTATATTTTCTTTTTAGATGCCATTTCTGCTAAAATTCCAAAATGATTTATGAGTCACACAGACTGAACTCTGCAAACTCTGCTATGCCAAGGAGTAAGAACACACTGCTTACATACCAATTAGTTTGCCCCGAGCCCTACTCATTCTTCTCCTAGGCACAGTCATTGAGATGTCCCCCAGTAAAAGATATGTGATAGAAAGCTTGGACCTGTACAGAAAGCAGTGGACTGAAGAAAAGAAGCATTTTGCTGAGAAATACTTTAATAATAAGACAGTATATTATTAATGTTCCCACAGAAGCAGTTCTTATAGTCTAAATGAAGTCTCCAGGATAAGGACAATGAAACTCTCCAACCTCTTTCTCTGGCCTTACAAATGTGCCATGGCTTGACATTTTGTCCTTGAAATCCAGAACTTTGGTCGTTGAAGTCTGAAAACCATAAAAACCACACTTTTTGGGTAGTTGGAATGTAGGACGTGCTTATCACCCTATCAAATTTTATTTCACTGTTAGTAGCCAGTGTGAACCACTTCCTCTAAGTTAGAAATCTTCCACTGGTTTTATAAAAGCATCTGGACTAAGATTGGGCATCTAAGCTTGTCCATTTTGCCCACCCCAGCACTCAGTGCTAGTGTCTTCAAGACGCCACTGCTACCACAACAACACAATCCAGGCACCTCCACTTAACAGAATTCAACCAGTGAAACAGACCAGCACACAATATTTACTAAGACACTTATTGCCGAGAATTGGCTCAAATAATTGTTGGTGCTATCTAGACAAGTCTGAAGACTAAGGCAGGCTGGAACTCTCGGGAAAGACTAATGTTGCTGTCAACAGGCAGAATGTCTTTTTACCCAGGGAAGCCTCAGCTCTGTGCTTAAGACCTTTCAACTGATTGAATCAGGCCCCCACAAATTATCCAGGATTATCTCCCTTGCTTAAAGTCAAGTGGTTATAGACTTTAATCATATCTATAACATACTTTTTTTATAATTTTATTTTCTTAATGGGGTGACATCAATAAATCAGGATACATATATTCAAAGATAACAAGTCCAGGTTATCTTGAGTTCAATTATGTTGCATACCCATCACCCAAAGTCAGATTGTCCTCTGTCACCTTCTATCTAGTTTTCTTTGTACCCCTCCTCCTCCCCCTTTCCCTCTCCTTCTCCCCCCTCTGCCCCCCGTAACCACCACACTCTTATCAATGTCTCTTAGTTTCACTTTTATGTCCCACCTACGTATGGAATAATGCAGTTCCTGCTTTTCTCTGATTTACTTATTTCACTTCATATAATGTTATCAAGATCCCACCATTTTGCTGTAAATGATCCGATGTCATCATTTCTTATGGCTGAATAGTATTCCATAGTGTATATGTGCCACATCTTCTTTATCCAGTCATCTATTGAAGGGCTTTTTGGTTGTTTCCATGTCCTGGCCACTGTGAACAATGCTGCAATGAACATGGGGCTACATGTGTCTTTACGTAGCAATGTTTCTGAGTTTTTGGGGTATATACCCAGTAGAGGGATTCCTGGGTCATAAGGTAGTTCTATTTTCAGTTTTTTGAGGAACCACCATACTTTCTTCCATAATGTTTGTAGTATTTTACATTCCCACCAACAGTGGATGAGGGTTCTTTTTTCTCCACAGCCTCTCCAACATTTGCTATTACCTGTCTTGTTAATAATAGCTAATCTAACAGGTGTGAGGTGGTATCTCATTGTAGTTTTGATTTGCATTTCTCTAATAACTAATGAAGATGTGCATCTTTTCATATATCTGTTGGCCATTTGTATTTCTTCCTGGGAGAAGTGTCTGTTCATGTCCTCTTCCCATTTTTTTATTGGATTGTTTGTTGTTGTTGAGTTTTATGAGTTCTTTGTATATTTTGGATATTAGGCCCTTATGTGAGCTGTTGTTTGAAAATATCATTTCCCATTTAGTTGGCTGTCTGTTTATTTTGTTATCAGTTTCTCTTGCTCAGCAAAAACTTCTTAGTCTGATGTAGTCCCATTCATTAATTTTTGCCTTCACTTCTCTTGCCATTGGAGTCAAATTCATAAAATGCTCTTTAAAGCCCAGGTCCATGAGTTGAGTACCTATGTCTTCTTCTATGTACTTTATTATTTCAGGTCTTATGTTTAGATGATTGATCCATTTTGAGTTACTTTTAGTACAGGGGGACAAACTGTAGTCCAGTTTCATTCTTTTGCATGTGGCTTTCCAGTTTTCCCAGCACCATTTATTGAAGAGGCTTTCTTTTCTCCATTGTATGTTCTTGGCCCCTTTATCAAAAATTATTTGACTATATATATGTGGTTTTATTTCTGGGCTTTCTATTCTGTTCCATTGGTCTGAGTGTCTATTTTTCTGCCAATACCATGCTGTTTTGATTGTCGTGGCCCTATAATATAGTTTGAAATCAGGTATTGTAATGCCCCCAGCTTCATTCTTTTTCTTTAAAATTGCTTTGGCTATTCGGGGTTTTTTATAGTTCCATATAAATCTGATGATTTTTTGCTCTATTTCTTTAAAAAATATCATTGGAATTTTGATGGGAATTGCATTAAATTTGTATATTGCTTTGGGTAATATGGCCATCTTGATTATATTTATTCTTCCTAACCAAGAACAAGGTATATTCTTCCATCTCATTATATCTTTTTCGATTTCCCTTAACAATGGTTTATAGTTTTTATTATATAAGTCCTTTACATTCTTTGTTATGTTTATTCCTAAGTATTTTATTTTTTTTGTTGCAATCGTGAAGGGGATTATTCTTTTGAGTTCGTTCTCAAATGTTTCATTGTTGGCATACAGAAAGGCTATTGACTTCTGTATGTTAATTTTGTATTCTGCGACCTTACTGTAGTAGTCTTTTTGTGGATTCTTTGGGGTTTTTGATGTATAGAATCATATCATCTGCAAAAAGTGATACCTTTACTTCTTCTTTTCCGATGTGGATGCCTTTTATTTCTTTGTCTTGTCTGATTGCTCTGGCTAGAACCTCTAGTACCACATTAAATAAGAGTGGAGAGAGTGGACAAGCCTGTCTTGTTCTTGATTTATGGGGGAAAGCCTTCAATTTAGTGTCATTTAATATGATGTTAGCTGATGGTTTATCTTATATGGCCTTTATCATGTTGAGATATTTTCCTTCTATACCCATTTTGTTGAGAGTCTTAAACATAAAATTGTGTTGTATTTTATCGAAAGCCTTTTCTGCGTCTATTGATAAGATCATGTGGTTTTTGTTCTTTGTTTTGTTGATATGGTGTATTACGTTAACCGTTTTACGTATGTTGAACCATCCTTGAGATTCTGGGATGAATCACACTTGATCATGATGTATTATTTTTTTAATATGTTGCTGTATTCGATTTGCTACTTTTGTTTAGTATTTTAGCATCTGTATTCATTAGAGATATTGGTCTGTAGTTTTCTTTTTTTGTGCCATCCTTGCCTGGTTTTGGTATGAGGGTTATGTTGGCCTCATAAAATGTATTTGGAAGTATTGCTTCTTCTTCAATTTTTTGGAAGACTTTCAGTATAATAGGAACCAAGTCTTCTTTGAATGTTTGATAAAATTCGCTGGTATAGCCGTCAGGGCCTGGACTTTCAGGGGAGGTTTTTAATGGTTTTTTCTATTTCTTCTCTACTAATAGGTCTCTTTAGGCTTTCTGCTTCTTCTTGACTCAGTCTAGGAAGGTTGTATTGTTCTAGGAATTTATCCATTTCTTCTAGGTTGTTGAATTTAGTGGCATAAAGTTTTTCATAGTATTCTACAATAATTCTTTGTATATCTATGGTGTCCGTGGTGATTTCTCCTCTTTCATTTTGGATTTTGTTTATATGAGTTCTTTCTCTTTTTTCCTTGGTAAGTCTTGCCAAGGTTTTGTCAATTTTGTTGATCTTTTCAAAGAACCAGCTCCTTGTTCTATTAATTTTTTCTATAGTTTTTCTATTCTCTATTTCATTTATTTCTGCTCTGATTTTTATTATCTCCTTTCTTCGGCTGGTTTTGGGGTGTCTTTGTTCTTCTTTTTCTAGTTCCTTAAGGTGTGAAGTTAACTGGTTCACTTGGGCTCTCTCTTGTTTGTTCATATATGCCTGAAGTGATATGAACTTCCCTCTTATCACTGCTTTTGCTGCATACCATAGATTCTGATATGTCGTATTGTCATTTTCATTTGTCTGTATATATCTTTTGATCTCTGCACTTATTTCTTCTTAGATCCATTCAGTTTTTAAAAGTATGTTGTTTAGTTTCCACATTTTTCTGGGATTTTTTTTCCTCTTTTTTGCAGTTGAATTGTAGTTTCAAGGCTTTATGATCAGAAAATAAGCTTGGTACAACTTCGATTTTTCTGAATTTGCTGATGTTGTTTTTGTGGCCCAACATATGGTCAATTCTTGAGAATGATCCATGTGCACTGGAGAAAAATGTATACTCAGTCACTTTGGGATGAAATGTCCTGTAGATGTCTATCATATCCAGGTGCTCTAGTGTTTTGTTTAAGGCCACTATATCTTTGTTGATTCTCTGTTTGGATGACCGATCTAGAGCCATCAGCGGTGTATTGAGGTCTCCAAGTATGATTGTATTTTTGTCAGTTTTTGTTTTAAGGTCAATAAGTAGCTGTCATATATTTTGGTGCTCCTTGGTTTGGTGCATACATATTAAGAATTGTTATGTCTTCTTGATTCAGTGTCCCCTTAGCCATTATGAAATGGCCATTTTTGTCTCTGAGTACTTTTGCTGTCTTGTAGTCAGCATTATTAGATATGAGTATTGCTACGCCTGCTTTTTTTTTGGATGTTATTTGCTTAGAGTATTGTTTTCCAGCCTTTCACTTTGAATTTGTTTTTATCCTTGTTACTTAGATGAGTTTCTTGTAGGCAGCATACAGTTGGATTTTCTTTTTTAATCCATTCTGCTACTCTGTGCCTTTTTATTGGTGACTTTAATCCGTTTACATTTAGTGTAATTATTGACACTTGTGAGTTCCCTATTGCCATTTTATAGATTGCTTTCTGTTAGTTTTGTGTCTTGTTTGATCCTTCTCTTGTTTTTCTATCTTTTGTTTTTATTTGGTTGTATTCCGTACATCTTTCCTCTGTTGCTATCTTTTTTATCTCATGTGCTTCTGTGGTGGTTTTTTCAATGATGGTTACCTTTAAGTAATGAAAAGGGTTCCTACCCTGTTCATTGTAGCGCACTGCTTTTGCACTCCATCGTCCTTTGCTACTGTTAATCTCCATCCTCTCCCCCCCTTTTTTTTTGTTGTTGTCACAGTTTAAATTTGGTTTTATTGTGTTCTTCTTGGAGCTTTTACTTGTGGCTTTGTTTTTTGTTGTTGTTGTTTTTTTTTGTTCTTTGTATCTGATTGGAGAACCCCCTTTAGTAATTCCTGGAGTGGGGGTTTTCTGATGATAAATTCCCTCATCTTTTCTGTATCTGTGAGTGTTTTTATTTCTCCTTCATATTTGAAGGATAGCTTTGATGGGTATAGTATTTGTGGCTGAAAGTTCCTCTCTTTCAGGACTTTAAATATTGGGGTCTACTCTCTTCTAGCTTACAGAGTTTCTGCTGAGAAATCTGATGATAATCTAATGGGTCTTCCTTTATATGTTGTATTCTTCTTTTCCCTGGCTGCCTTGAGAATTTTTCCTTTGCCGTTGGTTTGTGCCAATTTCATTATGATGTGCCTTGGAGTAGGTTTGTTGGGGTTAAGAAAACTCAGAGTTCTGTTTGCTTCTTGAATTTGAGGCTTTAGTTCTTTCCACAGGCTTGGGAAGTTCTCATCTATTATTTGTTTGAGTATGTTCTCCATTCCATTTTCTCTCTCTTCTCCCTCTGATATACCTATTATTCTTATGTTATTCTTTTTGATGGAGTCAGATAATTCCTGTAGGGCTATCTCATTTTTTTTTAATTTTTGAGTCTCTTTCTTCTTCTCTCTGTTGTGCCTCAAGTTGCTTGTCTTCTATTTCACTAATCCTCTCTTCTATCTGGCCTGTTCTATTAGCTAAGCTTGTTACCTCGTTTTTCAGCTCATGAATTGAGTTTTTCATCTCTGTTTGATTTGTTTTTATAGTTTTAATTTCCTTGGAAATATATTCTTTGTGTTCATTGAGTTGTTTTCTGAGCTCCCTAAATTGCTTTTCTGTGTTTTCTTGTATATCTCGGAGGATTTTTAGGATTTCTATTTTAAATTCTCTGTCATTTAGCTCCAAGGTTTCCAATATATTAAATTTTTTCTCCATAGATTTTTCCTCATCTAGCTGTGTTACTTCTCTTTCTTTGTATCCATGGTATTCGATTTTCTCTTCTTTAATGGCATCTGAGGATGGTTTTGTTGGTAATATTAATGAGATTTAATAAAGAATAAAAATTTAAAAAATAAAAAATTGAAAAGAGTTGTTTTTTTAAAAAATTAATAATGAAATAAAGAAAAATAAAATTAAATAAAAATTTAAAAAAGGAAATTATTCCCCCCCTCCTTTTTTCCTCTCCTCTCCTCTCCCCTCTTTCTTTAGAAAATCTTGAGGTGAACTGTGAATTATATTGTACTAAATAGAACAAACAATGCCTGTAATGGCGGGCCTGAATTGGGCAGAAGTAATAAATGGGCAAAAAAAAAGGGGGGGGGGGAATATGGACCCACAAAAAGCAAATAAAAAAAAATTGGGTCAAGAATAAAATGATTTGCTTTTAGGTGTTGGTTGACTAAGAGTTATGATGAGAGGAATAAGAGGGAAACAGGAAAATAGGGGAACAAATTTAAAAATTATTATTGTATTTAGTGAAACAAGAACTAGATAAAATGGAGAGCCAGGGATGGGAGCACTGCTAGTGAGTTAAAAAGATAAAGTAAAAAAAACCCGAAATGCCACAAACATAAGTTTGAATCCCAGATAAGATAATTTGTTCATTATTGAGGTTTGAATGAGAGGAGATGTAAAGGAGAAAGGAAGAAACTAATATAGAGGGAGAAAAGAAAGAGAGAGAAAAAAAAGATGGAACCACTGAAAGAAGAAAAAAGAAAAAAGAGGAGAGAGAGAGAGAGTTAAGGGTTTTGGAGTGCAACCCTCATAGAGAGAAAGGAAGAGGAAAGAAAAGATAATGAGAGATGTAACACTTATGGGTAGTGTAGTTCAAGGAGAGGAGAGAGTAAGACTGGCAGAGAGTTAAACGACCAAATTGGAGGAGGAAAAAAAAAATCAAGAATGAAGATAAGAGAAACAAATGAACAAATATAATAAAATGGGATAGGTTATAAAGTCTGCGGATTATTCTTGATTTTGAGAGGTTATCTTCTTGCTTTTTCTTTTCTCTCCCTCTTCCTGATCAGTGACTCTGTACCCCGGGTTCTGCCCCTTTGGCACGCTCAAGTAGAGGTTTGCAGTTGATAAGTCTCTATGGCAATGTCATGTATTGTGCTTTAGTTTCGTTGGCAGTTGAGGCTCATTAGCATTTATAGGCTCCAACAGTGAGAGAGTGCATGTTCCTGGAGCCTCTCTCCTAGTCTTTCCTTCCTCAATTAGTAGCCTGATAATCCAGCTATGGGGTTGCTGCTGCCTCTGCCTGGAGAGTAAGAGGCTCAAAGAGCTGGCAACTCCCCACTCTCTTTCCACTCAGTACAGGGCTCTGGGTAAGGCTCAGTCAGTCCGAGCTGCTAGCATAATCAGGCGGGGCTTCCACCCACTCAAAGACCTCTGCCTCTGCCTCTCTGGGCGGTAACACGGGCGGGCACCCACTCCCGGGGCACTTGGAGGAAACTCTCGCTCACTATCTGCGTGCGCAGACCAGGATATCAGGGCGCAAGTCTCACCCTCTGAGTGAAACCCCTGCCCGCACGGAAAAGTTCCAGAGTTGGAATTGGCTCTTGCTCCCTCCCCGTGCGCGGCTTTTTCAGGGCGCTGGGGTGGCCTGGAGATTCCGCTTTTGCCCCACACAAAGGCCCCTGACTCTGCCCCTCTGTGGGATAACATGGGCGCTCACTCCTGAGGTGCTGGGAGGAATCTCTTGCCCACTCTCCGTGCGTGCAGACCAGGATATCAGGCCAGCCGCCTCACCCTCTGAGTGAAACCTCCGCCCACACGGAAAAGTTTGAGCATTGGAATTGGCTCTTACTCCCTCCCCATGCGCAGCTTTTTCAGGGCGCTGGGGCAGCCCGGAGATTCCGCTTTCGGCCCACACAAAGACCTCTGACTCTGCCTTTCTGTGGGATAACACGGGCGCCCACTCCCAGGGCTTTAGAAGGAATCTCTCGCCCACTATTTGCGTGCGCCGACCAGGAGATCAGGGAAAATGGCTGCCCCACTTGTCTTTCTTTGTCTGGGTTTGGCGTGAGTGTTAGCTTGTATTGCCTGGGTTGCCACAGGAACAGTTTTTCCTCTGTTTGGATCTCCGTGTCACAGCCTGGTTTGGCCGTTTGTGCCGTGACCTGGATCTATTCACCCCCTTTGCCTGCCTCAGTTTCTATATTCTTAGTTCCCAGTGAAAGCAGCACTATTTAGGTTAGTGAGGAAGGCAGAGCATTTTTTACTCCCTATTTCCTTCGGGGTTTGATTATATATTTAGCCAATGTTTCACTCGACCATACCTTCGGGAGTATTGCGAAACATCTGGAGGCTCCAAGGATAGGTTTTTCTGTTTCTGGTTGAAGATCTTGTTGAGTTTTGGGGGAGATTTATTGGTATCACTTCCTACCATGCCATTACTCTACTATAACATACTTTTACAACAATATCCAGATTCATGTCTAAATAACTAGTAAAGACCATCACATCCTTCTTTACATACTCTTTGCCACAAACTGTCAGGCAGTACTACACAGGGATCACCCTCAGCCCTGATTTGAATCCCTTTCCTCCATACATATATATTAACGAAGAGGCCATACCCATTTGTGTTTGGATCCTCCCTTCCCCTTATTGTTTCATGTTAGAGCTTTTCAGGAACCTCTTACTACACAAATCACATTTTGCTTCTTTCTTTTCATGCCTCAGTCTTCATAATTAAAATGGACATTTAGAAAGTGCCCAGCAAAACACTGTCCCCATTGAGATCTGTGACAAGGGAAAGAAAACTCTCCAGGTCTTATGTAAGAATTTTCTCAGCTGTTGTCTCAAGTAGGAAATAGGAGAGGGAAGCAAAGGCGTGGCCTGGCTCCAGGCTGGCAAACTGGTATTCCTTTCCGCTACACAAAGATCACCTAGAGTCATGCTGAGACAGCACAAGTCCTCTTTCCTCTCATTTTGTCACTTATCACAGTAAAAATACACCCATTTCATCTTGTACCAGTAGTCCCTGGGGCACTATCTTTGCTCTCTCTCCACAGCGTCCTGGCATTTTTAACTAGAACTGTTGCATTCTGTGACTGGAGACACAACCCAGAATAAAGATAATTGTACTACAAGTGAAAATTGACCGTGACAATGGTTTAGTGGTTGAGTTAGCTTTATGGGGCAGGGAGAGGAGAAAACTGTTAATCATGGGGGTTGCAGTAGTGAAGTGTATCTTCAAAGACAAGAGTTTAAGTCTGATTTGTTTCATTTATTAATTGGATGACCTTCGACAAGTCTCAACCTCCTTGTGTTTCAGTTTTCTTGCCTATAACTAAAGGGGAGAGATTAAAAGAGCCACTAAATTGATTTCAATTTCTACTATATTTTGATCTTATGTATATAAAGCAGCATAACATGGAGGAAAGCTGGCCAGAAAAAAAAGAATGGAAAGGGAACTTCAAAATAAAGTAGAATGAAACGGTCATTCTGGAAGGAACAATGGGAGAAGAAAAATTAAGAATGAAAGAAGAGAAGATGGGGTGAAATGGTAAAGTACAGGCATGTGTGGGCATGCACCCAGAGGGAACGTGGGATCCGGGGCAGACTGGAGAGTCCGTGACCCCTCTACAGAAAGTTGCTACAGCTCACCTGCTGCCATGGAAAATACAGATCTAGGGCTCCAGATTTTAAACATTTTCAAGGAAAGCCAGAAAGCTGAATTCTTATATGACCTCTCCTAATTTTTAAATGTGGGCAAACTAACACTTAAAAGAATAAAATGCAGAACAAACAGAATTATTTCTGCAAGTAGAGCATCATTTCAGGGGTGAGGCTGGGATGGGGCATGTAAGGCACTCACCTCATAAGCAATGCCTAAGTAGGTACCAAAATCTTCATTCATCAAGATAAATAATATGCATATGCAATATTTTTAAAATAAAAACTATTGCAGAAAATACATTAAAAACAAAGTATCAATTTTTTTCAAAAAAGACCAGGGTCTGATCCTGTATTTGCTAATTCACATCTCTCTCCTCACCCTAATCCTGGCTCTGCATCCTTCGGAGCCTCTGGGTCAAAAAGGTTCACCATAGGGAGGATGCATGTTAGTGCCATAAAAGCAAATAGGGAACAGGAAGAAAAGCAGGCTTGGGAGTGAAGGTAATGAATTCAACAGCAGGCATTTGATATGAGATACAGTGGGCTTCTCAGTGAAAGAGCCTCTAAAGCATTTGAACTTGGGAAAGTGACACTAGTAAGTGAAAGAAAAATTAGTACTTATTCCTTGTCTATTACTTGCCAGTCTACACATATCACCTCATCTACGAACAATTCTCAGCATGACTCTTTAATTATGAGGTTTAATCTCCACTTAAGAGATTTTTTTAATGAATGTTAAAGTTATTGCCCCATGACCATTCACATAGCCAATGGTGCAACTGACATTTGTATGAATTCCAGGTCTGTCTGACTCCGAAATCCATTCTTTCCAGCAAATTGTGCTGCCTGGAGCAAGTTGCATATATCTGCATGTCATCATAAGCCTCGAAATTGGATGAGATTCCCAGAGAGTTTAAGTAATTCTCGCTGTTCATGAGGCCTGTATCCTTATTCTGATGACTCCCTCTGGGATGAAACCCTCTCCTCCTCTCACCACTTCAGGACTAGAGTCTATCTTTGGCTTAGAGCCTTTCCAACCATTAACCAACTTCCCCAACAGCCATCTTTTCTTCAAGTGCTATAGCCACTGAACTCTGTACTCTACTTACATGTAGAGATACCTGGATTCCTTCCATATTCACTCACATCACTGCAACCTTGTTAAAACAGTAGTTGGTTTCCACACTCTTTGGAGCCCAGCCTTGACCATCAATTTCTTTTAGGACTCGCATGTAAGTTCATAGCAGCCGCTCTACTGTACTGACAGACTTTACTTCTTGGTCACTATTCTTCCCAAGTGCCCTGCTCAAAAAACTGTTAGTCGGGGCAAATTTAGCCATGTCTCAAAGTATGGTACCTCCAAACTCCATATTCAGTCTTCTTAAATACTTCTTGTATAGTTGATTGACTAAAGAAATACATGATTTGTTTTTCACATAAACTTTTTGTCTTCCCCTTCCATACGCTTCTTACAGTCACGTCCTTCCCTTAGACCACCATCCTCCCTGCACCCCACTCATATGAATTCTATCCATACTTCTAAGCTGAGCTTATATTTCACCCACTGCATGAAATGTTCTTTCACCAGCCCAGCTTGAATCAATCATTCCATCTTTGAACTATGATAATGTTGACTCATTGAACAGCTATTTGCGATCTTTGATCTATAGCACATCAGTCTTATCTCCCTAACTAGATGGTAAGTTCCTTAAGGACAGGAATCAATGTCTTAGGCTTTATTAATGCCCAAATCTTCAAGCACAATGTAAGGGCTCCAGTAAATATGCCTAACTGATAAGTTTCTACAGCAAGGAAACCCCAACTTATCTTTCTGGTCTTCATTTCTTTCACTGGCTTTTTATTTCTGAAATAGGGATAATATTCCATGAAATTCCAGGGGTATTATAAAAGAGAATGTAATGGGAATATTTTTTAAAATATCTACTGATGTTTGGTTTATTTCCTTGCAATTCTTTACCATTTTCTGCCCCCAGTTAGGAGAGGACAAACACACCCAAGCCAGTAGGAGCTGATCTCAATGGAATTACAACCAATATGCCTGGGGCTTTCTTTCCTAATGGGAATGGGCTCCTCTCCATTTCTGAAGTTGAAAACCACCTTGGAAAAGCTAAGAAAATAGGAAAGAAAAGACTTGAACTATTTGACAGTCCCCGTTTTTTAAAAAATTGTTTAAACTGGGGGAACATGGAATTACTTTGAACTGACAATTAAGTTTTTCTTTCCCTTTGTGAAGATAAGGGCTTGAGAACAAAAAATATCGGTTCCAAAATAAAGACAGATAGATGGTTTCTTCATACATTAAAGTTATCCTGTATCAGTGTTGACACCTATCTCCCCTCACAATAAATTTACAATAAATATTTGTACATAATAGAAGAAAACAATTTATCCTGCGAAACGAGGGACACTGCACCACTGGAGGTGCTTTCAGCACTTGTTTTCCTGACTGCTTTAAAGTAGGTTAAGAAAAAAATCTTCCTCGGCCAAGAAAAGGAGAGAAATCATCTTGACATGAGACTTCAGTGAAATTCTGCCCTATTAGATTTTGCTGAGGGAAGTGCCAGACATGAGGATTTCGGGGATTTTTTTATATGTGCAAATTGATGTAATGGAAATAACCAAGGCAGTACCATGAATTTAAATGAACTATGTTATATTTTCTTGAGTTTTAATAGACAATTGTACATTTCTTCCAAGAAATAGTTAAGGTTACCGATTCTTTTGCATATGTCAATATGTTCTGAACACTAAAGCTAATAACCCAGTAAAGTTTATAAAATGTCACCATGTAGCTGTCTGTTTCCAGGGCTGCAATCCAGGAGCTAAATAGCAGTTTCTATTTCTAGTCAACTACTGTCTTTATCAAATTACCTCCTTGACTCAGTGACAGCTTTTTAGGACATCTTCTGAAAGAAAGCTTTAATTTCTCATCTTTGTTCTTTAAGTTTAAGAATGCAATTTTTAACAAGATAGAAGGAGACAGAGGACAATCTGACTTTGGGTGGTGGGTATGCAACATAATTGAACGACAAGATAACCTGGACTTGTTATCTCTGAATATATGTATCCTGATGTATTGATGTCACCCCATTAAAAAAATAAAATTATATAAAAAAAAAAAAAAAAAAAAAAAAGAATGCAATTTTTAAAGTGAAAGAGTTGACCACCAGTACATTTTTGTGGATTTTTAATAATATTTTTTAAAATCATGTATGTGTAAAACTAGTAGAAAACACCATTCTTACTGACTTTATTATTCATCACAGAAACATATAAATCTGATTAACTACACTAAGATTGTTATCATACTTCGTAATTACCTACAGTGTTAAGTTCTCATAGATACAAAAAAAAAAAAAAAAGTATTTAAGTCTAATAACCTTGTTTTAACCTTGTGCTGTTAGCCACATAGCCTTTCCAAAAAGAGCAAATGCAAGAAAGTACAATCAAAGAAAAGCTTTTAGTGGGGAATAACAGTCTTACAATTTTATATTATTATGTTAAATCTGTCTTAGTTGATGTAAGATTATAATGAAAATGAATGTTCACCCTCAGCTTCTGCTGTGTAGCAAAATTACACAATGTATTTTTAATGAATGTAGCACACTGGTTATGTTTATCTGACTTCTATTTGAAATTAAAATGGTTTAAAATATTATATAGAAAGTTTTGACTCTAGAATCCAAAACACATTTTAATCAGAAATCTATTTTATAACTAATTAATGTACATCACTGCTTGTTTTTCTTCTAACTTTTAAAAATGTTAGCAGAACAAATTGTTCACTAGGTATTCTGATGCCACAATTATTCAACATCCTGAAAAGCTTACACCTCTTTGTTTTACTGTTTTGTAAATTAGGGAATTGAACTAGATGATTTTCATGATTTCCAAGATTATCAAGTTGTCTATTGATTTACCTAATTTTACATACTAGAATTCAGGTATAAGTATACAATTTACTTAGAAAATGTCTTATATAGAAAATCATGGCAGACATACAGACTGTATGAGCTCAGAATAACCTGAGACTTGGACTGTCCCTGTGGCTTTACATTTTTCCCATTCTAAATATGGAGAGGTTTGGTAAATCCTTGTGCTTCTAGACTGATTAAGGTTGGTCTGAGAGAGGCCAATTTAATTCCTACCCTCAGGTATGGCCTCAGAGCAGTCTCTTAGGGGAAAAGAATCAGTCCTAAACCAGCCCCCAAGACTTTCTGGTCCATCTCCAACTCTTTCTGAGAATCCTAAAATACTTTATAGAAAATTCACCAAAGCCCAACTCCAGGGGGTAAGACTAATAATTTTTAACAAGTTTAGAAGATGTGTGTGTGTGTGTGTGTGTGTGTGTGTGTGTGTGTGTGTGTGTGTGTGTGTGTGTATACACATGCACATATACACATACATAAAACTTAGGGCAAGTTGTCCACTCTGTTTGAATATTCAATTTTTTTTTTACCCATGAAATGAAAGGAACACACTAATGTCCTCTAAAACCCCTGCCAGTAAAATATTCTATGATTCCTCAAGTTAGATCACTTTCATCCACCCCCCTTCAAAATGGTGATGAATGAGACCAAGTTTTTCAATAAAAATATAATACAGGAGTGACGTCACGGAAATGACGCCGTGAGCAGCGCGTCCGACAGATCTCCCCAAAATCACAACAAATTTATCAACTAGAAACAGGAAAATTTATCTTCAGAGCATTCCGGAGTTCCACACAAACTGAAAGCGAAAGGACTGTTATCACTTGAATCTGAGAGACGAGGGTGTGGAGGAAGCTACCGCAGGGACGTTCATTCAAGCCACGAGGAAGTGCGCCTGTGTGCTATCAACAAGACCACCCTCAGATGCCAATAAGAAAGAGGAAATCGAATATTATGGATACAAAAGAAAGAGAGGTAACACAAATAGATGTGGAAAAATCTATGGAGAAAAGACTTAACATATTGGAAGCCTTGGAGCTAAATGACAGAGAATTTAAAATAGAAATCTTAAAAATACTCAGAGATATACAAGAAAACACAGAAAGGCAATATAGGGAGATCAGAAAACAACTCAATGAACACAAAGAATATATTACCAAGGAAATTGAAACTATGAAAACAAATCAAACAGAAATGAAAAACTCAATTCACGAGCTGAAAAACGAGGTAACAAGCTTAGCTAGCAGAACAACCCAGATTGAAGATAGGATTAGTGAAATAGAAGACAAACAACTTGAGGCACAACAGAGAGAAGAAGAAAGAGACTCAAAAATAATAAAAAACGAGAAAGCCCTACAGGAATTATCTGACTCCATCAGAAAGAATAACATAAGAATAATAGGTATATCAGAGGGAGAAGAGAAAGAAAATGGAATGGAGAATATACTCAAACAAATAATAGACGAGAACTTCCCAAGCCTGTGGAAAGAACTAAAGCCTCAAATTCAAGAAGCAAACAGAACACCGAGTTTTCTTAACCCCAACAAACCCACTCCAAGGCACATCATAATAAAGATGACACAAACCAATGACAAAGAAAAAATTCTCAAGGCAGCCAGGGAAAAGAAGACTACAACATATAAAGGAAGGCCTATTAGATTATCATCAGATTTCTCAGCAGAAACTCTACAAGCTAGAAGAGAATGGACCCCAATATTTAAAGCCCTGAAAGAGAGGAACTTTCAGCCAAGAATACTATACCCATCAAAGCTATCCTTCAAGTATGAAGGAGATATAAAAACATTCACAAATACAGAAAAGATGAGAGAATTTATCAGCAGAAAGCCCCCACTCCAGGAAATACTAAAGGGGGTTTTCCAACCAGATTCAAAGAACAAAAGAAAACAACACCACAAGTAACAGCTCCACCAAGAACACAATAAAACCAAACTTAAACTGTGACAACAAAGGAAAAAAAGGGGGGGAGAGAATGGAGATTAACAGTAGCAAAGGACGATGAAGTGCAGAAATACTTATAAGATAGGGTACTACAATGAATATGGTAGGTACCCTTTTCATTACTTAATGGTAACCACCCTAGAAAAAACCACCACAAAAACACATGACTTAAAAAAGGTAGCAACAGAGGAAAGAAGTATGGAACACAAACAAACAGAAACAAATGATAGAAAAACAAAAGAGAAGAATCAAACTAGATACAAAACTAACAGAAAGCAATTTATAAAATGGCAGTAGGGAACCCACAAGTGTCAATAATTACACTAAATGTAAATGGATTAAACTTACCAATAAAAAGACACAGAGTAGCAGAATGGATTAAAAAAGAAAATCCAACTATATGCTGCCTACAAGAAACACATCTAAGCAACAAGGATAAAAACAAATTCAAAGTGAAAGGCTGGAAAACAATACTCCAAGCAAACAACACCCAAAAAAAAGCAGGTGTAGCAATACTCATATCTGATAATGCTGACTACAAGACAGAAAAAGTACTCAGAGACAAAAATGATCACTTCTTAATGATTAAGGGGACACTGAATCAAGAAGACATAACAATCCTTAATATATATGCACCAAACCAAGGAGCACCAAAATATATAAGACAACTACTTATTGACCTTAAAACAAAAACTAACAAAAATACAATCATACTTGGAGACCTCAATACTCCGCTGACGGCTCTAGATCGGTCATCCAAACAGAGAATCAATAAAGATATAGTGGCCTTAAACGAAATACTAGAACACCTGGATATGATAGACATCTACAGGACACTTCATCCCAAAGCGACAGAGTATACATTTTTCTCTAGTGTACATGGAATATTCTCAAGAATTGACCATATGTTGGGCCACAAAGACAATATCAGCAAATTTAGAAAAATTGAAATTGTACCAAGCATATTTTCTGATCATAAAGCCTTGAAACTAGAATTCAACTGCAAAAAAGAGGGGGAAAAACCCACAAAAATGTGGAAACTAAACAACATACTTCTAAAAAATGAATGGGTCAAAGAAGAAATAAGCGCAGAGATCAAAAGATATATACAGACAAATGAAAATGAAAATACGACATATCAGAATCTCTGGGATGCAGCAAAAGCAGTAATAAGAGGAAAGTTCATATCACTTCAGGCCTATATGAACAAACAAGAGAGAGCCGAAGTAAACCACTTAACTTCACACCTTAAGGAGCTAGAAAAAGAAGAACAAAGACAACCCAAAACCAGCCGAAGAAAGGAGATAATAAAAATCAGAGCAGAAATAAATGAAATAGAGAACAGAAAAACTATAGAAAAACTCAATAAAACAAGGAGCTGGTTCTTTGAAAAGATCAACAAAATTGACAAACCCTTGGCAAGACTCACCAAGGAAAAAAGGCACAGGACTCAAATAAATAAAATCCAAAATGAAAGAGGAGAGATCACCACAGACATCATAGATATACAAAGAATTATTGTAGAATACTATGAAAAATTATATGCCACCAAATACAACAATCTAGAAGAAATGGATAAATTCCTAGAACAATACAACCTTCCTAGACTGAGTCATGAAGAAGCAGAAAGCCTAAACAGACCAATCAGCAGGGAGGAAATAGAAAAAACTATTAAAAACCTCCCCAAAAATAAAAGTCCAGGTCCAGACGGTTATACTAGTGAATTCTATCAAACATTCAAAGAAGACTTGGTTCCTATTCTACTCAAAGTCTTCCAAAAAATTGAAGAAGAAGCAATACTTCCAAACACATTTTATGAGGCCAACATAACCCTCATACCAAAACCTGGCAAGGATGGCACAAAGAAAGAAAACTACAGACCAATATCTCTAATGAATACAGATGCTAAAATTCTAAACAAAATACTGGCAAACCAAATACAACAACATATTAAAAAAATAATACATCATGATCAAGTGGGATTCATCCCAGAATCTCAAGGATGGTTCAACATACGCAAAACGGTTAACGTAATACACCATATCAACAAAACAAAGAACAAAAACCACATGATCTTATCAATAGATGCAGAAAAGGCTTTTGATAAAATACAACACAATTTTATGTTTAAGACTCTCAACAAAATGGGTATAGAAGGAAAATATCTCAACATGATAAAGGCCATATATGATAAACCATCAGCCAACATCATTTTAAACGGCATAAAACTGAGGACTTTCTACCTTAAATCAGGAACAAGACAGGGTTGTCCACTCTCTCCACTCTTATTTAATGTGGTGCTAGAAGTTCTGGCCAGAGCAATCAGACAAGACAAAGAAATAAAAGGCATCCATATCGGAAAAGAAGAAGTAAAGGTATCACTTTTTGCTGATGATATGATCCTATACATCGAAAACCCGAAGGACTCCACAAAAAGATTATTAGAAACAATAAACCAATACAGTAAGGTCGCAGGATACAAAATTAACATACAGAAGTCCATAGCCTTTCTCTATGCCAACAATGAAATATTAGAAAACGAACTCAAAAAAATAATCCCCTTCATGATTGCAACAAAAAAAATAAAATACCTAGGAATAAACATAACAAAGAATGTAAAGGACCTATATAATGAAAATTACAAAGCATTGTTAAGGGAAATCGAAAAAGATACAATGAGATGGAAAAATATTCCTTGTTCTTGGCTAGGAAGAATAAATATAATCAAAATGGCCATATTACCCAAAGCAATATACAAATTTAATGCAATTCCCATCAAAATCCCTATGAGATTTTTTAAAGAAATGGAACAAAAAATCATCAGATTTATATGGAACTATAAAAAACCCCGAATAGCCAAAACAATCCTAAGGAAAAAGAATGAAGCTGGGGGCATTACAATACCCGACTTTAAACTATATTATAGGGCCATGATAATCAAAACTGCATGGTATTGGCAGAAAAATAGACACTCAGACCAATGGAACAGAATAGAAAGCCCAGAAATAAAACCACATATATATGGTCAAATAATCTTTGATAAAGGGGCCAACAACACACAATGGAGAAAAGAAAGCCTCTTCAACAAATGGTGTTGGGAAAACTGGAAAGCCACATGCAAAAGAATGAAACTCGACTACAGCCTGTTCCCGTGTACTAAAATTAATTCAAAATGGATCAAAGACCTAAATATAAGACCTGAAACAATAAAGTACATAGAAGAAGACATAGGTACTCAACTCAGGGACCTGGGTTTTAAAGAACATTTTATGAACTTGACTCCAATGGCAAGAGAAGTGAAGGCAAAGATAAATGAATGGGACTACATCAGAATAAAAAGTTTTTGCTCAGCAAGAGAAACTGATATAAAAATAAACAGACAGCCAACTAAATGGGAAATGATATTTTCAAACAACAGCTCAGATAAGGGCCTAATTTCCAAAATTTACAAAGAACTCATAAAACTCAACAACAAACAAACAAACAATCCAATAAAAGAATGGGAAGAGGACATGAATAGACACTTCTCCCAGGAAGAGATACAAATGGCCAACAGATATATGAAAAGATGCTCAGCTTCATTAGTGATTAGGGAAATGCAAATCAAAACTACAATGAGATACCACCTCACCCCTGTTAGATTAGCTATTATCAACAAGACGGGTAATAGCAAATGTTGGAGAGGCTGTGGAGAAAAAGGAACCCTCATTCACTGTTGGTGGGACTGTAAAGTAGTACAACCATTATGGAGGAAAGTATTGTGGTTCCTCAAAAAACTGCAAATAGAACTACCTTATGACCCAGCAATCCCTCTACTGGGTATATACCCCAAAACCTCAGAAACATGGATACGTGAAGACACATGTAGCCCCATGTTCATTGCAGCACTGTTCACAGTGGCCAAGACATGGAAACAACCAAAAAGCCCTTCAATAGAAGACTGGATAAAGAAGATGTGGCACATATACACTATGGAATACTACTCAGCCATAAGAAATGATGACATCAGATCATTTACAGCAAAATGGTGGGATCTTGATAACATTATAAGGAGTGAAATAAGTAAATCAGAAAAAAACAAGAACTACATGATTCCATACATTGGTGGAACATAAAAATGAGACTAAGAGACATGGACAAGAGTGTGGTGGTTACCAGGGGTGGGGGGAGGGAGGACAGGGGGATAGTTAGGGGGAGGGGGAGGGGCACAGAGAACTAGATAGAGGGTGGCGAAGGACAATCTGACTTTGGGCTAGGGGTATGAAACATAATTTAATGACAAAATAACCTAGACATGTTTTCTTTGAATATGTGTACCCTGATTTATTAATTTCATCCCGTTACCATTAATAAAAATTTATTTAAAAAAAATATATAGTACATTTTCATTTGGAAGGAATTTTAAAATCTAAGCGGCATATTGTAAAAGAAAAGTTTATATTAGACTTAAAGTTTAAAGAATTTAATGTTAGTCATTAAAATGAAAAATATCAATGTGAATCAAGGCCTTAAATAGAAATATATGTATATATTTTGCATTTCTGTCATTAGAAGTTGTAGGTAGAGTGCAGAGCACATTCCTAGCAGCTGTGGCTGATGCAATGCTGTGAGAACACTCCAGCATCTGAAACCTTCCTAGGCACCGCCAGGAGGGAGCTTGCCCGCTGTAAGGAAGTAACTCAGTGCTAACCAGGCAGCTCCCTGACCTTTTTAGCCATTGGCTTTGAAGAACACGCTGTAACACCCTATAGGCTGAACCTGTGTATATAAGCTAGCTTACTTCCTGAATAAAGCAGATCTGCATCACTGAACCTGGTCCCCGAAGTCAGGTCTCTGCGTCTCCGTCGTCCTCACCCCCGTGGGCCCTGTCCACATTCTGGTGCCCAAACAGGGACCTAACTGGCATCCAAGGGACTAGTGAGTGACCCTCTGCAATGTGAAACCTTCTCCCCCACTTCTCCCCCACTCTCGAGCCCTGCATGCCCTATTGCAGAGTAGGCGAGTTGAAGTTTGTGAAGAGGATCTTTGTACTTACTGGGAGATTCTCTCTGGTCTCAATCTCTGGATTGAGGATGCGCTGCTCTGGGACCCAGATACTTGGGCCTAAGCTCTCCAACGCATTCATTCAGCCAAGGTGCATGGGGGGGGGGGGGGGACCTTCCCTCTTGGCCTCACTCCTGCCTTATTGGCAATACAAGCCTGTTTGACTGGTGCTCCTGCTGGGAACCCTCCGCCGGTCCCTAAGGTACTACAGGCTACTTCTCTTTCAGAGAAACCCCTACCTCCATATTCGCCTCCCCCTGTAGAGGAAGAAAAGGGTTGGGCCACCAAGTTTGATGAACTTGCAGCCGAGCATGCAGAAATGAAACTAGATACGGTAGAAACCGTGCCATCAGCTCCGCCACCCGAAGAAGTGGAAGTCACTACTTCTGCATTCCCTGCTGGGGCTCAGTGCCCCACCCCAGCCTTTCAGATGCCATTTCCTATCCCAGATTTAACTCCAACACGTGTTCCCCCTCTTTTGTCTGTCTGTCTTATCTATTTTTTTGTATCTCTTGCTCTCTCTCTCCTCTTCCCCTCTCTCTGAAATGATGCTGGAAGGACCCAGCCATGGCACAGTGGCAGGGATCACACCCTCTTCTAACACAAGGGAGAGGTTATGCTTGTGTTTTTCAGCCAATTTGGATCCCAGGAACCCCCCAACCTGCTTGACAGGGTTTCTTGGGCACCCACTAAATGGTTCTGTCTTCACCTGTCCAAAGCCACAGCGCTGGCCTCCTCCACACCGACTACGCCTGAGGGGAGGAGGTCCTCAGTGCTCCAGAAGAAGACCTCACAGCTGGCATGCATGCCCCATCACCTGGGGTGATGTGGAGGCTTTGGGGGGGGCAGGCCCAGAGAGTGGCCCCTGGTGGGCCCCCAGGCCCTGGCACTCTGTTCCTCCTCATGTGTGCCATTATCACAGTGAACTCCCAGGCACAAGGAGATCCTCATGTCTGGGCGGCTGTTCCCCACCCTGGCATAATTATGCCTGTTGAAGTTAATAGCCCACAGTTTCCAGCAGTATATTCCAGTAACTGCTCCCTTAGTCTCCCTTGTGACAATAGTGGCTGGGAATCCCAACAGTGGAATGGCACTTTATGGGGTAACCTCATTGACCCAATGCTACTTAAGTTTACTCTGAATAATAACACCGTCCCCTTGGAGGGGTGAGTCCTCCTTCGAAATCATACTACAGGGGACTTTGCTGAAAATGGTACTACCAACCAAGGCTCAGTACTTGGCCTACAAGCCCTCCTCCCCCTAGCTACCAACAGCTGGGCCTGCCCTGCTAACCTTGCCCTCTGAGGGTCGCCTCTTTGCTCGTTCCTGTATGACAAACATCTAAGAACACTCCCCAGAGAAGGAATTCCCTGGAGAGACTGCCGCATTGCCTCTGGCCTGGATGCGCAGACCATAAACCTCGGAGTTGGCATTGGAAGCTGAGAGATGGAATGCAACCATATGCAGTACGCAGCCTGCGGCAAGCCATCCATTCCATGTTTGGATGCTGGGACTTTTGTGGGAAGGGGGCGTGCATAGACTTACATCTATTTTTTACAATCAAAATGGAACTGTGTTTAATGGCACCTGGAAGGTCTCTGTAACACAATAGGAGGGAAATGACATCCTGACCCCTAGGAGGAATCCCCTGTTGAAGACTCCCATTCTATTTCCTAACTAGTCAAACATTACAGAAGCTTGCTTCATTGTTTAATCCAGCTAATCTATTAGCATATAGTATAATAGGTATTATAGTTTTAGTTCTACTAGGGTTTCGTTGCATAATGCGTAGCATTCAGAAGCTACAACAACAGCAAGCTGTCATTAATCAAGTCCAATTGGCCCTAATTAAAAGAAGAAGGGGAAAGTGTAGGTAGAGCACAGAGCACATTTCTAGCAGCTGTGGCTGATGCAATGCTGTGAGAACACTCCAGCACCTGAAACCCTCCTAGGCACACCCAGGAGGGAGCTCACCCACTGTAAGGAAGTAACTCAGCACCAACCAGGCAGCTCCCTGACCTTTTTAGCCATTGGCTTTGAAGAACATGCTATAACACCCTATAGGCTGAACCCATGTATACAAGCTAGCTTACTTCCTGAATAAAGCAGATCTGCATCACTGAACTTGGTCCCCGGAGTCGGGTCTCTGCATCTCCGTTGTCCTCACCCCCAGTGGGCCTTGTCCACAAGAAGTAACCCAACTCAAAATGTTTAGTTATTATCAACTTTCATGCACATCCCCCTTGCATCCAAAAGAACAAGGAAAATTTCAAGGTAACTAATCCCAAGTTAACTATCATAAACAGAATACACCTTGTTGTGGTTAAACAGTAAGGACACCTGAAAAAATATATATGACAGTGAGAAAACTAAAGAGACAGCTTATTCTTATAGCCAACTTTCAACTACTTAAGTAGTATCCAACAGCAAAGAATAGCTAGTTAATTAGTATAAATCGAGCAATAACTATCCATAATGTTATTTTTTAAAGGAGCAAATTTATATAAAACTATAGAAGCAGTGATCCTAACAGATATTACTTTGTATTAATTATAATATGGAGAGAAATGTTAATATATTAATTATTATGTTAATATATTAATTATTATATAATAATATATAATGATATATTAAGTATTAATTAATGTTGATATATTAATATATTATAATATGTTAATATATTAATATGGAGAGAAATGTGAATATTATTTTCTATTAAATATATAATGTGTCAAGGCACTGTTCTTTTTTTACGTTCCAAAAATTGTCTTTTATTTTTTTATTGAATTTATTGGGGTAACATTGGTTTATAAAATTATGTAGGTTCCAGGTGTACAATTCTATAATACATCATCTGTATATTGCATTGTGTTTACCACTCAAAGTCAAATCTCTTTCCATCACTATTTAATCCCCTTTACCATCTTCTCCTTCCACCCTCCCCCTTTCCTTCTTGTAATCCTCATGTGTTCTGGGTCTATGAGTTAATAGAATGAATACAAGATGTTGGATTAAGTCAAAGAGTCCCAATAATGGCAGAAACTATTCCGAAACAGGCAAGATTCATCACTAGTGGTCATATCCAAAAACCAGGTGGAAAGATGAGCCAAAATTAATCAGCATCACTGGTCATGTGCAGACTAACTGTGTTCCAAGGTGGTGGATGGCCAAAAACACTAAAAAGGAGATGTTTTTATGCAGACTTTATCCCTTGTCTCCTGGGAAAGGAACTGTCATAACCTTACAAATTAAAATAAGGTGTTAATACATATGAAGTATAGTATAATTTTCCATTAATGCTTGCAAAAGAGGTCAAAATACATCCATTTTAGAAGGATATAACATTGTCTAAAGGAACCTAAAGAACATACCATTTGGAGGAAAACAAGTTTCAAAGAACTGAAGCCAATACAGAAAGTTATATAGTGAGCTCAAAAAGCCCCATTGACATAGCACGTTTATTTCTATTAAAACGGACCCAGGTCAAATCATATCATCTTAAGTTGGAAAAGTGCAACTGGACTTGAATAGATAACTAATTCAATATCCTGATTAAAAAGAAAAAGTAGTTGTGTCATAAATTCAGAACCTATAACCTGAGGAAGTTTAAAATGGGATTCTAATCTAGGAAGGAATATATAATAATAATATGTCCTAAGTTAATAAAACAATAAACTTAAATTTACAGAATAAATACCTTTGAAATTTATTTAATAATAAGTATAAAAATAAGTCATAATAACTTTGGTAATTCCTGTGTCTTTTTCTTGATTTTAAGATATTCAGAGTTCATTTTAAAATGATATCTAAGCATTTAATTTTTATAAATATTTAGAAGAATCTAATTAAAAATTTTTAATTAATGTGTTCATCTCTAAAATTTTAACCTGATCAATTTATGTTTTAGTGTCTGAGTTCTATAAATAATATCTAAGAGTTTAGAGTTGTGTTGTCTAATGTAATACCACTAGCTACATGGACCATTTAAATTTATTTTCTTAATTTTTTTAAATGTTTACTTTATTGATTCTAGATAGAGGAGAAGGGAGAAGAACATCAATCTGTTTCTTTGTGTGCCCTGACCAAGGATCGAACCAGCAATCTCTACACTCCGAGATGATGCTTTCACTAACCAAGCTATCCAGCCAGGGCAGACCATTAAATTGAAATAAATTAAAATCAAGTAAAATTAAAATTCAGTTCCTTAATCTTCCTAACCATATTTAAAGTACTCAAAAGGCACAGGGCTGATGCCTTTTGCATCTAACAGCACAGATAAAGAAGTTGTATTAGCTTATTTTTAGATTAGTCAAGATACAGTCTAACCAGCTACAACTATAAGACTCAAAACACAGTGGCTCAATTGGCTCAGTCAAGACAGAAATTCCTTTTATTTCTTATTTAACAGATTAGACTTGTAGTTGGTTCCAGTATAAGATTGGTAGGTAGAAAGGCAAGGTCAGCCCCATGAGGGCTCCAAGGACCCGAGTGCCTCCTGTTTTGCTGTCCCTTCGGGTACTGTCCTATTTTGCACAACTGGAACAAGCCCTGCAATATCTTATCTGCATGTTCCAGACTGTCAGGTGAGGAAGAAAAAAAATAAGGGCAAGAAATTTTCTTTACAAAGTGTGAATGTTGCACACATGACTTCAACTCACACCATTGTGACTGAAATATGATAGCATCCCACATCTGGCTCTCAGGGAGGCTGGGAAAGGTGGTTACATTGTGTGGCTGTGTGCCCAAGCTACAGAGCTGGAAAATATTATTTCTAAAAAGAAGAATGGGAGAATGTTTACTAAGGAACAATTAGCACTCTGCCACAGAGGAATGCTTTTTAATGCATTTATTTTTTAAAGTGGAGAGTAGAACACATTTAAACAGTGGGAGATGTTCTTCTCCTGACTTAATAGTCCTTGGAAAATAAAACTCCAATGTCCTTTCCACTGGTTTTATAAATTCTACCATTAATATATTTTGTCCTGGCCTAAGTAGTATAAACCAGTAATAAAAAAAAACATAGTTTTATTTAAAAACTCACTGAAAAGAAATTCTGCTTTCTTGGGTCTTTTAAAATAAGTATCAGCATCCATTTTAACTCACTTAACTTCTTAATAGGGAAAAATTCTTCAAGGGATAGTGCTGCCTATAAAATCTGTAACATAATGTACTCAAGTCAGCACTGCATAATTATGAGGTTGTACAACAGCCAAAAACAATAGTTAACGTATATAATAAATTTAATAATACTACAGGCATGTTTTATAGATTAAACTCAAGTTCCAAAGTAAATACTGTATTTAAATCTTGTGCATGAGGAATGAAAAAAGATATTATTAAAATATACTAATACTTCTTTTTCTTTAATAAAAGATAATTTGCTTTTAAGCTGCAAGCTTAATCATTTTTAACCTGTCAGTGAAAGTGTTATTATATATATAAAAGGTTTTCATACTTACCTACCACTTATTATTTCTTAATATTCTTTTTCATTAGATATTTAAATTACATATTTTAGACAATAGAAATCAGTAAAAGAACAATAAAAATTACAGTATCATAATTATCTTTTAGCAATTGCATCTGGAAATTTTAAAATGTGCTTCACAATTGTTGACAATAATCTCTTTTGATATGTTTTTGTTCAGATGGAAATGTATGAAGAAATTTATTTATGTGTTCTTTTTAAGATAAGAATAAGTTTTAAATGGTGGCTGAAAACATTTCAAAAATATAAACTGATAATTTTGCATTAATAGTAAAAGTTTTTCAGACCAATAATTCTTATGCGGTGTCAAATTATGTAATTTAGGAACCTGCTGTACTGATAAATAAGCATTCATATGTCAACAGTGTCTGAAAGGCAACTCTGTACATTTTATTATTTGTTAAATTGACTTTAAATAATATGACAGATGCACTATTTCCAAAGAAAATGGATTCTGCTTTCTTCAATCATTGAATTTAAGCAGGCAGCTCATGAACTCACTTTTAATAGCAATCAAAATAGTTTCCCCTCCTAAAGCCATTTAATAATGCTACCAGGAAACAGTGCAATATGAGGACACCATCTTCTTAACTGGCCTCCCTCATTGTCTGTTATTAGTTTTCAAATATTTCCTCCTCTGGCCCATTTGGCCCAGTCACATGGACATTTCTAATCTGTTAAGATTAACCCCAACAATTTCCATCCCATTCAAGAAATAACATAGTGCAAGGGAGAGTGACATTTTATAATGACCATCTTTAATCTACAGCTTATTTAAGAAATAAAATACTTTGCCCCTTTTTCCAGCATATGAGGCATCAGCTTTATCATGAAAAAGCCTCAGAGTAGAAAATGGTTTTAAAAGCTGGATTCAGTAGGGAGTGTGGGGGAGCAGAAAAAGAAAAGAAACCTCTATAACTTTATAGAAGAACTGACAAGAAACTGAGAGCAATCCTCAGGCCAAAAATGACAACAAGCAGAAGACAGAGAGGGAACAAAATGCTGATGTTGATATGGGTCATGGGAACAGGTGCTGATCCTTAGAGGCCTTTCACCTCGTGCTTACCAGGCTATGTGACTAAAGAACAGGGATAAACCCAGGGACTATACCAAGTGGGAAGGTGTATCAGAGATGCTCACAATAAAATAAAATCCCTGAGAGCTGATACCTCACTGAAAGAATAAACTAAAATAGTTTGAAGACTCCATATTGCACGGGAGAAAATAAATTTTTGCTTATTTCATTTCCATTGGCTCTGAGATGGGGAGGAATGATCAACTCTTCTGAAAAATCTTAACCAGAAGCATAATCTCAGTTGGATTGGGCGGAAATCATATCACTTGCTTCCACGGTTCCCACAAACCTCAGCCAATAATTTAAAGTGGCTGTGAATTAGAAGTATGCCTCAGCACGAAGCAGAGGCAAGCTCAAGTGCTCTGGAACACAACATCTGAAACCAAAACTTAAAAGGATTATCACAGATACACTCCCAAGAAACATAAATTCATAATTTTAAAAATTCAAAAATGCATAAGAATAAACCTATGAGCGAAAGTCAGTAGAAATAATAAAAAGTTCAGATCCACTTAGATGGCAGATGGCAAAATAATCAGGTAAAATATTTAAATAAATATGTTTACTCTATTTAAAGATTTAAAAGAAGGACATAGAGCATATATCTAGAAGGGATTTTAATTTTTTTTTAACTTTTTAAACTGCTAGAAATCAATTAATAGATAATGTGCTTCTTAAAAAGTAGATAAGACTTGAACACCTAGGTACTTCAAAAAAAAAGCAAAGAAACACATTTGGCCAATTAACACATTAAAGTGTTCCATATTATTAATAGTCAGTGAAGTACAAAGTAAAAGCAGACAAGACCCTATCACACACCAAAACACAATTTTCAGAAGGCCAACAATGTCAAATTTGACAGGCATGCCCAGCAAGGGGAACTCTTAATCTCATATACAGCTGGTAAGAATTGATACATACATGTTAGAAAAGTTTGGCATTATCTGTTAGAATGGAAAATATCCCTGACGCTATGATCCAACAATTTCACAAATGTATAAATACACAAGAGGAATTCATATTTGTGTATATTTGCACACTATTCCATATGGTTATGCAGACTTGTTCATAATAAAAAAATTTTAAAACCTTGAAAACTAATATCTCTCTGTAGTTGACAACCTACAACCTACAACCTGTGCAAGAACATAGATGAACTGTATGATATAAGCAAAAAAATAAAGAAGTAAATATAGATATAGATAGATATAGATATAGATATAGATATAGATCTCCAGTATATATAAAGTCTAAAACAGGCAGAACTAAACTATATTATTTAGGTATGCATTTTTTAAATTTTATTTAGAAAATTAAATTTAATGGGGTGACACTGATCAATAAGAGTATATAGGTTTCAGGTAAGCATTTCTATACCATTTGAATTGTTGATTGTGTTGTGTGCCCATCACCCAAAGTCAAATCATTTTCTGTCACCATAAACTTGTCCCTCTTTACTCCCCTCCTCCCACCCTTTCCCCCCAATCCTCTCTGTAAATATAAAACTATAAAGAATCGTAAGGAAATGGTTTATGGTAAAATTTGGGATCGCGGTTCCTTGGGGGTGGGAAAATTACAATGAGGAGAGAAAAATGATTTGCTTCAGAGAGCTAATAATGTTCTCAACCAGGGTGGTGATTATATGGAAGAAATTTTGTAATTATTTATTAAGCTCATATATAATTTTTATTGCTAATATGTTTATTTGGTAATATAAATTATTCGTTTATAAAAATAGAAACTAAAAACAGAGGTTTTGCAGAGGTGATTATTTTTCAATAATTATTTCATGTGTTCTTCTCCATTTTACCATCTCTTTTGAAATTAATTTGTGGCCAGTGTGATTACCTCTGGCTAATGAGCTATTAGCAGAAGTCATATGTGTCCCTTTTGGTCTGAGGCACTTAAAAAAAGGCATAACATCTCCACACTCTCTCTTCCCTGCTGTGGCAAGTCTTGAATCCCATGGTGAAATAGTAAAGCCACAAAATGTAAACAAGCTGGATCCCTGGATACCAGCATGGAAAGCACATGTTCTGCAGAACTGCTGGACCCTCAGTGAATGAAGGAGAAGTAATTTTCATATTTAAAGCCACTAAGAGTTTAGGATTTAAATGTTTCTGCAGCCTAGCTTAGCCTAAGTGACCAAAACAAATGAGTTAATAGCAAAATAGATTAAAATAAAGAGAATTAAAAATATTATACAATACACTCCTTAGATTGTTTTTTTTAAAAAAATAAGAGAAATGTGAAATAGAGGTAATAAGACATGGAAAATTAAAATGAGAAGGTTTAACATATGTCTAATTATAGGTCCAAAAAAGAATTCTCTAGAGAGAATAGGGGGAAAATAAAATTCATAAGAACACTGGCTCTGGATCTTGCAGAATTGTTAAAAAAAAAAAAAAAGGCATTCCTCAAATTCAGGAGACCCTATAATCCCAGGTGAAGAGAAAGAAATCCACACCTAATCATGGAGCTACAGAACATCAAAAGAGAAAGAAAAGATTTAGAAAGTATCCAAAGATAAATGTCACACTACCTATAAAGAAACAATAATTCAGTCAGCTAACTTCTACAAGCCACAATATATCTCAAAAAAAGTAGAATAATGTCTTCAAAATATTAAAAGTATTGCCAAAGTATAATTCTATATTGAGTGAAATAATCTTCAAAAACATAGAGAGAATAAAGAAATTTTAGACCTTCAAAAATAGAATTTACTGCCAAAAGACTGTTAGTAAGTTTTTGATCTGTCACAGAGAATTCACTGTGGGGCAAAAGTAGGTTTACAGTTGAGAGTATATGAATGCAAGTATATTCTTATATTATTATTAATTATTGTATTATTTCCATATAAACAACTGTAAACCTACTTTTGGCCTACCCTGTATATCCAAAATATATGAAAATTCATATAACTCAATAGCAAAAAACAAATAATCAAAATAAAATGAACAAAAGACATGAATAGACATTTCTCCAAATGGCCAAGAGGTACATGGAAAGCTACTTGACATCACTAATCATTAGGGAAATGCACATCAAAAACACAATGAGATATGACCTCATGTCAGTTAGAATGGCTATCATTAAAAAGACAAGAGATAAAAAATGCTGGAGATAATGTGAAGAAAGGGGAAACCTTATCTATTCTTGGAAGATTATAAATTGATACAGCCACTATGGAGAACAGAATGGAAATCCCACAAAAAATTAAAACTAGAACTACAACATTATCTAGCAATTCCACTCCTGGGACTATATCCAAAGGAAATGAAAACACTAACTAAGAAGATATCTACACCTCCATATGCATAGCAGCCTTATTTACAACAACCAAGACATGGGAAAAAAACCAAGTGTCCATTGATGAATGAATGGATAAAGAAGTTATGCTACACACACACAAACACTGAAACATTATTCAGTCATAAAAAAAGAAGAAAAGCCTGCCATTTACAACAACATGGATAGGCTTGAGAGCATTATACTCAATGAAGTAAGTCAGACAGAAAACAAATACTATATGATCTCATTTATATGTGGAATCTAAAAAAACAAACACAAAAAAATACTCAAAACTCACAAATACAGAAAACAGATTGATGGTTGCCAGAGGTGAGGGGTAGGGTGTGGTAAAAAAGGGTGGAGGTGGTCAAAAGGTACAAACTCCCAATTATAAAATAAATAACAGCCCTGGCCAGTTGGCTCAGTGGTAGAGCGTCGGCCTGGCGTGTTGAAGTCCTGCATTTGAATCCCAGCCAGGGCACACAGGAGAAGCACCCATCAGCTTCTCCACCCTTCCCCCTCTCCTTTCTCTCTATGTCTCTCTTCCCCTCCTGCAGCCAAGGCTCCATTGAAGCAAAGTTGGCCTGGGCACTGAGGATGGCTCCATAGCGTCTGCCTCAGGCACCAGAATGGCTCCAGTTGCAATGGTGCAATGCCTCAGATGGGCAGAGCATCTCCCCCTATTGGGCATGCCGGGTGGATCCCAGTCAGCCACATGCCCCAGTCTATCTCTCTGCCTCCCCCTTCTCACTGTAGAAAAATACAAATAAAATAAAATGAAATAAGTAACATTGATGTAATAATGTACAGCATGGTTACTATAGTTAACAATACTGTATTATAGATTTGAAAGTTGATAAGAGGAGATCTTACAAGTATCACAAAGTTACACACAAAAAATGGTAACTCTGTGTGGTATGATAGTGGATGTTAACTAGACTAATGTGATCATTTTGCAGTATATACAAATATTGAATCAGTATGCTGTATATCTGAAACTAATATAATGCTGTCAATTAAACCTCAATAAAAATGTAATTAAAGTAAGTTAGTTGAATGAAGTACTTTCAGCAAGGCTCAGCCAGCACCACCCTGGGCACACTCACCACCACATCGCTTGGTGTACAGCTCCACCACCGCTGAGGGTGGGACCTCCACCGCTCCCTCTGTTCTCCACACAGCACCAAGTCACTGAACAGCAGCATCTGGCTCCAGGTTGGGGAGAGGTCTGAGAAATGGCCTGGAAGCTGGGGCTAAATAAATAATATTGCAAAACCTCTCCTATCACTCCAAATACTCTTAACCCAGCTCTGTTTTTTTTCTTTTCACTTAGTACCTATCACCTAGTAAAATATTATATAATTTAATATTATATCTACTGTTTATTATCTCCCCCACCAGGATGTAGCCTTCGTAAATGTCTTCTTTCAGCAATTTCCAATCAGTGTGTCACAAAACATGCAAAACCTGACTATTTAGTCAGGGACACTGACCTCTATTTCCCAAGATTGTCAAATAAAAAAATGACATTGTGTATATGTACCACAGCTTTTTAATCCACTCATCCACTGAAGGACACTTGGGCTGTTTCCAGATCTTAGCTATTGTAAACAATACTGCAATAAACATGGGGGTGCATTTCTTCTTTTGAATCAGTTATATGGTGTTCTTGGGGTATATTCCTAAAAGTGGGATAGCTGGGTCAAAAGGCAGTTCCATTTTTAATTTTTTGAGGAATCTCCATACTGTTTTCCACAGTGGCTGCACCAGTCTGCATTCCCACCAGCAGTGCAGGAGGGTTCCCTTTTCTCCACATCCTCACCAGCACTTGTTATCTGTTGTTTTGTTAATGAGTGCCATTCTGACAGGTGTGAGGTGGTATCTCATTGTATTTTTAATTTGCATTTCTCTAATGATTAGTGATATTGAACATTTTTTCATATGCCTATTGGTCATCTGTATGTCCTATTTGGGGAATTGTCTATTCATTTCTTTTGCCCATTTTTTGATTGGATTGTTTACCTTCCTGGTGTTGTTGTACAAGTTCTTTATAAATTTTGGTTATTAACTTCTTATTAGATGTATTGGGGAGTATATTCTCCCATTGTGTGGGTTGTCTTTTTATATGTAAACACAATAAATTAAAATCATAAATTTTAAAAAATGACAGTCAACACAATAGCCATTCAGTGTGAATGAATTTAAACTACACCTATTTTTTTGTCAGATCAGCAAAAAATATATGAAAGCTATTTTTGTGACACAGAATTTTAGTAATTAATTTATATTGGCTTGAAATGAAAAAGGTTGAAAATTGCTGTCTAAACCTGACCTGTGAAGCTGCAACAGATAAAGCATCTACCTTGCACGCTGAGGTCTCCAGTTTGAATCCTTTGGCTTGCCCGGTCAAGGCACATACAGGAAGCTACTACTACAAGTTGAAACTTCCCACTTCTCCCTTCCCCTAAAAATCAATAAATAAAATCTAAAGAATGAAAATAAAATTGCTTTCTTAGTTTGTTTCAAGCAGACCTTGAAGTAAAGATGTGAAGTTAAGTAGTTCATCTGAAAGGCAATAAATACCAGGAAGCATAGTGACGGGGCTGGAAGTGAGAGAGGAAAGGGAAGAAAGCCACTATGGTGCATGCTAGTGAGCAAGTTACCACTAAAGAAACAAGCTCCATCCCACCAAGATCCCTAGGAATAACTGGGTGGGGTGTGCATCCCACACTTCACTGCGTGAGGATCACTCATGGACACTAACCCTACAGCATTCCTAGACTACCCACACGGCCACGCTTGCTTCAGTGGGTAGAAAACATCAGGCTGAAAGATGCAGGAAGATATTAGCATATATGGGAACTGTCTACAAGAGACCTCCAAGAAAAGCCAAAGAGATCTGATGGGCAGGTACCAAACACCTGGCTACCATAGAGATCTTTGTGCCTGTGTATTTGGGAGTTATTTGTTTGGGGGTTTTTTTAAACATAGTTGTTATACATTAGTTATGTGTGTTTTAATATCATGATTTGATATTTTGATGCCTTAAAATGTGATTATGACACTAGTTGTAGTAATCATCTGTCACCGTGAAAATTTATCACAGTATTATTGATTATATTCTCCTTCACCTTTTTCACCCATCCTCCCACCCCTTCCCCTCTGGTAATCATCCCTTTGATCTTTGCCATTTCTATATGTTGTTTTCTTTTGTCTGTCCATTTGTTTATTTCTTTGGATTCCACATATAGTCAAAACCATACGATATTTATCTTGCTCTGTCATACTTATTTCACTTAGCATAATACACTTTAGGTCAGGGGTCTCAAACTCAACTCAGCATGTGGGCCGCAGAGCAAGATCACAGCCATTCGGCGGGCCGCACTAGGTCTACAAAAGGCAACTATTATGCAACACTTTTCTCACTGCAGTTGAAAACAAAAAAAAATCAGTACAACAAGCACAATCATACATGCAGTTTACTCAGTGTCACAAAACGACCAGAAACTGTAGTTCGCATCACAACTACTGTTAACTAAGCTAATATCTAGCTAGGATGCTAGAGAAATGAAAAATACAAGTAGGCCCCTAGGCTTACTTAATTTTATCCAAAATATTTTGAACTTCGTGGATTAGTCTGTGGGCCGCACAAAATTGTTCGGCGGGCCGCATACGGCCCGCGGGCTGCGAGTTTGAGACCCCTGCTCTAGGTCCTTCTATGTTGTTTAAATTGATATATCCAAAATGTTGAGAAAAGACACTAAGACATAGTAAGCAAACAAGATTTCTGTATTGAATGTTGTTGAATGAATAAAGAGTCAAAAAAGAAGTCACATAAAACTGGAAAATATATAAAACTAAACAAAAAAGAAGGCTCCCACATATCATAACTTGTGGAATATAATTAAAATGGTACTTTAAGATAAGACAATAGCCAAAAGTGCTCATCTTACTAAATAATAAAGGTGAAAAATTAATCATCTTAGCACTCAATTTAAATCATTAGATAAAGAACAATAAAATAAGCTCAGAGAAATTCAAATAAAGATGATGAGAACATGAATAAAAGTTCATTTAAAATATAAGTAAGCCAAAAGTTGCTTTTTGCTGCTTAATTAAATTAAAATTCAATTAAATTTAATTTGTAAAAATTATCTACAGGCTGGTATTGTATTACCCATAATACTCTTTTTTTTTATTCTCTGATGCATCTGTAGTTGTATTCTTATTTTAATCACATTTTAGTTTGTGCTTTCTCTTTCTCTCTTTTTTCTTGGATTAATATTGCTAAGATCGATGACAATCTTATATTTTCACACAAAGTAGCTTTATACAAAGAATATCCCAGATCCAGAAAGCTTTACAGGCAAGTTTCTACCAAATATTCAAAGAACAAACTATGCCAATTCTATGCAAACATTTCCAAAGACTACGAAAAGAAGGAATAGTTTAAAGAGACTATTCAGTTGACTATTGCTTCAACAATGCTTAGTATTTTGCAACCAAAAATGATTGTGTGGGTGTTGGTACAGGAAGAGAAAAATAGATCAATAGAACTGAGCAAAACATCTTAGACCAGAACTATGCATATATACAAACATCATATATAATGCGATAGACTGAAGAACAGAAAGTACCATGCAATAAATTTTGCTGGAGTAAATGGTTTTTCACTTGGATAAAAATTAATTGAATTACAGGATGTAAATAAAAAGAGAAAAACTTGAAAAAGTTTTAGGGAAAAAATGTAGGTAAATTTCTTTATGAACTCTAGATAAAGGAGAATTTTTTTAACAGGACAAAGATGCACAGGCCTTAAGGGGAAAGACTGAAAATTTTAACTACTTTAAAATTAAGTATAATATGCAACACATACAACCCACAAAGGAGTTTAAAAATTACAATAAAAAGAAGAGCCTGTTAGAAAAAATGGGCAAAAGGACAAGCAGACACTTCATAGAAGCAGAGATAAGAATGCACAAAATTTGAAAAGGCTCTTGACTCTCACTGGAAATCAAAAAGTAAATCAAACCAGGACATTTTATTTTAAATGTACCAAACTGACAAAAATTAAATAACCAAGCAATAAGAAGTGCTGATGCAAAGGGAATTTTTATACACTACTGGTAAGAATATAAATTAATATGACTACTTTAGAGAACAATTTTTCTAGCAAAAATTATCTAACAATTTGTCTAGAAAAAATAATAATAATCTAGCAAAATGGAAATCCTGATATCTATCACTCATCAATTTTTAGTCCAAAATGTGTAATCTAGTGAAAGTTTTGCATATATTTACCAGGAGAAATGTATAAATGTATTCAAAACATTACTGTTTTTAATGGCAAAGAAAAGAACAACTAGAGCCCTGGCTGGAGAGCTCAGTTGACTCGAACATCGTCCTGAGGCACACGACTTACAGTTTCATCCCCAGTCAGGGCACACACAGGAACAGATTGATCTCTCTCTCTCTCTCACCCTTCCTCTTTCTCTAAAATCAACAAACAAATAAAAAAGAAAAACTAGAAACAACTCAAAATCTTACCAGGAAGAAAAATAAATTAACCAGCAAAGATTCAAAGAGCATATGAATAAACTATAGCTACATACACCAAACATGAATAAATCTAATATAAAAAAGTGAACAAAGCAAGTCTCAGAACACATACACTATATTTCCTTTCCTAAAATGTCAGAAGCATGCAAATATAAGTAATATATTATTTGAGAACATACAAGGTAAGGCTATAAAGAAAAAATTAGAAAATGCTAACCACACAATTCAAGATTATAGATTCCTCTGGGAGCAGAGGAAGAAGAGGGATACAGCTGGAAGAGCAACGTGGGGTACTCCATAGGTACTGAGATGTCTGTGTCTATATACACATTACTACCAGAACTATTATTAATTTTTAAAAATATCAATGCAAAAAACAACAGTTACCATTTTAGTACTTGTCTAAAATCACATGCAGTTGCCTAATGGCAACACACAAAGGATAAGGGAGAATGAAAGCTCTGTCTTCCCACAGTTATTATAGTGTGGGCTGAGCCTTCTCAACTTGCCATTGATAACATCTTCCTACAGTTCTGGGTATTATCATATAAAGAAAATTCTACTGGCTGGACCCTTCCTGACTGACTACAGCCATCAAGAGAAAAGGACCTAGAGCAGCATACTACCGAATTGTGTTTTAACCAGACATATGCTCTGTAGGGATGCAACATATATTGCACAGACACACCAAAAACAATTTACAATAGTTTACCCTGTAGTTGAATTAAAATTTAAGTCTATTATGTAACTGTATATAAATTAGATTCAGTCTATTTTTAGAAACTCAGTTATTTAAAAGGCATTATGTCTGTCAGTTTCTTTTAAAGTTAAGTTTAGCAGTGACTTACATAGAGCTAAGCACTCGCCCACCCTTTGATACAGCAGTCTCACACCCACATATTTACCTAAGAGAAATGAATATGTATATCCACAAAAAAAAGTCTATATATCCAAAAAAGACCTACTCAACCAGCTCTTTACATAATAACCAAAAACTGCAAACAATCCAAATATCCATCAGTAGAAAACCAGATAAACAAATGGCGGTATATGTATACAATAAAACACTATTCAAAGAAGTATTAATTAACTACTGAGGCACATAACAATGTGACTGAATCTTAAATTTTTATATTTAGCAAAGAAGCCAGATACAATTATTATATAATTGCATTTATATAAAATTCAAAAGTGTCAGATTCTACCTATAGTGATTGAAAGCAGAGCAGGGGGAGGGGGGCACCTACCATTTGAGAATAATTAGAAATGAGCAGGAGGGGACTTTCTGAGTGACAGAAATGGTAAGCATCTTGTCATCGTGGTCACACAGTGTCATTTATCAAAACTCATGAACTCGTCCACTGAAGGTTCATTTCTTCATATATAAATCTTACCCTAAAAGGATATTAAATTTTGCATGTTACGTATCAGGTAAAATATTTTATTTTGGTAAATGAACACTATTCAGTCTCTGCTCTCTGGGGGAAAAAAATGGTTAAGACCACTTTAGTTACTTAATGTATTTCATATAAAACAGACTAATGTTGTTAATCTTTTTTAACAATAAACTATTGGGGGGAGCAGTCATATAATTATGTCTTATAGAAAAACTAGAATTGCCTTTCGTGCAAAAGGATGACTCTGGTCCTATTAGGGAGAGAGAATTGACAAGGTCAGATTGCTTTTAAGTTCTTATCTGTTGCCTGACCTGTGGTGGCACAGTGGATAGAGTCAACCTGGAAATGCTGAGGTTGCCGGTTCGAAACCCTGGGCTTGCCTGGTCAAGGCACATATGGGAGTTGATGCTTCCAGCTCCTCTCCCCCTTCTCTCTCTCTGTCTCTCTCTCTCCTCTCTAAAATGAATAAATAAATTAAAAAAAAAAGTTCTTAACTGTAATGTTTCTCCAGAGCAACAGAAATGTTTACGGAATACTCTGCAGATACACAAGCTGACCCTAGGCAAACCTTAAGTGTTCAAGTTAATGTCTGGACAATTCTTTTTACTTCTTTTCCCTTAAAAGAAACTATGCTCATTTTTTGTTTGTTTGTTGGGTTATTTTAGTGAGAGAGAGAGACAGGGAGAGACAGAGAGGAAGGAAGAAAGATGAGAAGCATCAACTCTTCATTGCATCATCTTAGTTGTTCTTTGATTACTTTCTCAAATGTGCCTTGACCAGGGGGTTCCAGCTGAGCCCGTGACCCCTTACTCAAGCCAGCAATCTCAGGCTCAAGCCAGCCACCTTGGATCATGTCTATGATCTTACACTCAAGCTAACGACCCCTCACTCAAGCTGGTGAGCCTATGCTCAAGTCAGTGACCCTGGGATTTCGAACCTGGGTCCTCAGCATCCCAGGCTAACACTCTATCCACTGTGCCACAGCCTGGTCAGGCTTGTTTTTGTTTTGAATCAAGATACCTCTCTCTCATGTGTCAACTCTCAGACCTGTTGTCATTTTAAATATTTCATTACTTATTATGGAATAAAGAACTTTATTTTTAGCAAGGGAATATAGAGCACTTGGGGGAAATGCTGATCTGTGTGTTAGGGTAATTTTGTCATAGGTAAGAAACAAGAAGATTTCTATCCCTTAGCTTTCCTTTAAAAAGAAATCTGCCCTGGCCAGTTGGCTCAGTGGCAGAGCATTGACCTAGTGTGTGGAAATCTTGGGTTTGATTACCAGTCAGGACACAAAGGAGAAGCAACCATCTGTTTCACCACCACCCTTTCCCCTCCTGTAGCCAAGGCTTGAATGGTTTGAGCAAGTGGGCCCTGGGCACTGAGGAAGGCTCCATGGCCTTGTATCAGGCTCTAAAAAAGCTTAGTTGCTGAGCAACAAAGAAGCAGTCCCAGATGGGTAGAACATCACTTATAGGATGTTTGCCAGGTGGATCTGGGTCAGGGCATATGCAGGAGTCTGTCTCTGATATTCCCCCCCTTTTAATAAAAAAAAATAAGAAAAATTTTAAATAAAATAAAATTTAAAAAATCATATTATCCCTACACTAACCCTGAGAGTTGTAGCCTTGATCATTTCAAAAAAGTTATAGAACTCAGCCTGGCCTGTGGTGACGCAGTGGATAAACCTTCAGCCTGGAATGCCAAGGTTGCCGATTCAAAACCCTGGGCTTCCCTGGTCAAGGCACATACAACAAGCAAGCAATGAACAACTAACATGAAGCAATTATGAGTTGATACTTCCCATTCCATGCTCCCCTTTCTCTCCTATCTCTGTAAAACCAATAAATAAAGTATTTTAAAAAAAAGTTATAGAACTCAAATAGAAAGAGAGAGAACTTAGCTCTTCTTCTCCGTGACCCTCCCCTTCCCTCATGGGACCACCTCTCTTTTTCACGTGAAGAATTATAAGCCTCTTTTGGCTTTTTGTTTCAAGTATTTCTCAAATGTTTCAGAAGATACGCATTTTTTTTAAAACACCTACTATAGTCCCCATTTCTCCTCTACTTAATTAATTTCATTCTTTACCTCCCCTGACATAGCCAGATGCTGAGAATACATTGTTCATTCTGTCCCCAGCACCAACCATCTCAGCCTGAATCTCTCCCTGAATTCTCCATTCTTACTGTTACATGATAATCAAGTGTCGATCCACAAGCAAATGGCCCAAAGCTTCACAAGCCAATTGTTTTTCCTTTTTATTGAATGTATTGGGGTGACACTAGCTAACAAAACTATACAGGTTTCATCTGATTCAATTCTTTCAAGGGACCGGCAACAACAGGGGTCAGTACAATAGAGAAACTGTTAAGAAAAAAAAAAGGTGAAGCTCAGACTCTGGCTGGATGACTCAGTGCATAAAGTGTTGTCCTGGCACACCAGAGGTCATGGGCATGACCTATGGTCAGGGCATGTAGGAGAAGCAATTAATGAGGGTACAACTAAATGGAACAACTAAGTAAAACAGTGAGTTGATGCTTCTCTCTCTCAATCTTTCTCAAATCCATGGAAAATTAACCTGAAACAAGAATAAGCTCCAGCCTTGTCCACAGTGATTCAGATAGCCCAGGAACTCCTCATGACTTTTAAAAGGGAGCATTCATTATAATCATCTCTTTTTTTTTTTCTGTCAGTATCAGGAGCTTTTATTCTGTGCCACAGACTAGCAATATCTCCTTTCCTAATACTAGATTAATTTTGGAACCATCTGTACCAACCAAGCCTGCGAAATTGATGCTTAACCTTATTAATAAGGCTTTTTATTTAAAACATTAATAAATAATTAACAGAAGATCAACTCACAGATGGGTTTTAGCTTTTCAGCCTTGTTAAATACCAGATTTCCATTTACTGCATTGAAAAACACTAAGTAAAATCATAAGCACTTAAATCTGCTTGCTTTCTTAGAAAAAAGTCCCTTCAGATGAATTAAACTGGAAATGGAAGGACAATGGAATTCTCTTTATGTCAAGTGAATCTAGACTAGGCTCCAAATGACTGTGGTGTTCGTGCAGCAGCAGGGCAGCACCCTGGACAGTTCATTAGTGTGCCCAAGGAAGGTGAAATTCACTAGTGACATTTGGGAAGGAGATTACAACTTAAAACACTTTGCAATATTTAATTTGAAAAAAATTTAAAGGGGAAAAAATGCAGCCATCTTATCAGTGGACTGCTTCCATTTAAACAGTACAGTATAATAAGGAATTCAACCCAGTCTAATTTTTTAATTTTTTTCAATATTCAGGCCCACAAAGAACAGGCATATCCTACATTGAAAGATACACTCATTGCAAATGTATTGACATTGTCCAGGTTACAAAGAGTGTCTTACACAGAGACTCACCACACAAGAAGGGAATATGTTCTAGGGCTTCTAACAGAAAGAAAAGGTCTATATTTGTTGATGACACATGCTTTGGACAATCATACTCTCTCTTCAAACAACTCTCTCTGAGTTTCAATAATGTTTCAGTATTTCTGAATATGTTGGGGATAAAATTTGAGCACCATCTAATTTCATTTTTATTTTTTAAATTTTTATTTATTTTTTTGAGACAGAGACAGAGAGAGACAGATAGATGGACATATAGGGGCAGAAGACAGACTGGAAGGGAGAGAGATATAAGAAGCATCAACTCTTTGTTGCAGCACCTTAGTTTCTCATTGATTGCTTTCTCATATGTGCCTTGACCAGGGGACTACAGCAGACTGAGTGACCCCTTGCTCAAGCCTGCGACCTTGGGCTCAAGCTGATGAGCCTTGCTCAGATCAGATGAGCCCACATTCAAACTGGTGACCTTGGGGTTATGAACCCAGGTCCTCCACATCCCAGTCGGACACTCTATGAACTGCGCCACCACCTGGTCAGGCTAATTTCACTTTTATTGAGAAGAGTATAATCTCAGCTGAATGGATGCGAGGAATCTGCTGTAATAACTAAGAGTAGAAATAGTAGGATTCATATGAGGGTACAAAGAAAAGCCTATGCTCTCAAAATTTAAGACTGTTTTCATTAATCGAGACAGAGAAAGAGAATAATTTAAAGAATTAAACATATGGGATCAATTCATTCATTTAACCAAGAAAAATAAGCTGAGTGCCAGGCACTAGTAAGCCAAATACATTAATAAACCAAAAAATTATCTCTGCCCTCATGTAGCTTATATTCTAGCTAAGGAAAACAGATGATAAATTTAAAAACATAGCAAAAATTAAGCCACACAGAATGTAATGTAATAAGGTGCTCTGTGCCTATGGGAAGAAAAAGTAGCATAGGGGAAGGGAAACGGGAACTCCCACATTTGGGTAGGGCTAAGAATGATGGTCAGGGTAAAGTCCATGGAAATGGTAATGTTAAACAAAAACTTGATCAAACTTTCAGTCCTTAGTGGTAGATCATTCATTGAATAACCAAAAAGAGACAAAAATTTTAAGACAGGCGTTTTGTCAATTGAATCATGTCTATAAATATGTATCTATGTATATTTATTTTCTTTCAATAGACATAAAACTTTTTCTGTAAACATTTCATCTAAACCTCTATTAGGGTTATATTTTTAATCTGATGTGTCCAACCTGACCTTTTATTAACAGTTACTTGCTACATTATGGATTGACTGAAATCATGAAATTTTAGTATCAGTTATTAACATTTGATCCTTTGAAAATGTATGATGCAGAATTAGGTGACAGATATATTCAGCCTACAACTGAACCTGTATTGAGTGTTGTGTCAGGGGTCAGGAACCTTTTTGGCTGAGAGAGCCACAAATGCCACATATTTTAAAATTAATTCCATGAGAGCCATACAATGACCCGTGTACATTATGCATTATCCAATAAAAACTTGGTATTGTCCCAAAGGACAGCTGTGATTGGCTCCAGCCACCCACAACCATGAACATGAGCAGTAGGAAATGAGTGGATTGCAATACATAAGAATGTTTTATATTTTTAACGATTTTTTTTATTAAAGGTTTTCTGCAAGAGCCACATCTGGCTCACGAGCCAAAGGTTCCCAACCCCTGTGTTAGATGTTGTGGATACAGCTATTTTAAATATATAATCAATAATCTTAGAGAACTTGCAGTCATTACTTTAACTGATAATACTTATTAATGTTCCACCTTTATTACTATACTGACTGAAGTGCTTTATACTTCTTAGCTCACATAGCCTTCATGACAAGATTCTAAGACATAATCTTTTTGTATTCAGGTAAGGAATCTGAGGCCAAGAGTAGTTCAGTGACTTGCTCAAGGCAACAAAGCTAGTTAGCTAAAAAGCCAAGATTTGAGCCCGGGCACGAGCTAGCTCTCCTACCTCAAAGAGGATATAGACCAGTAAACAAATATGACCTGTAAGATAATAGAGAAGTGTGAGCAGATGACATTTAGATCTGCCTAAAATGGGGCAGGTCAGCATCCTCTTTTGAGCTCATGTGTCAGCTTTCAGTGGAAGCCTGCATCTCAGCATTTTACGTAGCACTGGTTCTGCAGCAGAGGTGGCAAACGCTGGGAAGAACTTCAAGCAGCCCTAAGCAGAAGCAGGAAGCGTGGCTCAGATGGTGTCAAAAGCTAGAGTCCACTCCGCCACCTTCCCACCAGGCATGATCCCTACAGGCTGGAACCAAGTCAGTTCTAGTGCTTTCCCTCCCCCCACAGACAGATGCCCCCAGAAATAGCCCTGCCATAGACTGCAGTTACAAAATCATGTTAAACAAAGTAATAAGATTTTTGCTTCCTTTGCACATTTACATGATTTTTATTTGCCTTTTTGCAAGTGTTTTTAATTAGAATTCTCCTGGACAAGAATACTCTATATATCCTGTGAACTATCTCATATAAAGTAAAGAAATTTACCTCAGTAATATTGTTTCAATGTTTTTAATAAGAACGGGTAAAGTGGCTATAAAGTTTAAACAGCTTTAGAGAAAAATGAAATCATTAGAATTTGTGTTCTAAGATTAGCCTATAAACATTACTGATTTACTTAACCAAATAACAAATTTAACAAATTAGTACTGTTTTATGATGGCAGGGCAGAGCATGATTAAAGATAATTAAGCCTTAGATAAGGAATTTATAGAAATAATAAATTTTAAAAATATATTAAATTGACATCATCCTGCCCTTTTTTTGTAGTTTGCTAAACTGTGTTACTTAGTTAAAGTAGATAACCTGAACTGTCTAAGATATATCAAATTCAATAAGGAAAGCTGTCATGAGGTCTATGCCCTTTGCACCTCAGGTGTCATGGGTTCCCCAAGCAAATTTCTTAGTGGAGAAAACAAGAAAGTGTTAGAAGCTATTGTCCCAATGAGGCAAAAACAACTGAAGAGAAAGGACAATGAAATTAACTTTAAAAAGCTGGCAGTGTAGAAACACATTGGATAAGCACCAACAATCTTAATACTTCTCAAGGACCTCATAATGCAATAATTGACATTCATAATTGAGAAATACAAATTGGTAGTTACAAAATAGACTTGGGGATATAAAGTACGGCATAGGAAATACAGTCAAGAACATTGTAATAACTGTGTATGGTTCCAGGTGGGTACTGGGAATATCAAGGGGATCACTCTATAAAGTGCATGACTGTCTAACCACTATGCTATACACCTGAAACTAGTACAAAATAATATTGAATGTAAATCATAGTTTAAAAGAAGAAGTAATACAGATAGGAGTTATATAAATGGCTTTGGCAGCAAAAATAAAAATAAAATACAAATAATAATTGACATTCATAATAATGCACCCTAAACATCAAGAAGGGGTTAAATCATATTTATTATTCACTGTTTACCAAAGGATAAAGGTGTTATAATCTCTATGGAATGGTTTAAAAACTGGGAGCTTCGAAGTATCAGTTGTGACTATGCTCATATGGATTAAATTTCCTTCAAAATGCCCCACCAACATGATGAAGCTTTTTATAATATCAGGGATAACTGGTGAAGATGCTAATTAGAAATTCAACAACATGTGTTCCAGTTTCTATTACCTCCTTTTGGCAGAACTAGTAACCTCCCAGAGTCCCTTGCTTGTCAACTGCAAGAGTTTGCTGACACCTGTCCTCCTTACCAAACAAGATATTTATAAGAATTATAAGAGGTTTATTTTTACATGAGAACACTGTCAAAAGTTGAAGGAGCTTCCTCAATGCAATAAATTATTATCACTGAATAAATTGTAATAAATAATTTATCCTTAACACTTTTCATTAGGTCAATCTACTGACATCTTCTATAATAAAAATGATAACGCTTCATTACTACTGGAAGATCCTGTGGTTGGAAGTGTACTTGAGTAGCACTGAACTAGTCAATGGTGACAGGACACAAAGAACCTGGTTCCAGCATTGGCCACACTCACAGGTTTTACTAAAATTCTTTTCTCAGCCCTATATATGAATTTGGATAAATTAAGCATTGTCCTTTTTTATAATAAGTGAATTAATCGCCAACTTCCCATCAGCTATGAGATAATCGACCTACTTTAGCATTTTAAAATTAAAAAGTGAACAGACCTCTGTCAATGGCTTCAGTTCCCTTCTTCAAATTTCCTCAACTTAATTCTAAATTCTTTTTTGACAATAAAAATCTCAGATTGATTATGCCGAAACTGCTGGTCAGTCCTACAGAGAATTCCTACTGAGAGAGTACTGGAAATGCAGAATGGAAACCAGACATGGAGCAGAGAGCAGGAAGGAATGGAGGGCTCTGTGGGGAGCCCAAGGCACAGAGCGAAGCAGAGGGAGCTTAAACCCAGATGCCAAGTCAGCACTGTGAAGAGGTCTTTGAGCAAGGAGGAGGTGAAGGCAGAGTTAAGAAGAAACATGATTGTATCAGTTTTCTATTGCTGACATAAATTGGCACAAATCTAATGGCTTTTAAAACACACATTTATACTGTTATTCCAATAAATTCAAGTTTACAAAAAGAAAGACATTTACCTTGAGATCATCATCAGGGAAGTGGTAAAAAAAATCTATGTAACATAATTCATATCAAATAAAATTTATAGTCACCCAAATTAGAAATAGCTATAGGGCTGTTTATCAATAGATAAATGATTACACAGTGAACTATGACTGTATACATAATGAAACCCATTTGATAATGCATATGTTTACATATAACACATACAGGAATGGAGTTGTTATTAATTTTATTTGATTCTTTATATTTTCTAGTATATTCTAACTTCCTACAATAAAAAATATATATTTGTGTTTTTAGAGGAAAAAAAGCATTATTTAAATAAAGTTGTATCATAAATAATATCAAACTTTAAGAAATAAATAAATTCATAGATAAAAAATTCATAATGAACTCACAAAATCTGAATAAAGTCTGGAGTTTAGTTAACAGTAATATACCAATGCTGTTTTCTTAGTTTTGGTAAATGTATTATAAGGAAATTTAGATAATATTGGCCAGTAGGATATGATTGGGAAATATACAGTTCATCATCAGTCCTTTTATAACCTTAGAGAGCCAGCCAGTTGGGAGGTATCGGAGGCTTGTCTTTGGGGCTTCGTCTGTGGTTATCTTTGTGATTTTTCTGTAAATCTAAAATTATTCACAAATAAAAAGTTTACTTTAAAAATAAATAAATAAATGTTTCCAGAAAACATATACACATACCTTTATAACCTTACAGTTCTATATGGTTAACAAGTCCGACACAAGTATCACCAGGCTAAAATCAGGGTGTCATATTTCTTTTTGTAAACTCTAAGATCCGTTTCCTCTCCTTCTCCAGCTTCTAGAGGCCAGCTGCAACTTTTGATTCATGGCCGCTTCCTCCAGCTACAAAGCCAGCCGTGGAGGTCAAGTGCGTCTCACACCACATCACTCTGACCTCTTCTGCCACCTTCTTTGATGTTTAAGGACTCCTGTGATTAGATTGGGCTCACCCAGACAATTCAGGAAAATCTTCCCCATCTCAACTTTAATCATGTCTGCAAAGTTCCTTTTGCCATGTAACATCACATATTCACAGGTCCCAAGGACTAGGACTTGGGCATCTCTGCTGGAAGAGAGGGTGACATTATTCCGCCTGCCACAGTGTTGTAGGTAAGAGGTGATACAGCAAAAAGCTATCACAGTATTTCTATTGAATTTATTGGGGTGACAGTTAATAAAATTATAGAGGTTTCAGGAGCACAACCCTGCAATACATCATCTATGCATTGCATCATCGTTTTATTCCAGTCTTGCTCCCCTCTGCCAGCTTTTCGCACAGCAGTCGATGAGCTTGGAAACACTGACCACGTTATGTCTGGCTCCTGCTCAGACTCCTTTAGTGGCTTCCGGCCCTTCTGAGCAAAACAAACACTCTTCATCACAGCCTATTAGGGGCTACATAATTTAGCCCACTGTATTTAAAACTTCTTGAACTGGTACTCACAGTAAGAAATTCTTTTTTAAATCATAACTCAGCGTGTATGTATGTCTAGTTTCACAAACCAGTATTCATCCTTCCTATAGACTATGTTCTCTGATACTTTCAATTCTGATCTATTCTTTTTTTATTATTTATTTTTAATGCTGCTCACAACTCATGAATGAATAGTGACTCTTGGTTTGGAAACACTCATCTGACCTGACCCTACTTTCTCACAAGCTCCAACTCCTAGCATTGTGTCATACTCTCTCAGAAGTAGGCACCCTGACCTCCTACCTCAGGAGGACCTTTAATGGGACTATTTTCTCCAGAACTTGTCAGGACCTGCTCCCTCACCCCTCTGAGTATCTGCTCACTTGTTCCTTTACCAAAGATCACCCCCAATGACCCCAAATATAAGAACCCTTCTCCCACCCCCAGCATTGTTTCCTATCCCTTGTCTTGCTTTAGTTTTTATTCACAACACTTATTACTGCTTTTCGTATTATTTCTTTGTTTCTTCTCTCCCACTGGAATGAAAGGTCTGCTAGGACGGTCTTGTTCCTGATGTAATCCTAGTGCTTGAACATGGCCCCCAATACACAGGACAGACTCAAGAATTAGTTAGAGGATGAATAAATAAAATGTGAGGCAATGGAATAAATCGACTGGTAGAATTAAGAAGACACAGGTTACTGAAAGAAATTACTAGTATTATTACAATTTATAGAATTAACTATAAACATTGTTAATTATCATTTATTGACTATTTATACCATGCTAGACATTGTGCAGACCATCTTAAAGAAGTTATTTCTAGTTGTCGCAACAGCTTTGTAGGGTACTTATTTTTACAGGTGGGGAAACTGAAGCTCAGAGATGATAAGTTTCTGGTCCAGGGTTACATGATCTGTGAAAACAGCCAATTTTTATCATATATAACATTTTTTGTCAGGCTTTGTTCTAAGTAGTTGATGTGGGGGTTCTTTTGTTATTCCCATTTTACAGATTAGAAAATTAATGCATATGACTTGCTCAAAGTCAAACAGTTAATAAGTAGTGGCACCAGAAATTCAACACAGGCAGTCTGGGACCAGTGCCTACACAGTCCTACTGCTCAAAGGTCCAAGCACTAACAGCATCAGCATTATCTGGGAGATCACTAGCAACGCAGAATGGCATGCTCCATCCCAGGCCTGCACCCCCATGAGATCTCCAGCTACTCATAAACACAATTGAAAAGCTCTGCTCTGAACCATACTGCCTCTCAGGCAGGCTAGCAAAGATGGACAGAACTAATTTTATGACAGTAGGACTATAATATATATATCATATATATATATTAAGATATATATATGATACATATATTTTTTGTATTTTTCTAAAGTTGGTAACGGGGAGGCAGTCAGACAGACTCCCGCATGCACCCGACCAGGATCCACCCAGCATGCCCACCAGGGGGTGATGCTCTGCCCATCTGGGGAGTTGCTCTGTTGCAACCAGGGCCATTTTAGTGCCTGAGGCAGAGGCCATGGAGCCATCCTCAGTACTCGGGCCAACTTTGCTCCAATGGAGCCTTGGCTGCGGGAGGGGAAGAGAGAGACAGAGAGGAAGGAGAGGTGGAGGGGTGGAGAAGCAGATGGGCGCTTCTCCTATGTGCCCTGGCCGGGAATCGAACCCGGGACTCCTGCATGCCCGGCCAACGCTCTACCACTGAGCCAACCAGCCAGGGCTTAAATAATATTTTAATGCAAGTATTATATGTAATTTTACATGAATTTAACAAAAAATAATAATCTGAACAAAACTAGAGGAAACTAATGAACTTCATATATGTGCCTATTCACCCCAAAACATTATATTCTATCAGGTAAGAGCAAAAAAAGTACATTTAGAGACTAAAATCACCATGTTTTCCTTATGCTTAACCTCATGTTTCAGCTTCAGATCACATCAACCTACTCCCTGCTATGAAAAATGTCAAAATTGTTTCCTTCTTCCCTCTTTCCACCTCTTTTCCCCACCTCCACATTTATCTTGGTATTTTGCTATCTCTTTTGGTCACTAAGATTAAGTAACATTTCCACCCTATTGCACCACTCTAATCCCCTAGTTATTTAGTCTGAATGCAGAATTTCCTTGGACTCAATGGTCCTGCCACAGTTCAATGTGCCTCAACCACATGCTCTCCATTTCTGAGTTCAATATTTTGCTTAATTCTTTGATTGGCTGGGGTTGGGGGGGGGGTGCCAGGGGAGATGTTTTATCTGTTTGCTTGCTTGATTGCCAAATAATGCTTTTTAAAAGGGATCATGGGTATTAGATTTAATAAATCCTTTCATTTTTAAGAATGCTTACCTTCAGCCCTTATAAATAAATAAAAACTTGGCCAACTAAATTATATGGGAGTCATAATATTTCTCCAGAACTCTGTAAACACTGTTCCTTTGTGTCCAAAAATTTTCTCACACCCTCTTTATCTTTGTTGTTCGTTTGTGTGATAAGAACATTTAATATTAAATCTACCCTTTCAGCAAATTTTTAAGTACACAAGACAGTATCATAACCTTAAAGTTTCATGTGTATCACCTTATTTTATTCTCTAGTCTGGGGATATAATGAAAATTTCCTAGTAAAGTTCTAATGCTAGCTTTGGGACATAAATCGTTATTTGAAAATTTATTATTAAAATAATCTGAATTTTTTCCATAAAGTTTCCAGGAAGCATAAAGACTTCTGGGCAACATACGACATTAATAATAACACCTAACATTTGTTACATGATTTATAGTTTATAAAATGCTTTTAGAAACAAGAGATAGAGTTATTCTCTTCTGGGAAAGCCTGAAGAAACATAATATGAACTTTCTAGAGAGGTCATACATGAGCTCCTTAGAGAAATCACACGTGAACTCCTTAAAGAGGTCACACGGGACCCCCCTGCATGTTTTCTCCCAGAATTGCCTCCTCCTTCTTCAACTGCAGCTCCTCCCTTGGATTTCTCATATGGATTAGGCATCTCATCTCTTCTCTTTAGAGGCCAATTCCTTTTTTGTGTGCACCTCTCTATTCCAGTATGAACAAAAATTGATGTGAACTCTCTTTCCACCACTTGTAAGTTGAGTGACTCTACGTGTCACTGACCCTCAATTTCTTCGTATATAAAACTGGAAATAAGAACGCTGACCTCAGGATTGCTCTGAGGGCTTATTCTTACATGGATTTTATTATGCTGTTTATAGGGTCCTCGACCTTAACCATTACTCAAAAACAGAAAAGCCTATCCATGGTCTCACTTTTAGGCTTAGGCACATTATTTTTCAGTTTCCATGTAACTGGAGTTGTTGCATTTGAAGATTTTTTAAATAATCATTTTGAGATCTTTTTTTATTAGAAGCACCTCATATTATATTACAATCAGAGAACATGATCTGTATGATAGCCATTTGGGGGGATATAGTAAGACTTGACTTCTGACTTATATGTGGTTAATATTTATAAATATTGCAATCTGTGTTTGGAAAGATTATATATTCTCTACATTCTTAATGGGAAGATATGTATATCTCTTTATCTTTCTATTTTTCCATATATTAGGTCAAGCTTGTTAAATGTGTTGTTCAACTTTCCCACATCCTAAATGTTTTTCTGCTTTTCTATTTCAAGAGAAGTGTATTCTATCTCCCCCTATGACTGCAGACTTTGTCAATTTATACATGTATTTCTGTAAATTTTTAGTTTATATATTTTGAAACTATGTTATTAAGTGTATCTAGTAATACAGTGTATTTGATCTAGTATTGTATCTGGATACCCTCCTGGTAAACTGTCTCTTTCATCCACAGTTATCCTTTTTATCCCTAAGATTGTTCTATAACTTAAACTCTAGTTTCATATTAACAGTTATACCAGGTTTCTTTCAGTTACCATTTGTCTGATATGTGCTTGCTTTTCTCTTCTCTTTATTTTTGATCATTCAAGTCATGTCTCCTCTAAATGGAAGTGGGGGGAAACTGTTTTCCTTCCATTTGAGATTTTATGTCTTTTAACCAACAAATTTACCTGATTTATGTTTATTATCATTATTAATATACTTGATTTTTCTTTCTTCCATCTGACTTTGCACTCTCCACAATTTGAGCTGGATCTCAAATGCAGGGTTGAGTCGCTCCTACTGTGCCTTTTACAGCAGATTATCACTAACTGTCACCCCTCACTGCTGTGCACTTCCCACTTCCCTCCTGCATACAGCCCCATCTGTGTGGTTAGTTTTACTAAGAACTGACTGTAAACCGTTTTCCAGAGTGGCTGGAAACTTTGAACTTTCACCCCCTCTGCACAAGAGCTTGTTCATCTCCCTGCATGCTTAACATTGTATGTTCACCACCGGTCTACTTTTCATAACTTGACTGATGTAAAATATCTCATTATTCTCTTCACTTACAATTCTGATGATCGGTGATTTTTAGCATTCTTTCTTCATATATTTATACTTTCTCAGGATTCTCCTACAAGTGGTTCATCCATAAACTTGCCTACTTTTCTATTGGCTTTCCCATATTTACTTAGAGATTTGGGTCTTTTATATGTTATAGATACAGAACTAATATCTTGACAATTTTAGACATTGTACATAAATTTTTCCAGTTTTCATCTTTCTATTAACTTTTTCTATAATGTCCTTGGTCAAACAGTCTGTAGATCTTTATCTTACAGTTTCTGCTTTCAGGAACTTTCCTAAAAAGTCTCTTTTTTTAACCCTAGACCACAGAAATATTCCTTTACATTATTACCTGTGAGTTTGATAGCAATACTTTTTCTCATGAGTTCGATAAGCCATCTAGAATGCAGAGATTCAGCTTTATTTTTCTTTGCATGGTACACTAGAAAAGTTTTCCCAGCATATCTACAAAACAAATAAAAACCTCACTAAAATCCTGACTAGGATAGCATTAAATGTATAGAATAATTTCAGAAAATTTGACATCTTTACTATTAGGTTGAACTCTCCCTGAACGTACTATTTCTCTGTTTATTAAGATCTCTTTTATGTCCTTTAATATAACTTGAATGATTCCTCTATAAAAATCTTGTATATACTTTTATAATTTGTTAGATTGTGGATCAATTTAGTTGCTATTGTGAATACTAGTGTGTTTTCTTTTATATTTTATATTTATTTCTCCTAATACAGGAGTACTATTGATATTTGTAAGCTAACATTGTATATGACAACCTTGCTAAACTCTTTTTTGTTATAATAAATTTCTGATGGTTGTGTTGGTTTTCTAGGTATACAATTAAACCAACTGCAAATAAAGACAGTTTTATCTTTTTCCATATAATTTTGCATCTTATATAACTTCTTGTCATATAACTTTGATCAGAATATCCTCTATGATAATAAGCACTGGTGATGATAAAAGGCATAGTTTGCTTGTCACTAATTTAATGGCACTGTGTAGAAAATTTCACCATTACTATAATGCTCACTGTGGTGTTAGATACAGACTTTATTGAGTTAGGAAACTTTCTTTCTTTTACAGTTGACCTAAAGGTTGAACTTCATCAAAAAAAATATTTTTCTTCATCTACTGATATAATCATAAAATCATTCATAAGATTATTCTCTTATTCTATGAAAGGGGTAAATTGTAATGTTGGCCTTTTTGAGGTTAGAATACCTTACATCAGTTAAGTTCTACTAATCACATTAATTCATTGTTAGATTCAGGCAAAAAATATTTTCTTTAGGATTTGTACATTAGTGATCATAAATAAAATGGGTATAAATTTCTTTTTATTGTACAATTATTTTATAATTTCAAAATCTAGGTTTCACTGGGTTTAAGAACAGTTTTTTCTCTTTTTCTAGTCACTTTATAATTTTAAGAAACTAGAATTATCTACCCTTTGAAAGTCCAGTAAAATACTGTACAACCATGTAACCCCTCTATTTTGTTTCAGTTTTTTCTCCTTTCTTTTCTATCTTCACATGATAGAATCTCTTAATTCCCTTTTCCTCCACATTTGTTTTCATGGCTTGATTTTCTTCTATATTTTTTAGTTATGACTTTTAGTGTTTAACATGTATAAATGACTAACAAAGTCTGAAATTAATATCTACATCATGCTCTTAATCACAATGGACTTCAGTCCTCTTCGCACCACTCAGCCACCATGATAGTACTGTGGAATATTTAACTGTCACTCAAATGAACTTTACTTTTACAGTCAGTGCTTATTCAGATTGACCGATATGTTAGTTCTCCCTTGCTTCTTGCCTCTACTTCCTGCCTTCAGAGTTCAGTGTCTTCTCTCCTGACTTGCATTGTTCTGCAGCTCTTAGTGCAATGGTCTCTAAGTCGTGAATGTTCTTATTAATTGGAAAATGTCTACCTTATACCTTTGCTCTCGTATTATATTTTAGCTTGGATAGAATTCTGTGTTAACAGTTATCTTCACTCAAAACTTGTGCACTATTTTTCCATTTCCTTCAGCAGTCTACTGTGGATGAGCTACCTCTCAGCAAGCAATTACTCTTTTCACTCGGGTTGCTCCTATATTACTATTGTCTGTCTTAAATGGTTCTGCAGTCTTCCCCATAGGATGTCTCTATGTAAATATATGTCCTATTCTTAAGAACCTTTGTGTTGAGTCAACATGGGGATGGATATATTTCTTCAATTCTGTAAGAAAATATCAGGTATTATATCTTCAAATATTTCTTCTGCCCTTCCTTTTATTTTCACTATCAGGCTTATACTGGGCCTTATTCTCTCCTCAATGTCACTTAGCTGTTCTTCCATAGTTTCTAAACTTTTATCTTTATATCTTTTGCATTGGCACACTAGGTAACTTCGTCAGACCCATCTTCCTCTTTGTTAATTATTTCTTTGTTGTACCTACTATGCTATTTAAGCCATTTATTAAGTTTGTCATTTCAATAACTATTTTATTTTTAGAAGTTCTGCTTGACCTTTTCAAATCTACATGTTCTTTTTCTATAATGTCAGTTCACTTATTATGCTTTTCTTCTTTCATTAAGCTCTATAAACCCTTTAAATATACTTATTGTATAAAATCTTTTCTATTTTCCACTTCATGGAGTACAAATTCTCCTACCTCTCACATCCTTAATTTTCTCTCATGATGCATAATTTTCTCACACAATTTATAATTTTCATTATGAGCTCATCTTCAGTGCGGGTAGAATTTCCTAAGTGGTCTCCAGGCCTCTGAATGGAGGAATCTGTATGAAGTGTTTTAATATTTGCTTTTCTGAGGATTTCAAAATCACTTGAAAAAGTTTTATGAATCATTGGTTTTCCAATACCTTAACAGCAAAGTAAATTAAATTTGGGGTCTTCATTTCACTTGAAGACCCCAAATTGAACTTTTTTTATATCATTTATAGCCCTTGGCACCCAGAAAATTTCCTTACGCTGCCTTAGTTTTTCCCACTCTTTCTATTGATGCAATAGCTATCCATCCCCATGCCTCACACAAGAGCTCCCCTCCGACTCTCTGCAGCACCAGTCCATGTTTCCTGTGCATCGGCGCTGCCAGCTTTTCAGTACACTCTTTATTTTGTACTTAGGTATCTCATTTATTAAAACTTAGGTTTTATAATTATTATTACATATTATATACATATTACTAAACATAATTATTAAATATAAATAAATGGTCTCATTATTAAATAATAATTATTTTAATGGTTTAATATATTTGAAAATATTAATTGTAATGAACCCATAATTTAAAATAAGTAATATATTACTATTTGTAAGTATATATATAGCTAAATAATAAATAGTATAAATTATATTTAAATAATTGAACATATTATTAAATATAATTATTATTTTACTGTTTAATTCAGATGTGTCCGTGTAGCATGAAAAGTGCAAATCTATGTCAGTTTGATCCTTTTTGTTGCTGGAAGTTTCAGTTTGGGTTATATAACATATATTGTGGGTGTGTGTCTGTGTGTGTGTCCATGTATGTGTCTGTGTACATCTGTTATATGCAGAAGTTTAGATTCTTTCCTAATTGTCTTGCCTAATCATTAGTTCTTTTTTTTTTTTTTTTACAGGGACAGAGAGGGAGTCAGAGAGAGGGATAGACAGGAATAGACAGACAGGAATGGAGAAAGATGAGAAGCATCAATCATCAGTTTTTTGTTGCGACACCTTAATTGTTCATTGATTGCTTTCTCATATGTGCCTTGACCATGGGCCTTCAGCAGACCAAGTAACCCCTTGCTCAAGCCAGCGACCTTGGGTCCAAGCTGGTGAGCTTTTGCTCAAACCAGATGAGCCCGCACTCAAGCTGGCGACCTTGGGGTCTCGAACCTGGGTCCTCTGCATCCCAGTCCGATGCTCTATCCATTGCGCCACTGCCTGGTCAGGCTCAAGCCCAATTCTTGATTTGAAACATCCTACTCAGTTATTCCCAGCATTTACTCATCCAGCTTAAAGGCACACTTGGAGAAGTCCAAATCAAAGCAGTTAGGCTGTTCACTGAAGTCTTTCTTTAAATCTGAATTTCTATGTCCTCATAAAACAATAACTTTTTTTACTCTTTTAAGAAATTAATGTTATATAAAGGGAGTGACTGCTCTTTTGTAATCCAGAACTATAGTTCCCTTGGCTCACTAAGCAATACCTTCCTTCCCTAGTCTTATGCACAGTTACTAGATATATCTATTTCCCTTTCAGTGAGGTTGCCCTCCTAATTAAAAGCACTTTAATACCTAGAACACAAGAAATGTGCTTTAAAGACAGTCCTATTAAATGACAGTTTTTACTATTTCATTACAAACACCATCAGAAATAAAGATGAAAATCTAATCTTATATGCAAAAGAAATCTCTGCTGTTTTCAGAATTCTTCTAAAGTATGATGCTTTGTCAATATAAGGTAAACATTTCATGAACATTAATACACTTATACTATTTGCTATTCAACATGGCCCCATGTTGGGGGAAAAGGCCTTTGTTAATAAACAGTATGTGAGAAAGAATTTTATTTTTTATATATTATATAATAAATATGTATACATATATATCATAATACCTTGTTTTGAGGGTTGAATTATAGTCTCTCCAAGAACAAAAGTAAAGTAAGGCTGGGCTATGATCTAAAATATGTGAGAGGCCCTGGCCGGTTGGCTCAGCGGTAGAGCGTCGGCCTGGCGTGCGGGGTACCCGGGTTCGATTCCCGGCCAGGGCACATAGGAGAAGTACCCATTTGCTTCTCCACCCCCCCTCCTTCCTCTCTGTCTCTCTCTTCCCCTCCCGCAGCCAAGGCTCCATTGGAGCAAAGATGGCCCGGGCACTGGGGATGGCTCCTTGGCCTCTGCCCCAGGAGCTAGAGTGGCTCTGGTCGTGGCAGAGTGACGCCCGGAGGGGCAGAGCATCGCCCCTGGTGGGCGTGCCGGGTGGATCCCGGTCGGGCGCATGCGGGAGTCTGTCTGACTGTCTCTCCCTGTTTCCAGCTTCAGAAAAATACAAATAAATAAATAAATAAATAAATAAATAAAATATGTGAGAAAAAGATCAATATGCCTAACCAGGCAGTGGTGCAGTAGATTAGAGCATTGAACTGGGACACAGAGGATCCAGGATCAAAACCCCTAGGTTGCCAGCTTGAGTACAGGGTCACTGGCTTGAGCATAGGATCATAGACATGACTCCACGGTCGCTGGCTTGAGCCTAAAGGTAGCTGGCTTAAAACCCAAGGTCACTGGCTTGAGCCCAAGGTTGCTGGCTTGAGCTTTTAAAGGGTCACTCACTCTGCTGTAGCTCCCAGTCAAGGCAGGCACATATGAGAAAGTAATCAATGAACAACTAAGGAGCCACAATGAAGAATTAATGCTTCTCATCTCTCTCCCTTCCTATCCCTCTCTGTCTCTGTCACAGGAAGGAAGGAAGGAAGGAAGGAAGGAAGGAAGGAAGGAAGGAAGGAAGGAAGGAAGGAAGGAAGGAAGGAAGGAAGGAAGGAAGATCATGCTACAAATTCATGTCTATTACTCTTCAGAATGGGAGTGGAAATCTTTGTGTTTCAGGAAAACATTGTATTTACATCAGTTCTTTTGTTATTTGTTCATATTTATCCTTTAAACTACTTTAGTGAGGTCATTTTGAATTTAAAAATATGAATAATTGTTGGGCAGATAAAATATATTATGCTCACTTTGTTAAAGATGGTGCTGCCCACGTGGAAGCCTATTGCCCAGGTGATTCTTGGGATGGGCGTGATTATGTAAATATGTGTTGGGGGAGGGCTTTCGTGCCAAAAGGTTTTAAAAGGAAGAGAGATCAGACACGTTGTTCCGGGAGAAGAGTGATTATGTTCTAGGAGGAGCCCATGCTGTAGGAGAGCAGATAAAGGCCACATGGAGGAGGCCAGGAGAAGCAGCCAAGATGGCAAAGTGCTGAGGGAGAAGCCAGTTTGTGCAGAGTTTGTGCAGAGAGAAGGAGATGGGGAACAGAGGTGAATGAGGTTAGTGAGCTAGAAACCTTTGATTCTAGGAAACTCAGATAAGTCAGTAGCTTTGTAAGCACTGAATGAATGGATTTTGGAGCCCAGTGTGTGTTTTCTTTATTTTTTTATTTATTTATTTTTTGTATTTCTCTGAAGCTTGGAAACGGGGAGAGACAGTCAGACAGACTCCTGCATGCACCCGACCAGGATCCACCCAGCACGCCCACCAGGGGTGACGCTCTGCCCACCAGGGGGCGTCGCTCTGCGGCGACCAGAGCCACTCTAGTGCCTGGGGCAGAGGCCAAGGAGCCATCCCCAGCGCCCGGGCCATCTTTGCTCCAATGGAGCCTTGGCTGCGGGAGGGGAAGAGAGAGACAGAGAGGAAGGAGGGGGGCAGGGTGGAGAAGCAAATGGGTGCTTCTCCTATGTGCCCTGGCCGGGAATCAAACCCGAGTCCTCCGCATGCCAGACCGATGCTCTACCGCTGAGCCAACTGGCCAGGGCCTCAGTGTGTGTTTTTACTTGCCCGCCAGGTGCAAGCTACGATTAAAGCTAATGGCCCACCAGTTCTTGGCTCCGTTGTTTCATTACCGACTGTCCGAATCTAATGCGAAACTGCATGGGCCAGGCGGCTGTGGTAATGGCCGTGGCTACTGGCTTTACAATAATATAGGTTAATCTTCAAATAATATAAAACCAAATATTATGTGAATATCCTCTTTTAGATGATTTGGCTGGTGGGCACACAATGCAATATACACATCATGTATTATAGAAATCTTTATGATTTTATTCACCAATGTCACCCCAATAAATATAATTTAAAAATAAAGAACTGAAAAAAATCAGATGGCTTTTTAGTGTTCATTAAGCATTCTTCACCTCCTGTTTTCACAAAGCAATACAGAAAGTTTAATTTGCACAGGAACTATCAAGCTTCCTTGTTTTGTAAGTAGCTACTAAATTGCACATGAATTGTTTCCACTCACATACACCTTTATCTCCCCACCTGTGTACCTTTAAATGAGAACATCAAGTGCCTACTCAGAATGATTTATTCTTACTACTGCCATCAAAGACTTCTAACATCTGCACTTGGCCCATGCTTTGTCCTAGCTAAAGTACAAAAGGGGTGGCGCAGTGGAAAGAGCGTTGGACTGGGATGCAGAGGACCCAGGTTCAAGACCCCGAGGTCGCCAGCTTGAGCGCGGGCTCATCTGGTTTGAGCAAAAAGCCCACCAGCTTGGACCCAAGGTCGCTTGCTCCAACAAGAGGCTACTTGGTCTGTTGAAGGCCCACGGTCAAGGCACATATGAGAAAGCAATCAATGAACAACTAAGGTGTTGCAACGCGCAATGAAAAATTAATGATTGATGCTTCTCATCTCTTTCCGTTTCTGTCTGTCCCTGTCTATCCTTCTCTCTGACTCACTCTCTGTCTCTGTAAAAAATAAATAAATAAATAAGTAAGTAAGTAAGTAAATAAGTAAATAAGTAAATAAATAAATAAAATACAAAAGAGATTAAATATAAAGGCATAGTTAGATACGTTCTGTGGATCGGAATGGGAAAAGGAGATGATGGAATACGCTTTTACTCCTCCACTCTATCAGTTACCTCTCCATTCCATTCCTGTGTTTTTGTTTCTCTTTCTTCTTTTATGGGACTACAGGTCTATTATCAGTGACTAGATGGATTAAAAATACATTGACTTTTGGTTCTCTATGAGTACTCTGTTTATAAACTTTCAATATTTAGAATGAAAAAAAATTATTGAACTAACTCAGCATAAATTATATTGTTCCAATACAGCCTTGCTGTTCAATTATTCAACCCTTATGATTTTTCCAAAAGAGTAGCTCCTCACATATATCTTCTAGTGGCAAAAAAAAATTCTCATTGTTGATTTGGCATGTGGGAAGGATGACAGCTATAATAAATAATACAGAAATCGTATACGTTGGATCAACACACAAAGTAAATAGAAACTCCTCATTTGAGCAATGTGCCAGAACTCAACATCACAATGATTTTTTTTTTTCGTCTCTTTCAAAGTAGTCAGCTTGAAATGTATCTTCACTATTCTCAGAGGCAATAATGCCTTTCCTCACAACAATTTTGGAGTCTCTTTTTCAGAACTGTCTTCAAGGCTTGGGGCACATAACTTTGGACAGCTTCTGTCGTAGCAAATCACCATCACGGAAAACTGTTTTTACTTTGTTTTGTTTTTAAGGTATAAACACTATTTGGAGCCAACTGAAATAGGTGTTCAAATTGGATCATATATTTGGGTTTGCTAAATACCAGGTACAGAGACTGTGAGGTAATGGTGCCTTATCAACTGATCTGAAACTGTAGTGAACTTCAAAATTAGTTGAGAAAACAATAGCCTCACAGCAACAAAAACAAATCATTCCATAGCAACCCCTTGGAAGAACAACACTCCTCTCATTTTACAGTTTAAGTACTATTGTGCTTCTTGTGTGAAATCACTTTTTGGTTATCACTTATACTCTTTAAAGATATTTAAAGAAACTTCCTGAAGTTATTTTTGTTTAAGTAGTATAGGACTTTTTTTTTAAAGATCTGCTTTCAAACTATGCTTGGGCTATCCAAGAAAGGTAAAAGCTTTCAGGGAATATGCTAGGATGGAAGCATTAGAGTGTTATTCACTTCAAAGTAGGTTTCCTGGCTTCATAACTTCATAAAGCATACAAATATTCGCACAATGTCTCCTTTCCTGGGACAGGGAGGTGAAGGGAAGTTAGCAGGAGAAGGCACAGACTTGTAATTGAGGGTGTCAATTCTAGTTTTGACTGATCTTTTGGTTAACTGACTTAACAAATATCAATTCATTCTTTTCCATCACAGACTCTTATCAGCTTCTGAGAATTAAAGAAATTAAGTGACTTTTGAAAGCCCTATGGAATCAAGTTGTAGGAGAGCTCTGAATGGGGAAATGCAAAAATACTATCATGACTGATGATTAGAGTTCAGCTCCCTTTTAGTTTCTGACCCATTTGCTGCACTCTCAGCCTTTTGGAAAACTCTGGAATGCTGGGTGAGCGGGCCCAAGGATTGCTGGAACACCTGACTCAGATGGTCACACCTGAAAACCTGGAGACACCAAGGGTTCTGGAATTGGGATAATGAGCAGTGACCACCGTAAACACCACTACAGAGACACTAGCTACTAACTGGAGACAGAAGGTATATATCATATATATGAATAGTGTATAGCTTAATTTTTCTACATGAGTACTTTTTAAAGTATGAAAAGCTATATATACACCAAAAAGAAAAGAAGCCATCTGTGAGGTGGAATTATTGGTTTCTTCTTTTTTGCTTATGTGTATTTCCTATTTTTTCTAAAATGAACATGTATGAATATGAATACCTTCAATTATTATAAAAATAAAGCCCTCAGTGTAGGTGGGATCACTGTACAGAAGGGACACCAGAAATAGGTCTGTCACCACTACCTGCATGCCCTATAAAAGCCCCCACAAAACAGTTGGTCATGAGCAAGTGGTCTTCAGTAGCAACACGATTAATTATCTTGCTTAGCAAAATCTCCAAATAAGTTGATTGTTCATAGAAAAGCTGATATTAAATAAAATAAAATAAAATAAAATAAAAGCTGATATTATGTTCACAGAAATAAGTCAGTCAGAGAAAGACAACTACAATATGATTTCATTTATATATGAAATCTAAAGAACAAAATAAAGGAACAAACAAAATTGAAACAGAATCATAGACACAGTTTGGCAAACTGGGGGTTGCCAGAAGGGAGAGTGTTTGGGGGGCTGGGTGAAAGAGATAAAGGAATTAAGAAGCACGGATTGGTAGTTGGGGTACTAGAAATAGTGAGGGGAACACTAGGCAGAGTATCTGGTTGTCTAACCACTAAGCTGTACACCTGAAACCAATACAAAATAAAATTGAAAGAAAGAAGTTTCACCCATTAGATTGTATTAAAGGTTGTTTATTTCTGTGCAACTGGAAAAAAATGATGCAAATAAAATATACAGATTCCATTGCTCTCAGCATTCATGTCTGCCTGAGCTCATTTTTAAGAAAGATTTTTGTCATTGTACTTGGACAAATTAAGGTGTGTGTGTGTGTGTGTGTGTGTGTGTGTGTGTGTACTACCAAGAAGTAGCATGCATATAAAAGTTGCTAACCTTAAGTTATGGTGCATTTAAGTCTTAGAAACTAAAATTACATTTAGTTTCTGATTTCTCCATTTTTATTATCATTGATCAGTGCCAAAATGTTCTGTACACAAAATGAAAGACCACATCCATTTCCAATCACTTACAGGAAAGTGTGAATCTTCACAAGCTTTTGCAAAGGGCACAGGGGAAGAGACATACTCTTGAGTGAATTACCATGCAAAAACTGTGGTATGTGAGAACTTCTGTTTGACAGTTTTTGACTGGAAAATTATACGGTATCTATGTTATTTCTGAAGATATTCATTTTCTTCAAATTAGACATTAGTTCAAATACTCTTTTTAAATATCATTGCTCAGAGGTAAGCTTTTTCTGGAAAAAGAAAAAAACCCCACTAAAGTCTGGCATTATCACTGGCCTAATGGTATGCATTAGCTGCAGCATTTAAAGAAGAGGAGATTAGAAAGTTTCCAATCAGCATGGAGAGTGAGGAGGTGGGAGAGTGGGTGAAGGATGGAGAGGGCAAATGATGTATGCTGGTTCTGGATATTATTTTAGCTTATTATTAGGATATTATTAGCTCAAGTTGTCATTTGGAAAGTATATGCTGCTTTTGAATGGGACACAGAATTTCAGACTAATATATAACTCCTTCTATTAGAGCAAATAAAAAATCTTGGTTTCTGTAAATATCACACATAGACCACTAAATCCAAGATCTTACTCAAGGTCACCATCATAGGAAGAATTTTAGCACCATGACCTTTGTTCCCTGGTGTCACTTCTGTGAATAGGTTACCTTCATTGTTACATAATTACATGGTAGATGTACTTAAAGTTACTGACCAGTGACCTTAAACTGGGGAGATTATTCTGGATTATCTAGTGAAACTAATCTAATTATTGAGCCCTTAAAAGCAGAAATTTTTCCCTGGCTGACAGAAGTCAAAGATTCAAAGAATGAGAAAAATTTGATGGGCCATTTATATTTGACGGGGCCAGGTGTTAATTATATAACAGCCTACAATGGCCAAGAACTGAATTCAGCCAACTACCTGAATGAGTTTGAACAGGAATCTTACCCAGAATTTCCAGATAAGAACTCAGTTTAGTCAACTTCTTGATTTCAGTCTGTGAGGTCCTAAGTAGAGGATAATTTTGAACCACGCTTAGCCTAACCTTCTGACCCACAGAACTGTGAAATAACAAATGCATGTTACTCTGAACTGCTAGGTTCATAGCAGTCTGTTGTGGCATGAACAGAACAGCAGCACCATCACACAGTGATCAAGGGGTCAAACCAGTCACTGAGTCAGACCTCGGCTGTCTGACTCTCAATCCCACATTCTTGAACATCAATCATTCCACACCATTAGCCATTCTCCCACCAGCTGGGGCAGCACACACCCCCATACCTGTCCCTGCCCACAGATGCCTCTCTCAGCCAGGGCCATGCCCCTTCTTATGAGTGCAGCTGACTGCTCAAGGAGCCCCACAGTGCCCCACACCCAAGGAACAGCCATACGCTCATGAGTGTCCACGTCACTGCCTTCGACTACCACAGCAGCTCAATGCCCTGGGTGTTAAACTGGCCCAGCAGTGTCTTCAGAGGGTGGCTTCCATTGTGGTTGGGGAAGTATTCTGGGCACTCCTCCCAACCCCAGTGTTGGCTATAGTAACTTCCCCAGGATTAGGCAATACTTCAGTCTATGTAGCATAGTGGAAAGGGTACAGGCTCTGACATCTGGCTGCCTGAGTTCAAATCTAGATTCCATCCTTTACGAGTTACATGACTTGGGTGAGTTATTTAACATCTCTGAAACTGTTCCCCTGTGTACAAGAAAGATAAAAATGTTTCTGCCTCAAATAGCTGTGGTGAGCATCAAATAAAATATTCATAAGTGTCATGTGCAGTGACTAGCATGCAGGAAATGCACAGTTATGTAATTGGCGTTATTTTTCTTCTACCTCTCAGCATCAGGAATAGTATGCCCTCTGCCATCGCCTACCTTCCAGTTAGTTCTCCCAGTGAAAACTCACACCCCTTACTACATTAGGATGAGTTTCACCTGTCCTCGAGTTCCATGACACTCCAGCTTACTTGATTTTAAGAAACACCTAAGGTACTTGTTCAAAGCACAAATTCACAGGCCCTGTCCTTAGAGCTTTTGGTTCAGGAAGTCTGAAGCAGGAAGTCAGGAAGGCTCCAGAAATGTGCATTTTTATCAAGGGCCTCAGATGCTTCTTTATGAGCCATCCCAGTTAGGATCTCACTAATCCTGGGTGTTTGTAGCCTCAAGTGTTGGCTCTGTGGGAAGGCCAACATTCCAGATGTCCAAGCAAGCCAGGAACTTTCTGGTGCCACAATGGGCACGGTCATAGGATGCCAGGATCACATAATGAGAAGATGCCAGCAACTCCCAGCTCGTGGCAAAGTTTGCAGCAGCAAACTCATAGGAAGGAAGTGTTTGCTCCCCCAACTCCGTCTTTATAAGTGGCTGCCTGAGGTTAACATTACGTTGAGAAAGAACAAAATGAGAGACAATGCCAAGCTGTGCTAGAGCGGAAAGCCAGCAAAGCACAACAGTGCCAACAGTGCCTGGCAGGAAGGAGATGCTCAACACATGGCTGCAGGTGTATGTAAATCATGACCACATGTGTACAACTTAGTGAGGGACTGGCTAGGGATGCTGCTTTACCTGTCTGCCTTTGGGTTTACTGGCTGCGTGAGGTTCATAAAAATCGTCACGTCACTGCACATCTTCCAAGTGTGTAGACTCCAGGAGCCATAGATAAAGGTGGATTTATGTGAACCTAACCGAGCTTAGGCAAAAGTAAAAACCAAGCAAGGTTGTTCCAATGGTCATATAGTTTTCTAAATTTTTCAAAAAGGAGCTATTTTTGTACTCTTTTATTTAACCCTTTGAGTAGTATGAAGGTTCATGTATATCCTCGTGCCTCCTGACCATCCAGAGTATGATCATACAAAAATTTTTATTTTAAAACTGTGTAAGGTAGCATTAAATAAAGGCAAATGTATGTTCTTCTTGTTTCCATAAATTAGTTAGCAAACAACCATGATTTTAAGTTAATAAAACTGTAACTTGAACTAATTTTATTTTTTGAAGAAAAATTCACTCCCGTGGGTCAGCAAGTATGAAAAAAATTCACAACTCAAAGGGTTAAAAGCCTGTAAGCTTCAGGCCCCATTAAATCTGGACTGACCACCACCGCTCCTCAAAGGGGAGCTTAGAACTGCTACTAGCACAGGGAAGCAGGGTACTTCAGACAGCCATGCCCTCCTCACAGCCCGGAGCCTATGCGCCGAGAAGGTCAGCACACTGCGTCCCCTGCCTGAGGTGTGGCTACTGCCCTCTCGCCTCCACACCTGGCCAGGAGTACACAGCTCCCCTCCTTGCTTGATCCCAGAAGCTGCGAGGATGCACGGAAGACTGTCCACCAGCCCTGAGAGTTACTCAGGCCCCTTTCCCTGTCCCAGGGCATGGTGTTTCTCACTCCAGCCCCTCCCACAAGTGCCAATTCCATTTTGGCCCCAGCCTGGGTCCCCCCCACTCCCTCTCCAATTTGGTGACCGCGCCACCTAACAGTAAACAGCAAGGTGGCCGTAAAACATGTTGATGCCTTACATACAACCAGGGCTGTGCAAACACTCTGTAATTTAATTTGAAATATTGGCTTTATGTAATCTGCAGATTTTAGCTATTAGTTGAAGATCATTCACAGAAATAGATTATAATTTACTGCTGTTTCTTCATTTTTTTATTACGGCATAATTAAAACCTACAGTTGGCTAGCACTATGGGGGAAACACTGGTATTATGCGGTATGCATTTTAATTGGCTGCACAACCACCATCTCTTCTTTCAGTGACCCAGCTTCTCTGCAGTGGTATGTGTGCACAATTCTCAGATCCCATTCGGTCCCCAGAATCCAATAAACCAATGCTCTGGTTCCCCCATGGTCAGCTCTCAGAGTAAAGGGCCTCGAACTGAAGACGTGCGGGCTCAGGGAGGTTGGGCACAAGTGTGAGCAGGACATTTGGAGGAAGCTCAATAATGACCATGGGTTTTCCTTCCCTGGTTGTATTCTCCACAGCTACCAGGGCAACTGCTCTCTTACAAAGATGGAGATGGGCCAGTGGCCCTTCCCTAGTGCTGTTTCCAGGAAAATACAGAACATGCAAGTGGGTAGTCGAACGAAAGGGGACTTCAGATTCTTGACAGGAAAACTGCCATCCCATTCTATAGGTTCTTTTAGTCAACAAACGTGTATCTACTGTGTGCCACTCACGGTGCTTGGCACTGGGGGTGCAACAATGAATAATACACAGTCCTTGTCCCCAATAAATTCACATGCTAGTAGGGGATGGAAAACATGCATATTCATAACTACTTTGCACCACAATAGGATTTACTAGGCATAGGAGGAGCAATTTGATAAAACAGAGAGAAGATGGACTTTGGAATCAGAGGAGACCTGGGTTCAAATCCCCCTTCTGCAATGTGTTCAGCTCTGCTGCCTTTGGAAAAATGACTTCATCAAAGACCTGTGATTCCCTTATCGCCAGGGGACACTGTCCTGTGGAGAGCTGAGAAGCTCATGGCTCCCAGGAGGTTGTGTGTACCGAAAGCAGCGTCCTTTCCCCTCACCACTTCCAATCCCCCTTTGAGGAGGTGTTTGTGTTTGGGGGCTGGGGAGGGGAGAGAGGCCCAGTGATGAAGATTAGAAATGACAGATATCAGTACCTGGTACAGTAGCTAGCATACCGCAGGCATTTGATAAATGGTAGTTATCATGGTTGACAACTGTTAGAAAGCACCATTTCTTCATGTCCCTGGACTGTTTCAATAACCACAAACTCCAACATCTCCTTATAGCATCCTGACAGCCAGCCTCCTGACAGCACCCCAGAAGAGCTTATCCTGAAAATCAAAGCTGGTCTGTTGAGCCTCCACTTTGAAAGCTTAGTAGATGCACCCCTCCAGGAGAAATCCTGTCTTCTTGGGATAGACTGGACCCTGGACCTCCCTTGCCTTCTTCTGTGGCTCACTGCCCTCCCTTTGCTGCCTTCAGGGCAAATTCCCTGCCATGCCATGCTTCCTCCCTCCTCCTGATTTTGAGCATTCTGTTCCCACTGCTGTCTTTCCAATCCATCTGGGTCTGCTCACTCAAACTCCTTGGAAAAGGCACACTCCAGCCACTGTCATGGCCCATTCAACTACTAATGGAACCCCCTTACTTCTCTTTCCACTTTCCTCTTTGCCCCTTTGCAGTCCATTCTCCAAAATGCAGCTAGGCTTCTTTTTACAATGAATTCCCTCAGGGCACTCTCCTGAAGGGGCTGCCCTCCCATCCCACTAACTCCACCTGACCTGACCCACATGCGCACGCTCCTACCTGCTCGCTGCACTCCAGCCACACTGGCCAGTCTGCAGCCTCTCAGGTCCCGAGCCCCTCCCCCACCCCCACCCTGTGCACACCAGCCTCTGCTCGGGAATCCCGACCGACCACCAGCTCAGCCTTCCAGGCTCAGCTCCAGGGCCACTTTCTCCAGGACCCTTTTCCTACCTCCCCAAACAGAAACTGGGTTCCATTATTCTCTCTCAAAATACCCTGTTCTTTTCCTTCATAAAATGCATTATACTCTGTAATTATTTTTTGTGTATTAATGTACTCATATATATATATTATCACAATATTATTGACTATATTCCCCTTCATCTTTTTTATTCTATATATATATATATATATATATATATATATATATTTTTTTTTTTTTTTTTTTTTTTTTTTTTTTTTTACTTAATAACTTTTTTCTGTCTAGATTATAAGTTCCGGGAGGACAGAACTCGAGCCAAGCAGGAAGTCAGAAGCCACACACATCTCTGAAAGCCCATGTCTCCGCCGGGGTTTCCTGCAGCCCCTCCCCCCGGCCCAGAGCACTACAGCAAGGCCTGCCGGCCTCCTCCGCCCTATCGGAATGACACACTGCTTGGCAGTACAGTACTTTGCTTATATGTCGGGTCACTGCCCACAAGAATGCGAGTTTCTTGACATGAGAGTTATTTTCTGTGTCTTTCCAGCATAGCAAAGAATACTCCCTCCACTCCCACATTCAGCAGAAAGATTAACTCATAAAGGTCAAGTTGGGGAAGGGGAGGAGTAGAATAAAAAAGATGAAGGGGAATATAGTCAATAATATTGTGATAAGTTTGCACCATGACAAATGATCCTAGACTCAGAGAAGTGATCACATTGTAAGGTATATAAATGTTGAGATACTATAGCATACACCTGAAAGTAATATAATATTGTATACCGACTATACCTAAATTTTAAAAAATTAAAAAATAAAGATCAAGTGCTCCAAAACCTGCAGATAAAGATACAGAAGCCTTGCCTTCAGAAAGCACTGTGACCATTGTGACCAAATGGAAGCAAAGCCTTAACAGATGGAATATACCTACAAGGCTTGTGATCACTAAGTGGTGAAATGGAGAATTTGGTAAAGCAACAATGATCCTAAAGAACTGGATCTTTTGCCTCCTACCTCACTCTTGAGAGGCCTTCAGCCTGGTTTTCTGTTGCTACTAAAGCCTTCAACACCCTGATGAAGAGAGGGCCATTTTCAGAAGAAGAGAGATGAAAAATGTTGTAAGGGATATGGAAGGAGGCTACAAAAGGCAAGAAGAACACAATGATGTGTGGAGAGCTTGAGCTCTGAAGTCAGGCAGGGTGAATTCACACCCCACTGGAAACTCCCCCACCTCAGACCTGGCCTTGGGCAGGCCCCATGGCCCACTGTGTGCCAGAAAAACTGTATTAAGCTGCTGAAGTAACAAGCAAAAGCAAAAACAAACATGTTTTTATACTCATAGAGCTTGAAGTTTCTTCAGGGATACAAACATTCAAACACACAACCCACACAGACAAGTGCACACCTGCAGCTGGAGCTGTAGGAGAAAGGAGGAGGCCCAGGGCACAGACTCTGCAGCCAGTGGGCTAGATTCCGTTTCTAACACTACCACTTACTAGGTAGATGACCTTGGGCAAGTCAATGTACTTACTTCCTTATGTTTTTGCATACTTCTCTATAAGAGACGAGTATCTGTCACATGGGGTCATTTTGAAGATTAAGTGAGTTAGTTAATACAGAGTCTGACTGGTGGTGGTACAGTGGATAGAGCATCAACCTGGAACACTGAGGTCCCCAGTTCAAGACCTTAAAGTCATAGGCTTAAGCATGGGCTTGTCCGCTTGAGTGCAGGGTCACTGGCTTAAGCATGGGATCATCAACACAATCCCAAGGTCACTAGTTTAAGCCCAAGGTCGCCGACATGAGCAAGGGGTCACTGGCTTAGCTTGAGACCCCCAGTCAAGGCACATATGAGAAACAATCAATGAACAACTAAAGTGAAGCAAGTATGAATTGATACTTCTCATCTTTCTCCTCCTTCTCTCTTACTCTCTAAAAAATAAGGTGGGGGGGGGGGGACTGGTACTGATAACTACTACATAAGGATTTGCTGTTTCATTATTATTACTTTGCCTAACTGGGAAGGTCAAAGAAGAATGTCTAAGAATGACATTTGGGCTGAGCTACCCAAAGACTAGTAGTGTTGACGAGGTGAAATGAGGACATGAAGAGCAAAGACAAGTGTCCACAGGTAGGAAGGACAGTGGCAAATCTGAGGAACTAAAATCAGTCCACCAGGGCCACCACTGAGAAATGAAATCAGACCCAGCACGACATTGTAAGTAATGTCAGAAGGTTTCTCTTCTTCATCCAGGCAATGGGAGCCAGTGGGTTTTTTGAGCAGGGAGAACAGTCACTCTAACTTCAGAGCAGAGAAGAGCCTAGTGAGGGTGCAAAGTGAATGCAGATGTGTGAGCTGGAAGTTCACTGTAGGAATCCAGAAGGAATGAGATCATGGACAAGAGGGATGGTAACAGATGAAGAGCCATGAACAGATTTGAGAGGTGTTTCTGAAGAGCAAGCTGACAGCACTTGATGACAGGGAAAAAGACACAGAAATGAGATGTCAAGACTCCTAGGTATCTGGCTTGCAGGACTGGATGGATGGTGGCACCATCCACAGAGACAGAGAACCATGACATAGGTCTTTGCAGGGTCACATGGTATGGCGAGGTGGGGGTGCCATCTACATAAATGTAAGTGTGTGATCAGAGGGCAGGGAATCTAGGCGCTCTTCCCTTTGGAGAAGTCACTTGACCTGTGTAGCTCATGTTCTGTTACTAGTTCTGCAGATAGAGAGAACAACTGATCATCCAAAGGTCATTTATACAGGGCTATAAAAAGCAATGATGTGAGAACAATGTGTATTTAACGTGCGCTTTCTCTCCCAGAGTCCCTCCACCTCATGCCCCTCTTAGCAGCCTGAGATCAGCAAAGGGAGAAAAGATAAGGTTCTCACTAGATTGTCCACTAAAGCAAGGAGCTGGCTCTGTCTTCAAAGGGCATAAAACCCAAAACCATGTTCTCCTTAGTATGCAAAGAATCCAGGTAAATTGTCATAAAAACAATAAGTGGATTCTAAGGTCATTATTATTTCTAGGCACTTCAGCTACATTGTCTATCACTCTCACACTGAACCTACAGAGACAGGAAGATTCAGAAATTAATATGCCTGCAGTAATGCAGCCACTGAATGAGAGAGCAGGGTTTTGGACCTAAGTCTGCATGACTTTAAGAGCCAACGTTCTTTTTTTAACCCTAGCGATTTTTTTTTGACTAAGCAATACTTCAGCACTGACCCCGATATGCAAAACAGGCATTTCCAGGCGGTTAAACACATTTTTAAAAAAGCCTGAAGCCACACAATAGAACAAAGCTAATTGGCCTCTGCAGAGATCAAAACCACAACCTTGTCCTTATTTGATCATTTTGCCACGGGAGTGCTTCAGGCAGAGAAACACTTACCATCAAATGGCTAGCAAACGTTTTATTTCCCTTCACCTTTTGTAGGTCGCTCATTTATTAAGAGTTCAGCCTTTCAAAACAAGCCACTGGATGCTTCTATAAATTATCAATGGAAAGGCTTTTACAGAATTCGCCAATAACTTGAAACGTAGAGATGTGCAGAACCGGCTCCTAAGTCCTGGTCTTCAGGGAAGGGTTCGCTCCATTGGCTTTGCCGCGTGCTCACACTGCCACCCGCTGGCCATAGCATGCATCTCCGCTTCCCCAGCGGTCCACCTGAAGATCCGCACAGCCCGTCAAGTAGATGGCTCACACTGGATGACGGCCTTTCTGCATTTTAAGGTGTCATACTCAAGAGCAATTTGGATTCTCGAACCAAAAACTCTTTTCAACCTGATAGCGAAGATAGGCTGGTAGGAATCCATGCATGCGCTGGTGGTGACAGAGAGGCGCCGAGAACGCAAGGAAATACTCTGTGAGGGAGCCAGGGCAGAGGAGGGCAGCGGCCAGGAAGCTGTGTGGGCTTGTGACAGTCAGTGCGAGGACCTGCCACACTGGTGAATCCAGTTGTCTCATTTTCAGGACCCTGAAGACTCCTTTGGCCACAACTCTAGGGATAACACCCGCCCCCCCCCAAAAAAAAAAATAATTCCTTTTAAATATGGTGAAGTGACTTCCTTTCTAAATGTTTTCTTTTCCTATAAGTACAGCTTGTGAATTGAAGGGCAGGGGAGGCTTCCAGCTTGAGAACATGGTGCTATTATTTTAACGAGACCACAGGCAGCCGTCTTACTTTTTAAAAGAATTTCAATCTTCCCCTTTCATTCACTCACAGCATGAAAAGAAATCACAGGGCTTGAGTACTTTAAAAATTAAAGGCTTAGATGGCACATGCTGATCAAAAGTTGATCAAATACTTACTTCCATCAGCTGTTACTTTCTTAAGGTTTCCATTTTGTTTTTCCTTTCTTTACCTCATGTGGCATTACATAGATGCAGCAGACTGAAATATGTCTTTCTCATTCCAAACTAGAGAGGATACTAAACCCCATTCCTTCCAGGTAAATTTGGAAGTGAAGGGTGGGTTATAGAGTTTTGAAGGTAAAAGTCAGGGACCTATTGTATGGCTAGTAGCCGTGGCCGTCACAGTCGCCTGGCTCATGCAGGTTCCCATTAGATTCGGATAGACAGTAATGAAACTGCAGAGCCAAGAACTGGTGGGACATTTCTTTTATTCTAGCTCACAACTGGCTGGTGAGTAAATACACACAGCGGGAAAACACTTCCCTTTCCATTCAGGGCTCCCAAAGCCACTGACTTTCTCCTGGTTTTCCTAGAATCAAAGGCCCCGCCAGCCTTATTTACCTCTGTTCCCCATCTCCTTCTCTCTGCACAAACCCTACACAAACTGGCTTCTCCTTCAGCACCCCACCATCTTGGCTGCCTGCCTCCTCTGCAACAACGTGGTCTCTGCCAAAATGGCCTTCTAGCTCCTCCTTCTTCACAAACTTTTTAAAAACTTTTCGGCACAACATCCCTCCTCCAGCACACATTAGCAAAACCAAGCCCCTTCCCAAGTACAAAGGTAATTATCAGTATCATGTGGCAGCAGAATCACGTGAACAGCAGCCATTTTTTAACAAAGTGAGCATAAAAATTACATTTTTAAACTTATTATCTGGCAACCTTTCTCTCATATGCTTAAGGTTTAACAACTCAATTATAAATAAATTAGAAAAATTCCCTGAATCTACTTTCTGAAAGAAGATGCTAAAACATTCTTGTTTGCTCAGATTCCTAGAAGAGGAATTCTTCAGCCTCTGACCAGTTTTGAAAGTATTTACATTGTTCTCTAAAACCTGCTATCTTCTGATTTCATATTCACAAATACCGAATTTCCCCATGTATAAGACATTCTCATGTATAAGATGCACCTTAATTTGGGGGCCCAAAATTTGAAAAAATATGTATTACATAAAGTTATTGAACTCAAGTTTTATTCATCATAAAATTCATACAACTCCTCATCACTGTCAAAACTCCCATCCATTAGCTTGTCCTCCTCTGTGTCTGATGATGAATCACTGTATTCATATATTGCCTCATCCTCAGTTTCAACTATGGCATTTGAAATGCCACACTTCTACAACCACTGTATAAGATGCACCCAGTTTTTAGACCCCAAATATTTTGAAAAAATGTGTGGCTTATATATAGGTAAATATGGTAAAACACAGACAGCCCATCTCTCCCCAAGTAATATCGATTATTCCCATGATCACAAGCATAGTTGAGTGTCAATGACTCCCAGGTCTGTATCTTCAGTTCTGAACACACCGGACATCTAAATCATCTATCTAACTGCTCACTAAATATTTCACCCTGGATGTTCCATGGGATCCTTAAGTTCTTTGTGTCTAAACTCCAGTCTTGGTCACCCTGGTGACATTTTCCCAAACCTGCTCTTCCCTCGTGTAATAATTCCAGTTAATTGCAAAACTATCCATTCAATTATATAAACCTAAACCCCAAATGTCACCTATATGCCCACCCTTTCTGTGTGATTGATCACACAGTCCTATAATGTTTACTACCTAACAGAACTATTTATCCTCCTCCTTCCTGCCACACCAACACTGTCTTCTCACCTGGGCAATTAAACGGCCTTGCAGCCATCTCCCTTTCCTGTGCTTTATGCTCTCCTTTTCATCCTTCACATTCAAAACTACAAAATGGATCACACCCTTGACACCACAATCACAATACATAAAAGGAAAAGTTGTTAAATTGGACTTCATCAAAATTAAAAACTTTGCTCCGAAAAATAGATCTTATTAAGAGGATGAAAACACAAACTACAGACTGGAAAAAAAAATTACTCACAAACCATATCTCTGACAAAGGACTTATATCTAGAATATATAAAGAAAAATAAATAAAATATATCAAGAATATCAAGAACTCTCAAAACTTAACATTGGAAAAACAACACTCAATTCAAATGTGGTCAGATGACATACACAGACATTGTACAGAAGAGAATATACTTATGACAAGCACATGGAAAGGTCTTCAACATCATGAGGAAAATGGAAATTCAGACTACAATAAGATATAATTACACTCATCAAAATGGTTAAAATAAAAAATCAAATTCAGGGGAGGATTTTGCTGGTGAAAATGTAAATTGGTAGATCTACTCTGGAAAATAATTTGACATTTCCTTTTAAAACTGAAAATGGACTTATACTACATGATCCAGCATTGCACTCTTAGGTATATATCCCAGAGAAATAAACACTTACTTTCATACAGACATTTATTCACCAATGTCATATCAACTTCATTTGCAATAGCCAAAAGCTACCCAAATACCCTTCAATAAGGGAATGATTAAACAAACTGCAGCACAGAATAACTAACAAAACAATCAACAGCTTGGATGAACCTCAGGAAAATTATGTTGAGTGAAAAAAGCTAATGTTAAAAGGATATATTTTGTGTGATCCCATTTATGTGACATTTATGAAATGACATAATTACAGAGATGAGGAATAGATTAGTGGTTGCCAGGAGTTAGGAATGGGTGGAGGAGGAGATGAGTAAGACTATAAAAGGCTAAGATGAGAAATTCTTATAGTAATGACATAGTTAGGAATCTTGATTGCAATGGTGGTTATACAATGCTACACATGTAGTACAACAGCATGGCACTATGCACATGCAGACACAAAATTGAGATTAATGAGTGCATATCATAACTGTTGAAATTTCCTGGTTTTCACATTATACTATAGTTATTCCAGATGTTCCCATAAAGAGAGGCCGGGTTTAGGGTGCTGGGCCGTCCCTGTATGGTTTTTTTTTTTCATCTTCCTGTAAATCTATAATTATTTCTTTCTTTCTTTCTTTTCTTTCTTTCTTTCTTTCTTTCTTTCTTTCTTTCTTTCTTTCTTTCTTTCTTTCTTTTTTTTTTCACTTTCCAAGTGAGAGGAGGGAAGCTAGAGAGACACACTACCACATCCCTCCCACTGGGATCCACCTGACAACCCCTGTTGAGGGCCAATGCTCTGCCTATCTGGGGCCATACTCACAACCAACCTATTTTTAGCACCTGAGGTGGAGGATCCACTGAGCCATCCTTAGCACCCATGACTGATGCGCTCGAACCAATCAAGCCATGGCTGAGGGAGTGGTAGGGGGGAGGGGGAGGTGTGGAGAAACAGATGGTTGCTTCTCCTATGTGCCCTGACTGGGAATCAAACCCAAGACATTCACACACCAGCCAACACTCTACCACTGAGCCAACTGGCCAAGGTCTGTAATTATTTCAAAATAAAATTTTAAATACCGGTAACTGATCATGTCACTACCTCACTGAAGATATCTGTAGCTCTCTTTATTCCTAAACCAAAATACATTCACCTGTGTATAACATATAAGATCCTCCATTCCAACTCCACTTCCTGTTAAGTGTTCCGGTTAACTGGAGCTTTGCTGTCTTTCATCTCCTTATTGGGCATGCTAAAAGGTCCACCATTTTTTTTAGACAATGTTTGCCTTTACTTCTGAGTACATAAGAAATGTATTTATGTACCCTAAAACTTCTCAAATTTGCTAGAGTTGAACATTCTGAACTTGTTTTATGGCCATTTAGTAAAATGTTTGCATGCCTAAACCAAATTAATCTACCAAATAACTATCTGTGCTGAAGGAAGGCACTAAAAGATTCCCTTTTGCCCAGATATGAGAGGCTTTATGCAATTTCTCTAAAGAGAAAGGGAAGATGAGGTACAAAAGCTACAGATTAGTGAGAAGTGATGAAAGGAGTCCACGGTCCTAGAAACTATTCCTTCATTATTGACTTTGCCCATTTCACAAGCATGGTGTCAACTCACTAGGGCTTTCTATGAAGATTCTTATGCTCATTACTTAAGAAGATATTTAACAACCACATAAGTATGCTTGACACTCTATTAGCACATATTCAATGGCTTGCCAAATGTGCAGGTTAGATCATTGCACAATCAAGCTGCTAATTATATGGTAGTCACATTCTAGTGTATACAGTTGACTCACCTTGTAGCTGACTTACAGTCATAAATTTTCTATACAATTTTTCAATATAAAAATAAAATACTCTTGGAAACAAACTATAGTTGGTAAAATTCATTTGACTTTTATAATGACCAAAAGGCTTAATCCAGGCATTTTAACAAATTGTGACAAGGCATTTTAAGAATAAAATAGACATGGCCATTTTAAACACTGCCTAAGAATTATTTAGCAGTCTTGGGGGATGAGGAGAGGGAATGAAACAGACTCTCTCCAAAGAAATGCTCTGCACAATCCACCTTCATCTCCAACAACACGAGCCTTCCATAAATGTGTGTGGATGAGTCAATCTAACCATTCCTGGGAACCAAATTTGAAACTGTTGTTTGACAACTTCTAGTATCTGATTATCTTTTGGCTCTCGATGCCTCAATCTAAACTTTGAATATAACATTGTGCAGATATGTAGGCCTACTTTCTGCTGCATATGACATAGAATTATCTGTGCTTTTTAGAAACATCCATCGCCTTTGTATCAGGATGTTACATGAGACATCCGTTCAAGGAAAAATTAGAATATGGGGAGACTTTGTGGGAAACTATCATGTGAGATAAGGCTTGGCTGATACCTAGGACATGGCTTTCCAAAGAAAGAAAAGAGAATTGTATGAATAAAGTCAGAGTGTCATAAATGGCACAGCCCAGCCATGGAGCCCAGAGCTCACTGAGAAATCCTTGAGGAAAGGAGGGGAGGCAAGCAGGCCCAGATGGGACCGAGATTGAAAAACCAACCAGAAGAGAAGGGATGGTTGAGGAAAGGGCTTGGAGCCAGATCCTAAATCCAGCCTGGCACACCAGCGTCTGAAAAATCCAGTCTGACGCAAGTGACTTAGAGCCTTGACATGAGGTGGATATCCAAGTCAGAGGGCAAGATGCTCTAATGAAGTCTGTGAAAAAGACACTGAGTGGACACAGTGTGTGTCTCAGTGATGGAGCCTCCACACATTCCAGATTATGTGGGTCAGGAAGTTTTCCTCCAATGGTTTGGGGGTAAGAGGAGAGGACTCAAGTTGCTTAAGGTACCTGAGATGGAACCAAGAGGAATGGTGGGAAAGGGAAGAGCAACACCAGCATGTCCAAATATGTGTCTAAGTACCTGTGAGAAACCAACAGCCATCATCATCATCATCACCACTATCAGCAGCAGCAGTAGCATCCTTGTCATTGTCACTAGTACTTAGAGAGAATGTGCCATTTATCAGGCACTGTTTTAAGCACTTTACATAATACGAATTCATTTAAACCTCACAACCATCCTACTGATATCTTTCCTACAGATGAAGAAACAGAGGCAAAGAGAAGTGAAATAACTTTCCCAAGATAACCACCTGAAAAGTAGCAGAGCTGGGATTCAAACGTGGGCAGTCTTTCTGCACAGTCTATGTGAAACCACTCTAGCCTGCTGCTCTCCTCATGGGCCAACAGAACCTTTGCCTTGATTGCACTGTCACATGCTCCTACCTTTCTGCCCACCATCCATGAATTCCTGCCTCCTCCCACTACCACTTGTGCTAGCAAATAATACTCGGCACTTGGTAACAAAACCAGATAACTGGCATTCTGCTGTCAAAAGGATGAGGACGGGGACAAGGCTGTGAAAGAGACTGTGGGCTGGAATGAGAGTAACTGGGTAACTAGCACAAGTCCATTTCTCCTTCTTTTCTAAAAATGCAGTAAAAATCCTAATTATAGAGATAAAAAGGCCTACAAGCAAAAATATTGATGGTTTACTTCTGTATTTGAACACTCTCTCCAGGGCTTTCAAACAACTCTCTCCTTGCGGGATGTATCAGTCAGCAAAGGCTGTCATAACATCACAGACTGGGTGGCTTAAGCAACATAAATTTATTTCTCACAGTTCCAGAGGCTGGAAGTCCAACATCAAAACATGGGTAGGGTTGGTTTCTCCTGAGGCCTCTTTCTGGTCTGCAGAGGGTCACCCTCTTACTGTGTCCTCAAACAGTCTTTCCTCTGTATGCATGCCTCTGGTGTCCCCTTTTCCCATAAGGACTCCAGTCCTACCAGATTAGAGCCCCACCCTTATGATCTCATTTAACCTTAACTATCTCATTATAGGCTCTCTCTCCAAATAATCACATTGGGATTAGGGCTTCAACATATGGATGGGGGTGGGAGTCATAGTCCATAACACTGGAGTTAAGTCATGGGACTACAAAAGAGAAGGGATGGCTGAGGAAAGGGCTGGAATCTGGACCCTAAATCCAGGTCAGCACACCCATGGATGCCCTTCAGGCATCATCAAAGACTCCTTTGGACGGAGAGCCCCAGGTGGGTCTGCTCAGCACTGAGGAACTCAGAAGTTGAGACAATCACAAAGGCTCTCAAGCTGCACTCGGAGATCCAGACCACAGGGAAGATCCAGGGCCTTCTGCCACAAATCCAAATGCAAAAGCTCTCCAGTACTTCCCTGCATAAATATATGTTACACATATTACAAATACATACACACACATGCAGAGGTTACATGACATGTGATATATGTCTATAGATAACATATATATGCAATTATAGGGAAAGAATATACTAGTTTTAATCCTTTTATTTTCATGTAATACATACTGATTGGCATATTTCATAATATGGTACATGGAAGTAGAGAAAAGATGTGAAAAATTCCGGTCCCTCTCTTCATAGAATTTCCAGTAGTTCACCGGGGAGCATAGTCACAGTCATGTTCTCTGCACATCCCCTGTGCAACCAGCAAAGGAATAAAGTATACACCTGCTCCTCAATATCAATCAATACAAAAAAATTGTTTGTATGCAAATACAAAGCACATTTCTTTTCTTCCTACAATAAAAGTAAATTTTTCTCCGTGACAGGCTTCCAGTTTTATAAGCCAAGAGAGACAGCAGCAATTTTTAATTATCACTTAATTGACTAAAATGCCATGCTACCTGGATTTGACAACTTTCCTATTTGTGCCTGCTCCTGCAGGGAGCCTTCAAACCCCGTTGCCAGGCACAGCGACTGAACACAAAGACAGTGGAGAGCGAATGGGAAGGTGTTTTACAAAGCCACGCTTGCCATGCACACAGGCCTCTTATCTGTAAGGAATATGGAGCTCGCTCTCAATTTTCATTCATCCTCGATCAATCACTGAGCCCATGAAGATCATTGGAAGTAAATGGTGCCACCCCTATGGCTACATTTCCCTTTGAGCAAGAAACAGAAACAAGCAAATGTCTTTAAGATTCAAGAGCAGATCTAAAGCACAAAAAGTCCCTTAGGGCAAATAGCAAATAGTTTAACCATGGGAACATTTTTGGTAATAAATTATGCATGCCGTCAAATAGGAAAGCTAAAGAGGAATGTAAATTTAAGGTTGAGAAGGACAACCTAGAATTGGCGTGGAATTCCCAAATTTATGTTTCATATTAGTTTAGCAATTTGACTAAACTGCAGGAATCATTTAGTAATATAGGTCACTTTATAAATGGAAATCACCTGAACTAATTTAATTTTTCTGAGTTTGATTCCTTTTAACAGACCTGCTCAATAGTCTCTATTCATTTCAAACTATTCAACACAAACTGACAAAAGGATAGTCTTCCAAAAGAGGATGACCCATCACATTACTTCAGAGCTGCCTCTAACACATATAGCATCTTCAAGAAACATAGGAAAACGGCACACCCTCCTCTAGGTAAAAGAAAAAAGTGTGTGTGTGTTTAAATTAGTGTGTGAATGCACAACCTGAGTAGCTTGCCATATTTACTCTCACCTGCTCACATGTCCCCAAAATGCCAATAATCAAATGTCCCTGGCAATATGCCCAGGAGATGCCCATGTGCATATCCACACACACAAACACAAGCTCTTCACCCACAAGGTGAGATGTTATGGCAGTCAGCTTGGTAAGAGTCAAAATCAGGCCACCAAGATCAGCAGATGAAAGGAACGCCAAATGCTGTCAAGCCAGGCGTGCCACTGGGTACATGCTGTCAAGCCAGGCGTGCCACTGGGTACATGCGGGCTTCCGTTGGACGACACTCTCCTGCAGCCTCTGGCACTCACCTGGGGGCCCTGAATCTCCTCCCCTGCCCGCCTGCTCTGGAATCAGCCACTGCAGTGGTTCTCAAAGTGTGGTAGGAGGGCTTGGAGATTACGAGGGACCACAGGTCAGAAATATTTTCATAATAATACTAAGACATGTTTTTCACTCTGCCTTTCATAAGTGTACAGTGGAGTCTTCCATAGGTTACATGACATGTGATGAACTCATCACTCTGAGGCCTAATAGAATATGTTCTTCTCTCTTATAAAATTTTCACAATGGCTATTTCTAATATAGCAAATATCAAAAGATAATAACTCACATGAACAAAAGCTCTTTGGAATCTGCAATCATTTTTAAAGTATAAAAGGGTCTTGAGACCAAAAAGCTTGTAAACCGCTGAATTAGTATGTGTCTACATACAGTGTGACTGGCACCCCTAAGATGTAGCTGCCACATTAGTTTATGTTACACGGGCAAGTCATTTAATCCATCTGAATATGAGCTCTTGTAGGGCTTAGAGCAGCATTTGAAATCCTTCCCATTCCTAATCCATCACTCTGGGATTCTCAACCAAAAGAAACATACATATTCACAGGAACCATAAATCAAATTAAAAGCAAATACCAATTTTATCAATCATTGGGCAAGTGCCCAAAACACCAACTCTAGTAAAAGGTAGATTAAAGAACAAGGTTTCCTCCTGTCTGATCTCTTTATCCAAGAACGACCAGTTGTCAGAAAAGATGCCTAGTCCACTTACCAAACTGCCTGGACAGTGTGCCCAACCTGTCTTACCATCAGGCACGGGGAGAAGCCCAGGGGTGCCTGGTGCTGACGCGAAGGTGCAGAGATGAGCAGAAAGCATTTCAGAGTCCTGTGACTCTGTCCCCTGGGGAAGTAAACCCAAGGAATATTCCAGATGCTGACCAGTGAAATTAGCTGTTTTTCCTTCAACAGAGAGTAGTGAGTAATAGATTAGAGGCAAAACTACTAAGATAATGTAAGGATCTCCTATTCTCATTAGAGGTTATGACACCTTATGACCTGGTGAATATCAGTCAAGAAGTGATAGTTACTAGTGGCATATGCTGGGGTTGATAGGAAAAGAGTCTGAAAAATAAGAGACCTAAACAATATTTTATTAATTTTAATTTATTGTGTGTACATAGATTCAAGTGTTCTGTTGAATACATCCCCCTCACCCCCGTGTTCCCCTCAACATACCCCTTGCTTCCCTCCCCCCAATGACCTCCCCCCTTCCCTCCAGGATTTGCTGTCCTGATCTCTATAACGCTGTGTTATGTATATATCATTTCACTGACCTCTTTTCCTTCTCTGATCCCATCCTCTCATCCCCTTTCCCTCTGTCCGCTTTCCCTCTGGTCCCTTTGATCCCCCCTCTGCCTCTCTTCCGTTCCTCAGTTCACACTGATCACTGGACTCCTCAAATGAATGAGGTCATACGATATTTTTCTTTCTCTGCCTGGATTATTTCACTTAGCATGATAGTTTCCAGATCCATCCATGTTGTCACAAAAGGTAAGATTTCTTTTTCATGGTCACATAGTATTCCATTGTGTATATGTACCACAGCTTTTAATCCACTCATCCACTGATGAACACTTGGGCTGTTGGGACACCTAAAATTTTTATAGCCTGTTTTTCACCCTTATATATGAGAGCCTAAGGGACATTGGGAGCTATAGAAGGAAGTCCCTCCTTCCTGCAAAGCAGGTGTCCCTTTGAAGCATTTCTGCAGCCTCTGACTGTGCATTTGAAGCCTGAGGTGCTTAGCATTCTGTGAGGTTACCAGTTCAGTTGAATAACAGGTCCTTTTACTTGAAAGTTCTACTGCAAGGTCCAACAAAGTGGTCAATTTTATGATATACAAAGGAAAGCATGGCTTCCAAATAATTTGCTGAAAACAAAACAAAAACAATGACTACTATCTCCTGTCATTAGCACAACCTTAGTGTGTAAACTGAAGAGCCAAATAAAGAGGTGCTGTTTAGAATCCACATAAATAACTGAGTCCTGTCCCTACCAGTTAGAGGAGATGTGGGAAAGAATGAAGGAACAACTCAAATTCTAAACAGGTCAATTGATCCCCCCCCCCCCCAGTGATAAAATAACGTGGGTAAGAGTTACAGAATGTCATCAACTCAGATCAAACACTAAAGATGAAATATGTCACATAAGAAATCAGAAGGTCTTAACTTGGACTACAGGAACTTGGGCTGCAAATCAAATGGCATTTATAAATCAGAATCTTGAGCAAGTCTCCCTAAATGTCTAAGGAAAACTTCCCAGAGTGTCTGCAGCCCCTGCTCTTGCCCGAACCCCAAATCTTTAGTCAGTTAAGCTTCTCAGCCAGGTGAGTAGTAACCCCAAATTGCTCAAGACGGTGACCTTATCCTCCATGGGTAAGGGTTCTTTAACGTGCAGAGAGTGAGAAATAATAGAGATGAAAAGGTATACAAATCTATGGTATCAAATTTCCAAACTACTTAGAAAATCAGGTACATTAACACATCTGACAGATTAAAATGTGTAATTGAATAAAACACGTCATTGAATAATTGCTTTTTAGACTTATAGTTTAAGTTGAAAGGTATAAATGGATTTGCCTATGTTTGTATATATTATTTGACTATATAAAAGAACTTAAGATTTATAATACTTATAAATCTTATCTATTAAATTAACAAGAGCATTTTAAGTACTTAGAAGTGATTTACATGATACAGGAATGTATTTATTAAGAAAAGAAAAGCCATTAAAGTTTTAAATATTTAAGAAACTAAAATTCATCAAGTTAATTAATAAAGTCTTTTAAAGTGACTGGTGACATTTACTAGAATAGGAGTTGACTATAACAGTTTAATTAAAAGTACTTTTTTAGTTTATAATTTTAATACATCAAATTCTAATTTTAAAAACAAAAATAACTCTTTCCTGTGAATAATATCAGCCCCTAATACCATTAGAACACACATGACACTTCTGATTTTGTGCTTCCTTTGATTCTGAGCTCTTGGCATTTGGTCTTTCATAGAACATAACCCTGATCCACAAAGCCTGCATTTCAGAAGAGGAAGAATCATTTACGTGTCAAATGTAAATCCATTTCCTTACTATATTTAATCTCCAGGAATGGCTTCATAAAATAATAAAAGTCCCAGTTGAAATTAGTTTCTGATGCTTCATTTCATTATCAAACACTATTACTACATAATTTATTGTCCAGCAGAAAGGAAACTCCTTCTCTGTTTGATCTTCAGCTCTAGGTAGATAGATCAAGTTCCGGTCGTGTGTATCACCATCAATATTAATCAAAATTACACAGAGATTCACTCCCAGTTAATAGAATTGTTTAGAAAAATTAAAACCCATGGTTTGCAACATCAATTGTAAATGTTTACAACCTGGGCTCTATATAAGTGTGGCTAAAAAAAGGTGGAACAGAGAGAGAGGAAGGAAGTGGGCAGAATGTGGTAGAAATGGTAACATTATATGGTAAAGGGTCAAGAGATTGAGATATTATGGAAGATAAAGAATCAAGAATAGAGCTTTAGGCATATTATTTAAAGTAATAAAAGTAACCAATAAAACAACTGAAATTATAAGTCTAAAATTATATACAGATATGCACATGCATGCAAGTGTATCTAAAAACAGGAAGAAAGAGTAGTACATACACAACCTTATCTTTCATATCAAAGAGCAAGTATATATATAATAGACAATAAATATAGACTATATATTGCAAATCAAGAAATATGATCTCGTGCACATTACTTGACACATCAGTGTCCAATAGAGTAGCCACCAGCCACATTGGGCTATTGAGCACTTAAAATGTGTCTAATCCACAATGAAATGTGCTGCAAGGATAATAACAGATTTTGAAAACAATGTAAAACTGTAAAGTAATCCATTAATCAGCTCTATTAGATTATATGTTGAACTGATAATATTTTGATACACTAGATTAAATAAGATATATCATCAAAATAAGTTTGTGTGTGCTTTCACTTTTTTAATGTATCTACTAGATAAGTTTAAATTATATATGTGGCTTACATTATATTTATATTACACAGGACTATTCTATTGAGTTTTGGCATTAAACATCAGAAGAATTAAAAATACAAATAAAGGATTTGGCCTCAAGGAACTAGAACTGAGGCTAAGAGCTCCATGGGGCAGGAACAGTCGCTTTTTATCGGAAACCCTTCTGTACTGTTTGAATTATCTTAGGCATACATTACCTAGCAGAGACTTTGAAATATTTTTTTTTTTTTTTTTTTTTTTTAATAAATTTTTATTGATGTTAATGGGATGACATTAATAATTCAGGGTACATATATTCAAAGAAAACATGTCTAGGTTATTTTGTCATTAAATTATGTTGCATACCCCTCACCCAGAGTCAGATTGTCCTCCGTCATCCTCTGTCTAGTTTTCTCTGTGCCCCTCCCCCTCCCCCTAACTCTCCCTCCCTCCCTCCTGCGTCCTCCCTCCCCCCACCCCTGGTAACCACCACTCTCTTGTCCATGTCTCTTAGTCTCGTTTTTATGTTCCACCAATGTATGGAATCATGTAGTTCTTGTTTTTTTCTGATTTACTTATTTCACTCCGTATAATGTTATCAAGATCCCACCATTTTGCTGTAAATGATCTGATGTCATCATTTCTTATGGCTGAGTAGTATTCCATAGTGTATATGTGCCACATCTTCTTTATCCAGTCTTCTATTGAAGGGCTTTTTGGTTGTTTCCATGTCTTGGCCACTGTGAACAGTGCTGCAATGAACATGGGGCTACATGTGTCTTTACGTATCAATGATTCTGAGGTTTTGGGGTATATACCCAGTAGAGGGATTGCTGGGTCATAAGGTAGTTCTATTTGCAGTTTTTTGAGGAACCACCATACTTTCCTCCATAATGGTTGTACTATATTTAAACAAATTTAAAATGAAAGGATAACATATCATAAAGGGAAAGGGTAAGTGAGGCCATAGATAAAAGTTTTGAAAAATACAAGGACACCACAGTGAGGGTAGGGAACACAGCTGGACAGTGCGCGCAGGCAGGACAGAATCACAAGACGGGCCTTGGGTCAGTGCGGCAGCACTAGGAATCACTGTGGCAGGTGCCTGTCAGTATATTTCACAAACAAAGCATATTCACCCAGTGTCATTTCAGTAGTCCTTTGTCCTCTGTCTTCACTCTTATGAAGACCAGTAAGATTGCCTTTCTCTCTGACCCAGAGCCTGGCAGTCACAACATCTTTTAGCACTGTTGTAAAAAAACCATGATGCCTTTCCCAATCTCTAGATGGGCCTTGGTGCTCAAAGTGATTGTGAGGTCCCAAGTCAATATCTCCTTCCTATAACTTCACTCTCTTTACCAGCAGGAAATTCAGCATTTTTAAAAGTATCTTCCTTAAGAAAGATCTCAATTGTACATAGTTAAGTGTGTTCACCTAGGAGCCCTAACATTTGGACCTCTTAGTGTTTTCTCACACAGTAAACAATATCCCAGTGCCTAAGACAGTGAGAAGGTAAACTCATTCATGCAACAAATCTGTTTGCGCCCTTGCTTGTGCTGAGCCCTAGTCTAGATCCAAGGGATCCCAATGAGCTAAACAACATCCTCTGCTCTCTCCGAATTTACATTTTAATGGAAGAGACAAATAATAAACAAGTCAACAAATAGATGTTCGTAATATTTTAAGTAATTATAAGTGCTTTTTAAAATATTTTATAACTGTGTAAAAAAATATGCAGATTAATGAGACAGGTTGGAGGGACTATTTTAGAGATTGCTGACTGAAGAAGTAATCCTGGAGAAAACACTTGGATGATGGGAAGGGCCCAAGTATGCAAAAATATGGGAGAAAGGGAAAAAAATGTTCCGTGAAAGGAAGGGCAATGTCAAAGGGCTTCAGATGAGAATGAACCCAGATGGTCAGAAATAGCAAAAAGGCTGGAGAACAGCGAATGAGGAGGAGAGGGAGGAAAGGGGAGCTACAGAGACTGCCTACTTCCTGTCCTGTTGGGTCACGTGGACCTGGGATGGACTTTGGTTTTTATTCAAAATACGATGGACCCTGTCAGAAGGTTGGGAGCACAGAATGAATTAACAGGGCCTTTGACTCAATAACTTTCTTGTGGAATTAGAATAGTCAAAAGACTCTTCCCTCTTTTCTTTCTCCACTTTTAAGGTTAAATAAGAATTAAATCAGAATTTATTTATTTAGCATAAACTTGAAATCATCCTAGATCAACAAACAGCTAAGTGACTACTTTTAGGATCGTATCTTCCTCCACTGCTATATGCCATCTGCAGGAGAATTTAGGTTTCACATCTCATTTCTTCAGCATTCACACGTATTTGTTGAGCCCTTTCAGTAGACCAGCACTGTGCTAGGCACTTGTCTACATGGTCCTATTACACCACATAACAACCTTGTGACAGTAGTTAGGTTATCCCATTCCATATTTGCCATAAATGACAAAATCTGGATTTACACCCAGCTTTCCTGATGCAACGTTCCACATCACATTGTCTTTTTTATCGCCTTCTTATCAGCCATAATGGATTTTTCTAACATTTTAAAAGCGAACATCAAAATGAATAATCTACTTAGAGGTAAATAGTGGTAATTGCTGTCAGTTCCTGACAGTGAAATAAAGATTCAGCAAAGTAGAATAATGTGCTTGCAATTATGCAACTTGATAGTGGCCAAGCTGGGATAATTATTAGATTTTCCCAAATGCTCCCATTGTTATTCAACCTCATTTTTGAAAATTCAAAAGCAGAAAGACATAAATTAAACCTAAGAATGACTGCAGGTTTCAAAGTAATAAAGGTTAATTGAGCTCTAGATAGGCTCACAAAAAAAGAATGCATAGCATCTGCAAAAATGAGGATATTCAGAGAATGCTTCCAAAGTAGAGATGTGGGAGAGCATACTACAAAGCAGAGACAGCAACTGGGTGGGTGGATGGACGTGGATGAGCAGGAAGCCCAGTGCCAGCCGGGCTAGTACATCAATTCTACTGAGTAATTAAGGTTCCCACAGATCAGTCATTAGAAACTGCTTACCAGGACAAACTGTGCTTTAAATTGAAAATGTGTTTATCTTGTGATTTTTCAATAAGATTTGTGTCATATTGACCAGGGTAGCTCAATCTTGAAAAAGCTGGTAAAAAAAAAAAAAAAAGATATGATATTTTTATTAAGGCTTATAAAAATAATATATTGCATATGGCTGCTCGACCACTCTGCTGAAGCAATGTCACTGAAGTAAATGGAGGAAAAAATTCTATTACAGCAGAACATTCTTTACTGCACTAATGTTTTCCTTTTGATTTTAAGCTGTATTGGGAAACAAACTGTTGGACCCTTCAGGAATCATTTGTTTTAGTATTTGAGGAAAAAAGCATTGATTTTTAACATTGGAGCATAATCAAGTTTTAGAAACATTCACACCAAAATGATCTTTGAAAGGCAATTTGTCAATATTTCATTTGTCCAACCTCTGAATATTACATTTTTAAAGTCTTTTTCCCTGCTCCTCTATCTCATGTGTAAAGTAATTTTCTTTAGAATTATGTCAATATTTTAAAATTGCCAACATATCATATATTTTCGCTTCTTATTTCACTTACAAAATTAAAAATACATACATAGGTATATACGGTAAAGAGATAGGAAAGGATTTTTCCTTTAATTGCATAAATAAAATTGTAATTACTTTGATGTTAAAATAACTATGGAATAATTAAGAAGTTAACTAAATGACTCAAGGATTAAGTTTCTTTGCATCTTTTAATATTATCATTCCCAACACATGGCCTTTTCCTGAAAAAGAAAGAGATGTGGGAAATTGTACCATGAGTTTTATGACCAGACCTACAAGCAGTATACATTACTTCCAACCATATTTCACCAGACAAAATCCAAGCATATGGCCCCAAACCAATTGCAAAGGATTGTGGGAAATACAGTCTTCCTGTGTCCCTACGATAAGGAAATAAAAATTATTAATATCTAGCAAGTCTCTAACACAATGAAAAAAATCAAATTACACAATGATAAGGTACTCAGAGTTCCTTCTACATATAATCTCTGAAAGTAGTTCAAAGCTTTGTTCCAGAATTCATTTATGTTTTTGTTTTGTTTTTTAGCTTTATGAAGAAAACACTGACACAAAAGAAAGGCCTTTATTGACATTCTGAAAGATAAATAAACCTCTGAATCTATGGTTCAACTCATCTCAGGAAGCAGTTTTTAACAGTTGGTAAAGATAAATTTCTGAATACACCAAACTTGTCTAGTACTGAGTCCAGCCCAACCGCAGACAGACAGCCTTCACCCCACTCTCAACTCCTATTCTGTGCTTAAATTTAACCAGTAGCATCCTACATGTACAACTATGCCGCTGCAGCCAAGTTCAAGGCCGATTAGAACACTACAGAAAAAACTAAACTATATGCTGACCCTTAAATGTCCCTCAGTTCACTCAGCAGCAAGAAAGTAAAGTATTGGACGGAGGATAGAACTGAGTAGGTAATTAAAACTTATATAACAAAATATGCAATGCCATAATGAATGTGCCACCTCTTCATGTGATGTCTTCCCCCACTAGACGTCTCCAGCAGTGACTGCCTGAAGGAATGTTGGAAAGAGCTTCATTATTGAGTGGAAGCCAAAATGATATCCACAAACCACCCACTGCTGGGATTTCAAAATTCCATACACTTAAATCTCTCCGCTAGTCTTAAAAAAAAAAAGTAGTTATTTACCAAGCCACACCTCCAGCTCTGTGCCATCAATGCCTTTGGTTCAACAGTTATGTAAGCAAAGCAAAAAACAAACAAAAATAAAAAGTTTGATCTTAAACTACAACCTCAACAAGTATTTTGTTTCACTTTCTTCAAATAGCTTGTTGTACTAGCTATCACTTTCTTATCATAAGCAAATCCAAAATAGTCCACTTAAGTCATTTTCAACTCAAAATAGCATTTAGTTTTGCCACCTAAAGAGATATCAAATGTAATTTATATATAAATATTGAAATAGAAAATGGAAGTACAACTGTGGTGAGCCATACTTCCAGAGGTATGGTTTTCAAAAATTATGTGTGAAGATCCACAATCACTGATTTTTTAAAATCTAGGTATACAATTATACTCAGTAACATGGGTTGAATTATCATGTTTTTAATGGTCAAACCTGGTTAAAACTAGAAATGATAAAAATAAAAAAGCTTGATTTAAAATAAAAAGACCAGCAGCCTCAGAAGGCTAGGGACTAGCTCTTGTTAGCATCATTGGAGTTAATAATTCCAAGAGGGAAAAGCATAGCCATGACCGTAAATTAAATTTGATGTTTCTTGCTGACTAAACTCTTCATGTGGCTGTTAAAAAATGCTTGTTTCTTATCTAGCAAAACATCTGCTTTTTGATGCTAAAAGTGGGATCTGAGACAAGTAGTGATCTTTCCCAAGGCAACTTGATTAATAGTATGCTTCCAAATTTTAGCTAAAAGACATTTTGATGAAATCAGCAGTACTGAATAACTGTTGCCACAAATAATCTTGATATGTATTTCCTTTCTCTCCAGGATTTTGGACAGTGGGACTCTGAGATGCTCTGTTTTTCTTGAACACAGCCCTTCTTTTATCTCACAAGTCGGTGGTGTTCACGGACCACCCACATCTGGGCCATGTACTGCTCACTGGTTCCTAAGAGTTTGTGAAGGGAAATCCTCTGAACATGGAAAAAGAATAAACAAACGGACATAACATTTCAAAAAGGACTAAACCACTCATTTCAAAGAGGTAATTTTATTGCAATATGGAGAAAATACAAAAATAAAATTGTATGCTCATATGGACAGAGCTGAGTAATTGAGAGCTGAACAGGAATAATTTACTGTTAAAGGAAAATACTCTTTATGCAAGGTGAACAGAACATACTTTAAAAACAAAGTAAAGGGCCTGACCTGTGGTGGCGCAGTGGATAAAGCGTCGACCTGGAAATGCTGAGGTCGCCGGTTTGAAACCCTAGGCTTGCCTGGTCAAGGCACATATGGGAGTTGATGCTTCTAGCTCCTCCCCCCTTCTTTCTGTCTCTCTCTCCTCTCTCTCCCTCTCTCTCTCCTCTCTAAAAATGAATAAATAAATAAATTATAAAAAATAACAAAGTAAAGTTTTTAAAATTAGGTAAAGCTGATGGTAGCTTGAAAATATAAAATATGGCTTTAGACCATGTCAGAAGAAGTGAGGGCAGGGAAGATGGAGATGGAAAGACAGCGAAAAGGAAATGGAGAGGAAAAAAAAGGGGAAAGGACAGATAGAAAATCACTGAGTTGGGAACTAAAAGATCTGAATTCCTATCCCTGACCCCTTCTGGCCATGTAATCTTGAGCAGTTCTCATCACCAACATTATCATCACAACACATATAATTTATAGAGAACTTACTATGAACTTGACCCTTTACACAGATTGCATCCTTTAACCTTCACAGCAACTTGACAAGCAAGATCACGTTTAGTGGTGGAATTCAAATAATTTAACAACCAGTTCTCGGGGGATGCATTTGGAGCGACACTAGAATCTATGTAAACACAATAAATTAAAATCAATAAAAAAAAAAAAACCAGTTCTCTGCCCTAATGATCATTTTAAGTCTTAAAAGACGATATACCAAAGGTAGTTTATTATTTCATGCATTTACCACTTAAATAAGAATAAAAGAGGTACACAAAACTAGATTATGTTATAAGAATTTTAAAATACTAATAAAAAATATTAAATAATACCTGACAAAAAACAATAAAACTGTTATTAAAGGTATTTCCAATGACAGCTGGTCACCCCCTGGTTGTTTGGCACTTTTTCTCTTTATGTTATTATGTTGGTTTACTGAAGTAACTAACACGAGGGAATTAAAATATAGTACTTCATCAAAGGTATAATGAGTTTTATGAAATGAATAAATAAATATTACGAGCATTGTTCTGTCAAATTTTTTTCACCTATGGATGGAATGAACATGACTACAGGCACTTAAAATACACTGTTGCACAGATGAACGTTAAAAAAGAGTAAGGAATGTAAATCTGTGATTTCCATATTGGGCAGCTGCCCAGGTGCCCACCTTAGAGAAGGACCCTAATTACAAGTGCCATTTTAACAACAAGTTCACTGAATTCAACAAAAATTAGGTATCGGTTCTGCCAAACCAGTGTGAACCAGCTGAATCCCACCACTGATTCTGTTATCTCCACTTTATAGGCTGAGAAACAGATTCAGCAAACTCAAATACTCACCCATGGTTTTACAACTAGAAGATAGCAAAACCGAGGTTTCTGCGGTTCTGTATAATTTGAAAGCACCCATCTCTTCCACAGTGGAGGGATACCTCCTAAATGTCATCTATCGGAACCTCAGTCTCTTCATCTAGAAAGGAATTATTATAATTTCTTCTGTAGTTACATAAGAATGTGTATCTATTGTCTTTTGCCACAGTAACTTAATTTGTTCTTTCTCCTGAGTGTCTGAGAAAACTCCAGTCTGCTGATCTTGGCTAGACTTGACAGGTCAGTTTTAATGATCTGAGCATGTGCCTGGTGGTCAGCTGGTTGTTGACTGATCTGCTATGGCACCTGTGGAATAACTAGCTCTGCTCCATGTGGTCTCAGCTCCAACACGCTTAGGCTTGTTTCCATTACAGAGGCAGAGAAAGCAGGCAAGTCATCCTGAGTCCTAGGGTCGGAGCCAGCATGAGTTCACTAATCCCATATTCTGTTAACTAAGCACATCACAGGACCAGCCTAGATTCAAGGGCTGGAGAAATAGACCCAAAATCACATTGCAACTGGCATATGTACAGAGAGGAGTAAAGAAATAAGGGCATTTTGTAATCGCTCTACCATAGAATGCATGTAAATATGCTTCATAAACTGTGAAATGCAACACCACTAACTAAAATCCACTCTTCCTGAAAAGCGCCAGCCCCTGTGACCAATCCGAGGTCAGCTTGTTTTCACATCTGTCATCTCTTCCAGCTGAGCTTGTAGAAAAGAACTAGACAAAACCATATAATGAGAATCAGTGTATCAGGCTTTTCTTATACTCTCCGTATATTCAGGTGAGATTTTCCCCCCAGTCCTAACCCTGGGACTCCATCCACAGTTGCATTCTATTAAACTTCCAGAATTAAAAATCAAAAAGAGTAACTCCCAGGCTTGAAGTCATTTATTCTTGGCCTTTCTGAATCTGTATGACATTTTTTATTAGAGTATGTTGTTTTCTTTCTAAAGCAAAATCCCAAATGTTAATCCCAAATTTATAGTTAAAATGATTTAAAATCATGCTCTGTAGGTCCCTAAGAAACATAGTCTGGGAGGGTTTCAAATCAGAATTGGATGTAACATTAAGCCATGAAATTTACTGTGATTTGAACAAAAAGCTGCTCTAACCAGAAACTCCAGAGTTTTTCTTTTCTGTCCCAGAAATATTTATCTTTTTTTTTTAATTCCCCATGAACCACATCCAAATGAACATGCAAGAGAATGATATCATTAACCCTCATCATGTCACATAATCTCTCCAGACCGGAGAGGTTCTCAGCCCTGGCTTACTGCTCATTAGATTCACCTGAAGAGCTTTTGAAACATCCCCATGCCCAAGTCATACCCCAGGACAAGACAATCAGAATTGCTGGGGGAAAGACAACAAGCATCAGCATTTTCTCAAGCCACCCAAATGATTGCAATGTGCCCCTAAGTTTAAGCACCCTGCACGGGGGCCCTCACCGTCCCTGCCCATGAATGAAAGGCTCTGCATTCCATTCCAATTTGTATTGAGTTTGCAATTCTATTTTGTTCTTTGAATTGATAGCAAGATAGCTGGGCTATTTCTCATTAAACTGTTTTGAAGCAGCATAGAACAGAAAGAGGCTTTGGAGTGAGAGCTGCACTTAAATCCCTGGTCAGTTACTTATTAGGTACATGACTTGGAGCAGGTTATTTAACCTATTTAGCCTCTCTGAGCCTTGATTTCCTCCCACAGCAAATGGTATAATAATTCCTACCACATAGGGTGTTATAAAGATTAAATGCTCTCATAGTACACAATCAATAGGTATCCATTTCTTTTTCCCTTTGCCTTCAGATTCACGAACAAGCTGTTTGGCATCTTCAGGTGACCTGCTGTTGACTGCCGAGGAAAGAAGGAAAGCATGATATTCAATTGCGTATTAAGTGGGTCTGCCCATCGTGAAGGGACCCAGTCGTGTGCCTTTCACATGCATCGAAAAATCCTGCTGCTAATTCCCTGGGGGTGAAATATCACTGTATATATATTCACTTGCTAGGTCCCACCCAGGGGGTCAAAATGTCACTTGCTCATTGTCCAGACACATCACTGATGGAGATCTTCGTTTCTTTATTTTCCTCCATCAGCCCAGAAACCCGAGGAAGAGCAGGTTTTGAAGAAAGGCCACATAGGGAAGCATGAACAAGGACCAAGCCAGCCTCCCTCTGCACCAGATCAGTTCTCCCGAAAAGCAACAATCTAAAAATGCCTGCAGAGTAAGGCAATATCACCATTACAGTTACAGAGCAGCAAAATCGTGTCTGAGTGGTCAAATTGTTTTCTTGGCTAATTGTAAGTCTCCCAGACAGATCTTCAAACACAGTTCTGCACAAAGGAGTATCTTTAAATTGCTGTAGTTTTTTAAGAAGTCTGGCACCAAAAAGCAAACAAACCTTTTTGATTTTTGGTCTCTGCATTTCTTCATTGGTAACAAATAGGAGATAGGAGATGCATTTAGATTTTCCCAAAATGCATTTTTAAATGGTTAAACCTGTTTTCTTGGTTCTGACTCATTTTTCAATTACAGAAAATCTTTAAAATTAAGATTGATTGAATGGGAGCAAAGCAGAAATTGTAAGAATATTGTTGACTAATCAATTTATGTAACCAAATGCCATACATTTACATAATAATTTCAAAATGACTTATGTCCGTGGAATCTGTCTGCCTTCCTCAGTCCCTCACCCTGCACCTTAGGACAGGTCCTGGCTGCCCCCATCTTCAGTCTGACTCACATAAGCTGTCCTAAATTCTAGCATGGTCCAACCTGCACCTTATTGTGGTGCTGAATTTTGTGTTAGCACTTACAGCTTTCTTAGTCTTCATTGTGACGCTTATTAAAATTAAGGATTATTTAAAACTAGTATGCTTAGGTTCTATGGCACACAGAATAACTAGCCAATATATAAACCTGTCCAAAATGGGACTGTTTTGATCAGAAACACTGAGTCATTAGTAAATGTTGTGTCTCTTATTGATCTTGTACCTATTACAGTGGCAGTAGTACTTATCATAACTTAAATATTACATATCTATGTGTTTGCATGTTTAATAAATAGATGGAGATCTTTTTTTTTTTTTTTTTTTTTTTTTTTATTTCTCTGAAGCTGGAAACGGGGAGAGACAGTCAGACAGACTCCTGCATACGCCCGACCGGGATCCACCCGGCACGCCCACCAGGGGGCAACGCTCTGCCCACCAGGAGGCGGTGCTCTGCCCCTCCGGGGTGTCGCTCTGTGGCGACCAGAGCCACTCTAGCATCTGGGGCAGAGGCCAAGGAGCCATCCCCAGCACCCAGGCCATCTTTGCTCCAATGGAACCTCAGCTGCGGGAGGGGCAGAGAGAGACAGAGAAGAAGGAGAGGGGGAGGGGTGGAGAAGCAGATGGGTGCTTCTCCTGTGTGCCCTGCCCGGGAATCGAACCCGGGACTTCCACACGCCAGGCCAACACTTTACCACTGAGCCAACCAGCCAGGGCCGATGGAGATCTTTTAGGTCAGAGGTGTACAAAGGAGTCCATGGGTCAAATCAGGCCCACCACCTGCTTTTGTAAATCAGATGTTTATTTACATAGTCACGCCCACTCCTTTATACAGTGTGTCCATAAAGTCATGGTGTACTTTTGACTGGTCACAGGAAAGCAACAAAAGATGATAGAAATGTGAAGTCTGCACCAAATAAAAGGAAAACTCTCCTAGTTTCATACCTATTCAGTGCAGTTTGATGTGGGCTCATGCACAGATTTTTTAGGGCTCCTTAGGTAGCTATCCCGTATAGCCTCTACAGACTCGTCACTGACTGATGGCCTACCAGAATGGGGTTTCTCCACCAAACTGCCGGTTTCCTTCAACTGCTTATCCCACCGAGTAATGTTATTCCTATGTGGTGGTGCTTCGTTATAAATGCGCCGATATTCACGTTGCACTTTGGTCACGGATTTAAATTTAGCGAGCCACAGAACACACTGAACTTTCCTCTGGACCGTCCACATCTCGACTGGCATGGCCATGGGCTGGTCCACTATATACACGGTGTTAACGTCATCATCTGCACATGCTGCCACATCATCCTACAGAAACTGGGAGGGTTTTCCTTTTATGTAGTACAGATTTCACATTTCTATCGTCTTTTGTTGCTTTCCTATGACTGGTCAAAAGTGCACCATGACTTTATGGACACACTGTAGCTACACATCGTCTGTAGCTGCTTTCCCATTACAAAGGCAGAGCTGAGTAGATGTGACAGAGACTGAACGGCAAAACCAAAACTATTTACTATCTGGCCCTTTACAAAAAACACTTGCCTAAGGACAAGGATTTTGCTTATACTCAGCGGCCTGCACATAATAAACATTTGTTGCCCATCACCACTTATCCCCACCTCCTCCACCTCTCCCACTCTGGGCAATCACCTGAAACCTGTATAATGATGTTAAGCAGTGTCACCCTAATAAGTTCAACATCTTTTTTAAAAAATTAATAAATAAATAACCATTCATTGCATAAATAATCTTAAATAAGTTTATCATCTTAGCCACAAGGCTACTTGTCAGGTACAGGTCTTCAGAACAAGGAAAAGCAGACATTTGTGCCTTGTTTACAGATACATAAACATGAAAAGACTCTGAAGATGAGCACACCCCTAACTTTCTAGCTGAGGACATGGAGGTCCAGAAAGCTACAGCAAGGTTAGCCCATGGAGAGGCAAGAACTCTCGCAGCACATTTGTTTTCCTCTAATTGGTAAGTCAGTCAGTCTGTGAATTCAGCCTGCTCTCGGGAGGACGAAAGGTTTGAGCACAACACGCACGCCATGATAATTACGCTCATTTGGAGCTTTCAATTTTGACTTGTTCCCTGAAATTCTTTAAACGCTCACTCCCCGATATGTTTCCATGAATTTGATAAGGTTATGATATGCATGGATTAAAGAACACAAGGCAAAGTTTTGCAACAAACTTTGTTAACTAAACCAATGCCCTGACTTGGCCAGAACATGACTGTTTGACCATGACACCAGTGGAGCTTACTGGGCCATATTTATTCTTTGTAAGAGCAACTTTAAAACTTTCAAAGGGGGTGGCACATAGCATCCTTTTGATGTGAGTTATATTTTCAAGCCTGTTTAGACTCTGTCACCCCCACTAACGTGACTACCTCCTTTGACTTAATTTTACATTCTTTGGCTCAATAGATATATATGTGCATTTTCCCTCTAACTCAAAAATCCTTTGAACTTGTTTCTGTGTGTGTGTGTGTGTGTGTGTGTGTGTGTGTGTGTGTGTGTGTGTATTTTTCTGAAGTTGGAAATGGGGAGGCAGTCAGACAGACTCCCGCATGCACTTGACCAGGATCCACCCAGCACGCCCACCAGGGGGCAATGCTCTGCCCATCTGGGGTATCGCTCTGTTGCAACCAGAGCCATTCTAGCACCTGAGGCAGAGTCCACAGAGCCATCCTCAGCACCCGGGCCAACTTTGCTCCAATAGAGCCTTGGCTGCGGGAGGGGAAGAGAGAGACAGAGAGGAAGGAGAGGGCCAGGGGTGGAGAAGCAGATGGGCGCTTCTCCTGTGTGCCCTGGCCGGGAATCGAACCTGGGACTCCTGCATGCCAGGCCGATGCTCTACCACTGAGCCAACTGGCCAGGGCTTTGAACTTGTTTCTTTCTGTTAATTCTTACCTCCTAGGACAGGGGTTGGGAACCTATGGCTCGTGAGCCAGATGTGGCTCTTTTGATGGCTGCATCTGGCTCACAGACAAATCTTTAATAAAAAAATAACAACATTAAAAATATAAAACAATCCATTCATTTCCTACTGCTCCTGTTCATGGTTGCGGGTGGCTGGAGCCAATCACAGCTGTCCTCTGGGACAACACCAAATTTTTATTGGATAATGCATAACGTACATGGGTCATTGTATGGCTCTCACGGAATTACATTTTAAAATATGTGGCATTCATGGCTCTCTCAGCCAAAAAGTATCCCGACCCCTGTCCTAGGACCACATGACTCTTGCAAAAATTAAAAGCCCCACCAGATGATCTCTAGATCTCCCTCATGTTCTTGTCTCACCATTTGATTACAAACTCTAAGGGCATTTTGCAGAAACCAAGTTCTGGGTGACTGTGGAAGGGGAACACCAGCCAGCTCTTCTGGCTCATGCATGGGGCTTCCCACAAGGCAGCAAGCAATGACCGCAGTCCTGAGCACGGAGCCGTGAGGATTTCTAGGCACACGCTGTCACTGTCGCAACATCCCCCGCCCTGCTCTCCTCAACAGAAGTATAAGCAAAGGATTATGCTACTTCCCCAAAGTATTTCAGAAACTTAAAGCTTTCCCTAAAACATCTACACTTTCCTTTGAGAGTCAATTTTACAAAATGGTTTAACTTTCTCTCTCCAGCTAAACAACAGAATGAACACTGACACCTGGGGATGTGGAGAGTAATTTACAGAATACTTATCATCTGCCCTGGTCTGTCTCACTTCGTATTTACAATAGCCTTATGAGGTACACACTGTCCCCCTTTGCCAGATGAAGAAACTTGAGGCTCAAAGAAGTATATCACATGAAAACAGGTCTAGTGAATGGTAGGATTGATGTCTAAAAATATAACAGGTTTTATCTAAGTACAGCACATTTCATCAACTTGGGCAATATTCAATGTTTTCCATTTTTCATGTTTTCCTTTAATCAGAAGTCAGCAAACTTCCTGTAAAAGGCCAATGAGTAAATATTTTAAGCTTGGCAGGCCACAGGGCCTCTGATGCAACTACTGAACCAGGCTTTGTTGGAGAAGGAAAGCAGCCCTGGACAATATGTGAATGAATGAGCATTGCTGTGTTCCAATAAAACTTTATTGACAAAATCAAGCCATAGTTTGAGGATGATGGAAATGGTCTGAAACTTGACAGTGGTGATGGTTACTCAACTCTATAAAATCTACTAAAAATCATTGAATTGTACACTTAAGATGGATAAATTTTATGTTGGGTAAACTACACCTCAATAAAGCTGTTAAAAACAGAATAAATAAATACCCTGAAAAAGTTTTAGTGCGCACTGACTATTTCATCTACTGCCTATCTATTTTGACAAAAATTTCTCCAGATCTGATATCCCAAACAAGGTAGCACTTTGAATTTTAAGGCATCCACCCACTCCCTGAAGTGCAAGACAGAATAATTTAATTCTGCCAAGTCACACTAAGTAGATAGGAATTGCCCAGCACAGCTCAGTTGCTCTGTCTCTTGCCAATATCGGCTGAGAAAGAAATGCTGGGTGGTTTGTCTCCAATGCACTAAGGCAATTTTTCCTATGTCATCATTTATTCTTTTTCTCCAAAAGTTCCTTGTAATTCAGTCCCATAAAGGAAGGATCACAGATAAATAAATCATGGAAGAAGCACATTGAGTTGCAAGCTCTGAAACCCACAGTCACGGCTCAGTTCACTCGATTCTCAGCCGTGGGTTAGTAAGCCTCTTGCTGGTGCAAGGCACTCTGATGGGTGCTGGGAGCAACAAAGAGGCATTAGACACAGTTCCTGGGCCCCAGGAAGAGGGACATTTCATAAGAGAGAGAGACAAGGAAAGGGCTGCTGCACCATGAGGTGGGTCCTGTAGGCCTAGGAGGCAAATGCACAGGACAGTGCAGGACACTGAGGGACACCCAGGCCAGACTGCCCTGGCTATCAAATTAAGAGGTAGCCAGATGAAAGGGTGGAGGGGGAAACAAACAAACTTCATGAACATGAAATTATATAATTTCAAAGACAACAAAGTAAGAGAGAACAGGACAATTTTTTTATAGTTTTTCCATTGATTTGAGAAAGAGAGAGAGAGAAGGGGAGAGAGAAAGAAACATCAACTCGTTTCAGTTAGTTCTTCCATTTAGTTGTGTAGTCATTGATTGCTTTTTGTACGTTTCCTATCCAGGGTTAACCCGTGACTTCTGGTGCGCTGGATCAATTCTTTAAACACTGAGCCACCCTGCCAGGGCCAACAGGACATTTTGAAGGGAGTGAAAACAGTCCAGTGCATCTGGAATCTCATATGGGAGGTGAGACTGTAACAGAAGGCTTGGACCTTTAAGCTAAGACAATGTACACCCTACAAGCATTTCCTGGTTTGCTGGTCTAGGCATCAAGACACACCTATAAGGTAAAAAAAATAATAATAATAAAGAAGGAAATCAAGCAGGCAATAAGGAAGGGTGGAAGGTATGAAAAAGGGAAAGAAGAAAGGGAGGAGGAAGGGAAAGAGAAAAAGAAAGACAAATGGCATCCCCAAGGTTAAACTGTAGAGCGGAGACATCAGTTGCCTTCTTGCTCTAATCTTCTATCCAATACAGAAATCTTATTCCAGTGCCCCAAACAGATGATCCCCTAGTCCTGGTTAGAACACTCTCAATGACAGGGAACCTACTGCCTCAAGAACCAACTTATTAGAAAGTCAAATCAGAAACTGCCTCCCTGTAACTCTGTCCTGGCTACAATAAGAAATTGGCCAACAACTTTTCCCTAAGAAAGGCTCAAATCACAGTAAACAAAGTCCAAAGATCAGGTTTAAAATGTATATGGTCTAAATTTGATCAACACAGTGTTCAATATCCCACCAACCACATTCCAAGGTCCAGCTTATTTTTATTCCCCTAGAAACCCAGACCATGCCAGAACCAGTAATCTTTTGAGTCAGGACACATATTCTAGGGGGACTGGGCATCTGAATCCTGAACTTCTAGAATCAGGAACAAGGAAGGTCAAGGGAGCAAGAAAAAAAAAACCAGAGCCTGGACCAAGCATAATATAGAAGCCAAAACACATAGCTCCATGGGTAGGAGCTACAGAGAGAAAGCTAGAATCAGGCTGACAAGGCCTGGCAGAAACACAGTCATGTTGCAGTGGTTCCGCTGCATGACTCAGGTGCACAGAGCATGAGGGAGCCTTGTATAACACAACAGAGACAACCATGAAGAAACTTCCAGTTATGTGCAAGAATGGAATAGTCCAAATCCCCAAGTCAGAAATACATTACTCAGTTGCAAGAGAAGGCAGAATTATTCAAATCCTATTGTTTTCCTCTTTGCTACTTTGAAAAAAAAAAAAAAAAAAAAAAAAAAAGCTGACTCTGCAGAGTTGAACACATTTGTCAACAAAGCATGGAAGCCAGGGATGGATGAGAAGACAGTAAGATCCCGTCACTGCTGCTCAATGTGAATTCAAGGCCCTGACCCAGATTAATTGAGTCAAAGACACCGAAACAAATCTGCAGATGTTTTCAGAGCTCCAGAGCTGCAAATCTGTATAAAATCATGGACAGTGAGACCGAAGACTGAAGTTAGTCTAATATCTCAGTTGCCAAAAAGAGAAACAGCTTAATTCTGTGCAATTGGGAAATCATACACTGAGGCTGTAGAACTAATAAACAGGAGAAGTCTAGAAACAAGTAGGAAGGGGAAAGGGGCAAGGAGGCAGGATGGACACATTCAAAAAGCATTTAACAGCAATAGAGGCAAATGTAGAACTGACGACAGTAAACTGTGTTCACCATGTCAGACACTGTTCTAAGCACTTAATACTCAGACCAACCCTAAGCGACAGGTGCTATTATTAACCCTATTTTACAGATGAGAAAACTGAGGCATGGACTCACAGAATTTTCTCAAGGTCGCAAGGCTAGTAAGAGGCAGAACCAGCTGAAAAAATGAGACTGAGGTGGGAATTGGCCATGTGGAGGTCGTGAAAAAGAGGATCCTTACAGGAGCTCAGGGGGCACGATGAGGAAAAATGGGGCAGAGAAATGAAGAAATACATTTCAATGCAGTAAACTCAGTCTCATCATGACTGACTCAGCCTTTCTGGATTCCTCCCTGTCCCAAGGTTTTCTCCAATATGGTGTTTGGGCATAGAGGGAGTAGATGTAGCCTGATCACATTGTGGGGTTGAGATGAGGAGAGAAGCCCTCACCTTCCACCATCATCATGTGCTTGCTTGGGGCATACTGGCCTGTGTCCTCACACAGCATGGCTAATCAGCCCCACAACTCCACCCTGGGCATTCCACAGCATCCACTGTTGCCGTCTATGACAGATAGAACTCGCAGACTATTCTCTCCTGAGCTGCCACTCCAGGGTGCTGTCCGCCCCACCGCACCTTCCCTCTTGGCCCCACTGCAGCTGTCACCAGCCCTGCAATGCTCCTTAAGTTTGCTAGTCAGTGACTGCTCTACACTCCTCACACCTAGGTTCCACTGCAGAGCTTCAGCTACGTGGCCACCCACACTGTCCGACTCCCTCCCACTTCTGACAAGCTTCCCAGCTGGGCTCCCTAAAAACAGATCCTTCTGGTCAGTTCAGGACCTAAAGTCAGGTCCTCCCTCTGCCTAATAACCTGCTGTGGGTACACCTCAAGTTAGTCCCCCAGGGGCTTGCACGGGAAGCAGCACAGAAGCCCAGTTTCCCTCACTCCATTAGCTCAGACCCCTTTGACAGCTTTAGCTGGGGACGGGAAACAGAACACATATGCTGCCCCCCCAGTCCTGTATGTTCCCTCTTCTTCCTACAACTCCTCAGGATGGGAGAGGCAGGTTTACTTCCTTTCTCTTTCTCTTCCGTTAGGTCCACGCCCCTATTCTCCCCAGCCCGCTTCCTCTACAGTTACACTGGTGAACAGGGTACGGAGAGGCCAACACACAGAGAAAGAGACCGCTTTTAGGTTTATAAGGAAACCTAAATCCAAAGGTGTTTCAAAATCACAGTTCCCATTTCATTTAGAACAGATACAAATGAAGCCAGGGTGAGAAACTCTGAGCCCCACCTGCTTGGTGGGCTCTCCTGGGCTTTTCTCAGAGCCCCTAAGGAACTTAAGGAGTCCTGGAGATTTATTGAAACACATTTAGAAAACCATTGATTCAGTCTAGCCCAGAGCTCTCCAGCAAATAGATCGGACCTTGAGGCCAAATATCATTCTGCAAGTTTATAACAGAGTTAGCAGGAAAACCCAGGTCTCCTATTCTCTGAGCCGGTGTTCCCACCACTTCTCAGCAGTCACACCCACGTCCCTGTCTAGCCCGTTGTTCCCTAGCTGTTTCCAACTTCAATTGTGCTCGGGCTTTGTTACAACATGTATTATTGTGTCATGAAGCTCACTTTGAATCTAAACATTCTTTTTTTAAAAGACGTGAGTTTTGACCCCTCCAGAACCTCAAGCCCCCAGGGTGAAGATCTGAAGAATGCTGCTATAAAAATTTCAAAATATCATCATCTCAGCTATAACAACATCTGGTGTGTCCTCCCCCCATAGGTCTAGTATTTTGAGTTTTCATAAATGCAAGTAAGTTTTTTCATCACAAAATGTGGCTTCCTGAGATGGTTGAATGAACACAGCAAAACAGCAGCACCTTGTGAGAGGACATTAGGTGAGAGGCATGGGAGCAGAAATAGGCCATGTGTTCCTGAGCAAGGCCCCTTACCTGTTCTGGGCACCAGTCTCATTTTCTATAAAACATACGCTGCAGTATCTCCTCCTCCCACCTCTCAAGGATGTTATGAAGATAAATCAGCAAAATAGGGAGAGGGGGGAGGGGGGAGGGAGGGGCACAAAGAGGGCTAGATGGAGGGTGATGAAGGACAATCTGACTTTGGGTTAAATGTATGCAACAGAATTGAATGACAAGATGACCTGGACATGTTTTCTTTGAATATATGTACTATATGTACCCTGATTTATTGATGTCACCCCATTAAAATAAAATTTTATTTATAAAAAAATATATATTTATATATAAAATATCACATGTTCCTAGGAAGGAAAGCACTCTATAAATTTTCACACTTCTCATTATTAAACAAAGAGTCAGGTTTCCCTGAATTTAAGATACCTAAAATCAAGTATCCTGTATCACTTTATGCCAAAAATTATTACATCATTAACTATGGGACTACAGTGGTGTCCACTGCAATCAGGAACTTCATGTTGAAGATGTGATTTTACCATTATTTAAAAGGAGAACAATGACCAAAATGACAGAAGCCAAATTTCCTTGCTATCTCCTTTTGCAGAAAGTTAAAGCAGTGAATGTTAAAAGGACACATGGATAATGTGTGCACATACTGTTTTATCAGCTAATAATCTGAAAAGCTTAAAGGAAGTAAGTTGGATGTAGACTCACAACAAAATTCAGTATAAACTCATTCTTGTTATCTTTATTTTTGTGCTTTAAACAGTAACCATGATAAGGACACTCTATCCCATTATACCCAAAGATGAAAACACAGAAACAGCATTTGGGCATCTTGGTCCCACTCCATTTTATATCCCTTCAGGATATGGACACCTGTGTGAGCCAGTGGGCTAGGGAGTAGGGTACCACTGGCATATGGAGCAGAATAGTAGAATTAGTCACTTCCCCCTTTGCCTTCCCATTCTGTCTTTGCCTGCATTATAGAAACTTGCCATATTGTGTTTAGTAATTAATTACCATTCCATGCCCCTAGTAAAACAAGGCACTCTGAGAAGACAGCGTCACGTCGCATTTGCATCTGGATCCCAAGAGCGTGACAGGCCATCAGAAAGTTTTACTGCACTGGGTGATCACCAGGCCATGGGGAACCAACACTCCCAACTCCAAGTGCCCATCAGCCTCAGTGTCTTCCCGAACCCCAATTCTGTGCACAGAGCTGATCTTGGTCTGGCAACATTTATCTCAATCCATAAATAGGTTGGTGCCAGAGTTACAACCGAAGCTTCACTCTCTCTAGCAGGGAAACAATGCATGTTAGCAAAAAACAGAACATACTAGCCAATTTCCTCCCTGGCCATAAAAACTCAGGATTCACATTGGTTGGGTGGTTTGTACCATCAACAGAAGCAGCACCTGGTTATTCTAGCACCCCAATATTTATCAGCATCATCTCCCTCCATCTCTGAGATCCTGAGTCTTTTTACCCGGCTTGGATCCTGAATTCATATGACCTCTCAGAGCAAACTGGTACTGGTTTCTCAGAAGAAAACGCTGAAGTAAAGACACAAGGCTACATTTCAATAACAAACTGCCCCTGAAGGACACAGTGTCAACATTGACAGCAACTTTCAGGATTATTTAACCCACCTCCTCATTTGTGCAAGAGTGTCTTCTTGACCAATGTCACAAGGCCATGTAGGTTCAGAGCGAAGACTAGAACTCAGGTTTCTACACTTCCCGTCCAGTTAGTGTGACCAACCACCCTCAGTTTGACCAAGGCTCCCGGACGTGAATTTTCCATTTTCATAGCAGGATAAGCTCAGGCAAACTGTCTGTTTGCCTAAAACTGAGAAGTTTCCTAGGATATGAGACTTTAAATGCAAAAACAGGAAAAGCCCCAAACAAGCCAGTAATAGCTGGTTGCCCAAAATCCAGTGCTCCCTTCACTATGTATACCCGTTCCTTTATCAGCTCGATAAAATGTGACTTGTTCCACTTCCACTATATAAACTCAGGAAGAGCCCGGTGATAAGGGGAGGTTGACAGTTATTGCACGGCTGTGGCCCCTCTAAGAGGTATAAAATTCTAACCATTAATTATAATACATAAATGATCAAAACCAGAGCCTCAAGATTGTCTATGAATTAAAAAAAAAAGGTTCAGGTCTTAAAATAATTAAAAGTTAAAAATATTCAAGGGGAAGAAAATGAATATCATGAAAATGAGCATTATAAAGCTAGTTCTGTTTAAGTACAAAATTATTATTATATGTCCAAGCTCATCAAGCTGTCACTTCTGAGAAAAGAAGGCCATGGAAGGCTCACAGCATTATGCTGATTAATTACCCCAGGAGTCCACTCAGAATGCAATCATTCCTCATTGGGGGGGGGGGGGGGGGCACTGCTCTGACATGGTAATTGGCTTACAATTTCTGCAAATTCAGGGAAGATTTCAGAACAGTCTTTACAACATTTCCCACAAAAGGGTGCTGGAATTGATCTTTCAAGTTCTTTGAGGAAACTTGGGATTGTGGGTGCATAATATCTCTATTTATAAAGGGGTTAATTTTCTTCCCTCCAACTTCAATGAGCAGTCTTAAAACACCAGGCTGTCAGGAAGATGAGGCAGGAAAATCCTGCCATAACAGGCCAAAGCTCTATTCATGAAGTCATAGGTGAACAGGCAGACACTACGCTGTACATTTCATTCATGCACACTCTCAGCCTCACAACTATCCTTCAAGGCCAAAGCCTTACCTCAAGTATAAAGTGAGAGGCTGAAGCTCCAAGCACTTCCTGGCTCCAAAATCAAGAGCTAGTGAATGAGGGTAGCAGTCTGAGGCAGAGTCTCCCGAGCACCTGACTCCAGGCCCCTCCCCTGTGTGGGTCTCCTCTCTGAGACACCCCCTCACCAACAGAGGCTGCTAACTCCCACATTCTGAGAAGGTTGGGTGAAGAGACCAGTCTCATGGGAAGAGGAATATATCTAATATCCCTACTAAACTGAAAGGAAATTCCACCTTAAAATTACAGAGAGAAAAGGCAAACATTTTGCCCAAACCCCATATGTTAGTGAAAAAATAAGTAAACCAATTAAGGCATTCTCCAATACAGCCACAGTTAGCAAGCTATGAAACACAATGACCTTCCATCAGATCGGCCCCAAGGAAAGCTCTTCTCTGATCATGGGGTGGCTAATATCTCTAAGCAAATCCCTGCAGTCCATGCTGACACAGGGGCAAAAGCTTTGGCTCTGTGGAAAGTAATTCTCTGGAATTTTCTGCTTTATGGAAAATACAAGAGGTGGTATGTTATAACTCACCAAGTGACAAAAATGAAAACCTGGAATTTATGCTTTCCTAAAAAAAACAAAAAAAAAAAACAACAAACAAATAAACCGCTTTCCTTTGGCTTATCTCCTCTCTTATTCTCACCCTACAAGAAACAAACCAAAAGGAAACTTCCAGCAATTTCAGCTGCAAAATTAACATTCCAATTGCTCTCCTTCCCAAGGATGATGATAGTCTGATTTACTGCCTCCTTGCCTGGTTTAATCAGTAAAGAACACTAAGTACAAGTTCTAGATATTTTAAAAGACAATTTACCATTGAAAAAGGCAATGCTGCAAGCAGCCAAGGGTTGCAATGCCCCAACTATTAATAAAATCTGCTTAAGTCTTTGAAAGGTTTCCAACAAGATCATTCAAACGGCAAGTTCCCAGAACCTTGGAATTGAGCACTGGGAGTTTCTAACCTGAGGTTCTTTCCTATTACTTTTCTTTTTGTGCCCTGGCCAGTGTTTCCCCTGCCTTTGCTCCTGCAGAGCTCGCGAATGGCCCTCTCTGTCATCATGCAGAATCCCCTGGTGAAGAAAGAGGCCTTTGGATAGCCAGGAAGTAAGTATTCCTGCAAATCTGACCATTTTCAAACAACAAGGTTAGAGAATTACAAATATGGAGCTATCAGAATTTCTTAGAGAATTAAGTTGGAAGCAGGGTGATAGAGGGAGATTTCATTCACGCTGAATAATTGGAAACGCAGTTTTACAAAAAAAAAGTGATCTCACTACTTCTAAAAGGTGCTCACATAAAAGCTCTTAAAGGCAATTCTCCCCACTTCATTGGGAACACAATTTACATTACATCGCATTAAAGCAGGACATGTCGGGAATTTGAGTCTTACAATGGAACATTGTACTATGTATCCTCCAAAGACTTACCCCAAGTTTGAAAGTCCATTGTGTTTGGTGACCCATTTGACCCGAATAATGGGGAGAAATGAGCCTGTGTAGATCTGAGGACAGGAAAGAGGTGCATAAGCTGCTTCCAGCCTACGCAACACCAGCTGCTCCTCCAGCTCAAACCCCAGGGCCCTGGCCCACTAGCTCTGCTCTCATGCTTTGCCAGCACATCTTTAAGCTAATCCCTAGTTTGTTGGCAGCTCCCCTCAAGGTGGGCAGAGGAAATGGGAACCAGATAAAATCAAAGCAATCATTGCTGCTGCTTTTGAACAGTTCTGATGAAAGGCTTATTACCTGAGAGAGGCTGTGATTACCACCATCAACAACCAGGATTTAGGGTTATCTGTGAATTTCAATTATCCACGCTAAACCTCTCTCTCTCTAGCTTGACTGCTAGAGTCTCCAACAAAGATAACCTGCTCCCTTCAGAGTCATGATCTCAGCCCTTCTCCTTCTGCTGACTTAGAAAACTGCCGAATCACTATCTTGCTTTCCTAGCAAAGAGACAATCTGGTTGCAAATTTCCTAAGTCTAATGAGTTCATCCCTTCATTCCCAGCCCAACCTAATGGTAGTTCTTACCTCTTTCTTTGTCTACAGAGAGAGGGCACTTTTTCTTCCAAGTACTTTTTTAACTGTCCCACTATTCTTTGTCACTAAGTACTCAGTCCTCACCCCTGCCACCAGCTCTTCTCCAAAAAAGTGGTCTGAGCCAAGAAAACCTGAGGCTGCCCAAAGTCCTGCAGAGCCAGTAGGAAGCTGGACTAAGAAACCATCAATTACTCACACAGTGTCCCCTCTGCAGTGATGATCAACCCTTTATTCAGATCCAGCAGTTTACAATGGACTTTCAAAGGAGTCTGCACAATGGTCTGTCCAATGGAGCCAACGTGAACAGTAAGATGTGGAGAGAAAGCACAGAGAAATGCCAAGAACGTCAGTCTGGGAGTCAGGGACTGAAACTGACATCGGTTAAGCAGTGAGGCAAAAATTTGACCTCAAGTTCTCTGGCTGTAAACTCCGTGAACTTAACTACAACTGTCCTACTTCCTATATTAATACTACGCTAACAGTTGCTGCATATGAACTGTATGCTGGGTACATGACTGGGCATTACTATACCCAATTTTTAAAGTTAGGGAAACCCAGCTTCAGTAAAAAATTAGTACCAATATTTAAGCCCAAATCTGTCTGACTCCAAAGACAGCTGTGGAACTATTCAAATGTCCAAAGAACAGAAGCAGGTTGAACTGGGGAGCGGAGCATTCAGACTGCAAACAGCACCTATGACCGTGGTCGGCTTGGTGGTAACCATGTCAGCACAGGATTGGCTGCACGGCGGGGGGGGGGGGGGGGGGGGGGGACAATGGTGATGCCCGGTGGTGGCACCATGGGCTGGGAGTACATCAGCAGTGCTTCTCTGCCCTCTGGAAGGCTCTGGGAATGCGACAAAGCAAAGGGATATCTCACACCCTCAAGGGACCACAGCAAGAAGGGATTAGAGCAGAACCAACCAGAATCAATCAACCTCAAGAGCCTGACTGGGCAGCAGCCTTAGGCCAGGAGGCTAGTCAGAGCACGACCTGAGTTCCAGCTCTTCTGGAGCGCACCAGACAGGAGGCTAGTGAGGATGCTGGTGGGACACCAGGCTGTGTCCAGACTCACTAGCCAACAGGCAGTGGCCCATAAACTCCAGGGCTTCCGAAGGCCTCCAACAAAACATAAATCATGACTCTGGTTAAAAGCAGAGGTTAGCGAAGAAAAGTGTCAGGACCCAGGACATCTGAGTAGGAGCTCAAACTAAAGTGGCTCTGGACAAAAACATAACCCCAAACTCCCCAACAGCAACCATGGCCTGAGAGAAAAAGGCTCTCTGGCCCCAGGTTAGCCCTAAGTGGTTCTCAGGTAGGCAAGAGTGCCAATGAGTCAGGTCAAACTTCCATCAGGAAGTTCCCAAAAAGGACAGGCCTTTGCTGAGCAATTATTTCCCAGAAAGGTCATTATTATGGCTATAATTGGGAGGATTTAAATACCAAATTATACATAATAGACTTCCTGGGCTGAAAATGACAATAGTGTAGAACAGGGGTCTCAAACTCAACTCAGCATGTGGGCCACAGAGCAAGATCACAGCTGTTCGGGGGGCCGCACTAGGTCTACAAAAGGCAACTGTTACACAACACTTTTCAGTGTCACAAAACGACCAGAAACTGTAGTTCGCATCACAACTGCTGTTAACTAAGCTAATATCTAGCTAGGATGCTAGAGAAATGAAAAATACAAGTAGGCCCCTAGGCTTTCTTAATTTTATCCAAAATATTTTGAACTTCGTGGATTAGTCTGCGGGCCGCACAAAATTGTTCGGCGGGCCGCATGCGGCCCACAGGCCGCGAGTTTGAGACCCCTGGTGTAGAAGGTTAATCTTGCTCTTTTTCTTATCAAAAAACACATTGCCCTGGCTGGTTGGCTCAGTGGTAGAGGGTCGGCCTGGCTTTTGGATGTCCTGGGTTCAATTCCCAGTCAGGGCACACAGGAGAAGTGACCATCTGCTTCTCCACCCTTCCCCCTCTCATTTCTCCCCTCCCCCCACCCCTGCACCATGGCTTGATTTGAGCTAGTTGGCCCGGGGAGCTGACAATGGCTCTATGGCCTCTTCCTCAAGCACCAAGAAGAGCTATTGCTGAGCAATGGAGCAACGCCCCAAATGGGCAGCAGAGTGTTACCCCCTAGTGGGCTTACCAGGTGAATCCCGGTTAGGGTGCATGCGGGAGGCCTGTCTGCCTCCACTCCTTTCAGTTAATTTAAAAAAACACACACACGTTATTAATGGTGATAAGTATAAAATCCTCTGATGCACAAACTAGTGCCCAGGAGACCCACACGTTTGGGAACACGCCATGGAGAAAACCTGTGCTTTCTTCTCCCCACTGCAGCCCTCAGAGGGCTTCAGTCTGAGACTCAGCCCAGCCTCCTTTCTGTTCCCTACTTTCCTCCAACCCCAACCCTCAGTTTCTCCTCCTACTTCTCATCACCCATCATCATTTGAGTGCACAGGTGTGCAAAGCAAACACTATAGGAGCCTATGGGTAAAGAAGCCAGAAAAGAGAGAGAAGGTCATATCTGATGTCTCAAGGCAATGACCTGAAAGGCAGAGAGGAACATAGGTCAAGAAGCCATCTACTCTCAAAGCAAGAGGGCACGGATGTTGACCCAGCCATGGCCTTATGGTCACACTTCTTCAGCAGCAGAAATGGTATTTTTTATTCATAAATGCACATTTATCCTGACCCTCTAGCTGTCTTGGAGATTGTTGGACAGAGAAAATATGCTGAAACTGCCCTTAAGGAAATTGCAGTCTTATAAGCACTTATGTGCCTGTATTGCCTCAAAGGCTTGTCTCAGAACAGGGGTACAGTGTCAGGGCAAGGGAAAAAGGACTGGTCATCCCTGGGGGTGGGAGAAAGCCTCAGTAAATTCTCTCCTCCCTCTGGCTTCACAAAAACAATCGAAGGAAATTCAGGGAGGCAGAGAGAAAGGCCTTACCCAGGGCTCACAACTGTAATTAGGACACTATCTAGCAATGCGGGGTGACAGACCGCAGCCCAGCCACAGTCCCTTTGGCTTCCTGAAGGCCAGGCAACTGGGAAGAATAGCAATAATACCAGATTATCATTAAATCTGTGATATCACCAATCATTAAATGCGTTCTGGCTTCAGAGATAAAACTTAAAAGAATGGTTGCTGGTGATGACAAAATGATACTGCTTGTTCAATGCTTCCCAATTTCAGAGATACTAAAATGGAAATAAATGCACCTTAGAATCAGTGACATTCAGCAATACCACCTAAAGTTCAATAGGTTCTTGTAGAAGGACACTTCTATACCCTCCAAAGTTAGGATAATACCATATCACTGGTTTGGCCAATGAAATGTGAGCATAAATGGATGTCACTTTTAGGCCAATGTATGTAAAGGTCAAAGTTTCACAGTGTAGTGCTCTGCCTTCCTGATGCAGTGATCGTGGAAGCACATGGTGGTTACCCGTGGAAAGGGTGGCCTCCCAAGGGGAATGTTCATTAGCCTGGAGCTCTGAGAAACTTTCATGAGAGGAGTCTCCCTGCTAACCCCTTCAACCTATTTGGGATATGTACTAGAAGAAAAAAAATTAAGTTTTGTTGTTTTAAGCAACTGAAATTCTGGGATTGTTTGTTACTTTAACATAACCTAATGTCTCCTGACTAAAACATCATCTTATATTTGAATAAGGCATTACCTCATTTGGTTCTTCAATTAGGGCAATAAAGCGAGAAGGTATGCCTTACTCCCATTTTAAAGATCAAAGAAATTGAGGCTTAAAACAATAAACTTTGGGACTAGAACTCATGTCCTGTGACTAAAGAATGAGTCACACAGACAGTATCTCTAGCTATCTCTATTCTGTCTCCAGTGTCTCCAAATCCTTGCTCCCTTGTTCCTGTGAATACACACACATACATGCATACCCTCTATGGACAAAAGGATTTAGAATCCCAATGCCTTTGCTTTAAGCAGCAGCAAACATTCAAGAACCTGGCCAATGATAGACCTAAGACTTACAATACAGATAAGAGCTCAGGCCTGGTTGTAATACCACAGTAATGTATTTGTAGCTGAAATATGAATTGAGAAGTATGAGAATGGCAAAGAGGTGAATGCTGAGATGAGTGTTTTTACAACCAGTGGGTAAAGAGTGAAAGAAAAGGAAGAAAGAGAGAGCAAGAGAGAGAACAAAGAAGATATATCTTCATGTTTTGCATTTCACTTCAGTTTCTTGAACATACTTTACATCCTAAATGGAAAATTATACCCAGTCACTGTGTGCTCTAAAGTTGCCAACAATCACAGGATGATATCTAAAAAATTATCATCTCTTACTAAAACACATAGGCAGAGACTCATTCAATAAGAATAGGCAGCCTGCTAGGGCTCCTGACTCTATCACACTGCCACTCTGATTATACCCTGTGGTCAGAACCCCAAGTTACACAAACCAAAATGGTTTTCCTGACTAAACACTGTGCTGAGAATTCAGTTACTTCCTTTCTAAACTGGGAAAAGGTGCTAAAGTCAATCCCTAAGGCCAAAATACAAAATCAGCTGGTATCAGCAACTAGCTTCAGGGTTTGCCCTGGGTGCTCCAAGAAACTCAATGTGGAAATGTAGTAATTTCAGAAAAGGAAATGAACGTTAGGGCAACCCTCAGGGCTATTCATATTTTCCATCACATTCTCTCCCTCAATCGACCCCCAGCCCTGAACACAGTCCCTCCCAGGGCAATGGTTTTATGCATGGTTCACGCTTGGTTAAGCACCTGGTTCTGAAAATGTCAGTGTGAAACTGTCCCCAGGACAGGCAGGTTCGTGGCCAGCATTGTGAGTATGACCTTGTCTAGCCCTCTGAAATTCTGAACAAAGAAATGCTTATAAAATAACTGCTTAAGTCTCTATTTCCCTTATCTGATGACCAGCCACTACAGCTGCCTTCAGTAATTCAGAAAACTAACTTTCCCACTGTATTGACATCAGTGTACAAGACAAAAGCTTTGAGTTTTATTCACCTTGCCTGGGACACACCCACAGGATTCTGTTTCACGCTTAGCGTTGTCTTCTTAAAATAGTAGGTCTTTCTTTCCCTTTCTTTCTCTTCTTTCTCTCTTTCACTCTTTCTTTCTTTCGCTCTTTCTTTCTTCTTTCTTTCTTTTTATTTCTTTCTCTCTCTCTTTCTTTCTCTCTTTCTCTTTCTCTCTCTCTCTCTTTCTTTCTTTCTTTCTTTCTTTCATGGCAAAACAGTAAATCTGATCACCATGATACCAGAAGAATTTTCTAGGGATACAGGAATGGATATTCATATTGTTTTATGTAGCAAATATCCATAAAGCAGAAATCCTGACAAAGAAGATGTTGTGCCCCTTCCCTCTTATGCAAGAGCACTATTTTCCCAGAGCAAGGCTTTGGGTATCAGTTTCTCAGGTAGAGTCCAAGATAATCTACAGCTATAGAGACTTGAAGAATAGTTCTTAACCACCTGGAGGTCTCTAGCTTCTTCAAAAGTTGGCTAAGGACTGTGGAGTCTCTCTCTAATAAAAGGCCCACAGGTTCACATAAAGGCTGTTTGGAATTTCAGGGTGTTCATATCCCCCAATGCCCATTCGTTTTTTCCCTGCTTTGGCCTTCATCCTATGCCTCTTTCCCAGCAAAAAGGGGTGTTCATGCAGGAGGTGCCAACTCACTGCATCTGATGATGTTGCTCCCTTTCCTATAGGAGCATCTTACCCTGAAAGAGAACACTCTCCTTAATTTTTCTGAAACTCAGTTCTCCCACAAAAATGGGAACTGTTATAATATACACCAGCCCACTACATGAGATATTGTGGAAATCAAGGAAGGGAAGAGCCATAAATACCCTCTGAGTTATGGATCAAACGCTGCGCAGTGGTGGAATATTGTCGGTGAAGAGTGCGTACGTGTGCCAGCTGTAATGGGATCCGTCCATTCAGCTTCCAGACTCTTCCATCTGTCGGCTGAACACACCAGATTGTTGATTTGATTTTTCTCTGAGGGCTTCTGGGGTTCACAGTGCTTACACATGCCTTTGCAAATGAGGGTGCGGGGGAGGGGGAACTCAAGATAGTCGATTCTTTAACGACAGTGTATCGGCACCTGGGGAATAGCCGAACGTTGCTGCAATCCCCATAATTCCGAGGCCTCCATAAATCAGCCTGATGAGAAAGACAGGCTAAAGCGGGGATAGTGCTTTCTGCCACCTAGAAACGAGAATGGATGGTTTAAGGATTCTTTAGGGGTGACCTACTTGTCCAAAAATCGATCCCTCAAAGTTGTCATGTGTAACCAAGGACCTCCAAGATGGGACGCAGGGAAAAATAAAGATGACGATGAAAATATTATCCTGTGTCTGCCTTAGCCTTTTTTGCATGTTAACTTCTTTATTAGGTTTAGAGTATTTATTGGTAGAAATTTCTCGTTAAGCTAGGCTAACTGCTGTCACAAATACACCCAAAGATATCTAACATCTAACAGTCTTAAGTGTAATAGGAGTCCGTTTCCCTTCCACATGAACAAAGGCATTTCCTGTTTGGTTCCACAGAATTGTACGGAGGGCTCAGACTCATAGAGGCTCTGCCAGCCTCCACGCATGGCATTCAAGTCATCCTGGCATCGCCATGCTGCAGACAGGAGGCTAAAGAGCAGAGAGAATTAGTTCAGGAAGTTTAATAGAGCAGACCCGGGAGAGAGGCATAACACTTCTGCTCACATAGAATAAGCTCCACTGAACTGCAGGGGAAAATGAGAACCGTAATCTAGCTGTGGACCTAGGAAAAAGAGAAAATATATTGTCATAAGCATGTAGCTCCTTCTTTCCAGAAATCTTTTTTAAAATAATAATTTTTAAGGGATTAAGCAAAGAAGAAAGTGCAGACACAGACACAGTGTAGGGAATGCAGGAGGGAAAGAGGACTGGGTGGGGGGAGGTCGAGAAGGGTAGAGGGGGATAGATGGTGATAGAGGAAGGTTTGACTTGGGGTCATTAACACAAAATGCAAAATACGGATGAGGTTTTATAGAATTGTACACCTGAAACCTGAATAATCTTATTACCAAATATACCCAATAAATTCCATTTTAAAATGTAAATAATAATAACAATAATTTTGAAATTAATTTTTGGCCAGAATTTGAATGAAGAAACTTAGCTGGTTGATTTGTTCATACTCATTCACTTAATATGCATTTACCAAACATCAGTTCTGTGCTAATCACTCTTTAGGCACTTGGAATACAGCAGTTTTAATAAAATGCCAGTCTTTGGCAGCATAGAACTTATATTCTAGAGTGGTCAGACAGACAACAAACAAGAAAAATAAGTAAAATACACGGGACATATTTTGCTATAGAAGGAGTAAATCAGAGCTCATCATCTGCTGAACTCAAACATTACACCAGATTTTTTACAAGATAATCGAATAATGAAACATTTTCTTCCGTTGTCACAACTTTCACTGAAATGAATGTTCTCCTAGCCTACAGGTGAATGGATCTTCTTTGAAAATCTAACAAACTAACTCTTTTTCTTTTGTGCGGGAAGCATTTCAATTGAACTGGAGAAACAAGTCTCATCAACTTTAAGTAGCTAGAAGAATACACAGTGAACGGCATTTATTTTTTGCCGGAACAGGAATTAATCAAACAGAGCTGACAAGGACAAGTGATATCACAAGGCAGAAAAGCAAGGGTCTTTGCTGTTTTCTAAGTTGTCAAATCAAGTACCCATCTGCAGCCTGCTCAGGGGCAGAACTTACAGCTTTTGGGGGGTGCTAATTCCCTTTCTGATGTTGCCTAGCAACATACATGGCATACATGGGTTGTCGGGGCTTTTAGGGGGGCAGGGCAGGTAAAACATTTGAAGGAAAAGCACCTGCAGACACAGAAAGAGGAGCCTTTTAGTCCTTGGAAACAGAACGACAGCATCTTCTATTTGTGCAGCCCCTTCCACAGTAAGAAGACTTTGATGTGTTGTCCTTGTGAGCCAGGGCAGGGCTTATCTCCATTTTACAAATTGTACAAGCAAGAAAACTGAGAAACAGAGAAGGGGGGGACCATGAGAAATACAGTATTTAAGGAAAAATTGGGGAAGGGGAATATAAATGGTTTTGAATTCTAGCTCAAGGACATCAAACTTAATCATTATTTAATAACTACTAATAATACTAATAGAAGAACAAACCTTATTATTATTATTATTATTATTATGTACTATTACATGTGTTCTCACTTAATCCTTTTTGACAATCCTGTGAGGTAAGACTTCTACTCTTCTCTACTTTTCAGATGCGGAGACTGTGGCTCAGGAGAGTTAAGTCCCACAAGTCTAGATCTCAGAAGCAACAGGAGTCAGATCATTTTAAGGACTGTGATGTGAAATGGGAGTCTCAAAACATTTTGGAATGTTTTGAGAAAGAGGTGACATGATCTTTCAAAAGGGTCGGTCCGGCTGCCGTGTTGTAGAGAAGCAGGCGTGGAGAGGGGAGCCAGGAGGCTGTCGCAGGTATCCACACAAGAGACAATGGCGGATGGATCAAGTGACTGCGTAGATGGTGGTGAGTTTCCTAACCATTTAGACATCGGTGTGAGAAAAAGAAATGAGTTAAGGGTAACAAGTGTTCTGGCTTAAATAGTGAAATAATGGATTGTTATCAACAAAGGTGGGGAAGGCTACGGATGTTGCAGGTTCAGCAAAATTCAGGGGAATAGGAATTCAGTATTGGACAGATTTCGTTTATGAAGTCAATTAGGCATCCAAGAGGAGATGCCAAGGAGACAGATGGATATAAGAATATGAAGTATACAAATCTGGACTGGATTTATTGGGGTGACATTGGTTAACAAAATTATATAGGTTTCAGGTGTACAATTCTATAATGCATCCCCTGTACACTGTATTGTGTGCTCACCACCCCAAGTCAAGTGTCCTTCCATCACCATTTATCCCACTTTTACTCTATTTTACTTGTCCCCACACCCTTTTCCTCTGGTACTCACCATACTGTTGTCTATGTCTTTGAAGGGTTTTTTGGTTCTTTTGCTTAATCTCTTTACCTTTTTCAGTCTTCCAACCTCACTCTGTTCTGACAGCTAGCAGTTTATTTGCTGTACCTATAAGTCTATCTCTATTTTGTCTGTTTATATTCTTCATTAGATTCTACATATAAGTGAAATAATATTGTATTTGTCTTTCTCTGACTGCTTATTTCACTTAGCATAATACTCTCTCCAGATCAATTTTAAAAAATGGGGTTTTTTATTACGTGAGAAGAGGGGAGGCAGAGACAGACTCCCACATGCACCTGATGGGGATCTACCCTCCAAGGCCTCTATGGGGCGATGCTCTACCCACCAAGGGCCTCTCCTCTGTTGCTCGGCAACTGAGCTATTTTAGCACCTGAGGCAAGGCCATGAAGCCATCCTCAGCACCCAGGGCCAGCTTGCTTGAACCATTTGAGCCATGGCTGTGGGAGGCGAAAAGATAAAGAGAAAGAATAGAGAGAGGAAGGGAAGGGATAGAGAAGTAAACAGTCACTTCTCCTGTGTACCCTGACCAGGAATTGAACCCAGAACTTCTACATGCCTGGCCGATGCTCTACTGCTGAGCCAACCAGCCAGGGCAAAATTTTTTAAATAAACAAATTTTACTTTATAAAAAGGTCTGAAATGGACATATCATTTTTGGAGTCACCAGCATTCAATGGTATTTATAGCCATGAGATTAACAAGGAGGTGAATACAGATAGAAAAGAGAAGAGGATGAAGGAGTGAGCCCTAAGATACTGCTATATTAAGAGAGCAGACATAAGAGAAGGAACCAGGAAAGAAAGCCTAGGAGGCTGACCATTTGGGTACAGTACACTGGAGGCTAAGAAATGAAAGTGGATCAAAAACAGTGAATGAACAGGTGTGTCAAATCCTGCTAACAGGTCAAGAAAGATGAAGACTGATAACTAACCATGGGAGGTCATATGTAACCTTTAAAAGAGCTATTTTAATGAAAGAATTTGAGGAGGAAAGCCTAATTAAATATGTCTTTTAAAAATAAGGAGGGAAATCTGGTGAACACACAATGCAGTACAGATGATGTGTTGTAGAGTAGTGCACCTGAAACCTGTATAATTTTGTGAACCAGTGCCATCCCAATCAATTCAATGAAAAGGAAAAAAAATTAAAGTAAAAATAAACATCAGAAGTAAAGAAATTGGAGATGGTGAGCAGACATCACTTTCTAGGATTTTTGTTGCAGCAGGTGCAAAGAAATGGGGTAACAGCTGGTAGAGAAAGTGGACTCAAGCTCCCCTACTTTAGGGTGAGAGATATAATAGCATGTCTATAAGAATGGCCCAGTAAAGGACAAAAATGTCAATGATGTAAAAGAGAAGGGGAGGGTTGCTATGATGACATCCTGAAAGATGTACAAGTGAAAGAGCTGGGTGTGAGACTGAAGGGCAGACATCCACTGGCAGGTGAGCACTCTGTAGAAAGCCCCTTCCAACTGCTGTGATGTCCAGTTGGACACATGGTCACTAGCTTAAAGCAATGTTAGGAGAGAAGGTGTTGGAGGTTCGAGAGGGGAGAGGGCTATCAATAATTATCATTTGGGAGTAGGGGAAAAGGACTGCTTCATTATCTTTTAGTTTTAATAATTAGTACTTGAAATTTAAATGTAATACAACTGCTTCTATTCCAAGTGTGGAAGGCGAAAAATGCACCCATGATTTTGTCAAAACAGGTAGCTATGTCATTACAGAATATTTTCTTATGGTGCCACTTTTTCAAAGATAGAGTTTTATATCCAAGAACAAAGTGAAACATTTCCAAGTAACGTATTCCCTAACAATTGCCTGCAAAACGATAGGATATCAGCCTCAAGAAAAAAAAACAAAAAAATACTAAAACCCTTTTCCAGATGCTGTAATTTAAGGTGGAATTAGGCCTTTCTCTTCCTGTGTTACTATGATGGTAGCATACTGCTCACAAAAATTAGGGAATCTGGGAACGTGCAGATACTCCAGTACTTTCAGCCTTTTGTATAGTGCGTTTTCATCAATGAAATAAAAGTTGGGTTTGCATCTAATCTGCATAATCAAACAACTTTCTTTGACTTGTCATTTGCTTTTCTGATGTTCTTGTTTAATAATTAAAAAATCAAATGCTTTCTTTTTAATTGTTTCATATTCATTTTGAAATATCCCCGATTGGGAGCAGTATATTTGGAGTCAGGATAGAGTTGAAATTACTTATATTAAGTAAAACCATCAATATAGAAAGTGATTTTTTTTTTTTAAAGTGGAGGTAGCTTAAAAGGCTGGTGTCAGAAAAACACTTGGTTGGAATCCAGAATTAATAAAAAGCAGTGTGGCTACTAATTTAAAACACCAGGAGTAGTTTGCTATGGTGAGATCAGGAACTGCAGAAGACATTCTCTGGGAGTGGACAGGGATGCCCCACCAACTGGAACAGAGCCCAGTCAAGAAGCAAATTCTTTAGAGAGGAGAGTGCCCAGTTGATCCGGGCTTAGTTCTCCTTTACCCTGGCCTGAACCTTGACCTTTCCACCACTAATCTACCCATTTCCTTTGTAAGTTCCACATATTACTGAAGCCCAAACCAAAGAATTTTCTCAGCTTTTTACATCTAGGGTCCCAAGCAGTGTAATAGGCACCATCAGAGACACTGAGATGTTGGCCTTTCCAGTTCTCTTTTGAGAAGTCATCATTGTTCTTGGAAAGAAGGCACTGAGGTGGTATGGATTCAGGAGCAGCAATGCCATATGACCCAGAGTGATTACAAAGCATTATTTTCTGTTTTTTCCAGGAAGAACCTATTTTACTCCAAAGGAGTATGAAGCGGTCACGGGGGAATTCATAGGGTTGCAGTAGTAATCAATTGCTGTGCAATAAATCACCCCCAAACTTAACATCTTAAGCACACATTTATTATCTCGTACTTTGTGCAGGTCAGGAATTGGGGTGATGCTTAGGTGGGTTTGACGGCTTAGAGTCACAAGGTTGTGATCAAGATCAACTTAGGTCACAGCCATCTCAAGATTCAACTAGAGAAGAATTTACTTCTAAGCTCACATGATTTTTGTAGCATTCAGTTCCTTGAGGGTTGTTGGATTGAGGGTCTCACTGGCTGTTAGCTGGAGGCCTTTCTCAGTTCTTTGACACTTGGGCATCCACAGGGCAGCCCACACGTGGCAGCATATTCCATCAGAGAAAGCAGGTAAGAGGGCAAGGAGGACAAGCAAGACCAAGTCACAGTCTTATTGATCACCTAATCTTGGAAGGGATATCCAGTGCTTCTGTAGCATCCTACTCGAGCCATATCACTAGGTCTAGCCCACACTCTGCACACTGATGTGCATATCGGTAGTTGGAGATCATTGGGGGTCATTGTAAAGGCTGCCTCCAGGACAGTGAACTTTAATGTGAACCTAATGCAGCTCCTTAAAGTCTTCCTTTCATATTGCTTACCTCTATTCCCATCTCTGAGCAAAATAAAGCTCAGACATTAAAGGCCAGCTGTTCATCATCTAAAACATTGTCTTGCCCAGGCGTAGTATGACTATTTTTATTTTTCAAGGCACATAAGCTTCCAGCTGCAGACTTCAGTCTGCTTTTGGCTCTGAGCTTCACTCCCTTTATTACTTATGCTCAGCACACATGGTCCCTCAGAATGCACCTTGTTTTGAAGCTCTAGTCATTCATTGTCAGCTGCCACCATATTTCCTCCTCTGAGGGTCTTTGCCCACGGCCAGAGACACAAGGCATATTACCTCCTGTTCAGAGGTTTCCCCAGGAAGGCGAATGAATTGACCCATACTTCTCCAACTCGAATTCTAACCCATTCTGCTTCCACCAGGATGGATATGGAAGGAAGAATTTAGTAGGCAAGAAATATTATACTTTGGAATGTTTTCAAGCTTCAGTTAAAACATGAGTTTTCAAGCTTATGAGAAGAGACCCACAAGCCAACCAAGGAATCATTCTCCTAAGAAATGGGTCTTAAGGAATTTACACCACCCCAGAAACAACTACCACCTCCCTGGTTAACATTCAGACTGCACAGAAGGGAACCCCTATCCAAGCCTACTGTCCTGGGGAAGCTGCCCCTGCTGAGCAAAGTAAAGGCTGCTGCTGATGGTCCAAAGCTCTTTGGTGGTGGGCTTACTCCCACATTCAAGGCTACCCAGAGCTCAGTGATGAAGTCAGCCAGCCACTTCCCTTCCGGGAAGCTTCTACAGCTGCAAGGAGAATGGTGGTGTGGGGCGGTGACTGTCTGCATTGGTGCCACATAAACCTGGGCTGAATCCTGGTTTATTTCCTGATTTGCAACCCTGGAAACCCTGGGCACATGTCTAAGCTTTCTGTGCTTAGTTCACAGCATTAGAAAATGAATTAAAGGATGCAATTCCTGTAATAGACTATAAACTAAAGAGCTATGCTCTACTTCTGGGTCCCCATGGAACAGAAGGAGAATGTTTCCCCAGGGTCCCTACTGCCCGTGATTTCCAAGACTGTGCTAATCTTAGTAGTGTTCCTCATTTTTCCTCACTCTTTTCCATGAAAACTCATCTTTGAAAGGCACTATACAAGGAAAACCTCCTCACAGAGGTTCTTGAGTGAAAGAAAGCTAGTGGACTCATCTGTGTTGTGGCATTCAAGACTTTGATGTCTCTCACCCATCAAGAGGTTCTCTGCGGTTAAATATGAACACATAGAAACATCTTGAAGTCCTCCTCCCAGATCTCCCTACTCTTGCCAATCTGCAGGCCGGGGTAAATCCAATCATTCATTTTATCTAGTCCAGTTCCCAAGCTGTTGAAAATTACAAAAGCTGGCCGACCAGCTCCCATTATAAATCTGTTTTTCCACCTCGGCTGCTCACTAATCCTTTTACTCATCCTTATGAATGGTCTATCCTGCTTCCTATGGCAGCAATTCCAATCTATTCTACTTTTTATTAGTCTTTAAATACCTCATCCCCTTTTTTCTGCACCTGCTACTTCATAGAGAAACTTAATGTTCTCTCTCTTGTTTACCCCCTCCTTCACCTTAAAGTAAGTTCATCACTTCATCCACTCTCTGGTCTCTCTCCAGTGTGCATAAAAAGGACCTCAGCCCCTCTCCAGTTCTAATGGTGATCCTTGGACTTTGGTGCCCATCCTTCAGGCCTCCTCCTAGATTTTCTCACATTAACCTTGTCCCTCTTCCTCTCTTGAATGTTCACCAGCTCCCTTGATGCCTTAAGGGTAAGATGCCTTTTCCACGTGCCCTCAGCCCCGTTCCCACATCAAACAGCTCTTTCCATCCTTCAACATGACCTATGAGTTCACCAGTCCTGTATAATTCATTCACCTCTGGACTTTCTAGAAGCAGGTTTCTCTATCAAACCCTTCCTGAAAATACTTTCTCAAATAGCTCTATCTTTCCAATTGCAAATCCTATGGTCTCATCTCAGTCCTCCTCCTAACTGAGCCCTCTGCACCATTGAATGTATCTATCCTCTCCTGCTTCTTTTTGCTTCTGTGCCTTCTCCTTCTCCTTTTTTTACTGTTCCTTCTCCATCTCCATTGCCTGTGAACCTTCTTCCTCCTTGCCCTCAAGAGTAAACACTTCAGATGTCTTCTATGTGCCCCCTTTCTTTTCCATGCACATTGCTCTGTGCAATCATACATAACCAATCTGTGCAATCATACATAACCGTTCTGTGTACGTAACCGCTCTGGTCTAACTATTAACACATCAGCATGAAAGACTTTAAAGCTAGCTCACTAGTGCAGACCTCACTTCTGAATCTCGGCTCCTCTGAGATTTCCCACTTTCTACCAAATATGATCCAAAAATAGCCTGCCTTCATTACCAGCTCACCGATCCTAGAACCATTTTAGAACAGAATTCATCACCTTCTCCACCAGATTCCAACAATCTCCTTCACTTCCTTCTTTTTCCCACCTTCCCTTTAATTATTTTTTCTTCTTATCCTGTTTATACAATTAGGTTCTTCCCTAGGTTACCTGTATAGAACTTCAGTTCCCCAAATAATTTAAAGCCAGGCAAAACTCAAATCTGTTGATTCCTTTCCATTTCACCAGAACTTTATTGCTAGTGATTCAGCTTAAATCTCTCACATCCCCAAGTGATGCATGTAACACAGCAGTAACAGAGCCAAAGCAATGGCCACATAGAGTGAGATCAACCCCCTGGAGAACTACAGTGACTACAAAGACCTAGTGATTGGAGGGAAAGCCAGGTTCACAATGGCTACCACAGAGCAAAGACATGCCTGCCATGTGTCTGGTTGCAAAGGAGAGACCAGCGGTAGGGATCAAAAGTCACAAACACATACACTGTTCGATTATAGTCTCAGGTAATTGGGGCCCGAAAGAATAAAGGCTATATTTAAAGACATCGAATAGTGTCTTGTCCAAAAGAAGAAGGGCCCCATGCTTTCAGGCAGAGCCACCAGGAAAGAGGACATTTCTACAAATATTAGGAGAGTTCCCACAAATGAGTGCAAGTGTCTGATTTTGTTTTCCAGAGCCATGACTATGGAAGTTGATACAGTATGCCAGGGGACCCTTCTCATTTGAAAATTAAAGCTGCTAGCTCTCCACTGTGTCAGGAAAGAGCATCCCTGTCTTAGCCTTGTCAAGGTGGAACCAGCCCCCCAGGGAACTCTGATGCAGGACAGGATGTGAAAGAGATAATTTCTCTAATCACTTTTAGCTGATTCTAAGGTTCTTGTGATTTATCAAATCATCAAACAAGACCGAAACATGGTTTTAAGCTAAGCATGTTTCCCCTTCTGGCAATGAACTTGTGAAGTAGATGGGAAAGGACAGAAACCATCAGATGGCCATCAGCCCAGCAAGGCCAGCTTTGCTAACCAATAATTCAGACACGTTTGTCACTCCCTACTTTCCACGTGCAGGAGCTGCATCTTAAACACTTGGGACTCCTGTTTCAGCAACGCTCTGTAGAAACACGCAACCTGCTCCCAATTCCTTCCCTGGTGTGCATATCATCTTTCTTCCTGACTTCCTAGTGATCTATGGGGAGTGGAGGAACTGCAGAGTCAGCAACGATTAACTGAAGGAGATCCCGCTAAGTCGCAGATCCATTCACTTTCTCCTTCAGCAGTCTGAAGGAACACTCTCATTTCTTCGTGGGTATTTTAGTACCTTTGAGTCTCAGTAATAAATGACACATCCAGAGCTCATCTCCCTGTCTGATGGTGAGTTTAAATCTTGGCTGTTGGACCTGCCTGGTGGTAGCGCAGTAGATAAAATGTCGACCTGGAATGCTGAGGTTGCCAGTTCAAATTCCTAGGCTTGCCCAGTCAGGTTCATCTAGGAAGCAACTACTATGAGTAGATGCTTCCTGCTTCTCCCCTCTGTTTCTCTCTCTTTCTCCCCCTCTTGGCATTTGGTAGGGGAGGAGGGCAGAAGAGAAATTTTGCAAAGGGCATCTCCTACCCAGTCACACAGCCCAGAGAGTCTCACACTGCTCCTTCAAAGTCCCATCTTGTTATATGAACCATCTAAAGCTCTGCAGTGCTGCTCACGGTGTAGGCAGAGAAATCATTTCAAGGTGACATGGTTCAAAACTTATGGAATAACTACGTAGGGAAGCAATCTCAACCCTGAAGTCAATCAACACTTGCCAAGTTACCTTTTCCAGCTGAGGAAGAAAAGAATCTGTATTTTTTTTTAATGCTATCAGTTCCCCAAGGCTATTTCCCAAAGCCATTTTTCAGCTCCTCCTCCAGTTCTGCGGAGCAAGTACGGGTAAACCAGACTGATGTAGCTGCATCTCCTCTCCCCGCCTCAGCAGGGCAGTTAGCAATAAAGTGGTCAAAAAAGCAAGCCAGCAGATTGGGTGGGAAAGAAAGGGGGAGGCGGCACAAGAAGCCTGTCCTGGTTCATTAGTCTGTGGATATGGTAGCACTGACTGCAGGGTCACATTCGGAACCACTGGGAGAAAAGGGACACTGGAAACCAATAGCTTTGATCATTTAACATGCCTCCCTCCATCACTGGGCTGCAATCCAAATTGAGGTGAAACTGCTCTGTTCTTTTTAAATGCCTTTAGAACATTCTATCCCGGCCTCCCTGGGGATTTGTATTTGTGCACATGTGTATATGTCTTTGTGCTACAGAGTATCTTCAGTTAAGATGTAGAAAAATATAGGAGACAGTAAGGCCGGTGGCCAGGCAGATTCACATTGGATTTGGGCAGACAGTAAGGGGACTGTGAGCCGAAGGGTGGTGGGTCATTCTGTTTATTTGAGTCTCGCTACGGCAGACAAGCAAGCAGGCAGGGAAAATTGCTTCTCTCTCTCTCTCCTGGCTGATGAGCAAACAGGCCGTGGGTGCGGTGGGGACCCCTTCAATAGCAAACGATGGCCCCTCCCAATGGCAGCAGGCAATCCGCAATCTATAGCCTGCGCCCTGAGGGCAAACACCTGCAGCCTTACCTGGACTGTACACACACAGTGCTGCCCGTGCTCATGCACCAATAGGCAAAGTACAAGCGAGCAAGCCTAACACACTTGTTTGCCCAACAGAGTCATATGCTGAAAAATATGTAGAAGTATAAAATCACAAGGGTTTCTTCTGCCTGTAAAGGAAAGGCTGATCATTTTCCTTCTTGTCCTCCTCTGGTTGCAGATCATTGAGACATAAGATCTCTGTTGCTGGTCTTTCTTTTATTTAATGTTATATTCTGCTAAAATGTTTTGTTTAAAAAAATTGTAGCTTTACTATCATTTTAATCAGTGGACTCTCTGATGAGAGATGAGACAACATATAAATACTTCTACTCACATATCATTGGCCAAAGCCAGCCACAGAGCTACACTTACCGTCAGTGAGTCAGGAAGCACACTCCTGTCATTATTCACATCAGAGCAGTCACCAAGCCATGTTGATTCTACTTCCAAGTACAGGTGACCCTTGAATAATGTGGGGGTTAGGAGTGCCAACCCCCCACACAGTCAAAAATCCATGTATAACTTTTGACTCCCCAAAAACTCAGTTGTCCTTTGGTATCAGTGATGGGTTAGTTCAGAAGCCCCATGGATATCAAAATCTGCAGATGATTCAGTCTCTTATATTAAATGGCATAGAACAAGTCATACAGTCCACCCTCCACATCCACAGGTTCAATCAACTGTGAATCAAAAAGTATTTTCAATCCATGGTTGGGAGCCCACAGATGCAAAATCCGGGGAGATGGAGGACTAAACGTACATTTACTTTTTCAATCTACATATAAGTGGATCCACATAGTTCAAACACATAACATGGAAGGGTCAACTGTATTTCTCAACTCAGTCGCTTCCTAGCCATTGACTCTGTGAGCTGTGAGCTCAGGCCTCTTAGCTTCTCCCTAGCATTAGAATGAAAGCTCCGGACACCATTTCCTGCTGCCAGTCTGGCCCCTCTCCAACTCATTCTGCATGCAGCTGCCAGAGGCCACTTTGGAAAGCACAACCTGAGCCCGTGGTGGAGGCCCATGGTTTTCAGGAGAACATTCACAGCCCTGGAAGTGGCACATGATTCTTAGCATCGCTACTGCCCACTTCCCTGGGCCGGTTCCACCCCCCACCCTCACTTTGCTGAAGCCCTTACAATCCCCTCCCATTGGTGAGGTTTACACCTCTGTGCCCTGGCCCTGGACTGAGGTACATTTCCACAATTTCTTTTACTGACCTCAATCTCAGTTGGATTCATCTTCAAAAATCAACTCGGGAAATGTGTACCTCAGCAAGCCTTCCCTGACCCCACCCCCCACCCCCGGCTGACTCAGATGCACAATGCCGCCAGCACAAAATGTGTGGCCTTGGCCTCTCTGAACTGGTTCCTACACGTGATTCTTTAGCCTCTGGAGATCAGGAACCAGTACCCAGCACTGCCAGACATATGAGGCACGCAGTAGATGCCAGCTGAATGGGCCCCTCTATAAAGGCATGTTGAGCACTGTGCTAGGTACTGGAGTCTCGAGGATTTATCACCCACACTGTCCATGAAGACACACATGCAATCTCTGCTACTGTCTCTGGAAGAAAGAGCTAAACTAGTAGGAGAAAGAAAGAACAAAGAAGACAGAATTAGTTTCCAACCAAACAAGGAGGCAAATATTTCAATTTTCATTCCTCCTCTGACCCTAGCCATGGGAGCCCTTCCTTGATAAACAATGATGTTTGCCTTTTCCTTTTCTCTCCAATGAAATCTCAAGCTCTCTGTCCTTCCCTAAAAAATCCTGACAGGCCTCGAGGACAAATGTGGAAAACTGACTTAGGTTATCCCTCCCAGAAAACATGTCAGTTCCTTAAGATGCTTTATCGCAACAAGCAACAAGATACTTCCCAAAGAAACTCAGACTCCGTGACTGGGGATGAATGTCAGGTTGGACGCTGTGGTAGGGAGGAAAAATAGAGAATTTTGATCTCATTCTTAAGTCACAAACTGAAGTGGTTCCCTTTTCTGACATGGCATTAGTGAGGAAGTGCTGTTCACCTGTGTTACCTACACAGGTAGCAGGTAACTCCTCTGCAATCAGTCACCAGGAGCACCACGGACAACGAGGAATAGTGAATACGGCCGCCTCTGTCCCCCACCCTCAGAGTCTCCCCACACCTTAGTCTGACTCCACAAACAAACTCATCAGGAAAGAACTGGATTGCTTGCAAAGCATTTTTGTATTACTTACTTATAAAATGAAAATAGAATTTCAGTTTTTGTGCTATAACAACCACACATAGTACTTCCTAACCCACATGCATTATAACATCACTAAATAAACAAAGAGGCAAGATAGTAGTTATCCAATTTTCGAGTTCTGGGGGACATTTGGCTATTTACTTAACTTTTCAGTTTTCCTAACTATAAAATGGGTTAACAACAGAACCACTATCCTATAAAACAGTTTCTCAGCCTCAACATTATCAATACTGTGACCTGGATTATTCCTTGTCATAGAGGGCTGCCTTGTGTGTTGTAGGATGTGTAGAAGCATCCAGTAGCAACTCCCCCTCCCTCAGTTATGACAACCAAAATGCCTTTTGATTTTACCAAATGTCCCCTGGAATGGGGTAGGAAGGGGGACTTGTCCTTGGTTGAGAAAGATTTCTGTAGTGAAATAAACAAATCAATACATACAAAATGCTTACACCTGTTCCTGGCACATAGCAAATCCTCTATAACTTGACCCAGAGGATAACAAAGTCTGGAGAGGAGAGTTTGTTCTGTAACAAAGAGGACTTCACTGTTCTTATAGAGCTCCTAATAAGGTTATACATTTGTGAATCACCTCCATCCTTCAAAGGCCTTGGTAACTGGATCTGGGTGGCCCTGGCCATTGACAAACTTACAAGCACATTATTCTCTTTCCCTCTTCTCTATTAAATACTACAAGTAGTTTGTTAAAAATAACATTTACTATCCCCCTCAATACTTCAATGCCTGCTCTACCAAAGACATTGTACACTATGCAGCATATTTTTATTGGATTTTACAAACAATAAAATAACTCATCTGGCCTCACTCTTTTTTATTTCTTCTTTTTATCACTGAGAGGAGGAGAGGCAGAGACAGACTCCTGCATGCACCCTAACCAGGATCCAGCTGGCAAGCCCACTAGGGGGTGAAGTTCTGCCCATCTGGAGCATCACTCTGTTGCTCAGTAACTGAGCTCTTGTTAGCACTTAAAGCAGAGGCCATAGAGCCATCCTCAGCACCCGGGGCCAACTTGCTCCAATCAAGCCATGGCTACAGGAGAGAGAGAGAGAGAGAGAGAGAGAGAAACAAAAGGGGGAGGGGTGAAGAAGCAGATGGCTTCTCCTGTGTGCCCTGACTGGAAATCAAACCTGGGACTTCCAGTGGTAGGGCTGATGCTCTATCACTGAGCCAACTGGCCAGGGCCCTCTTTTTATCTTATTTAAAGGCCATGTTGTTAGACTATCAAAAAGTGCAGCTTCCCGACTGCAGAGGGAAATGTTGCATCTCGGAGACTCTTTGGTACCTAGCATGCTCCTGGTGCTCAAAAATAATCAAAGTAGCCATTTCATTGACAGACAACTCTTGCTGTTAGGGAGTGTATCCTTCTCCCAGGCCTAATGCTTGTAACCTCTTGTAACCTCTCTGCACATTGTTCAGTCAAGTACTAGTTGTGCAACTGCTGTGTGCAAGCATCATGGCTCTTAAGCCACATACAAGTCCTACCCCCTTCCATGACAGATATCCAGATAAATGAAGATGACAATCCTCGATTTGGTTCTCTCTTCCTTGACTAAAGTTCAGTTCAGTCCATGATTCCTCATAGATAATGGTGTCCTCGCCCCTAACCATCTTCATCCCCCTCCTTCAGAAGGTGGACTTTAATTTGTCAATGTACTCTCTAAGTAAGGTATCCATACTACACACCACTCTCCAGGTGAATCTGACCATTAAAGAACGCAGCAGGACTATTATCATATATCACTAATCTGCACCCAACCTGCAATGCAGCCCAAACTGGGCCATCTTTTTTAGTGGCAAGGCCTCCCAGACTCTCACACTTTTTTTTAAGTGAGAGCAGGGGAGATAGAGACTCCTGTATGCACCCCAACCAGGATCCAACCAGCAACCCGCATCTGGGGCCAATGATCAAATCAATTGACCTATCCTCAGTGCCCGGGGCCAACACTCAACCCAATCTAGTTACTATCTGCAGGGGGAGGGGGGTGGGGAGGAGAAGGGAAAGAGGGAGAGGAAGAGAAGCAGATGGTAGCTTTTTTTTTTTTTTTTTTTTTTTTTTTTATTTTTCTGAAGCTGGAAACGGGGAGAGACAGTCAGACAGACTCCTGCATGCGCCCGACCGGGATCCACCCGGCACGCCCACCAGGGGGCGACGCTCTGCCTACCAGAGGGCGATGCTCTGCCCCTCCAGGGGGCGATGCTCTGCCCCTCCAGGGTATCGCTCTGCCACAACCAGAGCCACTCTAGCGCCTGGGGCAGAGGCCAAGGAGCCGTCCCCAGCGCCCGGGCCATCCTTGCTCCAATGGAGCCTTGGCTGCAGGAGGGGAAGAGAGAGACAGAGAGGAAGGGGGGGGGGTTGGAGAAGCAAATGGGCGCTTCTCCTGTGTGCCCTGGCCTGGAATCGAACCCGGGTCCCCCACACGCCAGGCCGATGCTCTACCGCTGAGCCAACCGGCCAGGGCCCAGATGGTAGCTTTTTATATGTGCCCTGACCAGGATCGAAACCAGGACATCTGCACACTGGGCAGATGTCCTATCCACTGAGCCAGCCGACCAGGGCCAACTCTTACACTTTTAAGCGGAGTAAGACCTCACGTCTTTTTCATGCAAATTTTCTCCCAGCAAAGTTACCCCCATCCTATACACTCACAGATTTTAAACCAAAATGTACAAGCTTCTATTTATGGTTACCATGTTTAATCTTATCTTGACAGAATGTCAAGAGAGCTTTGAACGTTCCTTCTATAAACCATGATATCAGCAATTTCTTCCCCTTATTTTTCCCAGAAGCTTTAGGCTCCCCTAAATTTTTGATCGAATAAATTATTGTTTTTATCTAAATCATTGATTTGGAAAACAAAAACCCACAGGCCTCATCAATCCCACCACTTCTTTTTGTAAATAAAGTATTACTGGAACATAGCCATGCTCACTTGTTTACATATTATCTATGGCTGCCTTCCCAATACAATGACAAAACTGAGCAGTTGCAACAGAAACCATATGGTCCATAAATCACATATATTTATTATCTGGCCCCTTACCAAAAAAGTTTACTGACCTCTAAATTAAAGCCTGAATTCAACATGTAGACTAGAATCCAGGCAAAGACAGCCTGGTGTGGGCTTACAGTTCAATACAAATGATTAATCAGCACATTTAGGAACAGTGGTTCACACAGTTTTGAACTTGTATAAAAAAATGTGATCATTGCCTGACCAGGCGGTGGCGCAGTGGATAGAGCGTTGGACTGGGATGCGGAGGACCCAAGTTTGAGACCTTGAGGTCACCAGCTTGAGTGCGGGCTCCTCTGGTTTGAGCAAAGCTCACCAGCTTGGACCCAAGGTCGCTGGCTTGAACAAGGGATTACTCAGTCTGCTGTACCCCACGGTCAAGGCACATATGAGAAAGCAATCAATGAATAACTAAGGTGTCACAACGAAAAACTGATAATTGATGCTTCTCATCTCTCTCCATTCCTGTCTGTCTGTCCCTATCTATCCCTCTCTCTGACTCTCTCTCTGTCTCTGTAAAAATATAATAATAATAATAATAATAATAAATGTGATCATTACTAGGGTCTTATAGATTTCAAGGTACACTCAGCTCTTGGCATTGCTTCCTGTGGACAAGGCCCACCAGGGGTAAGGAAGACAGAGACGCAAAGACCCGACTCCGGGGACCAGGTTCAGTGATGCAGATCTGCTTATTCAGGAAGCAAGCTAGCTTATACACACAGGTTCAGCCTATAGGGTGTTACAGCGTGTTCTTCACAGCCAATGGCTGAAAAGGTCAGGGAGCTGCCTGGTTGGTGCTGAGTTACTTCCTTACAGCGGGCAAGCTCCCTCCTGGGTGTGCCTAGGAGGGTTTCAGGTGCTGGAGTGTTCTCACAGCATTGCATCAGCCACGGCTGCTAGGAATACACTCTGTGCTCTACCTACAGCTTCCTCCTAATAATCTCATTAAAGAAAGAATGGAATTAATTAACTGTTGATTATCTAATTCCAAAGTTGTTCTGCTATGATATAGATGAAGGAATGGAATTGGAAACAGAATGAGTTCATTTTGAAGGCATGACAGGAGGCTGGAGAGAAAACTGATTCTACGAACCAGCCAGAAGTCCAGAACCAAGAGAGCCCTCTGTAGAGATGTACAGATTTATTCTGATGGTAGTTCATGCTTCCCCCTCATGCTGGCCTGGGTTTTGTTGGGATTTGATATTGCTCTAGGCACCAATGTGGAAAATTACCATAGTCCCTACCTGAAATTATCAGACGGGCCTGCTTAGACAGATGATGATTTAGTAAACCCATCAATGTATTGGAATCCAACACCTTGCATGGCAGGACAATCTCTCAGCCTTGAATGCAGGCAACCCAAAGCCATTTGCCACCCTTTAAACTCTATGCTCTTTTATCATCTCCAGCTAACAGTGCCCACAGCAGGTTCCTAGAGCCTGAGCACACGGTCTAGGTTGTGCAAGCAGGCCTGACTGTTGGGGAAAAAAATGGTATTCGCATTTGAAAACACATACACATTGAGAGAACCCTATTGCTAACGAGTATATTAGGCTTGATGCACAGAGTCTGGACATTATCTGACCGTGGGTCTGAGAGTGACCATCCAGAAGAAGAATATTGCCAAGCTTAAGGTCATAGGCTTTGATATCTGACAGACCCAAATTGGAATCTTGACCTATTACTGTTACTTGAAGTCTCCAAACCTCAATTTCTTCATCTGCAAAACAGACATAATAGTAATGCTTCCTCACAGGGTCATAAAAATTAATGATGTAAAGTCTATAGAGAACACAGTACTTGGTGGTACCTAGCAAGCATTTGGTAGATGTTCATTATTAATGTGATCAGTACCTTCCTGTTTATATTAAATCCATAAAAGAAATACTTGAATTTTCAATAATTTCTAAGCAAATGCGCCAAAGCGCCCCTCTCTGAACAACAGCACTGAAATCCCATGCCCTATTTAAATGAGAACACAAGGGATTTATAAGTTTTGAGGTTTTCCCAAAGCAAAAAAAAACAAGCACGAATGCAGATGTGGAAAGAATGTTTTCAGTTGACTGCCTACCTGGGATACTCTCATAAAAGAGGGCATTATGTTACCAAACAAGTCATTGCCTTTTATTATTTTTCCAAATAAAAATCAGCCATGTCGAGCCTAAGCCTGCTTGCTGCTCAGGAGTCCCCAAGACTTCAGTCTTCCTGTGTAACCCATACTTGTAGTATTTGTATCCATCCTTTGAGCAATGAGTTTTTTTCATGCTCACTGACCCCTGGGAGTAAGTTTTTTTATTTATCAAAAAATAAAATTAGTTACAGTTACAGTTTTATTAACTTAAAATCATGTTTGTTTGATAACCAATTTATGGAAACAAGAACATACATTTGCCTTTTTTTAATGTTGCCGTAACATATTTTTAAAATAAATCGATCGTACTCTGGTTGGTCAGGAGGCACAAGGACGTACATGAATGTTTGTACTACTCAAAGGGTTAAGACATAGGTTCAGCTGTTTAAAGCAAAAGAGAAGACAAAAATACTGTGCCTCCAACAAGATAGAAACTTATTCTACTTTTATGGTAAGTCCAGAGATGTCATGGGGGCGAAGTGGCTCTGCTCCATAAGATCATCCAGGGACCCAGGCTCCTCCTGTTTTGTTGTTCTGCGATCTTCTGTGGTCCCTAGACCAGCAGTATCAGCATCACCCAAGAACTTGTTAGAAATGCAAATTCTCATGCCCCACCCCAAGCCAACTGAATCAGAAACCCTGGGCGCAAGGTCCTGAAATCCGTGCTTGGTCAAGCCTTCTAGGTACTGCTATTATCCATGTGGTCAAAATGGACTTACCACCACTTCCATGTTCTACCATGGAAAGGAGAAGATGAAAGACAAGACATTTCTTGTCAACAAAGTGAAATGGAAATTACAGACAGTCCCCGGGTTATGAAAGAGATAGGTTCCTAGGTTTGTCCTTAAGTTGAATTTGTTTGTAAGTTAGAACAAATATATTTATCCAATGCAACTTAGATGTTTGTCTTAGCATAATATTTATTTTTACCTTTCTGTGCATATAAATACATAAACATTTTCAAATACAACCTTAAACAATCTTGGATGATGCAGAAGATGATGGACTTGATGGAGAGACTGGTGTTAGAGATTCAGGGTTTGATTCTGGTGCTGGAGACAGTTTCTTGAAATGTAGGCATCAAGGGAGGTTTGTACAGAGCTTTTCTTTTTCTCATGACAAATGGCCCAGTAGCATCTCAGGCCTTCGGTAATGTACAGTACACTTTGGTGAACCTCTCTGTATCGGGATCTTGCTTCTCTGCCTTTGTCATTCCTGCTTCGGTGTGATGAAAAGCATCAGCTAACTCTTCTGTAGAAAATGTTTCTGGTTCTGGAGTTGTCTAGGCCCCTGTTTTCTTCCCTAAATGCTCTAGTTCCATAAGGTCTTCATTGGTTAGTTCTTTGTCATGGCAGTCAAGTAACTATATCATTTTTACTGATGTCCAACTGTGGTTGATAACCAATAGCCCTTATGGTGCTTCATTGATATCTATGAGTTGTACATAAGTCAGGTGTTTGTAACTTGGGGACTTACTGTATACATCTTGCATTTTCTGTTTGCCCTCCATTGGCAAGATGTATGGTCTAAAGCAGGGGTCGGGAACCTATGGCTCGCGAGCCAGATGTGGCTCTTTTGATGGCTGCATCTGGCTCGCAGACAAATCTTTAATAAAAAAAATAATGTTAAAAATATAAAACATTCTCATGTATTACAATCCATTCATTTCCTACCACTCATGTTCATGGTTGTGGGTGACTGGAGCCAATCACAGCTGTCCTCCGGGACAACACCAAATTTTTATTGGACAGTGAGTAACATACACGGGTCATTTTATGGCTCTCATGGAATTACATTTTAAAATATGTGGCGTTCATGGCTCTCTCAGCCAAAAAGGTTCCCAACCCCTGGTCTAAAGGACACATATAGCTGCAAAGCAAATGTAGTTTCTAGTGAGATAGTCATGTGGGTTGGGGAAACTAGGGGAGTTCATTTTTGGAATTACAGAAGGAAGAAGGAGAAACCAGAGGGGGTTCTTCTAGTCCAAGGGGAGGCTGGAAGGGCATCTCCCAAGATAGCTCCAGCTGGGAAAAAGAGGTTACTCCACAGAAGGTGGTATGATTCCAGAGTCTCAGAAAGAGGATCTGGTTTGAGTAGTGGTAGAGAAAAATATCACCAGACACATTTAAATAGGCAGGGAAGGCTGAATTCAAGACTCTTTCAACAGAGCAGGGAGACTAAAGAAAAGGTGAGACAGGAGAGTTGTTAAGCTTTGGGGTGAGCTTGTGGGAAAGTACTGGAAGGAGTTAGGGGGGAGGGCGGTCAACGTGACCAGGCCACCTGTGTTTGCTAATTGATGCTATTAGGAGTTAGACTCCTACCTGCCCAAGGGGCCCAGAGATAGAGTGCTCTCTTCCCTTATGATTGCATTTCAAAGAGATGGCTCCCAGTTCTGGAGAAAAGACATTCCTGAGTTATAAAACTAGTAAGCAGCTGGATCTAGGAGAAGATTTACATCTCAAAGGGGCATAGAAAGGATTTACAATGGAAGGTTTTTTAAAGTAATTGTCCACCAGTGGTCGGCAAACTCATTAGTCAACAGAGCCAAACATCAACAGTACAATGATTGAAATTTCTTTTGAGAGCCAAATTTTTTAAACTTAAACTATATAAGCAGGTACATTCCTTATCGAGGTAGCGCCTGCACTTGGTGTTTTGTGGAAGAGCCACACTCAAGGGACCCAAGAGCCGCATGTGGCTCACAAGCCACAGTTTGCCGGCCACTGGAAGGAAAGGCCAGAGTTGGAAGGAGCCCTGTTGTAGGACTGACAGGTTCAGTCGAGCAGAGTGGAACTGAAGGCCGCCGGAGTCAGCAGCCTTCTTCCTAGGGGCAGAGTCCTCTGCACTCTGCCCAGCGGCCCGGAAGCCCAGGTCTGCGGCCCTGCCTTCATCCCCACTGTAGCAGCCAACTGACGTCCCCTTTCACTGTGAGAACAGCCCTTCTTATGGCAAGTGATTTCTTTCCCCCTCCACTTTGTTCTCTCCTCTCTTTTGGCATCTAAACTGTTAGGATTTTGAACACCGTTTCATTTAAGGAGAGAGAACTGCAAGGCGAAGCTTTCCTTAATCAGTTCTCAGCACTGCACCAACTTAGCTGACTTTGCATTTTTAAAAAGCTGCCTGGCTTGCTGTGGAGGCAAGATAGCAACCATTTAATATGGCTGTTGCTACCAGGCTTTCCCCTGCTTAAGTCTGGGTGGCTTTCACCTGGACAGTTTAGGAACAGTTCTGCTCAGACACAAGACTCTCCAAGAGGAGAGACCGGTGGTGAAGAAAAATTCTGAAACACTGTCAAAAGCGACTCACACAAAAACAAGAAGAAATTCTATTTCAATCAAATTACTACAAGCATAGTTCATAGCCTTGATGGTAGACTGTGCCTGTCTCTAACTCTGGGGGGAAAAAAACAAGTCCCTCGTTTAAACCTCTTCAGGGAAGACTTTGCCAGAACTCACTTCCCATCCCTGTGCCGGGATATGGGGGAGTCCTCCCATCGCTCCCTTGTCTGTTAGCTTTTCATCATAAAGCTCAGCAGGCACATCGTGGCAGCAGACTTGTCTAAAGCCTAAAGTCTAAAGCTGCTTCCCCCTCTCCGCTGCGGTGAGAGAAAAGCAGCCACAGTCACAGTGGCTATTCCTGCTCATCCCACCCTAAGTTCATTCTAGAATTAACAGAAACAGGGCCGCTGTGGAGAGAGAGAAAGAGCCTCCTCTGAGGTCTGGCTTCATCTTTTTTACTTAGTTGGAAAACCAATCCTTCTGTATCTCGGGAAGCACCATCCAGGCACCTGAAAACTTAGGCCCAGGGCGTCCCTGAGACGGTCCCACCGGCTAAGTTTCAGGACCCTGCCCCGGGAAGCCCTACATTTGCGGGTCAGTTTCAGCAGGATATGCACCAAGTGGAGAGGCAACTCCTCTTTCCTGGAAAGCGGCTGAGCCAAGGCCCCCAATTCCTCAGGTGTGATCTCGGAGGTGGGCTAGGTAGCCCCTTTCTCCTCCGGAGGAAACTGCGTGGTGGCCATGACTGAGATTGCACAGGGAAAAGAAAACACAGCCCTCACTCGCCATGCAGCGCACAACCAGACCGAGGCAGGGCCCGCCCGCGCTGATGGCACCGAGTCAGCGGGAGAGAGACCAAATCCATCAGCCTGCGAAGGTGCCGCCGGCCACGACTGCTGAAGCCAGCTTCGTGTCTCAGGAAAGACTTTTCCTGACTAAAACAGATCAGCTGTTTCTCTGAATTTTATTTTGTTTTGTTTTTTAAAGTATTTAAGGTTTGGTGGTTTTCTAAAACACCATTCAACTCATGCTCACGAGTGTCTGCTTCTTTTCAATCAAGTTTCAGAGACTGTTGTAAAGATTAAATAAGATGATAAATCTTAATTTTAAATAGCTACTATCAAACACCTATTGGAAAGCATTTTTTTTAAAATGGCCCAATAATATATCAGGGATTGTTATGCAAAACTGAGAACAGGACATTAAAAGGGGTTGAAGTCCCCTCCCAACTATGCTATCCCAAAGTACAATGCTTGAAGCCCCATGTGTCTGACTCAGGAAGGAGTCCAGCCCATTTCCTCACCACCACCTTCATAAAGCCACAGTTCACTCCACTGAAACAATAACCAAAATAAAACCACGGGATGGAAGACACTTGCCCAGGACAAGTGTGGTTCTGATTCACATTCCATTTGTCTCTGTGCTTTCTGGAAAACAAGGCAACAAGGAAGGCATCACAAGCTTCCTGGCTTGTCTCCTCACCGGTCTAAGTTCTAATGGGGTCCAAATTTTCATCTTTCTGGTTTAATAGCTAAAGAAACTCAAGCACAGAGAACACAGAAGTTTTGTACAGTACAAGTTTACAGACCTGAGCTAAGTCTAAATTTGAACCCCCGTTGATTAAGATTAGCTGAATTCCTTTGCCATTTTGCACCCTTCGGCCCTCAGATACAGGTCTTCCCTGACCCTGAACAGAACTGAGGCACACGGTGTCCAGGGCAGGCAATGGCATCAGCAGCGTTCAGACTTATGAATCATTAGGTCATGAAGCTGGAATTTGCCTCTGATCATGCGTGTACACACATACATCTTTCAAAGGCTCCTAGGAGGCACAGGATGGAGAGAACTGTGCTCTTCCACTAATGAGTTCTGCGAACTTGGCTAAGAGTGATAGGAAGGAAGACTAACCCTTGTGGCTAGGCCCGCTGAGCTAGGAGCATTTGCATATACTCATCGTATGTAGTTTCACTTGAACTGCTTGCAAGATGAGGGTCTCACGCATCAGATGACAGCTGAATAACTTGGCCAAGACTGGCAACTAGTAAGTCGCAAGATCAGAATTAAAATCCAAGTCTGTGTGACTCCAAATCACAGGCTCTTCCCATAAAACAATACTGGCTCCAGACCCTATACTATCTTTCTTCATTTACAAAATGAGGAGTTGCATGGATGTTTATTAAGAAAAGACATATATGTGCACAGAAGGGATCTTAAAGAAATATCCCAAATGGTTAACCAGGGGTTTTCTCTTTTCTCTGGGCTGACGAATAAGCATAGGAGAGGAAGAGAGAGGAGGAGGGAGAGAGAAACACATATAAAACTTGAATGCTTTACAGTTAAAATGTATTTACATATCACTTGGGCAATAAAAATAAAAGAGATTGAACCAGATGATTCTAGAAGTTCCTTCTAGCTATTCCATTGTATATTTCTCCTTACCGAGTGAGCAGCAGGTTCAGCAGCCTCCTATAGACTCACTTGACCTGAAAATGCGAGGATGGTTTTTACTAATACTAGAGCGATTGCGCCATCCAGTGGTCATACTGAAAATTACAATGCACCTTTGTTTTAACAGGAATTCAACACCAGTCATGTGTGTTTACCCTTCAGCCTAGAGGGGTGAAGAATAGTTTTATTTTTATTTAGTAATGATAAGTAATTAATTTAACTTGATAAAATTAATTTTAGATATTGTGAAATTTATTATTCCCCAAGCCAACCAAGTCTGTGTTCTATGTTATCCCCATGATGACATTTTTCACTGTCTTAGATTCAGATTTACACAGTGTCACAGCCAGAAAGAAACTTAAACACTCATGGAACTGCCCTCATTATTTTAGAGATGAAGAAGCCTGTCTCTGGGATGAGGACCCTTCTTATTATCAACCATTCTAATCACCCTCCAGCAGCATCTCAAGTTAGCTACCTATGGAAAAGCAGGAAGAAACCACTTTCCTAGAAATATCCTGCCTACAGGTTCTGATGCTGGGTTGATAAGCAAGTCAAGTCAAGCAGCACCTTCAAGATGCGTCCTTGGAATTATTTGGAAGTATGATGCCATCAAACTCTCCATAAAACTGTCAAGAATACACAGAGGCCACTCCTGCAGTAAGCTCCATGCTTTCCGACATTCCTCACTAGGTCTGTCCTGTATCCGTGGGTGTTTTTACAAGCTGCATTGTGAACTTACACAATACCTGTGAGCCATCATGGCCAGCAGAAATTATGAATTACACAGAATAGTGCTGGTCCAGGAAGAAGTGATATATTGCATTGCTCAAATTTTAGCCCTAATATGTTTTCCAAAAGATTCATGGAAAGGGAGACTTTCAAACACTACTGTTAGAAATGTGCATTATAAGAACATCTCTTAAAAGCAAACAATCTGACATCTGTTACCATCTAAAATCATTCATAAGGATATATCTGCAAGGCTGTTTCTTGTGGCATTGTTCCTAGGAAAAGAGAGAAAGAGAGAGAGAGAGAATGCCTATAGCTAAGGAAATAGTTGAGTAAATTATGGTACTTCAGTGCCATGAAATTTTATGCCACTGCTAAGAGTGAATTAGCAGAAAGGAATTTGAATAAATTTCTGTGGGGTGCCATTGAGTGCCAAAAAAAAAGCTAGAGTACAGAGAAAATCCCCATTTAATAAAATAAACAAAGATCAGAAAACCTTGTGTGAATAGAGACATACTATGTTTATGTCTATTCTGCATGTGTGCTTGTACACCATACTATAAGCATGAAAAAATAGAGAGATACATATGAGATAACTTTTTTTAAAAAAAAAGTGATGGACAAGGGTAAATACATACATCAATTTCCCAATAAGTTATCTTGGAGAAAAATTATAATTTCTAGAAAATTACAAATAAGTTTAGAAGTCATCAAATGACTGACCTGTCTGAAACATGCATCGCAGTGTCCTGTTCGGTCTCCTGAAGTGTGTGTGGGCCTCTACTTTTAGGAGGAGTAGCAGTATACTGAGTATTTATTTTACACACACACACACACACACACACACACCCCTGTGACAGTAGCTACGAAAGCAAATCACTAAGCTTTGGTTTATTCTCCTATCAAATGGAGGTAAAAATTCACCGATCCTGTAGAGTCATTGTAAGGATTAAGTGAGATCATGCGTTTAATGTGCTTAACACAGTTACCAGCATGCAGTAAGCCCTCAATAAGTGGTGTTGGTGGTGGTGTTGCTACTGTTCCATTATTGCTAAATTAAAACCAATGAAGGGCAGTTTTGGGCCTGGTGAGATCTTACGCTCTCCCTCTGAGGCAAGGCAGGCAGAGGCCAGACAAGCAGCTGTCACACCGGTCATGTAAGAGAGTCCTTCATTAGGGTGGGAGCTGAGTCTCATGGACTCTAATGTCTCCTCTAACTCTAGGCTCTGTGACTTTGCCTTTCACCAATTTAACACATGCATATAGCATATAGCCAGCAAAGCCTTGAGTTCCTCCAGTCCTCCCCCCACCCCAACTGCATCTGCCAAAACAATGAACCTGCACATCAAAATAAAGCAAGAATACGTAGTGAGGTCTAAGACCTGGGCAGAGAAAAGGAGGGGAGCGATATAGCTATAGCCCCTCCCTTTATTTTTTATCACCCATTACAACGCCTGATTTTTACTTAATAGATGTTTCTTGAATGCAGTATTTCTTGGCATGCTTGCTTTCTTTGTTCTCTATTTAATAAAAGCATTGCCTTTTCCTTGCTCATTTGGAACAGGGTGGCCAAGCATCACCTTTAGTGCTTCTCTACCCTGTACAAGAGATGTGTGATTCCAAATCCTACTTTCATGAAAACAAAAATCCTCTATTTCTAACACATATTCTTTGTCACACAGGGGCTCTTAACCTTTTACATGGTATGATGCCTATGTCAATAACTGAAATCTATAAATGCACAATTAAAACACATTGTATCAGAGCTCCAAGATGGCAGCAGAGTAGGCGGACGCACAGACGCCCAGCTCTCAACACCAAACTGGAATACAAATCAATTTAGGAAAAATCAGCATGAAAAACCAACACTGAACTGCAAGAACAGCTCTCAAAAACCAAGGAGCAAAGAGGAAGCCACAATAATCCTGGTAAGGAGTGCCTGAATCTCCTCTGCTTACAGGAACGGAAGGGGGGGGTGAGGCTGAGAGCCCAGAGAGGATTTCACAGAGGAAAAAGAGCAGAAACTACTGCTCACAGCCACTTACCTGGCGACCAGGGAGCAAGGTGGGTTGAAAAGACCAGCTTATCTCCCAAGTGGAAAGGACAGGGAGAGGGACAGGCTATGAGGGGCTAAGGTATACAAGAAACAAAATAAAAAAGCTGACTCATTCGTGCTGGAGGCGGCCATAGCTGGGGGAGGGACTGAACCTTTCACAAAACAGAGCTGAAGTGCTTCCGGATCAGAGATCTCTGGACATCTATCCAGCTCCAATCAGCTCAACAAGACACAGCTGAAAACAAGAAGTGGGGAGGAGGGGTAGTAACTCAGGTCTCCATGGAGATCTGAGATACTCCTCCCCCTACTGAAGCTGAGAAAAAACCCTGCCCCCAGTGAGATTAGTTGGTGGAAGAGACCTTCAGCATCTCAGGTTACACCCACAGCATTCCTGGATACAGTTTCAAGGAAGCCCCCTGCTGAGATCAGTTAACAAGACTATCACCTGTTAAGAAAACAAACAAATCAAGACTTCAAAGCTGCCCAAATCTGAAAGTGGATTACAAATAATAGCTGATACCAACCCAAGAAGACCTAGAAATAACACAACTGAAATCTGGAGGCAGACTAAAACACCATGATGAGAAGACAAAGGAGTGCAACCCAAATGAAACCACATGAGACACCTATGAGAGATGAGCTGAGTGATATGGAAATAATCAAACTTCCAGATGCGGAGTTCAAAATAATGATTGTAAGGATGCTTAGGGATCTTAGAACAACAATGGAGGGGCAGTTTGAAAACCTAAATAAAGAAATAGCAAGTATAAAAAAGAACCAGTCGGAGATGACAAATACAATATCAGAAATAAAGACCATAATGGAAGGAATTAAAAACAGGATAGATAGAGCAGGGGATCGAATCAGCGAGTTAGAGGACAACTGGAATGAAGGCATGAAAGCAGAGAAGAAAAGAGAAAAGAGACTCAAAAAGTCAGAGGAAACTCTTAGAGAGCTCTGTGACAACATGAAGAGAAATAACATCCGCATCATAGGGGTTCCTGAAGAAGAAGAAAAGGAACAAGGGATAGAGACTTTGTTCAATCATATTATAGCTGAAAATTTCCCTAAATTAATGCAAGAGAAACTCTCACAAGTCCAAGAAGCACAGAGGACTCCATTAAAGAGAAACCCAAAGAAACCTACACCAAGACACATCATAATTAAAATACCAAAGCTAAGCGATAAAGAGAAAATATTAAAAGCTGCAAGAGAAAAAAAAGTTATCACCTACAAAGGAGCCCCCATAAGGATGACATCCGACTTCTCAACAGAAACACTTGAGGCCAGAAGGGAATGGCAAGAAATATTCAAAGTAATGCAGAACAAGAACCTACAACCAAGACTACTTTATCCAGCAAGGTAATCGTTTAAAATCGAAGGAGAAATAAAAAGCTTCCCAGACAAAAAACAACTCAAGGAATTCATTACAACCAAACCAATGCTACAGGAAATGTTAAGGGGCCTGTTGTAAACAGATCAAAGTGGGAAAAGAATATAGCAAAAAAAGGAATACACCTTTAAAGAAGAAAATGGCAATAAACAACTGCATATCAATAATAACCTTAAATGTAAATGGATTAAATGATCCAATCAAAAGACATAGGGTAGCTCCGTGGATAAGAAAACAGGACCCATACATATGTTGTCTACAAGAGACACACCTTAGAACAAAAGACACACATAGATTGAAGGTAAAAGGATGGAAAAAAACATTTCATGCAAACGGAAATGAAAAAAAAGCTGGGGTAGCAATACTTATATCAGACAAATTGGACTTTAAAACAAAGGATATAGTAAGAGATAAAGAAGGCCACTACATAATGATAAAGGGAGTAATCCAACAGGAAGATATAACTATTATAAATATCTATGCACCTAATATAGGAGCACCCAAATATATAAAACAGACTTTGATGGATTTAAAGGGTGAGATCAACAGCAATACTATAATAGTAGGGGATTTCAATACCCCACTAACATCACTAGATAGATCCTCAAGAAAGAAAATTAACAAAGAAACAGCAGACTTTTTGGAAACACTAGATCAACTCGATTTAATAGATATCTTCAGAACCTTTCACCCTAAAGCAGCAGAATATACATTCTTTTCAAGTGCTCATGGTATATTCTCTAGGATAGACCACACGTTAGGGCACAAAAGTGCTCT